>NC_060271.1:95407539-96607539 GCF_021613505.1 Equus quagga
CCTAAAAATCCTCATCATAAGCCATTTTAAAATTAAGCAGCCTAAAAGTCTTCATCACTAGGGCTCAATATTGCCATATAGGCAGAGCAGTCAACAAACTACTTTACGGCACTGCATCTCTCAGCTAGACTCAGAAGTATTTATAGGAGAGCTTTACAGTCTTAACCAAGCTATCTCATTTCTCTTGAAGTGACAGGACTCTGCGTGTTGCACGATATAATTTCTTAACCTCATATATCATATTTCACTCAGCTAGTTCAATAAAAATAATATAATGTAAAGTGGAAAATTAAAGGGGCCAGCCCGTGGCGCAAAGGTTAAGTTTGCACGCTCCTCTTCGAAGGCTGGGGTTCGCTGGTTTGGATCATGGGTGTGGACCTGTGCATTGCTTATAAAGCCATGCTGAGATGGCGTCCCACATATAAAATAGAGGAAGATGGGCACAGAGTTAGCTCAGGGCCAATCTTCTTCAGCACAAAGAGGAGGATTGGCAGCAGATGTTAGCTAATCTTCCTCAAAAAAAAAATAAAATAAACAAATAAATAAGGGACAACTAAAAACTCAGGGATAGAGTAACTATTAGCTTTATCTAAGAACCTGAATTTTGGCCATAAGCCAAATCTGGAGGCCACCTGTTTATGTAATCTGTTTTATTGGAGCACATCCTTTGGTTTAAGTATTGTCTGTGGCTGCTATCTCACTAAGAACACAGAGGTAAGTAATTGTGACAAAGAGCCTATAGTCCAAAAAGTCTAAAATTGACTAAAGTGTGCTCTTTGGCTCTTTACAGAAAAAGTTTTCCAATTTCTGTATGAAGAGGCAGAGCCTGGAGAAATTCTGTGATTTAACTAGGGTTGCAGGGTGGGGCCAATTAGAAAACTATAACCTGTAATACTAGCGTGTATGTTTTTATGTTACTTATAAACTTGTCCCTGTTATTATAAAAAATAGATAAGAGCTCATGTCTCTTAGGGGGCCAAACAAATGGCCCCCTCTAGTCTTCCAGCGCTCTGAACAAGTTGAGAAACAAAACTAGGACTGGTAGCTGGAAGCTCTTTCAGTGTTAGTAATGATCCAGTGGGAGGGTGTGGCTTAGTGTCCGAGTCCTTGGACCTGTGAACTGAACCCTGTGATTCAGCAGATTTACCCAATGGACCAGGGTAGAACCCCTACCCACCCCAGAAGGGGTCACAACACCTAGAGGTGGGAGACTCTGAGCCAAACATGCCAACTTATTCTTCCTATATTTACCAATCATTCTGCTCCAGAGATGGAGGGAGAGAAGGCCTAGAGAGCAGACAAAGTGTGTGCTGGGTAAATCACTCCTCTAGGAAACCAGGAGAAAGACAAATGGTTCCCTTCTAACTGAGAGTTCAAGCATACCTCTTAATAATCAAAGTGGGTGATAAGATTAGAGGTGGTGCACAATTTATATATTGCGTATTTTTATTTTTAATGTTTTTTCAAACTGAAAAAACTTTACTTTGGTAAAAAAAGAAAAAGAGGCTTAAAAACAAGTAAACCAATGGCATATACTAAGGTTTTTCTAGAAGCTTTGTAAAGATGAAACATTAAGAACAGAAATACTTAGTCATGTTTACGTTTGCAGTATCTTGAGTAAGGACAAAATTTAGGCAATTCTGAGTTCCTTTTTGTTCTTATGTACTGTTGCTTAGGTTTTTATCTTTTTTCTTCTCTACCCTCTTTTGGTTCTCACAACTCACTTACCCTGAATATTTTAACATTATCAAATGACAGATAAGGAGGAGATATACAACTAAGAATAGTATTAGTGCATATAAAATATTCTAGCCTTAAAAGTTGTGAAATCACCCCCTCAATTTTTTTTTTCAGTTTGGGGAAAGTCTGATCTTGTTTTTTATTTTGTTTAGTAACACTGCTGAAAATAAAAATTAAACATATGTAATTACATTCTGAATATTACAGCTTCTGTTAGCCAACGCCTTTGTATTACAGCATACTCACATATACCGATCAATTTCTCTAGACTGAAATGTAGTCTTCCTTATAAGTTGTCTCTGATGAGCTGTGCCTCAGCTTGAGGTCTGGCTTTTTGTTCACACATCCTTACTGAAGATAAGAACACAATTCAGTGTTTTGGGAGAATTAATAGTTCTCAGTACCCAAAGGATCCAAAATCTTAGTAAAAATGATTTTGTTTCTTAGTATTACTTATGGAAAAATATATGTGAGTTTCTATTATTTGTAGGAGAATGGTGTTCACTCTTGCATAAGATAAACATCTCCTCCAAGATTATGAAAAACAAAACACAAACAAAATAATCCAAAATGGAATAGTAATGCTAGTTCAAGTTCATGTTGGGTGTATACTTTTCTGTGGGAAATTAACTAATAATCTACTTAGAATAATAATCCAACACCTTTGTACTAGTGTTATAGGAAACACATCAAGGTAATCTGGTTTCCCCCTAAATAAATATTTTACTTGGGTTCATCATGTGAGTAGGATGAAAGAGATTTCCAGAGAAAGTTTTAATAATTTTTTTTTTTTTTGGTGAGGAAGATTGCCCCTGAGCTAACACCTATGCCAATCTTCCTCTATTTTCTATGTGGGACACCACCACAGCATGGCTTGACCAGTTATGTATAAGTCTGCACCCAGGATCTGAATCTGCAAACCCCAGGCTGCCTAAGCAGAGTGTGTGTGCTTAACCACTATGCCACCAGGCCAGCTCCAAGAAAGTTGTGATTTATTTTATTTTATTTTTTTATTTTACTCACTGGCATATTGAACAAAGGCCAAACCATTTGGGAATTGACACATAATATATGACAGTATTGATGCTTTATTGGAATATTGAATCTAGAAAACAAAATATATTATTATTCTCAGGATAAATACAGAAGAGGAGCTGTTCTGTGGATATGAAAAATGTAAAGAACCAGTTGAGCCATCCATCTTCATTTCCATAACAACTAATTCTCAAACATTGAAATAATTACTATTATTTTATTAATTATTATTATTACACTGGACAAAAAGAGATCCCTGGCCAAAGGTATAAAACAATTTCAAACCTCCAAGTCTTTAGGAAGTTAGTTACAGCTCATTTTCTAGCTTACTATCTCTAAGTAAGTAATAAGAAAAATTATTCTTAAAGAAATCACTAATTCTACTCAGGATATCTTGTTACTAAAGACCCTGTTGACATTGTGTGTTTCTTGGAACTTTGAATTTAAAAATTTTCCTATACAAACATTGAGAAATTTCTCATCTCATTGGTATTGGCTGAACTTATTGTTACTGTCTTGCCCTTGGATGGTACGGCTGAGAGAATGTTTCCTTTTGGCAAATTGTCACCTCAGTTAGTCTGACGAGGAGCCTTGACTGGTAGCAGAGCTGACATTCTGATCTGATCCCAGCAGGCAAAGACAGACAAGCTGTCATCCTCCCTGTAAAACGGCTGCTATGCAGAACACTCCTGTCTGCTGGGAAAATGCTAGATTTCCCTGGAGAGAGACTACTGCATGTGGGTTTATATTTATTGCAGATTCACTTGATTTGGTAGATGGATTTGGATGGAAAGTCTTATTATTAGTCAGCCTGATGTTTCTTTAATGTTCGTCAGTGGTATTCCCCCGTAGCTATGTCTTGGCTCTGCAAACACAAAATCTCAGTTTAATGATTGGTATCCTCCTTAGAGATTTTAATTCTCCTCCCTACTCTGCTCCTGGAATTCTCTATAACCTTGTGGAGCAAACCAAGTCAGCACTTAGTGTATGTATGCTCTCAGGAGTTTCCGATGACTTACAATAATCTTGTCAATTGGAGTCAAAAGAATATTTGAATATTCAAAAGAATATGTGCATCTCACGTGTTTGTTTTTATAAGTAGGCTGGCTTTGCTAGAAGGACCAAAGTGCCTCGTATTAATTTGAGCAGCCAGTTATGTCTTTGTGTCCTGCCAGTGGTCCAATTATCCTACCAAATTTTTGACCCCCAGTTTATGCTGTCTGGATTAGAGAGGGTACATGTTAAAAAGTGCTCTAATAAAGAAACCTCAAAATTCAAAAGGTCAAACAAAACAAAAGTTTATTTTCCTTTTGAATAGTGGTCCGCTGTGGTCCAATGTGGGTGTTATAACTCAACTCTGCACAGTCATTTAGACACATTGGTTGACTTTAGGTTCATGTGTTTGTGATCACTGCTATGTTTCCATTAGAGAGAGGGATAAATCAGACTAGTCTCAACAATTTCCTCTTAAGGAATTGAGGCAGAGGTGCACATCACTTTGGCTTACATTTTATTGTCGTGACCTTAGTTACCTGGCTTCCTCAAAGGGAGTTTGGAAATTCAGCCCTTATCTGTCAGCCATATCCAAGCCACAACTCCATGCTATGGA
This sequence comes from Equus quagga, assembly GCF_021613505.1. Taxonomy (NCBI): domain Eukaryota; kingdom Metazoa; phylum Chordata; class Mammalia; order Perissodactyla; family Equidae; genus Equus; species Equus quagga. The sequence continues at coordinate 95,411,924 of NC_060271.1, forward strand.
CTAAAGGGAGGCATATTTTGCTGGACATCCAACAGTGCTTTCCACATTGTCTGCATCTCCCCAAACTCTGTTCTCCTTTACATGGAACCATGGCAGCCAATAAGTTCCTCTTCTCTGCCTTCCATTGGACATGGGGAACTCTTTTGCTTGGGCCCACCATACTACAGTCTCTTATCGGCCCTATGCAGAGGTCTACCCACTCAAGCCTCCCATCTTTAGAAGTCTCCAGGTGAGTAATAGGTTCTGCACTCTGTCTTCATACTTAGCCCCAAGTTTCTGGGAACACTTATCAAGTTCTTCCAGCAACACTATCACTAACACCAACTCTGCCCTAATGGCTGAAAACAAGAGCAGCTCCAAGTTGAGCCTGTAAATTTTTGCTCAGTGACCTGCCTGCCAGGTATGGAAAGCCTGTCTTCTCATCTTGCAGGTACCTCCAAATCTCTATAAATTAGCATTCGAGTTCTGATATCTTTCCATCCCTACCAACACTTGGTATTGTCAATCATTTTTCAGTTTTAACTGTTTTAATAGGTGTGATGTGGTATCTCATTGCAGCTTTAATTTGCATTTCCCTAATGGCTAATGATGTTAACCTCATTTAACATGCTTATATTGCCATGTATATATCTTTAGTGAAGGATCAGTTCAAACCTTTGCCCATTTTTTTAAAAATCAAGTCACTTGTTTTCTATTACTAGGTTTTGAAGGTTTTTATGTATTCTGAAAAAAGTCCTTTATCAGATATATGATTTGAAAATTTTCTCCCCGGCAGTGACTTCTTTTTTTGTTATCTTACAAAGTTTTTAGAAGGTGTAATTTTGGGGAAATCCAATTTATAAATTTCTTCTTTTATGGTTGATGCTTTCGGTGTCATATCTAAGAAAGCTTTGCCTTATCTAAGGTCAAAAAGATTTTACCCTGTGTATTCTTCTAGAGTATTTATGGTTTTAGACATCATGTTTACATCTATAATCCATCTTGAGTTAATTTTATTATATAGTGTGATGTATGGACATATTTCCCTTCTGTTCCATTGATCTATTTGTCTATCTTGAAATGAATCCCTCATAGTTTTAATAACTATAGCTTTATAATATGCTTTAAAATCAGGTAGTGTTGGTTCTCTACATATTTTCTTCATTTGCAAAGTTGTTTTGGCTATCCTACATCCTTTGCAGTTCCATAAGAATCTTAGAATCAGCTTGTCAATTTCTAAAAGAAAAACGCTGGAATTTTGATTGGGATTGTCTTGAATGCAAAATAACTTTGGGGAAAACTGACATCTTAACAATTTCTTAACAATTCAATTCAATAAAATCTTGAATTTCTCTCTTCAAGGAGAGAGAGCACAACTTTTGTCAGATTTACTCTAAATATATCATTTAGGATGCTATCATTTGATTCTATTGTAAATGACATTTTCTCATTTTAACTTCTGACTGTTCACTGAAGTATACAGATATAAAATAGATTTTTGTTCTTTATCTTGTATTTAGCCACCTTACTAACCTCATTTATTAATTCTAGTAACTTTTTTTGTAGATTCTGCACGATTTTCTTTATATACAATCATGTTTGCCGTTAAAACACTGATGTCTTCCTTATTTACTTTTCTTGCCTTATTACGCTGGATAAAACCTCCAGTACAATATTGAATAGAAGTAGTGTGATGAAACATCTTTGTCATTTTCCTGGGGAAAAAACATTGTCTTTCATGCAAAGTTAATCTTAGCTGGAGTTGTTTTGTGGGTGCCCTTTATTGAACTGGGAAATTTCTATCCTTACTTTGCTGGGTTTTTCAAATCAGAACTTTATTTGATAAGCAAATAAAAATAAATTTATTATTTATTTGTCAAAAGTTTACTTACTAAGTTTAGTAAATTTGATAAATGATAAATTTGATAAATGATTCTTTTATATCTGTTGAGATGATTATATGGTTTTACTTTTGTAGTTAGTTATAGTGAATTACATTAATTAATATTTTTTGAATGTTAAATCAACCTTGCATTCCTGGTAAACCCCACTTGCTCATGCTCTATTATATATATTACTAATATTTTGGTTATATTTTTTGCATCTATGTTCACGAGGGTTATGAATCTATACTTTTTTACAATGTCTTTTTGTCATTTTCATATCAAGGTAATTTTGAACTCACAGAATGAGTTGAAAAATATTTCCTACTCTTCAACTTTCTTGAAGAGTTTGTATAGAATTGCTATTATTTCTTTCATAAGAAAGATAGAGTTCTCCACTGAAGACATCTGGGTCTGGTGTTATCTTTGTGGAAAGATCTTCAATTTACAAAGTCATTTACTCTAATAGATATTTGGCTGCATAGGTTATCAATTTCTTCTTAAGTAAAATTGGATGGCTTTTATTTTCATGGAATTTATTTCATGTAAATTGTCAAATTTATTGGCATAGTTTGTTCATGATGTTTCCATATTTTCCACTGAAAATCTGTAGAGTCTGTATAATGTTACCACTCTCATTCCCTGATATTGGAAAACTGTACCTCTTTCTTTTTTCTTCAATAATTGAACTCACCTTATGTTTCCCTTCTTTCAAAGATTATTTTCTGATTTTTTTAGGTGGTTTCATTTTGCCTGTTTTGTTTACGATGTCTTTTAAGTATCATTTTAATTGTTACTTCTCTCTATATATCTTATTTTTCACCTTGTAATTTACTTCTTAAAGAAATAGTATTTCATGTTCTGTAGAGTTTCCCACAATCATTATATTAGTGATTTTGTTTACATGGTGTCACTCCAATTTTCCTGTTTTCTATATCTCCTGTATATTTTGATCTAGAAGCTCAATTAGATTAAGGTTCAATTTATATTGATAATGCACCTTTTTAGTTGTTTTCTTTTTTTGTATTGTGAAGCATGTAACTGCGCTGTTCAATATGGTAGCCACTGTCACATGTGGTTATTGAGCCCTTGAAATGTAGACTTATATGTGGATTGAAGTATACTATTAGTGTAAAATATACACTGGATTTTGAGGACTAGAACACTTTTACATGTAGTTATCAGAAAATTTAAAATTACATATGTGGACTTGCATTATACTTCATTTGGACAAAGCTGAATCATGATGTCTGGTAATCATCATGTGATGTCAGGACCCACTGAATCTTAATGACTTGATCCATTAATTTATTAAAGGTGGTCAAATAGTAATATTCCATTTCTATCATTGCTTCTTCATTAATCTGTTGAAATATTCTTTTAAGGAGAAACATTATTTCATCTTTTATTTGTGACCTAATGGTGCAGTTTGGATAGGAGTGTAGGGTAATTCTTTGATTTTTTTTTTCTACTTGCTTGTTTTCAAAATAAAGAGATGATTTCCTTGTATCCTTCAAGAGACTAGAGTTTTGGTATCCTTATGAATTGATAGATTTTAAATATATTTGATATGTTTTGATCATTTGCAGTTATTCCAACTTAATGGTGCCCAACTTGTCTGTCTTTGGCTACAGAAGCTTCTTTAAGTAAGCTGTGACATACTTTAAATACCACTCTCGTAGTCTTTGATAGTTTCCTTTCTATCACGTATGACCAGATATTCTAGGCATATCATGTACTTTTCTTGCTTCAAACTAGAATCAGATATTTTTCCAAGGAAAACTATTTCCATTTAGTGGGGATGGATATATCAAGGCCATAATCTGGATGCTAGGTGTGCTTATGGCTTCTGGTTGGTCACTGTTTCCAATGCAAGATTAATTTTAAGATATTTACTTAGCTTCCTCTGTCTATGTCTTTCTCACAGAAAGAATCTTGATTCTCAAGGATACCCACACTTATAGAATTACAATGTTATAAAATTCTGATTTCTTTTATCTTGCATTATAAAAAAAAATAGTTTCAGAATAGCAACACCATCACTAGCATTAAAGTGATTACTGAAAATAGATAAAAGATTTCTGCCATATGGTCTTCTCATTTATGATAGTCTTAATTTAACATGTAGTTTTATTCTTTATGTTTTTTAAATCTCTATACCAATGTGTTTCTGAGCATTTCTGGCTTTCTGAAGCTCATTCACTAGAAGATTTTGAAGATGACCTCATGCAAAAATGTTATCTGAGTTTAACACATTGATACATTTGCCAGGCTCTTTATACTACTTAAGGTCAGTTTTGCTGGCTATAAAATCCTTTACTGAGATTTTTCTCTACTTGTTAAATGTCCCAGACTGATCCATCTCCTTGGATTAACTCTATCCAACTGCTATTGGTGTATACAAACTCCTCCTAGTTTTACCTCCGGTTCTTAAATTGGCTTGCTTAGCATTCAAGTGAGTACCTGTTGGTTACTTTGTAGTTCTTAGGTCTGTCAGATATCCTTTGCTTCCCTTTGTTTCCTCCTGCAGAGTCAAAGTCATGGTGATATCTTGTCATCTAGTCATCCTAGAAACATTTGCCTTTAGATTTTAGTCTTGCTGCTTGTGGAGTAAAGAATTCACCTTTCCCAAGTATTGGTCTGACCTTTGCCCTGAGCTCCTGGGAAGTGATCTCTAGGCCTTTGGAATGTCCCGTCTGATAAGAATATCTTTGTTTACCTGGAGGCCTTGGGTTACACTGGTAGTCTAACTATGTGATTTATGTGGGCTTTGAGTCATGTGGTATCAGCTAGACCTGTAGGGAAGCTAGAAGCTTAAGTTCAACCACATGGACAATCAACCACATCTATGTTACCAAGACTCAATAAAAACTCTGGACACCAAGGTTCGAGTGAGCTTTCCTGGTTAGCAATACTTCAAGTATATTGTTACACATTGCTGGAAGAATTTAATGTTCTTCTAGATTCCCCTGGGAAGGGATAATTGGAAGCTCCACATATGGGACACTACTGGACTCTTCCCATGCATCTCATTACTTGACTGATTTTAATCTGTATTATTTCACCCCAGTTAACTCATAACCATGAGTGTGACAGTTTCCAGTGACTTCTCTTAGTCTTTCTAGTGAATTATCAAAACTAAGGATCTTGAACATCCCCAAACTGATAACAGATGTTAGAAGTGAAGGTGGTCTTGGGGTTGGCCCAGGGGTGCAGTGGTTAAGTGTGCATGTTCTGCTTCGGTGGCCTGGGGTTCACTGGTTCAGATCCCAGGTGCAGACATGGCACCACTTGGCAAGCCATGCTGTGGTAGGTGTCCCACATATAAAGTTGAGGAAGATAAGCACGGATGTTAGCTCAGGGACAGTCTTCCTCAGCAAAAAGAGGAAGATTGGCAGCAGTTAGCTCAGGGCTAACCTTCCTCAAAAAAAAAAAAAAAGAAATGAAGTGAAGGTGGTCTTGTAGACTAACTCTGTACTCAACACTATCCTATTGCTCTAAGTATTTTTGTAGGGAGACTCAGGAAAATTTAAATATGTTGCCACTGCCACCATCTTCCAAGAATCACCTTACATCCCTCTTCCTTAAGTATTAAAAATTTAAATCAACACTACATATTTTATAATGCTTGTGTTGTAATAATCAACAGCAGTGTATAATGTAAATAAAATTATAACTAACAAGAATCTTATAAAATTCCTGCAAAATATATTTTGGTAGACTAATACCCCGAATATAGAGAGTTGGCTAATGAATCAATAAGAAATAAATAAGAAGTCACTATAGAAAAATGTTCATAAATCAATAGCATGCAATTCAAAAAACACATTCAAATGGTAAATAAACAATGAAACAGATGTTCAATATCACTGGCAATCAAAAAATCTAAACTATACATTCCACAAATTACATTAGAAAAATTAAAAACATTGACAGTGCTAAGGGTAATGTGCATTATCTTTGACTAGCAATTCCATCTTTAGGATTTTATCTAAAATGATTCAGTGCACAGGAATGCAAGAATATGCAGACAAAGATATTTATTTAAGTTCTACTCGTGTTTACAATAAACTGAACACCAGTTAAATGGCATTAAAGAACTATGCCATTATAAATAATAATATAATCTATGCTTAATAATATTTGATCAAGTACACAACAAAGAGTTGCAGAAAGAAAACAAGATACAGAAAATTTGACCTCATTCATGCAAAATAGGCTTGTGCATATGTGAAATCTCCTTTGTTTAAGGCAACATGTATGAAAGGATGTTTATTGAAATATTAAGAGTACTTATGTCTGATATTTACTTTTTTCTTTCTATTTTAATATAGTATGTGAATTTTCAGAATAAACATTTTATTTTATTAATTAGAAAGGTCATTTTATTTTCAAAACTCTCAATATAACTCCTTCACTCTCCTTTTCCCCCTCTCTTTGTCTTTCTCCTCACTCTCCCTGCCCAGCATTGCCTCTTGTATTTTACACCCCATCTTTTTCTCTCTTTGAATCTTTCATTTTTCTTTCGCTTTCTCCAATAGAAAGATAGCCACCAAATTAACAAAGGCAGACATTCTGGAATTGATTGCTACACAGCCATAGAATGTTAGAATTGTTACGTAATGAGTCCTGAAGATAACAGTCATGTATTAAAGAACAATTAGTGACATAACCTACTGGTCACTGAATGAAGCATTTTGATAATTGCTATAAAAATTTCTCTGGTTCTCAATGTAATACAACATTACAGAAGTCTAGACATTCTGCCTGATCATAGTGATTGCTAAACATGGTGTAGTGGGCTGAATAATGGCCCTCAAATATATCAGATCCTAATCCCTGGGACCTGGAAATGTTAACTTATTTGGAAAGAGGATTTTTGCAGATGTGATTAAAATAAGGATTTTGAGATGAAGAGATTATCCCAGATATTCTGGATGGACCCCACATGCATCACAAGTATATAAGAGGGAGGCAAAGGGATATTGGACATACTCACACACACACAGAAGAAGAAGAGAAGGCAGGGTGATCACAGAGGCAGAGATGGGAGTGATCCCACCAGCCAAGGAATGCTGGCAGCCACCAGAGCTGGATTCTCTCTAGAGCCGCCAGAGAGAGGGTGGCCCAGTCAACACTTTGATTTCAATTGTGTGATACTTATTTTGGACTTCTGGCACTCAGAACTGTAAGAGAATAAGTTTCTGTTGTTCTGAGTCACCATGCTTGCAATAATTTGTTACAGCAGCCACAGGAAACTAATACACATGGTATATTGTTTCAAGATCTCACAGATTTTCTCATGAAATTGTGTCTTCCTGGAAAGACTTCCCTACATCTCTTTAACTACCAAACTTCTATTTATCTCAAACCCTAACTAGCATGTTCATCTACTATATAGCCTTCTTTGGCATTGCACCTCTGACATTTTAATAGGAAGAAACAAATGCTCCTTAATGTGTGCTTCCATAAGACTTCTACATGTTTATTAGAGTATTTGTTTTGTTGTATCATTTATAACGTGAGTATATCTTTTCCTGATCCTTTCTCATGTTGTAACTTCCACTAAGGCACCTTACTCTGTTTTACATATTGGTCTCAAAATTCTCAGAATCTGACTTAATATCATTTCATAGTAAATGACATGTGTCATTCATTTCACAGTATCATTCACATAAATGAATCCTGTATCTATAACCCCACACACATTTTAAGTTCCCCACAGTACTAGTTAAATGCAGTAAATTGCTTTATAAGATTTTATGCCCAAGACCAGGCCCTCCAAGTTGTTCTAAGGCTAAGAAGGACTACTTTCCTAGGTGGTACTGAATTTCCGTTAAGCAGTCATAGTCTAGATATGGCTGAGAAATGTTTCAAAGAATAAGCCCCAGACATATCCTTCAAATATATATATATATATACACACACACACACACGCATATATATTCTTGATATATATATCCTAGATTCTAGAATAAATTCAAAGCTTGTGAAATGTGTCACTGATGTGCAGTACTAACCTGAGTTCATTTTGACCCCTTTACGAAGACAATCACATACTATCCCAGTTCACACTAGTTTCTATAATCTCTAAAATTCTGATTGATTATTTTTACACACATCTCACTGCTCCCTCTGGAATTATTGTGTAAATATGATTCAAATTATGGATATAATATCACTTGTTTCCATGACTTTCATCTCTTTTACAGATATCCTGTGTTTCCTTCATGTTATTTTGTGATGCTTCACTTATCATATATCATATTATACTTTTACAATATGGAGTCTATTTATAACTTCCTATTATGATTTTTTTCGTCCAATCCACACCATCTGTGAAATTTTTGTTTTATAACAGACTTCAATGTCCTTGATATTTTTAAGTTTATACTGCTGCAATAAATGAGAAACACTGCCTTTTAAGAGATGAATATAACAGTATTCCTCCTTAATATCACGATTTTTATTGTATATATGTTTGACCTTATAAATATGATTACAATATTGCATATTTTAAATGAAAAAAGCAATTTAAGTCCCTGACTCTCTATGATTCTTTCCAATCTATTTCCCCATGGATTTGTTTTTTATTTCCATAATCAATGAAGATATAATTCTACATTCTGTCTCTTTTTAAACTTACTGAACATGTCATAACCATTCTTTATGAAGTTGCTTAGGTTTGGAGCCATAATTTAAAACAGCTACCTAAAATGTTTTTGAATGGATGAACATTAATTTTGCTCGGGTTATTCTCAATATTTTACTCTTGAAATAGCATGATTAATATTTGGTTTTATATATTTTTGATTGAAATGTTCTCATTACCACTGTCAGCCTTGTGAATTTCTACTCATTCTTTAAAACTCAATTTAAACATAATTTCTTCTATAAAAAAAACTTTTCTGAACCCAAAACCCTCGTTTATTCTTTCAGCAGAGTCTGGCCTACCTTTCCTGCACTCCTGTAACCCTGGGGATACCTACTGTAATGGACTGAATGTTTGTGTTCCCCTCAAAATCCATATGCTGAAGCCCTGGCACTCACTGTTATGGTATTTGCAGGTGGGGTCTTTGAGAGGTAATTAAGTTTAGATGAGGTCATGAGGGTTAGACATAATGAGATTTCTGCCCTTCTAAGAGGAAGAGAGAGAGGAAGAGCTCTCTCTCTCTCTCCACATGCATGCACTGAGGAAAGGCTATGCAAGTGAGCACACTGCGAGAAGGCAGCGGTCCACAAGTCAGGAAGCAGGTTCTCACCGGGAACCAAATATGCCAAGCACCTTCTACTCAGACTTCCCAGCCTCCAAAATTGTGAGAAGGAAATGCCTGTTGTTTAAGACACCCAGTCTATGGATTTGTTATAACAGCCTGAGCTGACTAAAACATCTACCTTTATTTTCTCAAGCGTTATGCTGAACTATGATTGGCTTTGAATGTGTATCCTCCTTCAGATTATAAACTCCTAGGGTGTAGAGAATGTGTTTAATCATTCTTTTGCATGAATAATTTCGGCAAAGGGCTTACCAGCACAAAATTTCATTCCATAAAAGTAGTTATAGTTATAAACCCTGTTGCTATATTATCTGTCTTGAAAGCCTGGCCTTGTCACTTCCTACCTTTGTGACCTTGGACAAATTACTCCCATATGTCTCACTCTTGTCATTCATAAAAGAGGACGATAATAGTGACTACCTAATAGTCATAATAATAATAATAACAAATACCTCATAGGTTAGGTTAAAGATTAAGTGTATTAATCAGTGCAAAGTGCAAGGAACAGTGTCTGGAGCATAGTATGCACTCATTTCATATAAGTTATTACTACTACTATTGTTATTATTATTATTTTACAATTATATGTTGAAAGAATGCTACACTGGACCCAAACTTTAAGAGGTATACACATAATTTCCTTGGGATTAAGACCAAAAGACATCCAATTATATTACTATAGGATTATAGAATCACATAATTACAGATTTGGGAGAAATATTACAAAGTACCTCATTCACTCAGTATCCACAAACTTTTTTTAACAAGTAAAGGATAATTTAAAGGGAATGACCAAGACCACATGATCATTTTGTAGAGGAGGAATCTTACTTCACACCTTGGTTAACCCATTATTTTCCCCTATCAACTCATGATGATAAATTAAATAGATAATTCACTTTTCTACTCTATGCATAGTGAAATACTTATGTACTGATAGTAAAATGTTCCATGTGGCTACCTGGAAGATAGAAAGTGTACCTAATAAACTTGGGGTCTGGTGAAGAAGATTTTGAAGCAGAATGTTGAAAGTCTCAACTGACTTCTTCTAGCTGTCTATAATAAGCACAGAAAGACAGCTAAAGGAAAAAATTATATAATCTTCAGTCAGAATATAAAGTATCTCTTTGTACAGTATCTCTGGCCAGCAAGTTTCCTCAAAGTAAAAAATTCTGCAGGACAAAGATCCAGTCCAGAGCAGTGCCAGTAAAATGTGGCCACACCATCCAGATCCAATTCAGGGGGGGTCTGTAAGACTGTGGGAAGGTTTAAGGCAGAGCCTGATGAACCCTTTCAGTGAAATGAAAGGGCTTCTATGACTCTAAGGGATGCCTCACAGCACCCTGACTCACAGCCCCCACAGAGAGGAGCCTGTCCCAAAGGGGATTTGCCTAACAGAGTTAGGCATAAATTCATGTATAGAAAACTCACAGGTTTTTTAAAGGAATTGTATCAGCTTGTACAAAAACTGACAGAGAAAATTCAAAATGAAAGGAAGAATGCTGAGAATCTTCACCAGCAAACATGATACAGAGAATAGAGCCAAGAGCTAGTGAGATACACTCTCAATGAACAAAACAGGCCCTAATCCAGGCACATATCCTGCCCCTAGAACAAGAGGAATTGGTGACAATGCTTAGTTGGATTTCACAATTGATGTGAGCTAGTGATTATTCTGTGCCTCCCATTACTCCTTATTTGAACAAAATTGTCTATTGTGGTTATCCTGTCACCATCTTCTCGCTGTGTGCTGCATCTGTTAGCGGATGGGTGGAATAATGCATACATTTAGTTTACAATCTTCAGAATGAGAAGAACCATATTGGTGGAATGGCACATAAGGACATGAACTACAGGAATCTGGACCTGATATATATAATCCTCAATGTTGACCTTGAGTCTGATGTTGTAATGAAATCAGACATTGGAGGTACTGTTATGTATATGGAGGGATATATTATGGGTTGTATTGTGTCTCCCCAAAAATATGTTGAAGTCCTAACCATGTCAGAATGTGACAGTATTTGAAATACGGTTGTTACAGATGTAATTAGTTAAGATGAGGTCACAGTGGAGTATGGTAGGTGGGCCCTTAATCCAATATGACTGATTTGCTTTTTTTTGCATGTGTGGAGGAAAATTATCCCTGAGCTAATATCTGTGCCAATCTTCCTTCACTTTATATCTGGGTCACCACTACAGCATGGCTGACAAGTGGTGTGGGTCCACGCCCGGGATCCAAGCTTACAAACCTGGGCCGCTAAAGTGGAGCATGCCAAACTTAACCACTGTGCCATGGGGTTAGCCCCTGATTTGCTTTTAAGAAGAGAAGAGACATACAAGGAGAAGACAGCCTTGTGATAATGGAAGCAGAGATTGGAGTGAAGCATCTATAAGCCAAGGAACACCAAGTATTTCTAGAAAACTCTGAAAGCTGGAAGAGGTGATAAAGGATACTTCATTGGTTTCAGAGGAAGCATGGTCCTGCTGATACCCTGACTTCTTGCTTCTAGCCTCTGGAACTACTGTGGGATTATAAATTTCTTTGTTTTAAGCCACACAGTTTCTGGCACTTTTTTATGGCAGTCCTAGGAAACTGATATAGGGTGCATGTATTTTTGCCTGTGAGAAGGATGTAAATCATTTGTGGCCAGAGGGAGAACTATGGTAGATTCAAAGTGACTGTAAATTTTTTGCCACATTTCTCAATAGAGGTATAGTTTATTCCCTCTCCTCTTGAATCTGACTGACCCTATGCCTTTATTTAACTAGCAGTATGAGAAGAAAACGATTCTGTTTAACTTCAAAGACTTGGCCTTAAAGAGATCTTCAGCTTCTGCTTTTTACACTTGGAATATTTTCTCTTTCAACATGTTGAGAGAAGCCCAAATCACATAGAAAGACCACATACATGGAGGAGAGCTGAGGTGAACTGTTTGACAGCCCCATATGAGCCCCAAGCTAACACACCAGCATTAACTGCCAGTTGTATGAGCAAGTGAATTTGAGTGTCGTAAGCAGCCAAAGCTTGGGAAGATGGCAGCAGAAGCACCCAGGTAAACACCTACAGACTCTTGAGGGATAACAAGTGATTTTTGTTATTGTAACCTACTGAATTTTGGCTGTTTTATTATGTAGTGACAACAAACCAAAATCTTCATTCATTGAGTGCAAATTTTGTGCCAGATACTGTGCTGAAATCTTTGCATTCATTATCTCATTATAGCTTCACCAAAATTTATATGTTAGATATTATTCCCACTTCAGATATGAAGAAATTGAGACTCAGTCAGGTTAAGTTAGAACATTTCCCAGCTAGAAAGGGACTAAGAAAAGAATCCTAGAGAGGTATGCTAAAGCCCACAGTCTATGTACTTACCTATTTTAACATGATTTTATTAAATGACTTTATGACCTTGGTGAGTCATTGAGTCACTCTCTTTGTGAACATTTTTCTCACTCATAAAACAAAACTGATGAAACCTTCACTGTCTAATCCACAGGTTTATTTTGATGATCTTAGGTATATACAAAGTACTCTGTGTAGCCTAAAATCTGATATACATATAGTGTGACACTATTATTTAAAATCTATATCTTACCTAGAAGTGCAAAGTATAAGAACTTTTGCTTTGAACTGGAAACAAAATGTCTCGTTTTAATATTTTCATTAGTAAACTTACTGTTCCCTTAATTTTGTGTACATATTTTACCATCAGTACTGGTGAGAAGAGCCACATGTAAGAGCAAAATAATCCTCCTCCAATTTGAAGGCAGAGACAAGCTCAGAGCCACTGGAAATGCTTTAGTCTTTTCATTGACTGTTTGTTTATTCACAATATCCATTAACTTTCAGGTTGTGTTTTCAACCACTATTGAGTGTTAGCTTGATTCTTACTGAATTCATTGCTTTGAGACACATCCTTATCTTTTCTAGAGCCAAACCACGAGAGCTAAAGGCATTTTTGTGGTATTAAACCCACACTCACACACCCACACAACTGCATCAGTGGAAGGAAGATGGCGAGGAGCATTAATTCAGAGGAGTAGAGTGTGTCAGGTAGCCAACTGAAACCTGGTACTAAGGATATGGTTTTTCTGCTCAGTCCCAGGAGACAGGTGTGCACTGAAATGTATTCACTGGAGGAGCATTTGCTTTTTCAGGAAAGTCAGCTTGAGAAGGCATTGTTTTTACAGTTTTCAACTGCAGCAATATTAGACAATATACAAACACATTGAAGGCCAATGTTTTTTATTAGTGCTTCATTGCTCATTGGTGTCATGGTTCAGCTTGATAAAAATAAAACAGCATCATCCTTTGAGCCAAAGGGGTTATTATTTAATGGAGAAAATAGGTAAAAGTATACAAATATTTATATGTTTGTATATACAAATATTGGTATAGATACAGAAATAGAGAGAGAGAGAGTGATATGGCTAATGATATAATCAGAGCCACATCATTATAATAACCCCCCTCACTAATACATTCTACTAGTTTTCTTCCTGAACTAGCTCTTCACATTGATATCCCTTAATCAAAACTCTCTCCTCCTACCTAAGCTTAAGGATCAATCTAGTCACCTTGATAGAGAGAGTCTTGTGCAGCCATGCTTCAAGTTGACTCCTTGTATTCTCTACACATATCACCTGTGCTAGTTTAAGTGGGTTTCTCATTGTTCCTCAGAAAAATCATGTATGATTGTACCTATGTGACTTTGCCTTCATAACTGTATCCTCCTTGTCTGGAATGACCTATTTGCTTTCTCATACTTATGCAAGACAAACTGAATTCAAGCTCCATAAAGCCTGCAATAAATGTTCTCTCTCTCAGTGATTTTTCCTTCTCTGAAATTCTGTAGCACTCAGTGCCTCAACCACTCTCTTGGCATTTTGCCCTGCATTTTTACTTATCATTTTATATATGGATTCTGTCACCCCAAAGAGCTTGTCAGTCCTTTAAGAGCAGAAACCGTGTCTCATAAGTATTTATCTTCATTGCCTAATATAGAAAGCCCTGTGGGTAGTGTGCTCATGATTAATATTTGATGCTGATGATTTTAATAAATTTTCGTTATGCACAGATCATATGTTACACTTCAGTTCCTGGTCTGTCACAGTCTTGGCATTAGGGAGAGTTTTTATTTGTCATGACTACATGTTAACACAGGCAAAGCAACTGTAGACATTTTGGTCTAAAATAATTTTTCTTATAATAAACTATTAAATAAAAGCCAACAGGAAGAATTCTTGACTAAACAAGAAAATATTTACAAAAACAACAGAGCTTGATTAAGGTTAAGCTAAAAGGCAGTTGTCTAAAAGAAAGAAACTGGGACTAGAAATGCTATGAATACAAACCTCTGATTGGTGGAGTCCAGATTTTTCTATATCTCACCTTGCTCGTCCTTTCTTAGGAGAGCAGAAACACTCGAGGGTTTGTGCTATTCTTTGGATAGATCGAGCTAGATTCCATGGGGACCTGACTGCTTCCTTCTTCTGTTGAGACAGATTCTTTCCCTGTGGGAAAGCATCAGACTTAGTTCAAATATTCCCTTCCTCTATGCGCCAAAACTTTAGCTACAATCTCACTCCCACTTGAAAACCCTCACTATGTTATCCATGACTGCCTGTGTAAGAATTCATTAATAAACAATTCTAGGGTGGTGCGATATGCAGAAAAATGGTCCCTAAAGATTTCTACATTCTAATCCCCAGGACCTATGAATATATTAGGTTATGTAGCAAGGGGGAATTAGTCTTGGAGCTAGAATTAAGGTTCCTAATCAGCTGATCTTGCAATGGAAAGTGGATCCTGGATTATCTAAGTGAGTCCAATGTAATCATAAGAATACTTATAAGCAGAAGAAAGAGGCAGAGGAGAGAGAACCAGCGAGACGGCAGCATGGGAAAGACAGCCCCACGTTGCTGGCTTTGAACATGGAGGAATAGCCTCATGAGTCAAAGGAGGCAGGCAGCCTCTAGAAGCTGGAAAAGGCAGCGAAATAAGTTCTCCCTTACAGCCTCCAGAAGGAATGCAGCCCTGCCAACACCTTGATTTTACTCAGAGATCCATTTCTGACTTATAACCTCCAGAACTGCTAGAAAATAAATTTGTGTTGTGTTGTTTTAAGCCACTGAATTTGTGGTAATCGGTTATAACAGCAATAGGAAACTAACACTGGTCGTGATTTCACTGAGAGTTTGAACAGTCTTCTACCAGTGGGAAGAGGAAAGAATCCTAGTTCCTATTTCGCAGGTCTTTTGTAGGTTAGCACTTTCTACTTAAATCCCAGTTCCTCACTCTAGGCTAATGCTTCCAGCTCTTTAAAATTCTTTCACATCCATTATCTCACTAAAATCTCATATCATGGCTGCCCAGTTGCTATTTCAAGAATTATTATCTGCCTTGAACTGATAAGGAAATTGTGGGTATAGAGGTTCAATAACTCATGGTCATGATCCAGTAAGCATAGTGCAGTGTAAAACTGAGAGCTGAGAGAAATGAAACAAACATCTAGAATCTCAGATATTATTTGCTCTTTATTTCTAAGTCACCTCAGAATGAATATAACCCTTTGTCATTTTTTTTGTACCATTGTATAATTATTCCCAAAATTAATGTTATGAGTTACATTTAGAAGGTGTGGGAGAGATCATTTCTGTAAAGAATCTGAAAAGCTAGAATGGGAAATGAGTAATTTGTCATGATCTGCAGTAATCATTTTAGAAGTCATACAGAGGCCATCCCTGTCTACCTCTAAAACCATATTTCCTGCTGCTCTTTCTTGTCCATTATGTTTTAGCCCTACCAACTTTCTTTCCGTGTCTTAACACAGTGAACTCTTTCCCACCTCAGTGCTTATGTACTTAATGTTCCTTTAGTCCAGAATGCTCTCACCCCAGATTTTTCCATACCTGACTTTTTCTTATCATTTAGCTTAAATTTCACCATTTGAGGCTTTCCTGATCATCCAATCTAGAGTGGACAGTACTTTCTGGTACATGTTTAATTTTTCTTCTTAGCACTTACAATGCATTGCTATTTATCCCTTTGTTTGTTTTCTATTTCCCCCTGTTCACTGGAACGGAAACTCTATGGAAGCAAAAGTCTTGTCTATGCTGTTCACCAGTATATCGTCCATACTCGGAATGTTGCCAGGAAGATATTAAGTCCTTGTTGAAGGAATGAATGGTTGCCACACATTCTTGATACCTCTGATACTATTATTAGATCCAACAGACTGAGCTGATGAGCACAACTCTAAGGAATAAAGACATAAAGTCAGGCATCAGTAAACAGGCATTGTGATTTTCCCTACTGAAAGTCCATTTGGCTTAGGAGTATATAAAATTGGATGCACTTATTGGTAAGTATGCAATGAAACTGAGCTCAGACATTAGAAACAAATACTCCCTTCCTTTCATTCTGTTATTGTCAAATGCTGAACATTTAATTTACTTCCAGGTACAACGGTATAAGGGGAAAAAAACTGTTGTACGATATCCAGCACAAACATGATTGATGTTGCTCCAGATGACATTAAACTAGGGACTAAAGAGACTATGCATTTATACACAACAATTTGCCAATCTGTACCATATGAACTGCTGTCATAGATGAGTGATGTTAAGACTCACAGGTTATACTGTCCTCATCTCAGAATGATTTAAAAATAATAACTTTCTTCAAGTTGTAAAAGTAAGGCATCTTTTTGAAGAGAACTCATAAAATATAATTATTTAGAGAAGAAAATAAGCCATACTCAATCATACTACCTAGTGATAACTGTTGTTATCATTTTGATGTACATTCTGGCAATCTTTTCTCTACATGTATGTACATGTGTGTACAAATACATTTGCTTTCAGCTACTATGTAATAAGTACCTGATAGATTTTTCTTGAACAAACAAATGAAGGAAGGAAAGAATAAGTGATTGACTATTGGTGACTCCAATCTGAAATTGAGAATATAAGTTGTTTTAAAGATTAATCATTTGTTCCATTTAAACTATTGTTAATATTTCACTACTTTTCTCTCTTTGTTCTACGTTTCTTTGGCTACTCCACCAAGTCTTAGGCTTTTAATTTATCAGTCCAGTTCCATTTAAATATAAGAGATCCCAGAACTCAAGTTGGAAAAAATAAAACCTACTATAATAGGAAAAATAATAAATCTAGATTTCTTCTTCTCATATCTATTACAAAGGAAGTATTTATCTAACATTAAAAAAAGCTGATTTCAATAGATGCAAAATAATTTTTTGAAAAAAAATCAACATTCACGATACATGCTCTCAACAAACTAGGAATGAAAGCGAATTTCCAGAAAACGAAATAGGACATCTATGGAAAACTTAGCACTAACTTCAAAATTAATGGTGAAGAACTTAAAGTCTTTCCTCTAAAATTGGAAAATTTGGATTGGCCACTCATCATTTTTATTCATCATTGCACTGGTGGTACCATGTAAATAAAATAAATAAGAGACATAGAGCTTAGAAAGGAAGAAGTAAAACTAATTCTATATGAAGGCAACATGATCGTGTGTGTAGAAAACCTTAAGTAGTCTACCAAACAATATACTAGAATAAATAAATTTAATGAGTTTATGGAATAAATGTCAATATACAAAGATCAATTGGACTTTTATATATGACTAATAAACAGTTAAAATGATGAAATCAATATGATTTATACCACCATAGAAAAATCATAAAATGTGCAAGGAGAAATTTAATGTAATTTGTACAAACTTCTACACTGACAATTACAAAACGTTGCTTCTAAGAGATATTAAATAAAACCTAAATAAATGGAGAGGTATACCATATTTATGGTTTGCAAGATTCAAAATTATTAAAAAGTCAATTTTGTCCACATTGATTTACAGATATTATACAATCCCAGTGAAAAACTCAGAACATTTTTTTTTTTGGAAGTCAGCAAGCTGATTCTAAACTTTATATTGAAATGCAAAGCCAAAAAAAATCTTGAAAATAAAAATCACAGTTGGAGGATTTACATTACTTGATTTCAAGTCTTTATAAAACTACTCTAATTAAGACAGCATGTCATTGATGTAAAAATAAACAGATAAATGAAACAGAATGGAGAGGCCAAAACTAAACTTGAATATATCCAATTGATTTTTGACAAAGGTGTGAAAATGATTCACTGGAGGAAAGGAAAGAAAATGTCCTCAACAAATGATACTGGAACAACCACAAATCCATATGCATATGATATCTACCTTACGAAAAAATTAATTTGGGATGAATCAGTGACCCAAATAAATAAGTTAAAAGTATTAATCTTCTAGAAGAAAACATAAGAGAATATTTTAATGACATGTGGTTAAGAAAGATTTCTTAACTAAAAAATGCAGAGATTAATAACTAGGAGGAGAAGAAAAAAATAATTGATGGAATGATAATTTGATTAAAATTTAAAGTTTTTGCTCATCAAAACAAAACACCATTAAGAAAGGAACAGACCAGTCACAGACTAAGAGAAAATATTCACAGCACATATAACTGACAAAGAACTCATTTGCAGAATATATAGATAACTGCTAGAAATCAACAATAAGAAGACAAATAATCCAATTAGGATGAGTAAAGTACTTGAACAGTCCCTTCAAAAGGGAAGATTTACAAGTGACCATAAGCATATGAAAAAATGCTCGACACGATTTGGCATCTGAGAAATATATATTAAAATAACAAGGAAATATCACTGCACTCCAGAATAAATAATATTAAAATGACTGATAATACCAAATGTTGGAAAAGACGTGGAATAACCAGAACTCTCATACAGTGCTGACGGAGAGTAAAGTAATACAGTCACGTTGGAAAATGTCTGGGCATTTTTTAAATAAAGTTAAACACATACCAATGCTATGACCTAGCTTTCCTTTGTTAGCTCTTTACCCAGAGAAATATAAACATATGTCCACAAAAACACTGTTGCACATTTATTCATAGCAGCTTTAGTCATAGTAACAAAGGAAAAAAAGAAAAAACCCAAATGTTCATCAACAGGTAAATGTATAAGCAAATTGTGGTATATTTGTACAATGGAACACTTTCCACAAACATAGATACATACCACAACATGGATGAACCTCAAAAACAAGCTGTTCGAAGGAATCCAGATACAAAAGAGGACATGCTGAATGATTCCTTTTATATGAAATTTCAAAATAGGAAAATTAATCCATCCTGCTAGATAAGAACAGTGGTTGCCTCTGGGTGCAGAGCAGAGATTGAACAGTAAGGTACATGATGGATATTCCTGGGGGGTGATGACAAAATTCTGTATCTTGATAGGGATAATGGTCCATGGATATATGCATTTGTAAAAACTCATCAAACTGCACATTTAGCATGAGGGCATTTCACTAGATTTAAATTATGCCTCAATTTATAAGAAATTAAAAATAGAGCAGCAGTATTTCAAATGAAGAGGCTCAAATTGTCTCTACTTGATATGTTTCAAGACACATAATTTGATTATGGATTTTTAAGTCATGAAGTCTGTGGATAGTAAACTGAATAACAGAGTTTAAGCAGTTGAATATATTGTTTTCAACTGTACCAGGAATGCTTCGGGCAAAAGTAACGGAAAACGTACTAAGGAGTTTTTTAACAATCAGATCTGGTTAATCATTCCAGGTATTACGCAGCTGAAAATCTGATTCTGTCCTCCTTTTCAAAATATGGTAGGTGCCCTTCCAGGCAGCCACACACCAAAAAAGGATTAGGAGTAAATTTCAAGTTAAGTGGAATAGATTATTGTGACTGGGTTCAATCATCAGTTTAGGCCTGTGTAGGAGCTCCCCTTTCTGAGATCAAGACATCTCCTCATACTACCTATAAAATCAGGGCTCATTTCACAGAGAAGAGGGGAATAGTTGTCGGTTGACAATGAACAGTGTCAGACACACGCCTTCCTTTCCTAACTTCTGTTAAGATGAGATATTTACTTCCCGTTCCTGGTTTTTTTTTTCCATGTGGAAGGAGTTCAACTGATATAACTCTTCCTACTCTCTATCCTTTTACTCATTCTGCCCCACGTGGCATGAAGTTATTTCTTTGTTCGGTAAATTTGGGAAGAATAAATAGGCTGTGCTCAGTTCTGCAGTGAGTGACCTTCTTTTTAGAGGAGCTGACTACCAGGAGCCCATGCCCTGCTGCTCCACCAGGGCGAGGCTCAGTCTCAGTGGGGACAGGGTGTGCGAATGGAAGGTCTTTGTTAGTCTTTAGGTATCACGACTGTCTAACTCCACTCAGTTCTGGGCTTCAGTCTTAGAAAGCCCTCTAGGCTCTGACACCCACGCTAACTTAACCCTGCATTTATAAGCAATAAAGTTTAAAGCTACCCTCTTCTATTAGTTTTCAATGTGTTTAGCCCTTGAGTAGGGAGGAGGGAAGCTGATTATCAAGTCTCCTAAGAGGCCTTGACATTTGGTGCATTGGCTAGGGGCATCAAGAGTTAAACAAAGAGCAGAGTTTAGGAAGAAAAAGCCTATTAGAGAAGATTTCGATGGGATCATGACCATATCTTTGGACCTTGGGCTTTCATGTGTCACCACAGTGTTTTGACTTTAGGGGTTTTTAGAGGCTTATTATCAATTTTTAGCTGTTACACCTTGGCCTCACACTGCATGCTAGACTAAGCCTGGCTTAATTTCATAAGGCTGTGCAAGCCTTAAGCAAGGACACAAAAGGGTCTGGCAAAAGCAAGAGAGAGTCCCAGCAGAGGTATATGGTTCAGACAGATGTCCTCAGAAAAGATGTGTCCAAATGGACTCACAATGAACGAACATCATGGGCGTGTCCAATAACAAACATCGTATTGGGTGTCCAGCCAGTAACAAAGTTGACTGGGCAAAGCTTCTTAACTCTGCTACAGGTGACTTCAAAGGGCTTCTAACAGGTATGACCACAGTTTAATTTATAGGCTGGGCTTTTCCTAACAGACATATCTATGGCAAAGGCTATATTAAAGGAAAAAGAGAATCTTTACATGTGTCCTTGGTATTGGTGGATATAAAATATTTGCTGCATTTAAACATTAAGGAAGCCACATTCCTATAGTTTTACGCTTTACACCTCACAGAATCTAGTTTAAAGTCTTAGTGCCACGCAGACAGGCATTGCCAGATCACTGTTCCAAATTCTATATGTTCAAAGCCAAGGAGAAACTGTTGGAAGAATTAATCTTACCTCTGATGCAGCTTTTTTATATATATAAGAAGGAATAATTCTCAAAAAATTAGTAGATATATTTCCAGATGATTGAATTAGGATGGGTGGTATGCCCATGCCCTGAGAAAACGTTTCACAAGTATATGGGATTGAAAAGTGAAAGAAAGATAGCATCTCGAGGGACCCCAGGCAGAAGTAGTGTCCTATTCTAATCCACTAGGACAAAGTCATCGAACTACAGTCAACAGGCCAAATCAGGCTGCCAAATATTTTTGTAAATAATGTTTTTTTGGAACACAGCTACACCCATTAGTCTAAGGTGACTTTCTCTCCACAGTGGCAGGGTTGAATGGCTGTGACAGAGACGGTAAGGCCCACTGGCTTTTTACAGAAAAAGTTTGCCAACTCCTCTTAGAAGAGGGCAGTGGTTCTCAAATTTGAGCATATATCAGAATTACCTGGAGGACTTGTGAAGATACGGATTGTTAGGCCTCATCTTCAAAGTTTCTGATTCAGATGTTTCCATTGGGCCCCTAATTTGCATTTGTAGCAAATGATCAGTGATGCTTATGCTGCTGGTCTGGGGACCACACTCTAAGAACCACTTCCACAACCACAAGCTTCAGAAGCAACAACGGCAAGTTCCATAATTCGCAATTGGTGATTTGCAGTTAAACCACATGTGGAGATGTGGTGAAAGCCTTAGGTCTATCGACCTCAAGAAGTAGTGACAATAACTGGAAAGGAAAGCTAAGGACAGAACAGAAAAGAATAGAACATAATAATAATACTTTAAAAACAGTATGTCACTAGATAGAATTCACACTTATTCAAGCACAAGGATTCAAAAATTATGTAGCTCCCAGAGGAAATGGGGAAATGGACATTTGGAAATTTAAGAAATACATACTGCATGGACAAGAGACGCTCTCCATCTTCCATCCTTACCCCAAATCTGGTATATGCATTACGACAAGATGAATCACATTCTGGGAGACTTTTCTCCACTCATTTTTTTTTTTTTTTGGAGGGGAGGGGTACCAAATTATTTCATTTGAAGGAATGGTACAAATGACAGGATATAAGTAAATGTTCTGGTACAACTTACAGAAAAGATAAACGTAAGCTGGATATGCACGCACTGACTGCATTGGCCACCACGGAGAGTCACCCATGGGCTGTGGGGGAGCAGCCTAGGCTTAGCTCCAGAGCTCACTGTCTCCCAGGGTGCACCTGTCGCTGACTGACCCTTGACCCAGCCAGGTTCCGGGGCGGGGGCTGGAGCTGGGGCGGCCGTTGCGGGAACAGGAACGGATGGGGGCCAGGAATGGGAGCGGGAGCTTTGGTCTCAAGTAAGTTGGTTATAAGGCCGCCCAACTCTTCGATGGCTTTCACCTGCCTACTCCTTCAGGCCGTGACTCTCAAAGAAGTCACACATGTGGACGTCGTTCTTGTCGGTGGCCAGCTTGTGCAGTTCCAGTAGTGACTGACTCACACTAGTTTGCGTGTGTAAGGCATACTCCATTGTCTTCAGGCGCTGTCCCGGTCCCGGGCTCGGGGCCGCCGCCGCCTCCTCCATCTCCAGCTTCCTGGCATGCTCCGCGGGTTCCCTCTCCTCCTGAGAGTGGTGAAGAAAATACTCTGCAAAGTTCGTCAAAGCCGCCGCTTCGCGATCGAAGTAGTAGGTCATGGACAGGCAGCCGCTGGCCCCCGCTGACCGGCGGTTGGTGGCGGGCGGGGCCGTGGCGTCCTGGCGGCGGCGGAGGCCGAGGCAACAGGAGCTCGGCAGCCGTCTGTGGCGAGCGAGCGTCTGGCCTCCCCCATCATCTTTATGTCCCAGAGTTGAGGGTTCTAGACATTTCGGCTTCCACCAAACTGGTATCTCGTCCTGATGAAAGTGTCCCACCTCCCTCGCTGTGGCCTTTCCAGCACTGAATCCTGGGTTGTGGGAACACGGTTTTGCTGAGCATAACAGGCCTGAGTGTGGCCGCCCTTCCCGAAATGGCGACTGTGCGGTCAGGGCGGAATAGCCGTGTCTGCCCCTTCACTCACGGGGATGTTCAGAATTGAAATATGCCAGAGAACTGACGTTGAAATTGGTGATCCCAAGGGACCAACGCCCCTTTCTGAGAATGCCTAAAGGACCCCAGGTCCACACGGCCAAGGTTTTGCTGAAAAAGACGGGGTTTGGACTTTACACTCAAAAGGACAAAATACTTTGAGTCCAGATATGAAGGCATTTGAACATTAATATTTTGGGGTTTTAACTTGTGAGGGGAGTTAACCATTCTCCTTTGGAATTTGACAACGGGAGAGTGTTTTTTCTTCACACTGTGTTGTGGGTATACTTTTGTTATTGAAATGTGTTTAATGTCCTTGCAGAATTTCTGGAATGCTATGTGGATAGTGTGGTTGGTTGTAATTTGGGATGGTAAACTGTACAGGAAATGGAGTTTTCCACTTGGGTACAGAGTGGTCCTGGAGCTGATGTGGAGAACACGTTGTCCCCACCAGTTTTAGCAAAAGCTAAAGTGACCACCCAGGATGATTCCCGGAGAGCAGTGGTTGGTAACGGAGGCGCGGAGGGCGGGGCAGGCTTTCCATGGCAGACCACGGTCCCCTCTCCCAGAGGACAGTCACACTCCTGCTTGACCACAGGCTTTATGAAAAAGCTTCATGGATTTTGAGGAAAGGAAGGAGGGGATTTTGAGGGGAAAACTTGATCCTGACTCTTGATGTTTCCTGCCTGTAAAAGAAACTCAGAATCTGTTTCTCTCTTTACTGGCTTGAGCTCTGGGGCAGTGGGATGATACATCTGATTGGTAAAATTGGGAAGAAAAACTAGGCTTCTCTGCTATATATCTGCCCAGCTCGCAGCTACCAGTTCTTCCTTTTAGAATTGAAGTAAGCTGCCCACTAGGAGCACGAGTTGTTTGTTTTTTCCAGAGGTAATTTCTGCTCCCTCTGATCCTAAGAGACCCTGGGTGGGTAAGATGGCCTAATTTTTGGGTTTGGTATTAGGAGTGTATTTAATTCTCACAACTAAGCTGTGAGCTTTAACTTTTACATTAAATAAAAGAGGTAGTATTTTGGCCTCCATATGCCGCTGTGTTTCATTTCTCAATATGTTTAGAAACTAAGTGGTAAAGAAGGGTGCTAATTTGGGAGGGAAGAGATGTTATCCCATAGAAACTCTAACAGAATTTACCCCTTATTACATTACTTTGTTTTGTGTTTTACATACAAGCAGCAATTTTTCTATAGAAAGCTGATGGATGAAGAGACTTTGTCAATTAAAACAACAACAAAAAAGTCTATGGGCTACAGATATCTGTGGAGATTTTATTTTATAACCCTTTCTTTTCACAATAAATGAAAATGTCAGCATCACTCTGAGAACAGGTGTGTACATTTACACTAAATAAATTATTCATTTGCTTATATTGGGGAATTGTTTTCTCGTGCAGGAGAGTAAAAGAAAGCCGAGATAATCTCCATCCCTTGCATTATGCATTGTAGTATTAGAAAATAGTTTTCTTTGGGAAATACTCAACAAACTGGCTCTCTTTTTAGTCCCCGAGGTACTGTAGTAAGTAACAGAATAAAATCCAATAAAAAATCTTTGAATTTATTTTGTTTCTTTGTCATCACCTTTAGTTAATGGTATATGGGTTTCAATTTCTAAGCATGTGGAATATGGTTTGGCTGGATTGAATGTTATTATTTTGATTCCCTTTGCTAAGGTCAAAGTATGCTACTTTTCTTTCATTCTGGGGAACTTGGCACACTCACTCATAATTGTTGTTGTTCCTGGAGTTTGAACACACCTCTATGGAGTGTTCGGCACGTTGCCCGTGTACACAGACCTCCATGGAGCCTCTCCTCTCTGTGGCTCTAGACTCACTGATTTTTCCTTTCTAAGCACCATTGTATACTTACTGCCTGTACCACTCAGTTCATTTGTTATTTAATATTTTAGTCGTTATTTTTATGCCCAATATGTATATACCACAAATCTAAAGTTAACTGCAGGCTTCTTAAGATAAGGACCAATTTTGATACTTTGCACATCACTCAAAGCATTGAGTTTTGCAACTCCTAGGCACTCAAACACTTTTGAATGGACGTAACTTTCCTAATTGGAAGAAATCACATTTGAGGAATATAAAGAACACTGTTGGAACTTCTACTGAGGGTACAGAACAATTTATTACATATTTATTTCCTAAAATCTGTAACATTTATAGCTGAAATTATGCCTAAAATTTGAATAACTAACAATTCACAAATGAGAATAATTTTAGGTATTATATCTCATGTATCTGAAATTAATGAGCCATGTTTAGAGCCACAACTATCTTTTTCTTGATGTGCACTCTTTTTCTTTTATTTGTAAATCAACTTTATTGAGGTATAATTAGCTTATAATAAAATGCATCCATGTAAGAGCACAGTTCAATGAACTTTGAATTATAACCCATAGAACCATCACTATATTAAAGACATAGAACTTTTCCTCAACCCAAAATTCCCATGAAAGCACCAAAGTTCTGTGTATGTGTGTGCACGTGTACATTTATTTACTTTTAAATTACACTAATATGCCATAAAAGTAACTTTTTTGGGAGGTGTTGCTTATTTGTTGCATTTTTGGGCTATATCTTCGTGTGAATTTCTTGGGGGAGCAATTGCTCTAGGTGTTATAATATGCATACCTAAACTTTTCAGAGTCTACTTAGAATTAATATTACCACTTCGAGTGGAATGTAGCGATACCTTAAAACCATATAAGTCTCTTTCCTCTTCCCCCTTTTAAATTCTAGTTGTCAAGAATTGCATATGTACATTAGACATCTCGCTACACAAGGCTATAATTTTTGTTTTCTGCTGGTATGTATATTTTAAAGAATTTAATGGGGGGTAATCTGTTATCTCTATTCAGATATTTAGCATTTCTGTTGCTTTTCCTGCATTCTAAAAGTTCCAAGTTTCCCTCTAGTGTCATTTCCTTTTGCCTGAAGAACTTGCTTTAGCAATTGTTTTAAAGTAGGAATGCTGGTGAAAACTTTTCTTAGTTTTCCTTCATCTGAAGATGAGGATGCCTCTATTTTGTCTTCAATTCTAAAGAGTGTTTACACTGTATGTGTTATTCTATGTTGTTCACTGTTTTATTTTAGCACTTTAGAAGTGTTCCAATACCATCTGATCTCTATAGTTCCCTCTAAGAAATCAGTAAGAATTCAAATACTTGTTCTCCCATATGTAATATGTCTTTTCTTTTGGCCCGCTTTTGAAATTTTTGTTGTCTTTGGTTTCAGCAGTTTGATTACATATATCTGGGTATGTGGTTCTCTGAGTTTCTCCTGATTGGGGTTTGCTGAGCCTCTCAAATCTCTAAGTTTATGCCTTTTACCAATTTGGGATGATTTCCGTCTTTATTTCTTCAATATTTTTCTGCACCCCACTCTTTCTCCTGGCCTTCTGGGACCTTGTTTTAGACCTTGTTATATTGTCCCATAGATACCTGAGGTGCTGTTTGTCTTTTTTGTTTAATTGTTTTCTCTCTCATTCATATTAGATAATTTGTGTGGCTCTATCTTCAAGTTCACTGACTTCTTAGTCTTACCACTGAGTCCATCCAGTAAGTATTTTCATTTTTTATTATGTTTTTTCAGTTATAAAACGGTTATTTTTGTATATCTGGTTGTTTTGCAGAGACTTTCCATCTTTCTGTTTCTGGAGCGTTTGCCCTTAGTTCTTATAGAATGGCTAGGAGAGACGCTTTAAAGTCTTCATCTCTTAACTCCAATGGCTGCGTCACTCCGGGGCTGGTTGCTGTCAATTGTCTTTTCTCTTGAGAGTTTGTCAAACTTTCTGGGTCTTTGTACAGGACTTCTTTTTGATTGTATTCAGGATATTTTGAATACCATGTTTTGAGACGTAGATCTTGTTTCAAGCCTGTGGCGAGTATAGTCGTTATTTTTACAGTAAATAGTTGGCCCAGATAGATTTGGCTGGAAGTCCCAAACTGTGTTCCGTGGACTTTAATTTCAACGTTAGTTGTTTTTGAAACCTTGGCAGTACTAATTGTATCTGTCCCAAAATGTATGCAACCCAGGCGCCAGTCGTAGACTATCTCGTGGTTCTGTTCTCAAAGGCTTTAGTAGGCTTTTTAAGTTCAAATCCACGCATGTGCAGTTCAAGAGTGAGCCATGAGTTCTTACACAATTTGTGGGGATTCCTTTCTGAAGCTTCATCTTCTTTGCTCTTTTCTGAACACCCTGTGGCTCCAAGACTCCCCTCTCTCCTTGGTCCTTTGGCTAGAATACTGGAGATGTAGTGTCCCCACTCTGCCGTACACTTCCTGTGACAGGAGCTGGATAGAAAAGGAAAAAAATAACAAGGAATTTTCCCTATTCTCTATCGTCCCCTTTCCCCTTCCTCAGACCAGAAAGAGAGGGGATCACCTTGGAACTCTTTCTGTCTGCCCTCTGTGCAGTCTGAGATATGCACTGCCTTTCAATATGGGATGGGAAATATAGGAGGAAAAGAAAGATACAAATTCACCACCAGATCATCTGTATTTTGAGTTCTGAATTCCTTCTCTAATTTTGTTTGCTCATTTGCATTTCAGAGTCCTCAGACAATTGCATTTAGTGGGAGAGAGGGGGTGGCATGTGCTTACTCTATCTTAGAACTGGAACATTCATAGTTTAAAAATAAGATTTGTGTGTCTTCTTTTAATCTGGTTACTATGGAATCTCCCTTTTATGTCCAAATTAATTTATTTAAAAAGGAAACAGAAAGGAAATTTCATTTTCTTCTCACTAGCCATCTAGTCCCTTTCTTCTCTTTGAAGGGAAAAGGTGGCATGTTTAAACAGGACCTTATCACACTCTTTCTAGAAAAAGAAATCTTTTTCTAATGGGTAAATCCTTTTCTCCCACAGAAATCCTTTTTCTGGAGAATAAATAAATGTCCACTCTTGGTAGCTGTATCTTCTTCTTTCTTCATAATTTCAGAATCAGAGGAGCCAAAGAGGAAATGAGATAACTGCAAATATTACTGGTATTCATAGAGGAATTCAGTATGTGATTCCTGGAAGTCAATTCTCTAGGGTTAGTGCAAATAAATGTTTATCTCCATTCAAAGAAAATAAAGAAGAAAGAAACCAAGCCAAACACAAAGAAAACATTTGAGATGCTACACTGGTAACATTAAAAAAAATTTAGAAGCTGGCCCAGAGTAGATTCTGATAGTAAGAATCACACACGAGCACAGAAAAAGCTTGAGTAATCACAAACTGGACTCTTTAACACCAGCCACCTACCATCCGCTTCTTTTCCATGACTCAAATGCAAGTGAGTTGATGATGCCTCATTCTAAAGCCCATCTCTGGGTGTTGGTTGTATGAATATTATCTTTTCCAGCACTTTCAAGCGCTTCATCCAGTGCCTGGCAGAACATTTGTTTCCTATCTCCTGCATTAGGAGTTGTTTGAAGGCAAATGAAATAGATTTCCTTTCCCTTGTTCTCCACCTCTCCTGGAAAGGCTTGTTGGAAAGCTGAAACTTGAATGCAGACTTCCTATTTCCAAAGCCAATTTGCTTTCCATCATGTTACATTGATGAGACGCTATGTTCCTCCAGCCATCTCTGCATGACTAAATCCTAATTTATGCTTTATAGTAAAGCTCTAATTCCATTAAGCAGCTCCCTATTCTTCTGTAAGGAATGCAGCCTGTGGAAGTAGATAAAAGCAACTTGTATCCTGGTTTTTCCTCTGACCAGCTGTACAATTTTGGATAAGTCACTTGACATCTCTGAACCTCAGTCTTCCTCTGTTAAATGAGGATGATTGGGGGACCCTCTCACAGGGTTGTTTCAGTAAACCCAGTAATCACTCTGTAAATGTTAGCTGCTTCCGCACTTATCACAATCAGCCTCTTGTTATGGTTGAATAAATGTGTTTTCCTTACGTGATTATAGAGCTCCAGGACATTTAGACGTTATCTACAACATTTTCCAGGTAAAAACCCTGAAGCTCAGAGGCTCAGAGTGATTTTTCTAAAGGGCACAGATATAACTAGTATGACAGGAATTAACCAGGCCTTAATGAAGTATCGCTTTTAAAGGGTGAACGTCATGAGATTCTAAGTGGATAATAGGGAAGCTGAGCAACCCATATGCTAAGAAGTCTTAGTTGCCTGCTTGAGTTTAGTTTACCTGCTTCCTTCCTGCCTGAAGACAGGGCCAGGGAAGGGGAGTCAGAGCTCTATCAAATACAATGGCATGTGGGCTGATGGCAAGCAAAATGATCAGGCGATTCTCCTTAATCCTTATCTAGTCGGTTGCCGGGACTTTTCACAAGAAGGAAATTATTTTACTCTTAATAAGTCAGGCCCAAGATATATTAAATTCTCACTTTTCATCTGTGTTTGCCATGTCCTTCCATGTGCCAATCTGCTTTAGCTTAGTGACCTAATTTTCAAGTACTTAATACGTTGATGCTAATGCGGAGGCCTTCATAAATATCTTCTGGTCATTGGGTTGAGACAAATGCTCATTTTCTCATTCTGTGATGAGCAGACAGAAATGAGCAGGCTGTGGAACAGATTTGCCATGCACTGCTGCTACTCTGCATTATTAAACATGCGCTCGGGCTCTTGGCTTTCTTGGGTGTTCACTTTCAGAGGCAGGGCTCCATTTACTTCTGGTTTTTGCTGTTAATCAATAAACTGCAAATAAAACTGCTGAAACTTGCTTTCTCCCCCAGACCACTTCTTTCTTTGGATTCGCCAGATTCAGAAGCCCTAGAGTCTCCAATGAAGACTATTTTGACTTTTTTAAAAGGAACTGTAATTCTCCTGAAAATAAAGGAAGTTCTCATTTCAAAGTAAGTCTATGAACAAAACATGTGCTGCAAAATTTCTCTGTGATTGCTTTCAGGAGGGCCGGGACAGGGAGAAGATGAAGCTGAAGATTTTGGAGATGGAAGCAGGCCACCTCTATTCAAAATTACTGTGTGTATGAAGCCAGTCTACCTCTCTTCAGCCTTCTCTTCCTTTATACACTTAAACCTTATTAGCCAAGTGCCTGTAAATTACCCTACTACCTTCAAAATCTCAGGAAAGAGTCTAAGAAACTATCTCACACTGAGGTTTAAAGGACTGCTCCAACTTTCAGTGTTATCCCCAAATGGTGTATCTGAACTTGAATAGATAAATAAAACCTCAGGCTAAATGAATAATGCTTCAGTGGTATGGTCACAGCTATATTTTTAATCTTTATTTGGCAGAATTAAAAGATCCCTAAGATCCTACATGTCTGTCTTTGTGTAAAACTGTACTGGGTTTGGACCATTGCTTTCTCTGACAGCTCTTGCTGGTGAAATCCTCCTCATTCACTGCAGAAACCATTGCGTGATCCCACTCCACTCCCTGTAATCACAGCCAAGTGGATCCTGAGAAAGAAATGCTCCAGGACCTCATTTATTAACTTGACAGTAGTGACCATGGATTGTACAGCCTAGCATGCTAGAAAGAGTTGGGGCAAACAGATTCCTCTCTGGGGAGGAACCTTCATTTCTTCTCTCACTTCCCCTAGCAATACTGAGTCACGTTCTAGAGAGGTCAGACACTGGGGAAAATCAAGTTTGTTACCATTGTTCTCACTCTTATTTTTAAGCCATTGATTTCTTTTCCTGAGATTTGTTCCCATGACAACAATACAGGCCACTTAGGTTAAGAAGCTCAGAAAGAGCAATAAAACTTGAGGAATCCATTTCATTTTTGTCTCCATTTGGCATCATTTCCAGATGCTACCGACAGCCTCATAGGTCACACCATCCTTGAGTCCCCAGAATGTCTTTGGTGAATTTTAAGTTTATTTTTATTTTTCTTCCCCATTAAGAAAAGGCACTTTATTTTCTCTGACACAGAAAATACTTTTACTTTCTCAGAAGCTTTTATTGCACATACTTTGATTCATAATGCTCAGTTATAAAATCCATGAGGATGGGCGAGGACAAGAATTGCCTCGAATTCATCACTTCGTCTGCGAGGCCTTTGCATGGGCGGTTTCTCCTTCTGTCTCTCCTTCTGTCCAGCCCGGCCCTTACCTCTCCCTCTCTTTAGCCACATCAGTTCACACATTGTTTCTCTCTCAGCTCCAGTGTTACTTTCTCAGAGAAGCCTGCCTTGGCCACTCAGACTGGATTAGGCCCCCACTGCTTTTCTTGCCCACAGGTGCTTTTAGTTCTTCTTCAAAGCTTTTATCATAGTTGGTAAATACATATTTTTGTGATTATTTAAATAATATCTTTTTTCTCTAATGAGGCTCTGAACTTCCAAAGATAGGGTATCTGGCTCTTCAGTTTATCCTTGAAATCCCAGCACCTAGCAGCTAATGGGCTTGATAAATATCCTTTGATTGAATGGATGGAAGAATCTTTGATTTCTCCCTTCTTAAGGCTAAAATCAAGTTGACTGTTGATCTGGATGTATTGCTCAGCTCCAGCTGCCATAACAAAGTGCCATAGACTGGGAGACTTAAACAATAGGAATTTATTTCTCCTACTTCTGGAGGCTGGGAAGTCCAAGATCAGGGTGCCAGCCAATTCAGTGAGAGCTCTCTTCTTGGCTTGCAGATGGCCACCTTCACCTTTGTGTCCTCACACAGCAGAAGAAGGGGAGAGAGAGAGAGAGATCTTCCTCTTCTTATAAGGCTGTATTCAGGAGGGGAGCTGCCGAAGACTGGATCACGCAGCTGGGGGGTTGAAAAAAGATGCGCGGTGCCAATGGCAGTGTAGACATGCTTTATTCTCTTTGGCCAGCAGGGGGAGGGAGCCCCGTGGCTTCTCCTGAGGCCGCTTTTGTATGACTTTTACACAAAAGTGGCACATAGCCAGTATGCAGGTTACATAAGATGTGTTTACATACACATGCGCTGCCTGCAGCGGACATGCTGAGTCATGGCTGCCCAGAAACTGCTCCGGTCTGATTGTTCATAGTGCCTCCATTTTCCCTTCAAGGGTCCCAATCCTCCTGTGTTAGAGTCTAACATGTAAGACCTCATTTAGCCTTTGTTGCCCCGTCAAAGCCACTATCTCCAATACAATCAATTGGGGGTTAGGGCTTCAACATATGAACGGGGAGGGAGGGCACAATTTTGTCCATCAAACTGGGTTGAGCTTATTTGACCTGAAGCTGTCTCAGTCCCTCCAGCAGATGTTACCTTATTATTTTGCATTTTTTTGCTTTTCTCTTCTACAAGCAAACCATTATGCTTTTGCAAGAGAGCATTTTGGTTCCTGCTGGACTCTACTATTTCTCTCTCTCTCCCTCTGTCTCTCTGTTGGTGTTTGGCTTTCAAAAAAATAAAAATCTCTAAGTTTATTATTTTCTCTGAATTGAACATTCTGGTTCAGGATGCCAATACAGAAGTGTGTGAATATAAGCAAGACTCAGAAATCATTATTGATGCATTAATATAGTAAACACATTTCCAGCTAAACCTTCAGTGATTGCCACTGAATATCGCTGGGCTTTGATGTTCTTTCTTCCTCTATGGCTTTTATTTTTCTCTAGTTCATATCCTTGACTGAAAGTGAACCCTGGTTCTTGAGAGTCTGCCTCCACAGAAAAGTCTTCTATTTGTCTTCAAGGGCTCTATTTAATTTTTAAAATTATTTTTATTACTCTGTACAAGGAAGTCATCTGGAAATAGCATTCCTTAATAAACTGTGCTTGACAAATATTATTTTTTTCTTGTGAACAAAGCTCCTTCGCTGTTTTTCTTCCGATAGCCACGGGCAGTTCTCTGTTTGAGAAGGCAGGGCTACCCCAGGAACAGCTCTTGCCAAGTGAGAAGAGTTTATTTTTTTCAATTCCTCCTGCTTTTATGTTATATTTAATCAAAAGGCATCATTTAATATTCTTCCTTTTCTCCCAGTTTTGGTTTAGAGTCCTCTTCTGTAATCGATGTTTCAGTTTTCATTGAACTTGCAAATGAATGCAAAAATCTGTTAAAAGTAACTTTTAGTTTATTAATTCACTGCTGGGTTGGCTAGTCATTTCCGAGGGACTAAGAAAGTTGCAACGGGTATGAACCAGGTATGTGAACAGGCTGCCTGAATACTGATTTTAAAGGGCTGCAGTGAATAACGTTCTACTTAAAAAAGTAGTTTCAGGCTAACTGAATGCATTAATGAGGCTGTCATATTGACTAGACTTGTGAAACAAGAAATAAGCCTCCTTCTTTGCCACCTTATCCTATTTGAATTTCATGCCAGTCCAGACCTTTGTAAAAATCCCTTTTCGATGGAGGGATTTTACATCTTTCTGATGTATTCAGAGTAGAGCCAAGGGCGTTTATCACAAAGGTAACCCGGTAATGACAATAATGTAAAAGAGGGGAAAATCCCATCACCTGGCTGTGCTGATTTATTCCCCGCCCATGTGGATCCATTTATTCCTTAGACAGCATCAAGGACCAATTTATCTATTGCAGTGTTACCACTAAAATCGTATGTATTTTTTTACCTAAGTGTATTGAATATTCATTTATATTACAGAAGATAATTGAAAAATGAAGTCGAATTGATCACTGTTTCTGCCTTCAAGGATGGTATAGTCTACTAGAAAAAAATAGATAATAGGTGAATAATGAGAGAGAGAGAGAGAGAATGATTGTCTTTCTTTGGTTTATCATTGAAATCCTAGTGCAATGACTGATAGCTAATAGGCTAGTTCCTATGACCTCTAGCTTTCCAGCACAGAGATGCTTGTAGTGCCATCTGAGGGATGGATGAGAGTTGGACAAATGGAAATAGAGGTAGATATTCTGGGCAGAAGGAAGAGCAAAAATTTAGATGAAAGAAACAACAGTGATTTGCTCCCTAAATGGGTTGGAAAGGCAGGACTGGAAGAGAGAACAGAAAACATGGGATGTCAGTTAGATTTTAGACATTATTCTGAAGATCCTGGGGAATCTGAAATACAGTAATAGAAATGGAGAGGAGGGATGGCAGGAAGTTACACTGTATATGTAGAATTGATTAGACTTGACAACCAATTGGGGCAAGGATCTAGCAGTCAAATGTGAGTCTATAGTTTTAATCTTGGATGATTGGGAGTATGATGTTCTTAGAAAGAGGAACCATGAGGTTAGGAACAAGGTGTTTTGAGAAGGAAATATTTGATTTCATAAGTAAAAGGATGTTCTTGTAGAACCTCCCCAAGCCACAGGTGTTTAAGGAATATTTAGGTTTGAGCCAAGATGCAGATTTAATGCTTCTGGATTTTGATCTAGATATAAATCCCAGAACTTCATGTTTGAGAGAAATTTATAAAATCACCTCTGTGTCAGTTGATAGCCTTTGTTGCCTTCTACTATCTTCTACTATTTTTTTAAAGGAGGTTACATGATAACTTACTATTTGCATTTATTTTGTTTTCACCGAATGTGTAATTGAGAAAGAAAAGAGCTGTGTAAAGAAAACTCCAAAACAGGCCATACACAAGGAGGCAGAATCTTAATAAAAACCCAAAAAAGACATGTTGAGGCAGCAAATGGCAACCTTGGTGAAGAAGCAGGTGATGATGATAGAAAATATTGACATTCAAACTGGATCCTTGTGATGATTTTGGGCTCTGGGGTATAAGATTCGGATACTATTTCAAAACAATCTCCACAGGACCACTTTTATAAGCCTAGAGAGTTCTTTTAATCCATGTCATAGCTTTACATTTTCTGAGGATTCTGACCTATGGCCTATAGTGGTATGGGAGTTCTACCATATGTGGAAACTACACTGGAAAAGGCTGGGCCTGGAGTGTGGGTGTTAAATGGAAGAGTGTTTACAAGCAAGAATCTCAAGGTTTGTCTTAATATGGAAGAAAAGTTGTGTTTGTGTATTTCTGTGTATGTGTCTATACGTTTAACAACCATTTTGTTTAAAAGAGAAGAAAAAAATACTTTGTTCTAATTTCTCCTCAAGTGTTCTTTAGCTTTCGACCTAAATCCCAGTGAGATTTTCTTTCATTTTAAGCACAAAGACTTCAAAGAGTACTTAAATTCTTTTCAGCATGATTTTTTTTATGACTCTCAATTTCAACGGCCTTTGAGAAAGTGATAACAATAGAGAATCAAGTAACATTTGCTCATATAATCTGATTGATGGACTAGATATTTATGGCATTATGAAGGTATAAAAGCTATAGTCTGTCTTAGGAATTTGTTGATCTCTTACTTTCTTCAAATTCTGAGGTTCAGTTGAAACATATCAGCAATATCTAAACTCGTGTTCTCCCACCAAGGTCCATTCAACATCTCCATTCTTATTTTGAGTTCTACAGCAAGTGCCTGGAAACCTAATGGAAATAGATAATGGGAAGGTGTTGCTTGATAAGCCCCCTTTTTCTTTCTTACAGCTAGTAAGTAGAGTGAATCTCGAATTTCTTTGAAAGTAGAAGCAAAGCTAAGTAGACTGGATTAAAAAATTCAGACAAATTCTCATGAGACAAATTCAGCCTAGGTGAGTGGGGATCTAAATCCCAGGCAAGCAAATTGAGGAATAATGAGTTAGAAATATGAGCCAGAAGACTGGTTACTGATAAATTGAATGAAAGTCAGGTAAGAACTGTGCACAGTATAGGAGCTTGATGTTACAATGGTAGCTGCCAAGGCTAGGAGCTTCGTATACATTTTTTGTCAAAGGAAGTCTATATACATTACTCAGAATGGGGGACTGTATTTGAGGGCAGTGAAATGGGGAACAAGAGAATCAGAAGCAAAGTGATTGCTGCTAGTGAGATATAACCCCCTTTTTAAATGTTCAATTTAAATTTTTAATTTTAAATTTAAATTTTTAAATAAAAAGTGTATATATTTAAGATGTACAACATCATTTGATATACATATACAGAGTGAAATGATTACTACAGGCAAGCTAATTGACATATCTTCTCACAAAGTTACCATTTTGTGTGCGTGTGTGATGAGAGCACCTGAAATCAACTCGCTTAGTATTCAATACAGTATTTTTAATGATAGTCATCATGCAGTACATTAGATAATGTCTAGACTTATTCATTCTACGTAACTGCAACTTTTTACCCTTTGACCAACCTCTCCCCATCCCCTACCCCGACTCCTGGTAACCCTCCTTTCTACCGTCTTCTTCTATGTACTTGAGGTTTTTAGATTCCACATGTTAGTGAGATCGTGCGGTTTTTTCTTTCTATGTCTGCCTTATTCCACTTAGCATAATGTCTTCCAGGTTCACTCATATTGTTGCAAACGGCAGGATCTCTTTTTCTTTCTGGTGAGGAAGAATGGCCCTAAGCTAACATCTGTGCCAATCTGCCTCTATTTTATATGTGGATGCTCCCACAGCATGGCTTGATGAGCGGTGTGTAGGTCTGTTCCCAGGATCTGAACCCGTGAACCCCAGGCCACCGAAGCGGAGTGCACACAAACCCAAACACTATACCAAGACACCAGCCCCAGGATCTCCTTTTTTAAGGCTGAATTTTATATATATATATATATATATATATATATGTTTTATATATCTCACAGTTTCTTTATTCATTCATCTGTCAATGGATACTCAGGCCATTTCCATATCTTGCCTATTATAAATGTTGCTTCAATGAACATGGGAGCGTAGCTGTCTCTTCAAGGTACTGATTCCATTTCCTTTGAGTATAGACCCAAAAGAGGGATTGTTGGGGTAGTTCTATTTTCAGTTTTGTGAGGACCTCTGTACTGTTTTCGTAATGGCTATATCAATTTACAGTCTCACAGCATTGCACAAGAGTTCCCTTTTCTTCACATCCTAGGCAACAGTTACCTCTTATTTTTTTGATAAGAGTCATCCTAACAGGTGTGAGGTGAGTATCTCATTGTGGTTTTGATTTGCATCTTCTTGATGATTGGGGAAATTATGCACTTTTTCATATACCTGTTGGCTATTTGTATGTCTTCTTTGGAAAAATATTCTTACCCTTTGCTCATTTTTTAATCAGGTTGTTTGATATAACACTTTCTATGCATTATTATTTCCAGTTAGATAAATTTTTATCTATGATAAAATTATCAAAGGATCATATCATGTAAAACATTAGTAATGCGTATTATCAACTTTTGAATTCTAATAGTTATTCAAATTTGGCAATCACTGCTTTAGCATGATCTCTTTCAGACAATTAACACACACATAGAGCCACAGAAACAGAGCTTCTCATCTGCTCATTCTAAGTGACTATAGGCTTTATCCACTGGAAGATAAATGGTTCTGGTTCTCAGTGTAAATGTCTCAGCAAAATGGATTTTTTGCTCATCCTAGACCATCCTATTTTTGGTTATTCTAACTGCCTGCCTACATTATTTGGTCCCTGACACCAGCTGATGTTGCAAATTGTGGCAGCAGCCAATCACAGACTTTCTCTATTGCCTGTGATCCAACCAGTAGCTGACTTCCTAACTCCATTACTTGTTAGCAGCAGATAAAACAGTAATCTTGTGCTTGGAGTAAACAGTAAATATTTGGCCCAGGGAATGGAAGGTAGGGGAATCCTTCCATTCTACAAACATTAAAACATTGATCCAAACAAATAAATTGTGGAAGTTGCCAGGATCAGGTCTTCAGATCTGTATGTTAGCTCACGAAAGCAACACCTTTCTTGACTCTACTCCAAGGTTCAGAAACCAGACCTTTGACTACTGGCCAGAATGGTGGGAGGGGAGAACATCAGTTTTTCCCCTTGCAACCTCGTGACACAACTATAAAGCGGTACCTGGCTTACTGTTTAATATATTATTTCCTTCATTATGGTACCGTTTGGAATTGAATGTAATGAAATTCCTCTTATTTCAGTAAAGGATGTTTGAGGTAATTACTTTTGATTTTTGGTGGCTCGAAAAATGTAGGGTAGGGGATTGGTTAATTACTAATACTGGAATGAAATTTCTTAGCAGTTGCCTCATGATATCTAGCCTCTTGTATTATAGACAGCTCTGCTATTTTGTGCTGTACTACAGAGCCTGTCGAGGTAGAACAATTAGGGTTCTGAGCACGAACTAAACCTCTGCCCATGGTCTAGGGGAGAAAACCTCTTAGAAAATCAACCTTATGGTGAAGTGGAAGGTGAATCCTTTCCCCAAATAATATTCTGGACCTCTTAAGACCAAGAATGAGCTGGAAAGCCTCAAGGGGTAAGAAATATAAACTTCTTTAGGTTTGTTCAGAAAACTCTAGGAGGGTAAAGGTTTTTTTTTCCCTACTGCACAACAAAGATGGAGGTCTTTTCAACTTAACAGAAGTGGTTTTTCCCTTTGAGGATCACATTTTTATCTTCTGGTGCTATTCACAGCACTGGACCGTTCTCACCAACTCAATGGTGTAAAGAAGACCTTTGACTCCATCCTTGACATCTGCCTGCCTTGAGCCTAATCCTGCCATGTGCCTCCTCCTGTGGAAATGGCCAGCTTGCACAGTCAACAGCTTCTAAAGCTGGCTAGACCTTTCAGCCCATTTCCTTGTCCTGTTTTCTATTTTTGGTTTGTTTTTGTTTTTGTTTTTTGAGGAAGATTGGCCCTGAGCTAACTGCTGCCAATCCTCCTCTTTTCGCTGAGGAAGACCGGCCCCGAGCTAACATCCATGCCCATCTTCCTCTAGTTTATATGTGGGATACCTACCACAGCATGGCTTTCCAAGCAGTGCCCTGTCTGCACCCGGTATCCGAACTGGCAAACCCCGGGCCGCTGAAGCGGAATGTGTGCACTTAACCGCTGTGCCACTGGGCTGGCCTCTTGTCCTGCTGTCTATCTACAGTTAGTATAGATAAGGGGACATTATTAGAAGTGGGGGACAGCATTAAAAGTGAAGTTAACTCCCTTAAACCTAATCTGAATTCCTAATAGTTTAGATGCTATGAATAAGTCTAAAAATCTCAAGTGAAAGAAATTAGGACTGAATATTCTAAATTCACATTAGAAAAAATTTTTGAATATTTTATGGCTTTGGATATATAACTTTTCTATGTCTAAACTCCTTCATTTATCTGTGGAATATTAACAATCACTTGAACTCTTCCTGAATCATTAAATTCACAACATGCTTCAAAATTCTTCTGCAACACTTAGGAAGAGGTTTTAATATAGAAATCAAATTCACAAAATAAAAATGTTATTTAGCCGCTATCCATTTTATTGAAGATGACAACCACATGGTAGCATCTTACATATTGATCTCCTTGATGAAAGAATTGAGTACTTTCACCTTAACAGTCTTAAAATACTGATGCTATTTTTCACACCCAGCTTTATTCAGAACACATTTTTCACACAACTGGCAATCAGATCACTGCTGCGTGAGCAATCCAAGTGCCAAAATGTCAGGAGAGCAAGTGATGCCACCTAGACTAAGGCAAACCTGAGATTTTTATTTTCAAAGAACTGCGCCTCTTTCTGTCTTATGAACAATTCTTGAAACGAGGAGCACAATCCACAAATGAGTTTGGCTAATGCTCATAACGCCACTGCTGCCTGCTCGCGCAATTGTCTGTCCTCCTCCATTGAAGCTGGAGAGACTGTCTTCGTTAGTGTCTTTTCATCCTAGGAACCCGTCCCATTGTGGTTCGGAATGAGAAAGTAAAAGGGTGGAAATGATCGATTGGACTAGTTGAGTGAGTAATTCCTCAGGGAGTCACCTCTGACCTGTCCAAGGGCAATATTTTCATAAATAAATTGAGGCTTTGTTTTTTTCTGTGAAGATAGCGAGTCTAAATTTTAAAGACATTTGAGTGCTAGAATCACTTTACTGTTCTTTTCCTTTAATGATTTAGATTGAATGTCATTGTGCACTCAAGCTTACCAGGTAATTGAGCAAATATGTGCTTTACTTGATTATATAGTCATGGCTATTTAAATACCAATGACCGTGGTTTGGAAGTGTAAAGTAATAGTTGGCAAATAACTGATTATGAATAACAGACACAGCACTATAAAAATGTGTTATTTTGAAATTAGTGGGTTTGAACATTATTAACTTAGAATAAATTCTCTTTTCAAAAAATTACAATTATGTAATTATGAATCTTAGATTTCCCTTGGAAAGCAAAGTACTTTATTGGAAGTATAGGCTTTTAAAATTTCTTTTTTGTGGGAAGAGTAGCTTTTTTTTTTTTCACTGGGGAAGATTTGCCCTAAGCGAACATCCGTGCTAATCTTCCTCTATTTTGGATGTGGCTCACCGCTACAGCATGGCCTCCAACGAGTGGTATAGGTTTGCGCGCGGGAACTAAACCCAGGCTGCTGAAGCGGAGCACACCGGACTTAAACACGAGGCCATGGGGCGGGCCCCAAGAGCAGCCATTTTTAAAGTAATTGCTTTAATTTTTTCAGTGAGGTTTCCATTTGAGGTTTTCTAGTAATTATCGAAACATCTCTCATAATCTCTTTATATTTCATTATTTTTCTATATGTTCATTATTTGTGTTCTTAAGGAATAGATTCTCCTCAGTAAGATAGGTAGTATTAGTTGTTGTTGTTATTGTTGTTTTTATGAGTGGGAATTGGTTTAGTGACTTCATTTTCGTCTTCTCATTCAGGCTTTCTAGTGGGTCCTGCACTCACGCAATGGCTGGCCAGGTACGTAGTGTACCTTGGATCAAGAACCAATGAGAAAAAGCAAAAAGGAAGGAAACTGATATTGAATTGCTTCGGTTCTGTGTTAGGCAGTGGAGTGGGAACTTTGACTACATGCCACCAACACTGTCAAGATGATTGAGCACCGACTGTGCACCACACTCAGTATCCTGAATGCACTACAACTACTCATTTAAATAGGCATTAAAATCCCCGTTTTGCAAGTGAGTAACTTAGGGTGAACATACCATAAAATAGGAGAACAGCAATTTGAACAGAAGCTGTATTTCCCCAATTGAGTTTTGCAGAACGGTCAAATGAGATGACTCCTAGAACAATAAGTACTGAATAGAATCTTGAGAACTCACTTTTATTCTAATTTAACTAATATGTATCAT
Organism: Equus quagga; assembly: GCF_021613505.1. Classification (NCBI taxonomy): domain Eukaryota; kingdom Metazoa; phylum Chordata; class Mammalia; order Perissodactyla; family Equidae; genus Equus; species Equus quagga. The sequence continues at coordinate 95,453,331 of NC_060271.1, forward strand.
GAGCTTATTGTGTAGGATTGTACTGATTGTTTTCACATATGATGATTCATTTAATCCTCATAATAGCTTATGATATTGGCTAAATTATTCTCATTTTGCCTACAAAAATCTGAGACAGAAAAAGCTAAGCAAATTTACTAAGGAGAAAGTAAGTGAAATAAAGAACAGGCACTTTCAATCTGCTTCTCTCACTCAGCAGTCTCTCCTCCTATCAATCTACCGCAGCTGTTCCCCACCCCCACGCGCACTTTTCCTGAGAGTTTTGTATCGTTGCATTTCTTAAAAAATGAGTTAATTTGGGGGCCAGCCCGGTGGCATAGTGGTTAAGTGCGAACGTTCTGCTTCGGTGGCCTGGGGTTCGCCAGTTCAGATCCCGGGTGCAGACATGCCACCGCTTGGCAAGCCATGCTATGGCAGGCGTCCCACATATAAAGTAGAGGAAGATGGGCATGGATGTTAGCTCAGGGCCAGTCTTCCTCAGCAAAAAGAGGTGGATTGGCAGCAGATGTTGGCTCAGGGCTAATCTTACTCAAAAAAAAAAATAGAATTAATTTTCTTGGACAAATAGGAAGTAATATTTTTAGTATATCTGATAAGACTCTTACTATATTACTTCATTTTGAAGTCTGGCTATTGAAAAATTTGGACACACAGGTCTTCTTCAACGTGTCCCAATTTTAAAAGTCCAGTAGAAAATAATGTATTATTTAATAATCAATTAAAATAGGCTTTGTTTTAAAAAACTGTACAGAACAGGAAACAGGCTACATGCTTCTCTCTCTAGATTACTTTCTTTAGATTACTTTGTTGTCCAATATATTCAGGCCCTGCAGGTAATGGTATAGTAAAAGCTAATTGCTTTTGGTCCATGTTTGCCTTGTGCTAAATATATAAAAGACTTTTAGTACTCACTGCTGGTGATGCTGTGCGAAAATGAGCACTATTTCACTGGAGCTGGGGAAGTACATTGGTATTGTGTTTCTGCAAGGCAGTTTGAAAAATATATGTCAAAACTTAATGCAGTCGTATTCTCCTGCCTAGTAACCCCATGTGAAATCTACCTGATTGAAACAGTGATATATGAGGATAAGGATGTTTAATGCAGTGTTTTTTATAGTTGTGACCACTTTGAAACAACCTAAATACTCTAAGAAAACAGAGGATTGGTTAAGTATGTTCTAGTACGTGCATACAATATTTCATTACGATGATGTGGTGGATCTATATTTATGTATCATGAAAGAGGTTTGTGGTATAGTATTAAATGGAGGAAAAAGTCACAAAATAGTGTGTGTTTATCATCCATTAGATATATATAATTATAGAAAAAGTTCAGTAAAAAATATTCACACTTGTTAGCTCTGGGTAGTGGCATAACATTTTCTCGTAATTTTATCTTCCATACTTCTTTTGTATAATGTTTTTGCAATAAGAGTAGACAAGTCTACATTCCCTTTTTCAAAACCAATATGGACAAATATATTTTGGAAATCAGAAAAATTTGAATTTGGGGACATTTATGGGGCATGTAGACTTTATGTTAGGCTAGAAGTTCAGTAGGCTCTGAGACAGCCTCCTGTAATCAAGCACATTCATATTTTGTAGGAAAATGTACGGATATTCATAGTAAATGGCATTGGGAGAGCTTTATGTCAATTCAGATCAGGTCAACTTTTTGTCACAAAATGAGTTGCAAAATCTTTTAGTTTTCGCAGCTTTATTTATTACTTTTTGGAATTTCAGATAAAGAACTGTAACGTGTATTAATTTTATAATCAGGGAAGAATATACTACAAAAATATATTTATAAAAAGAAGTGGGACATTTTCATCCTAAGTCTGAATCATGAAAGTGTCTCTCTCTTTTTTTTTTTTTGAGGAAGATTGGCCCTGAGCTACCATCTGTTGCCAATCCTCCTCTTTTTGCTAAGGGAGACTGGCCCTGAGCTAACATCTGTGCCCATCTTCCTGTACTTTATATGTGGGACACCTGCCACAGCATGGCTTAACAAGCAGTGTGTAGATCTGCAACTGGGATCGGAATCCGTGAATCGCAGGCCACCGAAGCGAAATGGGCGAACTTAACTGCTACTCCACTGGGCTGGCCCCAGAAAGTGTCTCCTTTGCTAATGTTGGCGTGTCAGCTGATAGGCAGGTGGGTACATGAGAATGAATTCCTCTTAGGAGGCCCTTTTTTCTTTTTCTGTATCTGCAGGATGCAAAAGTGATATAAAAGCTTTTAGTTTCCCAATGAAATATTACTTAGGGCAAGTTAAATCAACTCTTGACAGCTGTCTTATATTGGTTTAGAATGGAAGAAGAAAGTGTTAATTAAGTATGGGTTATTAAAAAGAAGACAGTCTGAGAGATTTTGGAAAACTGTCTTCTGCAACTGACATGTCAACAAATCGTCTCCTGGGAAGAAAGTAGTTTTGCAGGCTCTTCGCCAGTCTGTATGCTGAGCTAAGTGGGGGGTTAATAAGCAACATCTGACAGTGGCAAAAGTGTTCTGCCACGTATCCTACTGCTCATTTCAAGATTGCTAGCATCCGTTTTTTACTGGGATCATTTTGCTTAATCTCCTTTTCGAAACAGGCCTAGGTCTATAAACGAAGGCACTTTTCACGCTTAGGGATAGAGGTTAGAGTTTGGGGATCATGTTTATGTCACCAGCTTCATGTCCTAGGATAAACCTGAAGTGGTTGCTTGGGCTCAAACATCCCCTCAGTTTTATGGAAACAAAGATTAAACAAAATGTTTCTCTTTGTTTTGTTGCTTCACAACTTTCTACAAGACACTTCTTTCCACACATTTGAACCTTTTTGGGTTTCTTGCGGAAAAGTGGAAAATAACACAGAGAAATATAAAAGAATATCAAGATCAGCCACAATCCTTCTGCTCAGAATTTTGGGGTGTATCCATTTATTCTTTGGTATCTGCATGTCTATGTATTTGTGTGTGTGTGAGTGTGTGTAGCTAATAGTTACATAAATGTGTATATATTCTGTTCTAAACACAGTGTGTATAGCACATTTAATCTTATCAACATCCCCATGAAGTTGATGTTATTATATTTATTTTAGAAATGATGAACATATAAAATATTGGGATGCGCTTTACCCAGCTATATGTAGTATTTTACAGTCTTTCTTAACACTATGGTCTCTTCATTTTTCTATATCATTAATTCTTTTAGAAAACTCCAGTGTCATGGCTACATAATATTCCATAGTATTGATGTATATAATTTAACAAATCCACGATTATTAGATAGTACTGTTATGCTCAAACTTTCACTCCTATAAATGATACAATAAAAAATCATTGTATATTAATATTTCTGTAAGTATCCGATTATTGCCTTCTGAAAAATTCCTGGAAGTAGAAGTATTTGCCGACCTACTATACACATGTTGAAGGTGGCAGAATTACAGAGTGCAGGTTCTAGAGAACGGCAGTAAGCAATTAAGTTCCAGCAACGCCACTTACTAATCCAGGGTGATATACAGTTACTTCCATTTTCCAATGATCAAAACGGATAAACCTCTTAGAATTCTTTATAGAAATAGGAGAGTCAATACATCACAAACACTTAGCAACAGATCAACGGGTAAACAACGTGCAGTGGATTCATACACTGGACTATTATTCAGGCAGACAAAAGAATGAAGTACTGATACATGCTACCACGTGGGTGAACTTTGGAAACATTATGCTAAGTGAAGGAAGCCAATCACCAAAGACCACACACAACGTGATTCCAGTCATGAAGTCCAGAATAGAGGAATCTATCGAGACAGAGGATAGATTAGCGGTTGCTTAAATATGGGAGGAAAAGGGGGGATGGGAGGGTGTAGCAAAAGGGTACTGGATTTTTTTAGAGGTGATGAAAATGTTCTAACATTGACTGTGGTGATAGTTGCACATATTTCTGAATATACTAAAAACTAATTGTATGTTTCAAGTGGATGAATTATATGGAATGTGAATTATATCTCTATAAAGCTTGTAAAAAATTTAGCTCATAGCTACTTTTTCACACCATTTTTAATTCTATTTTCATTTTAAAACATCTCTTTGCTAATTGTAGAGCAAATTTCATTCAATGATGACTTTATCATTGATTATTTAAGAATTTTATGTGTCTATCAGCCATTTGCATTTTCTTTTTCTTTATCCATTTTCTATCATTTTAACTGACTTATAAAAGCTCAATAAACTTGCAATATTAACCCAATTTCTGGGATGTATTTTGAAAACAATTTTCTGCACATTGGTATTTGCCTATTAATTTTTATGGAGTTTTTTTAATTATAAAAGACAGTATAGTGAAATTTTTGTTTTTTTTAAATGATTTTTCTCTTTGTTTTCTTTCTTAAAAAGGTTTTCTCTACCTTTAGCTCAATTAATATATATCTATATTTTCTTCTAAATATATAACCCTATAATCTGATTTGGCATTTTATTTTGATGATATAAGGAGAGGTTTCTATATTTATTAAATATCACTTGAAGTCTTCCTCAGCAAAAGTGTACTTGAAAATTTTATGGAAAGAGAAATAGGGGGTGGCCCCATGGCCAAGTAGTTAAAGTTCCCTGCACTCTGCTTCATTGGCCCAGGTTCATGGGTTTGGATCCCAGGTATGGACCTACTCTGTTCATCAGCCATGCTGTGGAGGTGGCCCACATACAAAAAATAGAGAAAGACTGGCACAGATGTTAGCTCAGGGCAAATCTTCCTCAAGCAAAAAGAGGAAGATTGGCAATGGATATGAGCTCAGGACAAATCTTCCTCACCAACAACAAAAAAAAGGGAAATAATTTGTTGGAATTTATTTCATAATTTTTTTCTTTGATTGTTGACCATCAAAAATTTTTTCTAAACCTCTCTTTCTATAATGAGGATGTTGATGCTTCTTATTTAATAGAAATGTATGCAAGTGTGAGGTATCATCTATTGTTTTGAGTGGATCTTTTTAATCTTGACTTTGAAATTAATTTTCATCAAAGTTCATGCTCTCTAACCACAGATTCTTCTCTTATAATGCAGCTGCCACTCAAATGATTAAGTAGGATTTAAATCTCTTGGAAGATTACAAGAGCTATTTGATGTACTATCTTTTTGAGCTACCAATGTATGCATGTAACTTTTAGCCGATATCTATACGAATTTTGCAAGCTTTGCATTTGCATGTTAATCTCACCCTCTTAAAAGCATCTTTATTACTCCAAATGCATGTCACACTTCTGCTGATGGTATGAAGAGAAAAGCAAACACTAGTCTCAAATACTGTTAACTTAATTTGAATGGAGGCTCGGCTCATTTCAGTGACCATTATAGATGGTTTATCGTTGACCATTTAGTTTGATTTGGCATTTTGTCAGATGTTTGTAAGGTAAATAATACTGTCAGTCCCAACTGTTCAGGTAAAGAGTAGGGAAAAGATTACATGATTTGTATAAGGTCATGTAGGCAAAAATTGGTGTTCAAATCCTGTGGTTTTACTTTTGCATCTCTCAGGGGGTTTTTAAAAATAAAATTTACTATCACTCAACAATTTTGTGTATTTATTTCATTCAATCCAATAGAATAAGATATTTTTACCTGTTGCTAAATTTCAAATTCAAGCTGAACAATAGTACTTTTGACTTTAAAATATTCAGAAAACAACCTGCAAACTAGTTGTTGTTGTTTCAACCTATAACCACATATATTCTGAAAAGATTTTGGTGACACTTCTTCCTACGGAAATCCTAGTGAATTCTAATATTTCAGTTATTTAAAGTAAATTGGCAATAAGCTCTAGATATGTCAATGACTTTTATTCCTGGATGGAAACTTGGCTATCTGTTCGCAAATAGTACTTGGACATTATGTTGCAAGTTTGTAGCTTTGAAGATAGTCTAAAGATTATGATGAAAAAAAATCAACCACACTTAAAAAACAAATAACTCTCTTCTCCTTCTTATTGGTTTTCCTCTAAAGAACTTTGGGAGAAAAAAATCTCCAAATCATCATATGAGATGTAAACAATGTCAGATTCTGAGGTTAGGCTGAAACCAAAAACCCAGATTAACATCTCCCCAAAAATTCATGTTAATTTCCTATGGTATTAGAAATACATTCACTGGAATATATCAAACTACCCATGCCGTCTTTCCATTTTCGTCTCTATTCTGTCTTCATGGTGATAAACATCTTAATTTCTGGAGCAATCTGGGTGGCTGATAAAATTATTTTGATTTTTAATCCTAAGTGTTTCGGTAAGCTGGAAATAATGTGAAGAAAATGTAACTTTGTCACTTTAAAGTCTCTGATTTCAGTGATGTACTTAATAACTTCTGAGTTTGCTGTTTTCCCACTAAGTTAAAACGTGGAACAAATACGCATTTACTTTGATAACATCAATTATAGTCACGTGCTGCATAATGATGTTTCGGTCAACAACAGACAGCATATACAACAGTGGTCCCATAAGATTGGTACCATATGGCCTAGGTGTGTAGTAGGCTACACCATCTAGGTTTGTGTAAGTACACTCTGTGATGTTCACACTACAAAATTGCCCAATGATGCATTTCTCAGAATGTATCCCTATTGTTAATCAATACGTGACTGTACTTTTTTTAAACAGCTTTATTCAGATATAATTTATATGCCAGCCAGCCCTGGTGATCTAGTGGTTAAGATTCAGTGCTCTCACTGCTGCAGCCCAGGTTTGTTTCCCAGTCAGGAAACCACACAACCCGTCTCTCGATTGTTATACTTGGGTGTCTGCATGCTGCTGTGATGCTGAAAGCTATGCCACTGGTATTTCTAATACCAGCAGGGTCACTTGTGGTGGACAGGTTTCAGCAGAGCTTCCAGACTAAGACAGCCTAGGAAGAAGGACCTGGCCACCCACCTCTGAAAAAATTGGCATGAAAACCCTGTGAACAGCAGCAGAGCCTTGTCTGATATAGGGCTGGGAGATGAGAGGATGGCGCAAAAAGACCGGGCAGGGTTCTGCTGTGCTGTATTCAGGGTTGCTAGGAATCAGAATCGATTAAACAGCACTAACAACGGTAAATTTCATATACCATCAAATTTGCCATTTAGAATGTGCAATTCAGTGGTTTCTCATATATTCATAGGGTTATATGATTATCACTACAATCAATTTTTGGACATTTTTATCATTCTCAAAAGAAATCTCGTACCTATTAGCAGTCCCTTCCTATTTCCTTTTAAGCCATCCAGGCCTAGGCAACCATTAAGCTACTTTCTGCCTCTATAGAATTGTCTATTCAGGAAATTTCATACAAATGGAATCGTATATACGTGGTCTTTTATGACTGACTACTTTCACTTAGCATAATGTTTCAAAAGTTCATCCGTGTTGTAGTATGTATTAGTACTTTGTTCCTTTTTATGGTCAAATAATATTCCATTGTATGGATATACTGCATCAGTTGATAGATGGTTGGGTTAGTTTTCACTTTTTTGGTTGTTATAAATAATTCTGCTATGAAAATATTTGTATAAGTTTTTATGTAGAAATGTTTTCATTTTTCTTGAGTATATATCTAGGGGTGGAACTGCTGAGTTCTCTGTAACTCTATGTTTTACATTTAGAGGAAATGCCAAACTGTTTTCCAAAGCAAGGGCACCATTTTACCTTTCCACCAGCTGTCTAGGAGGATTCAAATTTTTCCACATCCTTTCCAATGCTTGTTGTTACCTGTTATTTTGATCATAGTCATTCTATTGGGCATGACTGCTAATAACATTTTTCTTTTTACATCTGAAAAAATTTGCAAATTTTCAAAAATAATTATAATTTTTTAATATGAAAGAAACGTTATTAGAAAGAAAAATGGTTTTTCATTGAGGTTTTGAGCCAGCTGTTTTTTAATAGATTATTTTCTTTGGATTTGAAATGTTTAGATGGCTTTGGTGGTGTGAAGAAATATGAAGATTTAATTGGAATTCAGAATCTATGGTTCATATTGTAGGGTCTTCTCAGGGACTAGTTTCTTCGTCAGAGGCATCTTTCCTGGTCTGGTGGTGAGTTTGAGATAAAGTTAAAAAGTGTTTGCTTTCCCAGGAGAAAGTCATATTATCAGTACCTGTGATGAGTCAGCCATAGATCCTTTATAGAACACATCTTTTATTCTTTATTTCCTAACCTAAATACTATATAAAAATATATGCCTTGATCCTAAGATATGGGTACTGTTTGACTGACATAAACTGATCGATTAGTTCCTTGGTTAAATATTTCTGTTTACCTCTCAGATCTATAGAATATACATCCCTAATAGAGCTGTAAATTGATTTTAATTTTTACATATTGTATTATCAATGACATTAGTTTTAAATTGATGAATACCCATGAACATCCAGGAATTGGATGGTCTACACTTGTTATGTTGCTTCCCTTCTAATTACATGTGGCTTTAACTCTATTTATCAGGCATTGGTAGTCCATGGGAAAGATGTTAATATAATAATTGGACACTGGAGCAAGACAGCAAGCTTTAATTATTGTTTAAAATAGCTTTTTATTACTTTCTGCAAACATTCTAAATAGCCCTAAGGCAGGCAGTTTCCACCTATTAAAAGCAGTTAATTTAAGATATGAATTAATGATATAATTTTAAAATTTGTCGTATGATCAGTTTTAGGACCACATCTTTTCAGGGACAGGCAGAAATGGCTGTAAAATGTTTCATTTTGTTTTATTAGTCTTACTGGAATGTCATGGCAAAATATTTAAGGTAAAGTTATGGAATTTTCCAGCTTTGATCTAAGAAGGATTTGCTTCTATGGGATTCATTTTTTTCTATCCTGTAACTGCCACACACCATGTGGGGGAAACTGCCTCCATGTCCTTGGCAACCGAAAGATGTCCATAGCTACAGGCCCAGCCCAGTTTCAGCATCACCTTCTGTGCAGTCAGTGTAGTGAAAGAGTGGGGCTTTTATAAAAAGGGTCAGAACAGGGACTGAAAGCATCATCAACACGCATCAACTAGAGACCCCCTGTGGTGAGGGCTTTTAAACCAAGTTCCCACAGCACCACAGTCCCTCCAAACTGTTTCTGGAGCCCAGTGTGAGAAGGGACAGTGGTTGAAGGTCAAGCCTTCCTATTCCTGCTCAGATTAGTGGAATAAATTAGTGAAATAAATAAATTGTGGAATATTTTGGGCTTCTACATAGGAAAAAGTTACGTGGCTTTACATTATTTGAATGTTATAAAAAATAATTTTAGGCCCATCAAAATAAGCCAAAGTCTGCCTCTTGTGTTCAATTTTGTCATAGTCAAGACAATCAACACCATACAATCAAGAAGACAGACATTAACTTGAACAATTACTGAACTATAAATATGTAATATTTATATATTCATATAATAAAAATACTGGAGCAATATATACCAAAAATGTTTACTTTCGAGAGATGTGATTATCATAACCAACTTGTTTTATTTTATTTTTACAAATATTTTCTAAATCTCTAAATGTTAAAAACATGATAACTTTTATAATATGAGAGAAATATTGTTAGAATAAAAAGACAGAGTCCCATATTAGCCACAAAGATTAGGAAGGCCAATGTACTAATTCTGGATCTTCAACTAACCATCTGCAATCTTGATCAAGTCACTAAGTACGATCTTCAGATTCTTCACGTAAGAAAAGAGAAGACGGAGACAACTAGTCTAAGTGAATTATACGGAGCCGTGTAGATCTAAAATTCTGAAAACTATCATTTTAGGAAAAGCACCTGGGTATGCTTAAATTCAATTGCATCAAATATTTTGTTCTTCACATTAGCAGCACTTACAATGAGAGAAATATCAACCTGCTGTAAAGCAGACAAGGTGTGATTCCTGAGCTCTAGATTTTTGAATGCATGTCATATATCAATATACACTTTTAAACAGGATTTTTATGGACTCAGCATTGCCTGTTAATTTGGCAGAACAAACAAAATGTAAAATGAATTTCCCTATAAAGAATTAATAGCAAATTTGGATAAAAGTCGTATTGCCACATTAATGAGGAACCATTCATGAAATAATAGTTTAAAATGGCATTCTGTATTATGACATAGCTGAGAGACTAGGATAACATATGAAGTTATTGCATTCAACAAGTGGAAAAGGAGATAGAAACATATACTGGTATGCCCAAGGGCAGATGAGCCCTAGGAGCAAATTGTAATGGGAAAAAAGTAGGTACTTTTTATGTTTGTTATCCCTATAATAAGTCTTAGAAAGCTGAGAGCAAGAGAACCAGAGCTTGCAAGAATCGACCAGCAGTGATCTGCCTTCTATCAAGCAGGTGGAGAGAAGAGAATTCTGTCAGAGAAAGGAAAATCTCATAAAGTGGAAAAAAAAACCCCTCAATGTTAATCTGTTCTTTAAATATTTCTCTTTCTCCAGTGGCTTCTTTTTGGCTTCCTTAATTTTTCCCTTGCTCGCTTTCCTCATAAATGTGGCTTACGGTCTTTCATGACTTTGCAGAATGACTTGGCTTGCCTGCTGCATTGCCTTAAGTAAGAATGATAATCCTTTCAGAAGGAGGAATGCCAACCTTTCCGTATTCATTGAGGTTTTTTCGTGTTATCCTTGTAGAAAAGTTTATTAAAAGAATGTACAAGCTGAAATTAAGGATATGTCAAGGAAATTACATACATATCATGCCTGCTGATGTCCTGCATTGCTTATAGTGGTGGTGGGTGAAATTCAGAAAGTGTCTATTGTAGCAGTTTAGTAGTTTGTGTCTGGGTAGAGTAATAAATTGGCTTAGGCTACATTACATGACTGACCTGATTATAGCAAAACGGTGCACAGTTTCTGTCAATTAAATCCTCATTTAGTTTCTCAGGCACTAATTAAGAAGTCCTTATCATTCAGGTAAGGATAAATAATAGAAACAATTACTGTCAGGTATAGACATATTTAATAAGCTTGGACAACCCACCTGTCTACTTTTGGTGACAACATTTACTTTCAGCTGCAGAGTCAGAGGCTCCAGGTTTCACATGAGTGAAGGCTGGCATCAAGAGAGGAACTGCCGCATTCTACTTTCTACTCGTTCTTAGGGAAGCAACTTTGTTGGCCCCATTTCTCTGTGTATTGGAGAGGACTACACAGAGACTATTAGAAATGTCATAGGGGAAGTGAAGTCCCTTATGCGTGCTGGTATGTGAGTTGGCAAAATAATCACACCAGATCTAAGGCAAATCATGCACTTTGTCAAGATTGCCACAGAAATAAGTCAAGCAAGTAGATGGGACAGGTGGGTTGCTGGTGGGTATCTCTACTTTTTGAGTAGATTTGACCGTATTGTCTACACTTGGTCCCCTCTGGTCCCTCAGTCTTCTTCAGATTCAAGAAGACCTATGTTTTCTTTCAGGCTAGCCTGGATTTTTTTTCCTTGACTGCTTGATGACAAAATTGCTGCTGGCCATCATTCAGCCTTCCATAATTCTTTCTTGCCTCTACAGTCCAATAGGTTGAAAGTGAGTAAATTGGGCCAATCCATTGTGAATCAGGACTGGACACAGTGAGCGTGTAGTAAGAGAATTTATGCCTCTGTACTAAGACTATTTTCTATAATCCTATGCCATTTCTCTTCATTACAGACTATTTTTGGCCTTAAAACAGACCACTATACTGGAAACAACGCTTTACCAAAAAGTAAAGGCGAATAGAAAAATGTTCTGATTGCCTAAGAATCTGACCCACCTGGGGGCTTTGAGTCTACAGGGAAAATCCAGTAAATGAGCTCACCAAGATTTATTTTAAATTACTTAGTTTTTTCATTGTGGCTAAAAATAGCAATGCTATACTTGAAATATTCCAAGTATAAAGACTATCTTTAAATATACCTATGATTTTTCTAATATTCGTGGGAGAGGGGAGGGATAAGGGTTTTTATTTTAAGAAAGAAACTTTTTACAAATATCAGAATGATAATTTAGATATAACTTAGTGACAGCCTTGAAGTGAGCAATTCTTAAAAAATGGTTGTGGATATTTGATTATATACAGATGTTAAAAAAAGACAACATTGATTAAAGAGTATGCAAGGAAGATTGCTACAGTGTGCAAGAGTGGACATTTAGTCCTTTTATGGAAAAATAAGATCGATGAAGTTATCTTAGCATCCCCTCTCTCTTTTGTTTTAATTCACCAGAGTTCTACCTTGATCAATATCCCTTCTGGGAACAAAATGCGGAGGTTAGAAGCCCTCGGGTTAGCTAGATTTGGTTTCAAATCCCAGCTCTGCCATTTGCCAACTGTGAGCACTGCCTGAGAAATATGTTTGATTTTTCTGAGTCTCAGTTCCTGCATCTATAAAGTTAAGATGAATTAAGTATTTACTTTACTGAGTTGTAGTGAGGAGTGTTAGTTAATCCTTATCAGACAGGGACTATATGCTCAGCATTTTTCTAAGCATATTACATGTAATCCATTGAATTTTCACAATGATCCTGTGAAGTAGGAGCTAGTATAATTCCTATTTGTCAGATGAGAAAAGTGACGGACAAAGAGGTATGTAATTTTCCAAAATTATAAAATGCATGATGTATGAGATTTGAACCCAGGCTTTCTGTTTCCAGAGTTTGAATACTATGTTATAACAGTGAGTCTTCAGTCTGGTATCCAGACAGTGAATGGCCCATAAATGTTAACTTTGGATGTAAATCTTTAGAGGCCCATAAATAATACGCTAGTTCCCTGTCTGAGTTCAGAATCAATTAAAAGGTAAGCCTAAGGGTCAGAGATCTGAATATTATTGATAAACTGATTGGAAAGTGTGGCTGTAGAGTTACAGCTAAGTAAGTGTGATAATATCTTGGTCCTGAATTAATTTGATTCTCCTCTTGGAACTCTGGACAATAAATGACTCCCCAAAAGGAACAGACTCCTCTCACACAGAGGAGGCGGAAGCAGAATGCATTCTTTCTGTGAATAGGCTGAAAAAGGGAGCCCAGGTGGTTCCCATTCATACCCATCTGGCTCCTTTTTCCAAAATCTCCATTCAGATAAGACTATCCTCTTCTCCTGAGGAGGAGTGAGCGAGAGTTGGGGAGCAAGGCCTCCAGCAGCAGCTGATGTCCCTCCACTGAAAACAGAAGGCCAGGGTTACTCCTCTCCCAAACCCACAGCAATTGCTATTTCTACTACTACCACTGTTATTGCTGTTGTTAGCATTATTATTTCCCAAGCAAAAACAGACACAGTGATTCAAGGGTACCTCCTTGCTCCTCAGCCTGGGCCAATTGCTGCTAAAAAGGAGAAAACATCAGGCTTGTCTTAAGCACAGACCATCCCAGATTTGCTGAGATGCTGGTCCAGCTGGAGACAAGACTGCTCTGAGCACAGTTGCCTTTGGTGGCCTCGAGTGAGGCAGGAGCACTCCTGTTATAGGAGGGCAGATATTAGTGGGGAAGTTTTGCCACCAGGAGGGAAAGGAGGGGGAGGGAACAGCAGTGATAATCTTCTTTCTAGATGCTGTCTCTAGACTTCTATTTTCTGGCTCAGGTAAGAGCCTATCTACCAGAATGCATTTTTAGAAGGCACCCTCTTCATTAACAGAAGAATTGTTCTGTTGGTCAGTTAGCACAGCTGTCTTTGGAGGTTCCATAAACACAGAGTGAGATATCTTTTCCTTAATGTTGACTCTTATCCAGTTCCATGAAAGGCACATAGACAAAAGTCTAAAGATGAATACATTCACAACTGCCACATTTTCCAAAAGAAATGGCATTTTTCACAGAGACTGCCGCAGTGATGAGAGAGAGAGAAACCCAGGAACTTAGCCATGGTAGTGCTAGTTAATGCCGTTACAATGAGGGTGTGACCCAAGGGGTGATCTGATTCCCGCATCTACAGTAGTTGAAATAATAAGCCGCTTAGCAAGAGAGCATATCCGTGGTAGACCTGAACACTATATGCACTTTCAAAGCCTAAGTCTGATAGCTTTACAAACCCCAAATTTAATGCTACTCTGTCTGCTGAAAGCCTTGCCCTATAGTTGTCAAAACAATTGTTTATCCTTTAAAACAATTATTTGCAGATGCATTTAGTTAAAGGCATCTGAGATGGAACTAATAGTGCATTAAACCCCATGGAAAAAAATCATCGCAATGCCACTAATGTGATGTTTCAAACCCGAGAAAGCAAAGGAATTTAGGCTGGTGAGTCCTCAAGGAAAGAACACAGTGTGGATTGCTGACTTTGTTAAGAGCCAAAGGCTGAAAGTCCAGTCAGCCCACTCCTACCTCTCAACCCCATCCTTAAGAGAAGTCTCAAAGCAGCAGACTTGCTTGGCTGGGTCCCAGAGAGGTGAAATAGCCCCTGAAAGCATGCATTTACTTATCTGAGGCAATGAACTTTATCAGGGTGCTAGGGGCTTGAATTTTCCACTTAGTCTGAAAGCACTAAATGGTTCCCTGATAAGTAACAGCTTTAAATTAAATGAAAGGAGACTAACAAAAGCACAGGGAGCTGTAGTTTTTTCTCTGCTATACTTTTCACGGACCTCAGAACAATTTTCATCTTGCCCTGTTTACTCTGACAGCACTTTCAGGAGGTGCCTGTGTCCTGTGGTAGGGGAGGAAGCTGAGGCAGGAGGACTCCCAGCCCTTCTTCGTTCCTCCTGAGAGCACCCTAGAGCCACACGACTAGATCCAAACCATGGGACTCTTCTTCATTGTCAAATGTAGAGGAATTCATCCACATTTACTTCTTGAGGAAATGTAAAAGTTATTTACACATCCTACGAAGTAAGTTTTGCTCATTCCCCTCCCCCCCATTCTCAACCAGAAGGCCTTTTTCCCGCTCTTTCTTCTCATTTATCAATATTTTGTTCACTCTTGCAAAGCCAAACCAAATGTACCATTTTGTGATGTCATTCATCTGCTCATCTTGAATTAATTTCTCTTCCTTCTCCATGTTTATGAAGTCCCCAGTTGTACGTGTGCTATGAAACTATTTCTGCCTTGATTTGACTTTCTTTTCCCTCTAGATTTTATTCCCCTTGTTTTAATATTTTAATTTATATACTGCTCATTGTTACCAGATTTCTTATCCATTGTGGTAAATAATTGAGATTTATAGTGCTCCAAACTTAATAAATAATAGCATGTCTTTTCTAAACCTTTTTATCTAACGCCCTCCTCTACTCCCATTACATCATAAGATTTCTTGCAAGCATTTTGAACAAATTGCAGGTGTAATGCAATAGGTATTGCCATTTTAAAAGAAAGTTTTAATGTTCCTTTGTCCTGATAAGTAAAAAAACATTAGGATACTTTATTATTTGTTTGTTTGGTTTTTCGATGGATGGACTTCTTGGGCAAATTTATGCATTCACAGCTGAACTTATCATTTCCCCCAAAAAATGGTGCAACATTAAGATGTTAATTTACTTGAGCAGAAATATCAACTTCATTGAAAAGAAAAGTTGGATACCATGATTTTTCCTACTGTCATGTGTTACTATGGAAATAGACTCCAAGAAGTGAAGTCATTTGGCCAAGATTATATGCTATTCTGTGATAGCACTGGGAATAAAACTCACAGGATTGGGGCCCACTATGCTAGGAACTTACCTTGACCTAGCCATATCCAATTTCATGTCATGTGTAAAACCTCCCTCAGGATATAAAATCACTATTCTGATGCAGCGTAAATGCTGAGTAAATATTTGTGAGATAAAAAACTCATCAATGTAAGAATGGTAGAACCTAACATTATAGAGATTAATTGAATATATGATGAGGGCTGATAGAAAGAAAATGAGAAAGAACAGTGTTTTTTTCCTAATTCAAGTCCATACCAATGTGGTAGAGCTCCGAAGCCAAAAGAACATTGGTCTTTCAAATAATGTCTTAGAACTCTTGAAAATTCCCTCCGACCCCATCTGGCACATGGAAATATTTTCTTCACAAGAAGAAATTTAATGTTTCCTAGATATAGTCTGCAAATTATATTTTTGCAGTTGCCTCCTGAACCATTTTTCCACTAAGAATTTCTTGTGGATTTGCATATAACCATAGTAAAAGTAATTTAGAAATGGGTACATGTTTTTCCACTTAAAAAAGTATTGTCTATTGGATGTCTGCAAAAATGAGTATTTTCACATGCCTGATTCCAAGTGTTAAAATTGTAAATGAGAACTTGTGCAGCTCTCTGAAGAAGCAAAGAGGGTCATAAGACATAGGACTTCCCAAACAATTAGTCTGGCCCCTACACACTTTCTGAAATTCATCTGCTCAGTTGGACCATCGAGATTTCTCTCTTTCTGTCTGTCTTTTCGAGCAATACTCATCCTACTTGGACAAACAAGACAGATTTCACAGACGTGTTTTAGTTGGGTTAACAGCCTGGGGTGCACACAGCAGAGAGGATCAAAATGCCTAATCAAAAGACTTGAGAATGGTAAACTTCCAGTGTCTTCTTCTGATGATATTGGGGAAGAATAGAGCTGGGTCCTCTAGGGAGAGGACAAGGGACCAGAACTGTTGAAATGTGAATCAAGGTCTCAGATAAAGTAAGTGAGCGATAGTCAACTGAAACCAGGAGAGGGCAGTGGGCTGAGAGACAGACTGACAATCGGAAAGGAGAGAAAGAGGGGGCTCTAGAGGGAGTTGAACTGAGCAAAAGATGAAACAGAAAGATGTTACCTAAGAACCTGTCAGTTCACCACTCACAAATGAACTCAACCTATAAATCTGCAAAAGGCAATGGTCCAGAAATCCCCCCATGATGCTCAAGGGGAAAATTCTTAGAAAAATCTTTCACTATGACACTTAGCACTAGAAAGGATCTCTCTCTCCTGATTTAAGAAAACTAGTGTGAAAGTGAAGGTGAAGTGGAGATTTTGAAGAACGTCTGCTTTGGACACATTATTGGCCCCAAATACACTTTATAGTTTTGGTTTTGAATATTAAGAGTACACTTTTTGTCCTTAACATTTTCTATAGCAAAATGGGAACCGTTTTCAATATATTCCATTTTTTTAAAAAGACTTTAATTTTTTTAGAACAGTTTTAGGTCTACAACAAAACTGAGTGGAAAGTACAGGTATTTCCCATATGCCCCCTGCCCCCAACAAATGCATTTTCTTCTTCTATAAAAAACACTTATTTGTACTAATGTTTAGAATATAGGAACTAAAGAAAGAAAGAAAAGACACCTCATCTCCAAAGGGACAATGAATTAGGGACTGCCCACAGCCAAGAAGGAGGCCACTCCAGGGTGTCCTGGTATCGACTGCTCCCACCCTGCCCCCCTTCCACTATCCCAAATTATCAACATCACTCACCAGAATGGTACATTTTTTATGAAGGATGATCCTCCATTAACATGTCATAATCACTCAAAATCTATAGTTTACCTTAGAGTTCACTCTTGCTGTTGTATATTCTATGGGTTTGGACAAAAGTATATTAACATATATCCATCATTATAACATCATACAGAGTATTATCACTGCCATGAAAGTCCCTTATGCTCTGCCTATTCATCTCTTCACCCACTACCCGCAACCACTGATCTTTAGTCTCCATGGTTTTGCCTTTTCCAGAAAGTCATACTGTTAGAATAATATAGTGATCAATTTTCATAACTACCTATTTTGCCCGTGGGCTCTTTAACATGTCACCTCTCTCCATATGGTATTTCCAGCCAACTTCTCCGAGAACACTTCTGCTGACAACACCTGAGTCACAGCCTACTCCTTCAGCGGAAGGCTTCCCCTCCTTGTCTACCTGTATCTCCTCTGAGCACTCCCTGTTTACAGTTCTTCTGGTTTTGTGTTACATGCTAGAGTTTATTCGTCACCATTTAGTGTACTCCAATAATTCCGTAAAACCAGTTTTGACTCCATAGCAAGACTATTAGCTTCACAAAGGCAGCGGTCAGTATCTCACACTTCTCTTTTAACTGTCATAGTATTTATCTTGGGACTAGATACATAAACAACATTCTAGAAATAATTGCTGGTTGATTGAGACTCTTCCCTGAGTAATGTAAAAGAGTTTACCAATGAGAACTTAAATTACTTATTCTATCTGAAAAACACTTTGCAGATTAAAGAAGAGGAAAATACTCGTATTCTAAGCACCAAGAGCTTGCCTTCTCTCTAATTATTATAAATCATAGCCTGAACATTTAAACTACTCAAGATTTCAGTCTTTTCCCCTAACTTCCTCCAGCGTGAAATCCAATTGAGCATTTGCTTGCTGCCGTTTGCTGCATCCGCCTCCAAGCACCCATTGTAACCTATACACTAATTGTGATTATTTTTAATGATTTCTTCAAGTTATTTTTAATACAAAGTTGCTTTAGTGCAAGTTGTTTTTAATCCAAAGCCCTAGATTAGCATGGCATATCCCTTTATTTATAATTGCATCAGTTATTTTGCCACCAGCTTCCAAAAATAATTAAACACATTCTTCTTGATAGGTAATTAGACTGCCCTCACCTATTGCAGAATCTGCAGAGAATGGTCCTCTCTTCAACCTTGTCCTGAATCCAGCTGGCCTCTTCCCTAAGAATTGGGAAACACAAAACTCTTCATGATGTTTTTATTTCTTGTCTTCCAGTGAAATGTGAGCTCCGTGCTCCCCTTTTCCATGGCTCTATCTTCTTGGCATTAGGCGACGAGAGGATCCCCTCGTTAGGTATCTCTATGTGAACCCTGACTACAAAGTTAATTTGTTTTATCTAGTGTGATGCCTTATGTAATTCTGATGTTGTCTGGGCCCCCTGTCTTCACATACTTCCCCAAACTAAATTTCCAGTTTCCCAAGTTTTAGCTCAAAATACATATTTTGGAGGATTTTAGCCTTTGAGTTTAGCATGAGCTTTAAATTCCTCGGATACATTATCCCTCTAGCTATGAATTTTTTGTCTGAAAGGCTTTCTGGAGGGTTGATATCATCTGCCATTAACTCAGATGCTTTGCCTATGACCTCTATTTTTTCTCTGTTAACCTCATATTATGAACAATATCACTTGCCCCTGGCTATCTCTTATTTCCCAGGTTGATCCACATTTTTATTAAAACTCAGGATTTGAGAATTCTTTTTTGGACTGTAATTATTTCTACATGATTGTTTCTCTATTCCCAGGGTAGGTCACTTTCTACTTTGTACTGGAGTTATCTGAATAAAATATATTTTGCTATTTAGGCCTTTGAATGGAAAATACCTTTCCTTATCAATTTCTAAATGAAGCATCATCATTACCGTGGCTGAATGGTTAAGTTTGCGCACTCAGCTGCAGGCAGCCCAATGTTTCGTTGGTTCGAATCCTGGGCACGGACATGGCACTGCTCATCAAACCACGCTGAGGCAGCGTCCCACATGCCACAACTAGAAGGACCCACTACGAAGAATATCCAACTATGTACTGGGGACTTTGGGGAGAAAAAGGAAAAAATAAAATCTTCAAAAAAAAAAAGAAGGAAATTGATAGTTACTCAATATGGATATCAGATTTCTGGCAACTTCAAACTTCTGGATAGAGCTATGAAACAAGATGTTGGGCAAAACACTCTATAGAATTCTCAAACATCTTAGTGGCATTACTCTTGGAACATGTAATACCAATACCCTCAAGCCACCAAGAAAGTTCTGCTTTGTCCAGCATATTTGGTTTAAGAAGGCATATTAAGTATTTGATATATTTTTAAATGTTTCCATTGTAAATGATTATCAAATCTTAAAGTTTGTATTGCCATGTGAATGATAAAAAGCTACCCTTCTTTAACCCCTACAACTGGATAGATACTTAACATACACAGTCTCATTAAATCTAGCTAACAAGGTAGATGTTAGTTTCCTGATTTCGCAAATGAAGAAATAATGGCTCTGAGAAGAATAAATATTTCCCCTGCTTGTCTGAACAGATAGTCAGTCTTTGCATAGGTATCCAAGCTTCTTAGGAAACGATTGCTCAGATAATGTCTGAATTTACTCCGATAGTTTTTCTCTTTAAATTCCTAGACTTATTAAATTCCTTTTCAGAATTCTTTAGTAGTTAGACTGTTTTGTATAATCCTCGTAAGGCATAGAACTTTGTCCTCTAAATAGAAATAAAAGGCTCTGGTTGGCTGGTGCTACCAGCTCTCCACATCTTCTAAGAGCCTAATAGGCTGGTAAAGGTATGGTGGGGGAGGGGACCAGCCTTCTGTCAGTGTGGCTCCTCTTTTGAGAACCTTCTAATATTATTCTAGACTTTTGAGCCATATTTCTTCTCTTGATGATATTAGGTAAATGAGGTGTCAAGAGCTCAAGTGCTCTGTAATTAATCAAATCCTGCTTATTGAAATGTAGAAATGTAGTGTGTGTGTGTGTGTGTATGTGTGTGTAAGAGAGAGAAAGAAACCTAGTGCTGACCTTTATAACTAATACATTGCCTATTAAAATCAATACCTTGACATTCAGAGAATTTCTCCTATAGAATCTGATTTGCTAGAAAATTCTGACATATGAATCCACAAATTGGGAGAAATTTATAGTTACCATTGTCCTTAGGCATCCAGGTTCTTGAAATTGTGGCTTATCTCTCTAGAGAGGAATTTTCTGTATAACTGAAATTTAAATGTCACATACAGATTGTAATTTCTCACCAAAATAAAGAATAGAGTTTATTTTTCTGAATTCACACTAAAATTAAGAAAAGAGGGTGAGACAGTAGGGAAGAAGCCAAAGACAAAGCCTTCAAATATCAAAATTTTGAAATAGAAAGGGAGCAAGCCAGAGAACCAGGAAATTGACTAGTTGAATACACTGATTACGTGAAGCTTAATTTTGAAAAATCTGTTCTCGGCCTGCCTTGTCCTGATGACATTTGTAGGATTTTACCTCCTAAGTGACTTCAATAAAAGTAGAGGGTAAGGTAGATCCCTCACGATAGTCATATGTCTGTCATCTAGTGTTTTAAAGGTTTTTCTTCTCAGTCTAATCAACAAAAAGCAGGGTGAGGAAAGTTGTCCCTTTTTTTCCCCTCAGTTGTTGATAGTAAAGAAGGAGGAAGACATGAGGAAGGAAAAGGAAATAAGAATGTATATTGATTGGTAAAAATATCCTTCTTCCTTTGCCACTTAGTATTGGTTATATTGCCATGAGGAATAAGAATTATGAACTATTATTGATAGAAGCTATGTATACAGAATTGAGATATTAATGAGGCCTTGAGATTGGTTTAAAAAAGTCAATTTAAAAACCAAGTCAGGGGCCAGCCTGGTTGCATAGTGGTTAAGTTCACACACTCTGCTTCGGCAGCCCTGGGCTCGTGGGTTCAGATCTCTGGTGCAGACCTACACATCACTCATCAAGCCACACTGTGGTGGCATCCCATGTACAAAATAGAGGAAGACTGGCACAGATGTTAGCTCAGTGACAACCTTTCTCAAGCAAAAGGAGGAGGATTGGCAGCAGATGTTAGCTCAGGGCCAATCTTCTTCACCAAATAATAAAAAAATAAAAAATAAATCGTGTTCTAACAGGGCACATGGATGATCAACTTCAGAAACACGTGATACTAAAGAAGACATGTTTAGCTAGTTCAGTCAGGCTGGCACTAGCAGCTCCTCCGAAACAAAATAAAAAACCCTGCTGAATTGAAATTATGATTGCAGCAATGTGGTAGGAAAGCCACACTATTGATAGGTACAGAGATGATCTTAGTTTCAATATATTGAAAAATATTGATCAATTTTGGCTTCAGTCAAGTGACTCCATGACCAGTTACCAATTTCCATTAATTAATTGATAATTAGATAGTGAGTCCTTCAGCTATTATTATTTGGGGATAATTGTATTATATAATCTAGGAAGACAGTGAAGATATTGTTGGGGCCCAGGGCAGGCCACCCTTAAATATCCCACAATAACATATTGATTATTTTGAATTAAGGTTACTTGAGAAGCAAAGAAGCCATTCGGACCCTCCTGTCTCTGTTCCCCCAGGAAGCAGGAAATAAATCTCCATATGAAAGGTGCTCTCCTGGCATCCTGATCCCCAGAGCTGGGAAATTCAGGGCCGAGAAGCTGCAGAAACAAACCTTGCTAATTTACTACCTCAAGCCCAAACTGTGCTTAAGCTCCTCACTATTTATGTACCCCAAACCTAAGTTTCTTTGTCCTGTCAATTCTTCACAAATTTATTGTTCCTTTGTGTAAAAGATATATATACTGCCTGCTTTGTTCACTCTCCAAGCATGATTTCCTTATGGTCTCCAATACGTACGTATTAAACTGGGTTTTTCTCCTGTTAATCTAGCCTTAAGTCAGTTTTATTATTAGTCCAGCCATCAGAACGCAAGAAGGGAAGAAAGGGGATTTTCCTCTGCCCTGACATTATCCAGAAGGGAAGTACAGGTTACATCGCAATCAGGAACCCATGCCGTATCTTTAACCTATCCTTTTTGTGTTGAAACTCTTCTTGACTTTGATACAACTTTTTGCATTTTGAGAACGTAGTGAGACTGATTTTCTTGGTATGAATCATTTACTGGCACCTCATCCCTTATCATTAATTCACTACATAAAAGTCAGAAGAACACATTCATGATTTGATTTTGTCTCCATATGTTGAAACTGATCTACTCCTGGCAGGTTACATCCAGGCTTAAGTATTATGGATCAACTGAGCTCAATCCCTAATGCAACAGAAAGAAGATAATACCTCATCATTATCCATCTCTGTCAAAGTACTATGTTTAGGTATTTGCTCTCATCAAAATAAGCACACAGGTATTTTAAGTGAAATTTTTCTCAAAGTATTTTTTCATATTCATATTTACTTCATTAATACAAATATATATTTTCCCAATTGTATGGTCATGCCAGACAAAGCTTCAGGATGGATAATTTTTTAAGGCTATAAAAATTTGGTTCTACATGCTAAAAATAAGTACAGTTCATTACCAAATATAATAAAATAGTTAGTCACATTTCTGGGGCTTCTGAAGAGTTTGAAGCCTGCATAGCTAGGAAGACATTGCAGGCATCAGCAAAAAATGTTTAAATATTCTTTATTGGTCTGAATAACATCTTGCAGCTCTTATGTCGATGAATCAAAGCATAGGATTTTATAATGGTTATTGAAAATCTTATAAAACATTAAGAATAATAGTGATGATGTTTTTAACTGCTGGCACATTGAGAACTGGGCATTTTGTAAAGTGTTATGCATGACAACTTTTGGATAAGTGCTACTCTGATAGGAAACTGAGAGTTACAAAGGTCTCATGGCCAGTACATGGTAAAATCAAGGTCACTGTCCGATGCCAGAGTTCAATCTCTAAATCCTTATGATGCAAAACTATTAGCTAATATTTATAGAGCTGTTATTATGTGCTGGTTCTATTCTAAGTGATTTACATGTATTTATTCATTCAATCCTTATAATAACTCTATGAAGATAGGCAATATCATTTTCATTTTATATATGAGGAAACTAAAGTAAAGAGAATTTAAGTAACTTTCCCAAAATATACATTTAGTAAGTTGCGGCATCAGAATTTAGACCCAGGCAATCTGATTTTAGAGCTTCCAGCATTAACCGCTAGATTCTACTGCTTGAACTTTTCTAAATTCCCTGGAACTTGATGCTACTAGAAATGTTGGCCCTGCAGGAATGGACATTGTTGTGTAATTGACTCTGTCTCTGTATCTTCTGGCAAAGAGTATGTGTTTCATCAAACCCCACCCACTGGATTGCAAAAATATAACTCAAGGAGTCTCACCTCTTCAAGCTTTAGAGCAATGAGCAGTTCATGGGTGCCATTAACATTGGTCCTGTGAAACTCCTAAAATGAAATGACTTCTTTGAACCTCAATTAGTATTTGTATGCCTCTTTCCCAGTTTTAGGCCAACTTGATGATCAGGGGCAATCCTTCCTACCTAATAGAAGGGGAAAAGCCTGACACAATTTGGCCTAGCCATGAAGGAGCCCTAAACTTGGCATATGCTGGCATGTTTACAACCACAAATGTAGCCTACATAAATCCTCTTATCCAACAAATCTTCCAAACATATTGAATCACTGTCCCTATTTTTTGGTGTGCAATTTAAAACAAACAAGCAAAAACGTGACTTTTCTCCTCCCTTGATGTACTTATTTAACCCTTCTTCCTTCGGTTCAAGTGACTCTTCTGTGGTGCTAACTCACAGGGTTTGCCCCAAACTACTTATAATTTCTTCTGCAGGTTGAGTACCTGTGTAATTTCACAATGTTCCTTTTCCAGGGGATCATATGCACTTTCATATTCCTGAAGTCTAGTATAATTCCTGGAAGATAAAGCACACATAGAAAAAGAAAAACAAGATAGTTGAGCAAGAAACTTTCCTTTCCTGAATGTTTTAAATCAGATCTCCTGTTTTTATTTTGTTTTTCAAACAAAAGATTTTTATTTTCTGCATACCTTAGAGGGTGGTAAGTCCCTTGACTATTAAAGGCATTTTTGAAGTGTTTCGGCATAATTCATACTGAATGTAGTGCTCACAAGCTGGCATTATTGGGGTATGCATATTAATTATTCACATGCAAATTAAGAACCACGGGACCCAGTGCTGCTGGAATATATAACTTACTGCCTTTTCTAAAGTAGTACGTTTCTCGTACCCTTGTGATATCATTTCTTTATAGAACATTTTCTAGTTCACCCAAACAAATGTCTAATCATATTAAGATCTTAACTTTTACATTAGCTAAAGCAATTATGAATGTGAGAAGATGGAAATTGTTAATACAAAACAATTACACTTTATGACTCATCTTTTTCAGTCCCCAGAAGCAGAAATATGTGCCTTTTGGATGTTTTCCTTTATGAACTGTATATTTCAAACACTTCACCTCAAAGTCTATTTTTCTCATAGTTGAGCATTTTCTATTTATACCCATTGATGTTCCCCTAAAGCAACATTTAGAGAAACATAATTCCAAACTAAAGACACAATGAGTTCACTTGATTATGACCTCCAACCCGACAATTCTCATTTCCACGGTGTGACTCCTTCACTGATGGAGATAAAGGGAATAGAGATAAAGGCAGAGGGGTAATCGTTAAAAGCAGCAGTGTCAGGATACACTGTATTCCAAATATCGAAAGACTCCTCTGAAATAGATCTAGAGGTGAAACTCTTTACTTGAACTTTGAAATTGGCACAATGTCTCACTCTTAACATAAAGAGTCATTCTAGACCATGAATCCCTGGGACAGGGGATGATAACTGGCAGTACTTTAGCCCTATAGACCCCAGAAGGCTTACATGACATTTATCAACTGGATGTCAAGGGTGACACGAAAGGAAACAAGTGACAAGAACATCAGCTTGTGGATCTTCTGTTTCAAGAAGATGTACTTAAAAAATTCCTACCATTATTCTGGATTAACATCTGGGTTCATAATTCACCTCTGACTGGATCTACATGGAATTCTAAATTGAAGAAAGTTGGTCTTTGGCAGCAATATCATTGTCTTTCCACTTTGTATATTCATTTCCTTTTCTCTTAGGGAGCCTTTGCCAATTCCCCAAGCCTCCAGCCATGTTTGTCTCTTTTCTTTGACCACCTTTTTCCTATCAAAACCTGTACTCCAAAAAGAACTATGCTTAGACATTTAGAGAATAAAATCAGATTGAAATGCAACACATCCCCGAGACCATTTTCACAAAACAAAAGGTAAACTGTTAAGAAGAGAAAAATATATGAGCTTCTAGAATTCCAAGAAGCAGCATGCACATGAGAGGCTCATGCTTTACTCAGATGGAGCCTACATAGTTGCTTCACATGAGATGGATAACCACTCATTCATAAGGCACGGTCTGTTAAGGAAAAAAAGAAATATTACCCTTGTTAATAAGACAAATGAAGATGAGGACCAGACTCCTAATATCCTAAATGTCATGAACTTTCACATAAAAATCATACCATTTAATTTGGAAATCATATATATTAGGTAAATAAAATGAAAGCCAGAAGCTAAATTTTAAAAAATATAGAGTCTAAACAAAGAGATTATCTCTACTTGTCTCTTAGTACTTCCTTATCTAACACTGGGAATGTCTTCACACTTGACAGTGCATCTTTTTTTTTTTATTTAGAATTATTACCCAGCCCGGGCCTTTATCACTTGAGAATTAGATTCTAGCAACTGTCCTCAAACTAGATTCCTTGAGCCCACCCCATACAACTTCATCAGAACTTCAGCAAGCAACTCCAGAGTATAGCTCCTTAACAGAAAAAAGTAGTTCGGATGAGTACTTGAAAATAGCCAGAGGTGTAGTGAACACTGTCCAGTACAATTTGTCTCTCATTCCAACTCTTGATTGCCCCCCAGTATTGTATTCCTGGCATTACGATTCCAAGATCTGGAATTCCTGGGCTGATTCTGGTTTCCAGCTACTCTCTCCCAATATAGCCTTTCTTCAGGAGTCTTGACATAAATTTTCTAAAGCATCATATTTATCATGATATTCCTCTGATTAGTGGTTTCCTCTTTCCCTTAATGAATGCCTTTGTTTTCAAGCTGTTGATAGTGAAAATATCCTTAGCCGATTCACACTTCTCCACAGCTCCCCAAAATTGACCCACTGCAGCTCCAGTTGGAACAATCTCATGAAATTCCAGAGTTTCTCTCAAATTGCAAAACTTCTGTTCCTTCACTTGAAATTTTCCCTCTTTTTCTACTCTTTTGAATGCTTATTCATTCTTCAGGAAAGATTATACCCACACAATTTTCTTCATTTATCTGGGCCCTCACAGAATCCACAATCTAGCTAGCCCTTTATTCTTTACAGCCTTGAATTGTATATTGTTTCATATTTTTGAGTCTTGTTTCCTTAACTACATTGTAAGTTAAATAAAGCAGTTTTGCAACCTTGAACTAATTGTGTGACTTTCTCAACTCCAAAAAGAGTGCTGAACACAAGGTAGGCATTCACATAATATTAGCTTAACTCCATTTAATAGTAAAAGTTCAAAAAGTACTTATTTAATTTTATTAAAAACAGAAAGGGAGAATTTTAACTAGACTTACGGTGGTGATCATTTCTCAATATACACTGATGGGGAATCATTATGTCATACACCTGAAACTAATACATTGTTGTATGTCAATTATATTTTAATTAAAAAAAGTTAAAAAAAACTGGAGATATGGTTCTGAGTTTTAATGCTGGAGAAAAGTGCTTAGGATTTGGGGTCCTAGAAGGAAGTCAAAAGAGAAAGAAAAAGAGGTAGAAGTACTATATCTTATAAAGGTTTAAAGTTCAATTTACCTTAATTCAACAAATATGCATTTAAATAATTCTTATAGATATTATACTATACAGAGGTGACTAAGGTGATCAAGTTTTAATTTTCAAAGAGAATGAAATCTAGAGGGAAAGAAAAGCTAAATCAAGGCAGAATAATATCAGTTTTATAGCGGTACAAATGGAGGCTACATAAACACAGGAGAAACAGAAATTAATTCAAGAAGAGCAGATGAATGACTTCATAAAAAAACAGATATAGTTCAGCTTTGAAGTGTGAACAAATATTAATATATGGGAAGAAAGAGCATTCTAAAGTGTTAAATTAATTAAACAGGCAGCCAATTAGACCGAGGTGGTTCGAGCACCTCCGTAGCTTATGTAAACAAACCAAAACCTAAGCCCGTAAATGCCTCTAGGTTAAGGAAACCTAAGGACAACCAATCACAAACAGCCAACCAGGCTTTCCAGGCAACAGCTTAAGCTTATAGCCAATCATATAATTTCCTTGCCTTGCTCCACTATCTTCTCTGTAAAAGTCCAGCCCCTAGCTCCTCTTGGTGGAGTATTCCTAACCACTTCTGCTTTGATGCTGCTCAATTTGAATTGATGTTTGCTCAGTAAACTCTTAAAGTTTTTAATAGACCTCAGTTTATCTTTTAACAAAAAGGTAAAAGGTATTCTAGTTGAAGGTGAGAGAGAGAAGATGAACAAAAATTAACAACTGGAAAAATGATTTGGGCTTAGTGAGTTTGGGAAAATGACTGAAGAATGACACCCATGGGGGAGGAACCAGAAGGTAAGAATGGAAGAGTTATCTGGTGATTTTTAGTTGTGATATTATAATTTATAATAAGAAATGTATATTTGGTCTTCATCAATGTTTCTGTAACAGACCTCCTAAAACCCTTGAAATTTTAAGAGATAAGAAAGATAAAGGTATCTTGATATTCATAACAAACCCCTTTCAACTACACCTGAATTTATGTTAATGAGGTAACTTTTGGAAAGGACCTAAAGATGGAGACAGATTGCCAGGGGAACCAACCCTGTGGTTAGAGGATTGGAACTTTCAGTTCCATCCCTGACCTCCAGAGAGGGGAAAGGGGTTGGAGGTTGAATAAATCACCAATGATCAATGAACCATGCCTGTGGAATGAAGCCTCCATAAAAACCTAAAAGAATAAGTATAGGAGATTTCCATCTGGCTATTTCTGAGTTATATCCTTTTATAATAAACCAGTAATCCAGTAAGTTTTCCTGAGTTTTATGAGACACTCTAACAAGTGAATTGAACCCGAGGAAGGGATTGTGGGAACACCCTGATTTGTAGTCAGTTGGTAAGAAGCACAGATGACACCTGGACTTGCAATTGGCTTCTGGGTGTGGTGGCAGTCTTGTGGAACTGAGCCCTTAACTTATGGAATCCTATGCTTTCTCCAGGTAGATAGTGTCAGAATTTAGTTAACTGCTTGGTGGTGTGGGAAGAAAATACACATTGGACTAGTTAACTTGGAAAATGGAACACATTATCTTTACCTCTACTCTCCCTTAAAGCCCACTAAATTGAAATTAGATTAACTAAAAAGATATACACTCATAAGGATAAGGAAAATGGGAGAAGGGAGAGCAATCAAGAACTTTTGGAAGATGGAGAAACAAAATTTGAATTGACAGAGTGGATAAAACTAAAATTGGAGTGCTTTCTCTAGGAAAAAATAAGAAACAAGCTGACACACGCTATAGAGAGAATTGGAGGCACTAGGCACCTCAAGGGGAGTAACTGAACACTGCAGTGTTAGATTCAATTCTGTATAAGGAGAGGTAAGATGCCCCCAATACCCTCCCAAATCCCATTCCACCAGGCTACTGCCCTCCCTCTTCCCAGATATAAGGGAGCCTTGAGATATGCCCACTGTAACGACTGAACCAAAGATAGCTAAGCTCATGGACACCAGACAGCAGAAGATGATGTGAACAGCCAATTAGTTAATAAGGGAATTGTATCAAAAGCCAAATTGAACTGTGACTTTTCCATCCTCTTTCCCTGTTTATCTCCCAGATTGCTGGTATCCTCCCCTGTCAGCACCTGGAAAAAAAGTGGATGATTTCTCTTAAATTAGTTTAGAATCCCAAGAAAAAAATACAAAGACATCTAGAGATACACCAGTAAAATAGTAAGTTACTTGCCCAGTGATCCTCAGTGAACGGCTCTGGACAGAAAGCTTCCAGTAATTTTCTCAGTACCTTAACTTCTTAAAAGTAAATCAAAAGCCAATAAATCAATCAATCAATCAATCAAAAGCCAAGACGAATTTGAAATTTTGAGGAAATTTTCCAGCATAAAAGACAGAAACTAATAAGCAAGTTGGAAAAACAAAAGAAATGCTTGTAGCAGAAACGATGTAGAAAGAAGAATAAAACATTGAAATAAAATTATAATTCATATACAGAATATTATAATAAAAAATTAAGAAATAAGATAATCTTTAGACTCCTCCAACCATAAAAGTCTCAACTACTATGACAGCAATGCTCAAATAATATCTTACTTTCTTTACTTATCAAGTAAATCAGAAGTAAATTACCCTTCTTTCATTTTTATTGAATTAGATCTGCTATATACTTTCTCATCTACCTAGACATCAAGCGATTGTTAAGGGTCTTAATTAATTCTGCTAAGAGATTCCTTGTAAAGCAAAACTCCAGTATTTTTCTAAACAATCCTCTGAGTTCTTTGAACGAAACTTCTCTTCTGTTTTCTTTTTCTTGTTAACCAGGCTTACTTCCTAGAAGTTCTTTCTGTTTTTAACAGTGCCATTATGATCTCAGACTTCCCTCAACCCTCTGTTCAATAATTCCTTACAACCTGATTTTTGATGGACTATTTTAGAACAAGAAATATAGGTTAAATACAGTTGAGTTATATATTTCTCCACAATGATACCCAGCTTTCCTTTAGTAAATTTACAGATGACATACATAGTAAAGATGACACTCTCTGGTTCTTCTTCAGGTTTATGGATAATTTAGAAGCCAGCCTGAATTAACCAGCCCAAATGATTTTGCGGATCTTAATTATATAAGCCTTGACCATACAAAATTTTATCATTTTCTGCTTATTGTCAGTGAATTTATTTTAATAGATACTCAGTTGAATTATCTCTAATCAAACCATACCTGTTTTTGTGATTTGGGTTAACCAAAGAGTAAAGAAAAAAACAATTTGTTTAGATTTCTTCTATGAAAAATGGTTATGCTGTTCAAGTATTAAGTAGGTGAGCAATTGTCACGGCTTCTAGGTTTTTATGGAAGTGCAATCACAGGCCCTCTAGGACCAGTTCAACTGACCCCATCTTATCAACAGAGTAGTTAAGAGTGTTTTTTCAGCAACTGAGACCCCTTGTCCAGTTCAGGCCAGTTGAGACCACCAACCCATCAACTGGGCCTGTGCAAATGACCAATAAGTGAACTTTTTGATGTCAAAGGGTTGAAAACTCCACCCTGGGATCATGTTAACGCCACCATTTTGTGAACATGTGTCTGTTGAGGAGCCATGAAGCTTGACTACACTTGAGCAGATCTTCAGTGACCTTACTTCTCCCTACCTCCAATCACCAGTCTCCACACTTCAGACCGCCCTGGCCTTCATCCCATAAATCTTGCCCCAAGCCCTGGACCAGGGAGACAGATGTGAGCATGTACGCCTCCTGTCTCCTTTCAGATGGATCTCAAAAATGAAGCTATTGTTCTTTTCCAGAGGCTGATGCTGTAATGATTGGTTCTTTACGTGCATCAGATGGTGAGTCCTTGCTCAGTGGCTGAAGTACATATTTACTAGCTGGGCAGTCTGAACTTCGTCTTCTGATGCTAGTTTTATAGGACTCAAACACCCTGGGGTTAGTAATCAGAATTTGGTGTTTATGGCCAAAACTTAAGCAGTCAGCTCATCAGAAAGAGCAAAAATACTTTACCTTGAACTTAACATAAAATCAGTAATTGCAAAGAAAAATATCTTTTAAAAGAACAGAGGAGGAAGTAAGAAAAAATGTATTATATTTACTATATTTAAGGCCTGAAGTTATTGCCTGATTTTCATCAGCAAATTAGCTTCTACACTATTTCTTTACTGAAGTTCTGGAGTTTAAGGTCCATTTTAACTAAGAACTGAAAAGTGTATCTAAAATATCCAGAACATGAGTGGCTCTGAGTTGATTTTCATTGTGAGCAGTTTCCATTTTGGTATCTTGCATTTCCCCCTGACATTTTGTATTATTTTAATTGTTTTTTGTTTCATTTTGCTTTTTTGCAGGAAGCAATACTAAAGAAAAATATTGCTGGTATCAAAATTCTAGCTGAGCTTTATTCACTTTGATTTACCCCATAACTAGACTCAATGTCTGCAAGCAATGCGAACTGGAGAGTTGAACTGAATGTTGTCCCCACAGCTGCATTCCTCCCAGGTGTTTCTCAGTGTCATGATTACCAGAGCAATTACTTCCTCTTTTCTAGTGTAGTCGTAGCCACATCTCAGTCCCTGTGGCACAAATATTTCATTGAATGGTCTTGGGGTGTTAGCATTTCATTGCTGAGAAAATGCAGCATCTGATCGTATTCCTAAAATAAAGGCATTAATTTTATGTAAATAATATCTTGCCTGAAAGCTACAACAGAGGAGGCATGCAATTTCTGATAGGACTTTTCAAGTGGTGTCTCTGAATACATTTTCAGTGGAGGGCTGAAAAGGTTCGAAATTATGTTTTAGTCACAATGGGATAGAATCTCCACCAACCAAAATTTGCTTCAGATGTCAATTTTGATGATGCCACTCACACCGCGAAGGTATAAAAAGATTTACCACTCTCATAATGAGCTTTCTGGGAAGTGCAGGGTGGCTCCGAAGCAGGTCCAAAATGGCTTGAAAGAGCAGAGAAAGGAGACTGGCTTTGGGTTTCCACAGTGGTTAAGGATAGAGGATTGGGGTGAAGGGGTGGGGCGTGTGCCAATAGGGCTTGTGTGGTTTGAACTTGTTGCCAGAGGGAGCACTAGGATTTCTTATCTGCTTGCCCAGATGTGAAGCAGAAAGGGAAGAGTGAGAGGTAAAGCTTATAGGCTTCAGCAGTCAAACATCAAAAATGGAATCAGACTGTTTATTGTAATTTGCATACAACATTCCCTTCCTAATCAATATTTGGTATCAACTTACTGAACATAATTTGCAAGTTTCCTAGGCTTCATTAATTGTTTACTACAAACGTTTTTTTTTTTAAAAATGAGGTCTTCATTAATATGGCTTATGGAATAGAAATAAATGATGGGCAATTTGTTATCTATAATGATTCGCCTACTGTTTTAACTTACTTTATTTTTATTTTTTAGAGTTTATTGCCTATGTTAATATAGAGCAGTGGTTTCCAAACTTTAATGTGCCAAAAAAATCACCTGAAAATCTTATTAAAACACAGATTCTGGACCTCTTCTCCAGAGTTTTTGATTTAGTGGATCAGAGGTGGGAGCCAATAATTTGCATTTCTAACAAGTTCTCTGATAATGCTGATTCTGTTGGTCTAGCGACCACACTTTGAGAATGACTAATCTTGAGTTTTTGAGTTTTAATAATTGATTTCCCATTGTCTTGTCCCCTTGAGCATTTTCATCTCTGAATATTATTGGATAATGAGTTTATGCTGTTCTTATTAAAAGGCAAAGGCTTTTTAATGGCAGTTCCAGATAAAGAGTCATTTTGTTACTTTCCTAGTGGAGGTGTAGCCTTCACTAGGAAGAGCCTCCTAATTATTGCTATTTCGTTACATTTATACTAAAATATAATATTATAGCTTGATGAATTTAACTGTGACATTGGATAAATATTCATAAAAGATGTATACAATATGTGACATTTTCTTTAGAGGTGATACAAAAGATTAAGCAATTAAGTTGAACTACTAGCTCTTGAAAACTTTGGTGGAATAGCATAAATTCCATTTATACTTCAATTACTTTCTTATTTCTTATGACTTTTGGATTTAGTCTCAATTTCAACTTTAGAATATTGGGTGTAGCAAGAAATATGGTAGAATAGAAAGAACGTGGTACTAGGAATCAGGAAATAGAGATTTGAGACTAATTTTGCTGCTAATTTTCAGTAGGATCATGGGCAAACTATATAAACCAGTTGGCAAACTATTCTGAAAAGGTTCGATAGTAAATAAACATTTCAGGCTTTGCGAGTTACATCGTCTCTGTCAGAACTACTCAACTCTACTCTTGTAGCACATAATGGCCATAGACAATATGCAAATGAATGAATGAGTCTGTATTCCAATAATCCATTATTTATAAAAATGTGGGTGGCTGGATTTAGTTCATGAACTGCAGTTTGCCAACTTCTGACTTAAGTATAGGGTTTTTTTCATCTGTGAAAGGAGTAGGTTGGACTAGATGGTTCTTAGCTCCTTTTTAGCAGCAAACATTCTGTGATGTTGTGACTTGGTGAGACTTGCTCACTGCTTACTCATTCTATTCTCACCCAACAGAGAGAAGCACTTACACATCAGACTCACTCTTTGCATAAATTGCATTATCCAATTGAAAGGGGAGATTTAAAGTATTGTTTCCCATAGAGATGATGCCTTATATTCCAAGTCCATCTAGACTGGTAGACAATAGTAAAATATAAAAGAGTAGTTAATAGAAATTGTTATAGGCAGATAGAATATAGTATATAATATGTCAGAAAATAATACTATTTTATCATTTACTCATTATTAGCAATAATGTAGTTAATATTTTTATTGTTACAACAGAAAGTTACATGAGGGTTGGTTCACAGAAATAGGGACTCTGTTTGGAGTATAGCGTATTTTTTAAATAAATAAGATACACTATGACTAAACGGTAATGTTTCGAGTCTGAGAAAGCAGAGCACAATTGGCATTTGAGTAAGGAGCAAAAATAGAACTGGAATCCACACTTCAGAGCCAGTGTCCAGATGTGTAGACTGGTTAAGAAGGGGCACATACGTATTGAGTTTCACCTAAAGAATGGACTTAGACAACACAGGGACTGGAATTTAGAAAGAGAGAATTGGAACAACTTCTCAGGTGAATTGTTGTTGGGGAGTGGAGAGTGAAATGAGGAACTGTGGTACAACTGTGGCATTTATTACAGCAGTTGCCTTCTGTTTACTTATACTGATTTTAAGGATCATTCTTCATAGGGTACATGAGAGTTAACAAAAGCTTGAATACCGTAAGGAAATGAGCCATATGGAGGGGTTCCTGTGAGCTCTGAAGAGCAGGCACTCTATTCTTCAGGTGCTCTGGGGAGTCAGCACAATTTGAATACCACCATGTTGATTCCCTACCAGACTTCCCTATTCTTGGAAAAGTAGGCTTTTTATTTTCTGTCCACTCTTCCCTTAATCACGCGAGAAAGTATCCTTTGCTCTTCGGAATTATTAAAGGCATTTACAGGGGCCGGCCTGATGATGCAGCAGTTAAGTTCGCACGTTCCGCTGCCCTGGCCCAGGGTTCGCCGGTTGGGATCCCGGGTGCGGACATGGCACCGCTTATCAAGCCATGTTGTGGTAGGCATCCCACATATAAAGTAGAGGAAGATGGGCACGGATGTTAGCTCAGGGCCAGTCTTCCTCAGCAAAAAAAGGAGGATTGGCAGCAGATATTAGCTCAAGGTTAAGCTTCCAAAAATTTAAAAAAAAAAAAAAGGTATTTATAGCTTGCATTCTTATTCTGAATGTGTGATGAAGGCCGAGGATATGCCTTAAAGATTTATATATATATATACACATATATCCCCTTCACCTAACATAAAACCCAGTACTTAGTAAATGATGACTACCTTGGTCAAATTTTTTAAATTACCTTAAAAGTCTAGTGAATTAAAGTAAATTGAAAAATGCATTTTGCCTTCTCTGTCCAACATTCTCTGGATCTTCACTTTGGCTTTGGTCTGAACCAGAGGTTAGTATTGTCATCTATCAAGGAAAACATAAGGCCGGTAGTCTGACTTGTTATTGTCTAGATAATCTTCCTTCACACACAAGATTTAAGTATCTGCTTGCAATGGTTTAGTATAGAACATATGCTGAAAAGGAAGGCTTTTAATCTGATGTTCTAGATAAATTTAAAATGGGAACATGTTTTTTCATGTTGTATAGGAGAATTCATATTTGATTTTATTTTCTCACAATGAGGCAAAATGAGGTCAGATCTCTGTTAGATGACAAAGATCTTGAGTTTGCTATGCAAATGCATTTTTACTAAAATATGAGATAATTACATATAATTTATTTTGCCACATAAGAATCTCTAATTTTAGATCCTAGTATAAGCTACAATACGAATGTAAGAATGTGTCAAAGGCAGGTTTAGAGCTAAGAATGTTTGGTGTTTCTCTAAATATAATCTGTATAAATAACAATATCAAGTCAATCAAGTGTCAATTTAGTGTAGATTTTGAGTATCATGGTTCAAAGGGGGAATTCTTTCCCAGTCTTCCTGCTTCTAGCCTGACTTCAACAATTTTTGCCAGAAAATTCTTTCTAACCTGAAAACATGATCCTTTTTTTCTTGACCAACATTTTCCAGTGTTTACACATAACCAAAAAGATAACATCCAAATAATTTTCATATTATACAATACTGTTCGCAATATAGCTTCTACTTCTGTGTTCCTTCTCATCTCCCACTATTTTCTGTCTCCTTGAGCTTTATAACTGAAGAATATAGACTGCTTCTTGTTCACCAAAAACCACACCCTTTCCAAATTCCTTTCGAATGGGCATATTTTTTCTCCCACTTGAAATGCTTTTCACATCAACCAACTTAGACATTTCTTAACCATTCTTTCCATTTCAGTCCAAATGTTTTGCCCTCTGTGAAACATTCTCTGACTTCCACTAACAGATTAGTATCTTTTCTTTTTTGCTTCTATGATTTTAGCACAAATGAACATTCTAAATAACTATATTGAATTTTGATTATTTTAACATCATCTGCAGAAATTTGAAGAGTTGTTTTTCTAGTAGTTTATGTTGTGAGAAAATTCCCTATGATTTTCTCATATTCCTGCATAGTCCAGACCTCTGAGCAAAGGGCATTGTAAGGATGTTTGTATAACAGACAGCCTTGGAAGCTAGATATTGTGCTCTTCCAAAGATAAAATCTTTCTCTCTAGAGATGCCTTCTGTCTCTCCTCCAGAGGAGATTTGTTTCACGAGTAATCTCTCTTTCCCTCTCTTTCTTGTTCTCTCCCTAGAGAGAGAATGGACAGATGTGCCAGCAGCTTACAAAAGGTAAGAAAGAGTCTCCTAATTTGGCGATCCTACTCCTTTAATACAAATCTACTGCATGCACTGATAAACATTGGCTTCATCTCATTGCCATATGGAGATAGTGGCTTTGGGAACTAGAGCTAAAATATTGTTGTTTCTGCTTTTTGTGGTAAGTAATAAACTATCTGTGTTTCTGACCCAGGGTCTGGTGTTCCTCAGTATAGATATATGAAACCATGGCAGGCTAGCTCATTAGCTTGCAAGTAAGGTAGAATCTCAGACGCTTGACGGTTTTTAACTTTATAAGCTTGAGACTTGACACAGTGCCCTCATGTAGTAAATTTTTAATAAATATACACTAAATGAATGATTGGGCTAGTCACTGAAGGCTAGAGGAAGACTTTCATTGATATACCCAATATCAGTAAAAGTTGTGAATGAAATTGAAATTGACCATAAAGATTACTGATGTCCTGTCTAGCACACCCCTCTGAGATATCTGCACTTTTCATTGCCTTTGAGCTATTTTATTAATCTGTACTGAAAACTGGTAGTAACACAAATGATTCTTTATTCATAGAAAAGCAAATAAAATTTGCCTTGTGGATATTGACTAGTTTTACATACCTTTGTAAGTTCATGTTTGCATTACACTTTGCCTAAATTACCTACAGTATATGTTGCCTACATATATTCATGTGTTTGTTTGGATTTCCTTTGAATTGGTTTTAACATCTTATTGGCTCCATCATTAATTATTGTGTTAGAAAAATCTTTGACAAGTGTTCATTTCATAGTTATATTAAAGTCACGATTTTAAAAACATGATCCTTTAATACCAGTGATATATTCTTAACATCATGAAGTGTTGTGCAAGAATTCCCTGGGGGGGGGGTGTGTGTGTGTGTGTGTGTGTGTCTATGAAGGAGCTCTTCTATTTTGCTGTTTTAGATTTTCCCCATTTTTCTTTCTTTGGCATTTTTCAAATCTTTAGATCACCGAATTTCTATAATTCTATACTCATTGCAATACTTAGACTACCCAGTGTTTTTAGCATGGGCTGCAGATTTTGTGACATTTAAATGGTGCTGGAAAAAATATATCTGCTAAGGTGGACAAAGAAGCCCAACCATGACCAATCCTTTGCATTCTAAGTCAGAATAACACAGATTTTAGGTTTGTAAAATAAACAAATGAACATTTATTATTATACTTTTTTAAAGGAGTCTAAGTATAGTATATGGGGAATCTCTTGGTAGAATGAGTCATTCCCATGCCAGGACATGACCGAGCACCCAGAAGGCATGAACGTTTGAACAGCTGCTGAGAAAATTCACACTGCTGGCTGCAAATCTTTCCAAAAGTAAACTTGCCTCCAGGAAATTATGAAGCTCTTTATCCCAAGTTCTCTTAAATAGAAGACTGGAAAAGAATATTTTCCACAAAGATTTTTATTCAGAACATGAAATTAAAGTGAGGAAGCCTTTAATTAACTGTCACTAAACACACTTATCCTGTTTATGGGAAATCAATCCAACAAAAATAGAAATTCAAATATATGGAAAAAATACTGTATTATAAAGCAGAAGCAACAAAACAATAACCACCTTAAAAAAAAAAATAGTGTTTTTTCCTAACATCCTTTATCTATTCCTGGATCTGATTCAGGGTCTCAGATTGCATTTAGATGTGCTTCCTTAGTCTTCTCTAGACTATGATAGTTCTTCAGTCTTTCCTAGTCTTTCGTAACCTCGACCTATTTGAAGAGTGTCTGGTATTTTGTAGAATGTCCCTAATTTGGGATGGTGTGATGTTTTCTCATTGACTAGATTGGCACCTATGCACAGTAATGCCTGATTGAGAAGGATACCACAGAGGTAACATGACCTCAGTCCATCACATCACCTGATGGATCATGATTATCTGTTTTCTTACTGGTAATGTTAACCTTGATCATTTTTCTAGGGTGGTGTCTGCCAGGTTTCTTCACTCTGTAGTTAGTATTGCTTTCTTTTTAACTGAGGAGATAAATATTTTAAGAGAGCTAATTTGAGTCCATGTAAATATCCCATTTTCTCATAAAACTTTGACCCACTATTTTAAAGCATCTGTTAGTAGATCTTGCCTGCAGCCGTCATTGCCGAGGATTTCTGCTGGTGATTTTCTATTTCTCTCATTCCTTCTTCATGTATTACTTAGAATTCGTCTCTAAGAGTTCCCCCTTCTCACCCATTTATTTATTTATTCAATTATTTATGGACATTTTATTCTTTGAGTTATAATCTAATACTATCAAAATTCATTTTGTTGCTCAAATGGTTCCAGTTTTGTCCATCTGGAGCTCTTTCAAACTGCCTCCTGTGCCTTTCAACTTATCCCCATCTTTTCTTTTTTTTTCCTAACACCACAGTATGCTCTAGGATCATCTTATATTTTCCCTGCCCCAGCCGGAAATCAGTCATGTCTCCAAAGAGCTCTGGTCCTTTTATTAGAGTATGACAACTACTTTTTTTTTCTCTTGAGGAAGATTAGCCCTCAGCTAACATCTCCTGCCAATACTCCTCTTTTTGCTAAGAAAGACTGGCCCTGAGCTAACATCTGTGCCCATATTCTTGTATTTTATATGTGGGACACCTGCCACAGCATGGCTTGATAAGCAGTGCATAGGTCTGTGCCAGGGATCTGAACCAGCAAACCCCGGGCTGCCAAAGTGGAGTGTGCGAACTTAACCACTACACCACCAGGTTGGCCCTCACAGCTACCTTTTTTTTTGAACTTACAAATTTGATAAATGATTCTCTTTGAAGTTTTATGCAGGAATTTCCTAGTGTTTCATAATTGGATATCATTTTATGGAGATGCTCTTATACGTTTCCATTAGAAAACAATGTAAACAGAATAATACAAATGAGGAGGCATCTGATTTCACGTGGTAGTCTTCTGTGAGGCAACATACTCCTCGAGAACAAAAGCAATGGAGAAAGAGAAAGAAATTACAAGTTTCCAGAAGGGCAGTCAATATTTATTGAATTCTAACTTATAAAGAATACTGTGGGAAGCGCTGTAGTAAGTAGAAGATGTGGCCCCTGGTAAGTAGAAGTTGTGCTGTCACTGTGAGACCGACATAAACATTTAGCAAATGAACAAGTGCTAGGGTACCTTGGGATCACACAGGCTATACATTACATTGTATTGCAATGTCTCAACATCATATTTCTCCTTCAATTACTTTTACTAGGTCTCCTCGCCTGTGAAAGAAACCCAATTCTTTTTAAGCACAACCTAAAATCCAATTCCTTCAAGAATTTTTCCTTCATGAGTTTGTTCATCCCTTAGATATTTACTGAACATCTGCCATTCGCAAAACAAAGTGAAGACAAGATAGCAACAAGACATCGTTCTTGGTTTTAAGGAATTTTCAACTCATAGGGACCACTCCTCTCTGACATCTCAAGTCCGTACTGTATTATTTTGTCTTTATATTTACTTTATTTTTTTTAATTCTGAAAATACCTATGCACAGTGATAAGCCTCTGAGAATATGTGTAATATTTCCTGTTTGCATTGTTTTCTAGCTAGTTCATGTGGGTTTACTTCATCTTATCATCTAAGAGTTTTAATTTTGTTGAGTGAAAGATCTGTCTCATCGTCTCTCTTATCCTCACAGCATTGACCAGTGGTATTTAGATAACAGATGGGTGTAAACTGCTTTATTTTCATCACTACCGCCAAATGCATTTAGTAAATGGAATACAAGTCTCCTGGATTCAAAGAATTGCTCTAATTGCTAAAAAGTTGATAACACTTTATTAGGTTCCTGTGAGGATGAAATGAGTTCCTACATGTAACATTTAGAAAGGAACTTGGAACATAGTAAACACTGTTATTAATTTTTAACATGAGTTTCTGAGTAACATTAATATTATATGTGATAAAGAGCACAGAGTATTTACGATGCAATGGGTAGCACTGAAGAAGAGAGGACTACAGTCAGATTTGGATAACTGAAGTTTATGGATCAAATGCCAATGTCACACTTCTTGACTGAGCACTCCTCTGCCTCTTTCAGCATTCTCACACAAATTTAGGTTTTATTTCGGCAAAAGCATTTGAAGAAATGAATTTTCAAATAAAATTATTGTAAACTGGTTGCTTTCCATGAGCTCCATCCCGTTAGTAAGAAGTCAGTGCTGTTAGACTCCAGCGAACAGCAAACGCCTTCATCCCTCCAGCCTCCTCTTTCCACAAGGGTTTGCGTCATTTAGTTCAACTCAGGTTTTCAAAGATGCACACAATGGTATTCAAGATTAAATAACTTTCAATTATTGTTATTTAACACTAAGAATATACAAATAAGTAGTTATGAAAGATACAAAAAGTATGAAGAACACCTACTTACCACCTGATGTAAGTAAACAAGAAATTACCATTACTTTGAAGTCATTTGCGTGACCTCCCTTCATTCCGTTGCTTCTTTTCTGTGTCACAAATAACCACTTCCCTGAATTGTGTTTATTACTTCACTGTTTTTCCTCATAGTTTTATAAATTAAATTTGTGTGCCTGAGTTTGTCAAGTTTTGCATGTTCTAGATCTTTTATAAATGAAAATATAGTGTATGTGTACTATAATTTGCTTTGTTCCTCAAAATAATAATGTCAGAATTTATCCATTTTGTTGGCTGTAACTAAATGAATAAAATTTATTCATTTTACTACTGTAAAAAGTATCTGATGTATTAATGTACCACAATTTATTTTCCCGGTCTGCTAATGATAGAAATTTTGGTTTTGAGGGATTTTTTTGTTTTTTCAGCTTTATTATATATGGTTTTAGTATTCACAGATAAGAGTTTTAGTGTGAATGTGTGGAAGTAGTATTGTAGGGTTAAGTTAGCCACATCTTTAACTTTACCATATAAAACCAAATTCTTTTTTAATTTGGGACACCAAATTAAAATGC
This sequence comes from Equus quagga, assembly GCF_021613505.1. Lineage (NCBI taxonomy): Eukaryota > Metazoa > Chordata > Mammalia > Perissodactyla > Equidae > Equus > Equus quagga. The sequence continues at coordinate 95,494,860 of NC_060271.1, forward strand.
CAAAAGTAAATATGATTGTTTCTGGTACTCCCTATCCGTGCCATTTCTTTTTAATTTTTGCCAATATGTGAGGTGTGAAATTATATTTTATGTTCTTTTTAATTTACATTTAACTATTTAGTGATGAGGTAAAGAATGTTTTTCATGTTTATTGGCCAATTGGATTTCCTTTTCTGTAACAAGACCGTTCAAATTTTTTGTTGATGTAGGATTTGGTTGGAAATACATTGCAACAATAAATAAATTCATATTTACTTTTCAGAATTCATATTTAATATAGTGAGGCATCCAATCTCTAAACAAGATAGATGTCTTCATTTATTTTGACTTTTAAAAATGTTCTTCAATAATATTTTATATAAAGATTTTAAACATCTTTTAGATTTGTTTGAAGGCTTTCTAGCCAGGAATTTAGTTCATGGAAGATATTTGACCACTGCTTCAATTTCTTTAAGCTATTCAAGTTTTTTATCATAATGACTAGTTATAATTTTATTAAAATTTTCCATTTTTTTAAGTTTTTACATTTATTGGCATAATCTTATTCAAACGTCATTTTATATTTCTGATGCTGACTGCCTCCTTCTATTTTCTGATTGTTACTTATGCCATTTCTCCGTTCTACAAAATCAATCTTGACAGAAGTTTGTCAACTTTATTGGTCTTTTCAAAGATCTTATATTTTGACTGGGTGGATCATTCATTTTATATCGTACTCTATTAATATCTGATGGTTGATATTTCTTTCCTTCTAAATTTTTGGGATATTTTCCTCTAACTTCTTTACTTGTATGTTTAGCTTATTAGTTTCCATGTTTTCATCTTTTCTAAAAAATATATAGGGGTCATTTCCATTTTTATACCAATTTTGGTAAATTCTGCAAATTCGATGTATCATTTTCATTGTCATTCAATATTTTGCAAAATATTTTCTAGCTCTCTATTATCATGTTTCCTGTCTTCCATGAGTTACTTTGAAAAATGAGTTTATTTCTATGCATTCAGTTTTTATTCTGTTTTGTTTTATTCAAATCTTCTATAGTCCTTACTGATTTAAATTTCTTCTTAATCTATTAATTACAGGGAGAACTTGATAAGAATACTCTGTTATGCAGGTGGATTCATCAACTTTTATTGCAGTTCTATCAAATTTTATGTATATTTCCAAATATTTTTTGATGCATCAAAGTATATAATTATTATATAGCCCTTGTGAATTGAAACATGTATCATAAATGAACTGATGGCCCCAACTGCTGTCCTTCTGGATCCATGCCCATGTTTACAGTGGAAGCCATACTTCTCCAGGGCTGCTCCCAACCAACGACTGAGTGCTGGAGTGCTCCAAGAGACAGGATTTTGCTAATGGCAGCTTGACTCCACGACTTCTCCCAGGCCTGGCCAGAACCTTTTAACAGCTGCTCTTCAGTCTGAGACTCTTCCTACTCAATTTTCTTTCTTTCCCCGTCTCCTTCAACGGTGTCAGATAGGATTTATGGCTCTTCCCACCTTTTCTTGCTCCTTCTTTATTTTTCGCATTTTCTCCCAAAATAATCTCCTGCACATCTAATCCCATTTTGGCGTCTGCCTCTCAGGGCCCTAATATGTTTAATTTTCTGTCTCTCTTTGTGTTTCTCTTTTTCTCCTCTGCCTCCCTCTGCTTGATTATTTTCTCACTGCATTCTTTACCCCTCAACGAAATTGGAAATTGCACCCTCTATTTCTTTATTTTGAATGGTAAAAGTAAAAAATGTGACATCTATATTTAATTATAAAAATCTAAATTTAATCATTTTATATCTCTATAAGACATTGTTGTTTCTATTATTACTTGGTACAAGTAATATTTGTTTAGTTTTACTCACATATTCATCCTATTGGCAGTCTGTAGTTTCACTATGATATATCTAACTGTGGATTTATTTTGATTTTTTCTACTTGGATTTTGTTTGGTTTCCTAAGTGGGTGGATTGGTGTATTTTAGCAGCTCTGAAAAATTCATCACATCAAATATTACACCCTCTCAAATTTTGTCTTATCCTTTTGTAACCCTGTTTAGATATATTTTAGATTGTTTTTGTTCTATACTCTATATCTATTAATTTATCTTTCATATTTCCTATCTCCTTATCTTTCTTGGTTGCATTCTAGGTAATTAATTCAAATTTATATTGCAGTTTATTAAGTGAGTATTTAGCTAATTTTGTCCATGTCAAATCTGCTATTGAGCTTTAAATATATATTATTGTATTTTTCATTTTTAAAAGGTCTATTTAGATTCATTTTTAATCAACTTGGTCATTTTTTATGATTTATTGCAATTTACTTATATTTTCAGTCTCCTTTGTTTATTCAATAATTCTGTTCTGTATAGTCTTTAGGGGTCTTACACTGCTGTTTATGGTCTCTCAGTCACAGTGCCTTATTGCTTTGTGTTTTGTGATTTTTACCATAGTTTCATGGGTTTTGAAACTTTATGGGAATTACTTGCGGTTTGCATTGAAGGTAGGCATATCAGCTTCTGCCGTGGTGGAGACTACTTCAAAGCATGATAATCCATTTCATCAACCCACACAGCAAACTGACCCAAAATGCTTACTTTCAGGTTTGGGTAGCTTAAAAGAGACTGTTGATGTTCCTTTGTCACCTGATTTCATTGTGACAATATGTCTCTTTGTCATTTTTGGCTTGTTCCCCTTGACATACTATTTTACTTGCAGGCATCCATTCTGCCTTAGGAGGCAATTATGTCCACAGATTGTCAAACTTATGTCAAATTCTCTGCTTGCGGCCCCTCAGGCCACCCAGGTAATATGAAAAAATGCTACAGTATCTTTGAATGTCAGATTATATTAATAATTCATCAAGGGATATGTCTTCCCTCTGCTGAGCACCACGACAAGGATTTCCTCACTTGGGGGAAAGCATGGGTACCACCCTACTTCATCCTTTAGAGTCTCTTCTTCTACCAACACACCTACTTTGGGTAGCCTTGGGCTTTGACTTTTTTCCTGATCCCCAAGAGGAAATGAAAAACCCAAGCTCAAGTTTCCTACGTTCAGCAACTGCCAAAATGCCCTCTCTATGAAAATCTGTTTCTGCTCTACGTTTCTCCTCTGGCTTAGTTTTTGGCCTCTAAGGTATACTTTACTAACATTCCAGTATACGTTGGGTATCAGTGTGTGTGTGTGTGTAACAGCTATTCCAACACTTTTAGTTCTTATCAGTGGACAAGTCTTTTAGGCTCTTCTTATACCACAGTGTGAGAAATGGAAGTCTCTATTTTCTAGTGTGAGTGGACCTGATTTGAATTCAAAGAGAAAGTATTTCCGCTGCCCCAAAGATCTGTGCCCCAATGAAAAGACGTGAAATGAGGTTGTTGCTGCCAATTTGACATCGAGATAAAGCACATTCCTAAAATATTAAGACCAAGATATTGAATTGCAAACTAGCCAGGCTCTCCTGCTGCTCCCTGCTCCCACACAATGTTTGCTTAGAATCTTAGGCAACAATGTTCGATGTTTATTTTGAGAATCTGTTGTATTATGAAATGTGTGTTTTCCTTTGCTCTGGATCCCTTCGTGTGGGAGCAGCTTCACGCCACTTCATTCCTCTGCATGTTTTGGTAAAAAACAGATTAAAGAGGGAGGCTTTGTGCGTGGGTCTTTCATCTTTATCTAAATAGAGAGAAACCTACTGAAATAATACCACGCGATGAATATTAAATTTCCAAATACTTTCCAAATTATCTGGAAATGATAGAGTAGAAAAGGTCAAAATATTTAATATTGTTTATTAAAAACCCCAAGGTCTTTGTCCTAAATGCCTCATAGGTATAAGATAAATACCTATAATGACTTAACCCCGGTAAGAAACCAAGGGATCCTCTATGCATAGTGTTGGCAAAAATATGTGACACTATCCATTAATAAAATATGCCTTTTAATAGGCATTATTTTAAATAGACATTATAAAAGATGCTGATATTGCCTTTCCAGCTTTCTTCATTGGGCTATGTTTTCTTTTTTAAGCTGTAACTGAAAGTTTGGTATCTGCAAATGAGAACAGAGTCTTGGGTGAAAATGAAAAACAGCTTTCCTTTCTTTGCCAGGCAGAGGGAGCAAAGCAATGGCTAGTGCCTTGAGAATTGCTAGCTCCCCATTAAAAAGCAGGTAGGGGTTTCTAAAGGTTGAGGAATGGGGCTGCTTGTAGGGAAGGAGCCTGTGGCCTTGCTGGTGAGCACGTTCCACCAGCCTGCGTTTTGGGGTTGCTTGCAGGGGAGGAGGAAGAGATAAGGGATTTGCAGATGGATATTCTTGGCTGTCTGTCTCCCCAGTGGATGGTAGACTCTGGCCCCAGGAAGCCAAGAGTTGGGGCCTGGGAAGCTTTACATTCTTGATATTCTCTGGACTTCAGTTTCCCTGTAATAAATTTCAAGGACCTATGATTAGCTACAACTTCAGTGTGAGGCCAGTGTGAGACCACCTGGGCTTTAACAATTTGCAACTTCTATTGGGTTGCAAAGCTCAAGGAGTCAAAGGTTAAAGAAACAGATATTTAAATATGAGTGTAGCTAAAGGAGCAGGAGAAGAGGATGAGTGCTTTTAGTTTTAACCCCATATATGATGGGTTCAATGTAGGGGAACTGATATCAGGGACAGTATTAATTAAAAGCCTGTAACAAAAGGACTGTGTTAAGTTCTTAAAATGGTTGTTTTGGAATTTTAGAGCAGCAATGACTTTGGAGGCCAATGTGCCCCATACCTGGCTGGCTGCTCGTCAGAATCAGCTAGAGATACTTTTGAGGATTCAAGAGTTCGAATTCCTGCCCCCTCCCGCACAGTATTATTGAAACAGTGTGGATGAGGCCTTGGAATCTGTAGTTTTAAACAGCTTCCCAGTAAATGTTGGTGAAGAAATGATGGATCAAATCTAGTCATCTAACTTTTTTTTTTTGAGGAAGATTATCCCTGAACTAACTGCTGCTAATCCTCCTCTTTTCGCTGAGGAAGACTGGCCCTGAGCTAACATCCATGCCCATCTTCCTCTACTTTATACGTGGGATGCCTACCACAGCATGGTGTGCCAAGGGGTGCCATGTCCGCACCCAGGATGCGAACCGGCGAACCCCGGTCTGCGGAAGGAGAACATGCGCACTTAACCACTGCACCGCTGGGCCAGCCCCTCATCTAAATTTATCAGTGAAGAAACTGAGGCTTTGGTCGATTATTTGCAGAAGGCACGTGTTCTTTCTATTGTGCTAAAGTGATACTTTTTCACTGCTTAGGTAACTTATAATATTGTTTCCAGGACATCACTAAAACAGACAAATACAAAAATGACTTGGGAAAAATGGAGTTACAGTACACTGGCAGTAGCTGAATTTAAGATGTTTGTATTACTAAGTCTAATTTATCCCATCTTAGTTCTTCTGAACGTCAAAAAGCAAAAGATGTTAATCATAGGGTTGGGAGTTACCCTTAATTACTGAGCTCTGACGAGCAGATTTATTTTCAAAATATCGTAGAACGGCTTTGAGTGTTAAGACTTCTGGGAATATAAACAATTTCTTAGACATCTGCTTACTGTCACTTGCGTCCTTGATGTTCATAGCATATACATAGAAAAGACTATCAAAATTGCTTAGGTTTAAATTACATTCAGTATATCTAAATTATAACCTCAATGACATAAACTTTCTTCAGCGTTAAGTTTCACTTATTTTTTTGGCATTCACATATGTAGCCAATTTTGTATAAAAAAAGGACATATACTTTATTCTCTGATAAATGCTTGACTTCTCAATTTAACAGATTAAAATTCCTTCAAAACTAGTCTCATTTACAATTATAGTTAAATTCTCTTGAACATACTAAAACAACATTCTGGAGTTAATAGATTTGATTTTTTAAAAAGCATTTCAAATGGCCAACAGGGCAGCCATAATAATCTAAGTGCAAGTCTACCCTACGTCTTAAGTAACTCTTCTGAATCTAACAACTCAAACTGAAAGAGGTAGAATATAGGTTTCTCTTCCACCGTTAAATACTGTTCAATGACATAATCAAATCCTCTTACACTCTCCAAATGAAAATTGGGAGCCTGAAACCAATTTTAAGGATGACAGTAACATTTAAAATAATAAATAAATAACATCAGTAGATTATCCAAAACTGTTAACGCTATGGGTTTTGATTACTTGATCATCTCTATACTATTTACATCCTCTTTTTGATTTGTAAAGTCACTCATTCACTTAAAAGGAAGCAATTTTACTAAATTAGGCAATCTGAAGTTATAGAGTAGCAAATTGGGCCAGCCGCAAGGTTGCCTAGAAGTTAGAGGCTCCCATTCAGAACCTGGAGCTGGGCAGCACATCCCGGATCCTCCTCCAGCTCTCACGAATCTGCTCAGTTCCTTTCACAGCAGCATTCTGACCACCACATTAAGTAGAAGTTCCAAGCCAAGATTTTAATATGGTGTTAGTTTCACATCCACCCAATTGCCAGTTTTCTTAACCACTTTTATTGGATTAAATTAATGTCTTTATTACCTGAATAAATCTTACAGTTCTTCCCTATCTTTTCTATCAATCACCATTCTGTATTCACTTTACTTCTAATTTGTACTCAGCAATCGTTTGAAAATCATTCCTTGATAGAGTTGTCAGATAAAATACTGAATAGCTAGTTAAACATAAATTCCAGATTAACAACAAATAGTTTTTAGTATGTTTCACACAACATTTGAAACATACTAAAAAATTATTCATTTGAAAGAAAGAGGGGTTATTTTTTCTTTCAAATATTTGAATGTTACCTTTGCTTTGCACAGTATTGCTACTGAGGGAGCATTCAAGACCTATTTTAAGCGAGCTTGCTGTTAGGATGTTCAGGAAGCTGCTGGTGCTCCTCTAGGCAGGTCACGCTCTGCTGGATGTGGTTTGCACAGCCCCTCATCAGGGGTTAAAAGCCATGCTTCATTAGCAGGCTCCTCCTGCCAGGGTTCTCACCTCTGCTCTCCCCACTGTAAAATACATGCAGACTAGCTAGTGGCTCTGACTCCTGAGTGGCATTTGTATGCTTGATTTAAGAGAGTAATGACAAGGAAAGGGATCTTTAGAATACATTACAGATGAAATGCAGGACAGTCAAGGAGACAGTGCCCAGAACGCCCAATGCCTGTTCTCAGAATCAAAGAAACTTGAGAATTAGAATCTCAGATTTGAGGAACTTACTGATTTTACTCCTGTGCAGTTTGAGACTCTTCAGTGATCTCAGAGTTACTTCTCTTGGGATTTCAGATAAGAGTTGGAGGGATGACTTGGGAATCAATATTCTTTCTAGAAACAACCTAAAATTACCTTCAAATGACTGTGACTACAGTGTGGGTGTATGAAGGTATCACTAACAATGTGGGGAAAAAGCAGGGTTGGGTGGTACCAAGACACAAAATCCCCACCATTATGGAACTTATAGTTAGATAAAAAATATAAACTAAAAAGAGTGCCTAACTATAAAAATGCCTTTTTCTCATTATCTGAGTAGAATGTAATCACTGTTGAATAATATTAAAATTTGGGGGAAAAAAAGGAATTGAAATTACTCAAACTCCATTCACAAAGATACAAGCACAATTAGCAAATTTGGTGCATTTATCATTGTAGTTGTATATTTACATATAACAAAATAGGATCATCCTACATTACTGTTTTATTATGTAATTGATGTACTGTTTTATAAGTGTAATTAACATTTATACTTAAAATTCATTGCTATCTAGTATCCATTTTTTATTTTTCATAACTTATTTAATCAATCCCATGTGGTAAGACATTAGGATTTTTTTCTAATTTTTCTTAATTTATAATTAACATTTTGATTAATATCTTGTGCATATATCTTTGAACACATTTCATTTATTTTTTTAAGACAAATTCCTGCTATGTGCACTTAAGTTTTTTCATACGTATTTCCAAATTGCCTTGCTGAAAGTTTGCCCTGGATAATGCTGCCACCAGAGAATAAAAGAGCCTTTCTCCACAAAGGAAGATTATAAGGCAGAGAAGGGAGAGAATCCTTGTCTTCAGGTAGGAATGGAAAGTTTTATGGAGAATATGGAAGTTAATCCTGCATTAGAGAATAAGCATTTCTTATTCTGAGGAAAGAGGAGATGAACCATAGGTAATGTTTTGGTGTTGTCATTCTTTGAAATCACATTTGAGTTGAAAGAGTTTCCATGTGCCAGCTGGAAAGCAGCCTCATCCTTATCACTGCAAGGGTCCTCCTCCTTCATTCTCCTGGAACATCAGGGATCATGGGACACCCATCTCTCCTGCAGGTTCAATCTCCTGCCTACAGTTCCTAGGGGGAGGGTGCACTCCTTTCCACTCACATTTCCATTTCGAAAATTTTAGTCATCTATTAATCAAATCAGTTTAAATGACAAAAACACGTACTTTCCAATATTCAGGTAAATGATATAAAAAGATCCCCTCAAATGAAGTTTCCCTGTGCACCCCCTTCTAGCAGGACTTTCCATCCACATTTCGCTCCTTGCCCTTGCCGTCTGCTCTCCTTGCCTGTCAACAGTACAGACTTCCTTGCTTTCTTACATAGAGAAAATGGCCCTAGGGAAAATGAGTAGGGCCAAGGTGGTAATACTATGTCCCCAAATTACAAACAGGTTCTGTCCCCATTGCAGGCTTTCTCCCACTGGGAACCAAAGAATTTGTCCCAAGCGGTGTTTGATTGGAAGGGCGAACATGAATAATTTTTAAGCCTAAATAAGTTTGCCTTTTCAGATTCTCCTTTTATATCAAAAGCGCTATTACTTGCGAGCTAGCAAGCAGCCTCCTCTTTCTATGTGCAGTATATTCGGAGAAAGTAGAACAACAGACAGCCTTTGCTGCTCTTTTGCAATTTTAACAAATTGCCTTTTGTATGTGTCTAGGCAATGCAAAACTCCTCCTTTTGCAGTGATCAAAACCTAACAACAAAGGCCTGTTGATTGACTACACTTTTGAATTTCTAATTAGCAAATTTTGTTCTTACCTTTGTAAACACCATAAATAAATCCCTTTTACTTGGAAGCTAAAAGGCAAAGATGCTTTGAATCTTGAAGTTATGACATATGCTAAGCAAAGCCAGGCTAGGTTTTGATGTTTTCTTTGGTTTAAACTTACGCTGCAAACAAGAAGAAATAACACCTCAGCCATCAGCTGCCGAATCTTACAAAAGGAAATTAATCCCTCTGAACAAGGACTGCCATCTTCTTCCAAGTGAAGGTTTTTCATTGTAGAGAAATAAGAATGTTTTGTTAAAAGTCTGTTAACAAACAACAACAAGAAGAAACGAAAGAAAAAATTGTAAGTGCTTCCATTTCATGAAGGCCTACTACATTCAAGGCATTGTGGTATACCAGATGTATAGAGAGATTTCTTTCCCATTGAACTCTTACCACAATTTAACATGTTGACTTTTATTAGCCCCCATTTCACAAGGAATAAACTGAACATAAAGAGACTTAGAAACTTGTTCATGGTCACACAGTAAGTGATGAAGCCAACATTTGAACCCAGGTGCATTTCACTCCAACACCTGTGCTCTTCCTATCCGCATTATAATATTACAGAATAAGGCATAAGACAGGGACTTCAGGCTTTAAATAACTAAATGAATTCATTTTCCTTTGGGCAATTTTCAAGGGCAACGAGTAAATGTTAATAGAAGAAGTTGAGACACTGTTTAACTTTCTCTCCACGGTAAAAAAGAGCTTACTGGGGTTTGGAATTGTTTTATCAATGATAAAGAACAATGATATATTCTTGAAAAGGAGAGCATGGTGAAAGATGCATTTTAAAATGTTGACTCTTATCCTATGCAGAATGAATGTAGCGTGTCCAACAAAGTAAGAAGGTTCTGGATGTGGCCTTGGTAATGGGAACAATGGGAGAAACTAGGAGACATTTCTCAGGACGATATAAAGGGATGTGATGGTAGATTAATTATTAGAGAAAAGAAGATGACACAATTAAATATGAGTTTTCTATCTTGAAAGTGTAAAAGAATGTGGGTGCCACTATTAGAAATCAGGAGTTGACAGACCAGAGAATGCACATTCCACCCAAGGTGGTCCTTGACAGGGAAAAGCTCATGGCTTGATGCCTCAGGGTAGTAGGGAAATATTCCTCTGTTACTAGTATTTGAAATTTGGAGAGAGGTTGTGAGACTATTATCAAGGATCTGAAGTTTATTCATCACAAAATGGAAAGTGAAAACTACAATGTTCTTATTCAAAAAATTCTGGCTTTAAGGATTTTATCTATAAAGTCCTGGAAAACATGTGAAAGTGAAGTTTACCTAGAAGAAACACAACCGCGTTCTCATCAAAAGTCCAAGTCTACACGCTCTGCTGAAACTTCATGAGGTCAGGATTTTTAATTCAATCAATAAAAGAAACCAACTTATACCAATCAGAGTCCTTAACCCTTTCTTCTTAATTAGCAATTTTAGCTTGCTCTCATTTATCCAGATAAATATCCACTTTAACTGCTTGACTCAGGTTGGATTCAGGAAGCCACCTACCTTTGTTTGCCCCTATTTAATCCACATTATTGGGAAGTTGACCCTAAGGTATTGGTTTCAATCACATTTGAATCACGTTAGATGAAATAAAAGAAAAAAAAAGGAAAAAATTCTGATGCTCAGGCCACACCTCAGATGGATTAAATCAGAATCTCACTGATGACATCAGGACATGGGAATTTTCAAAATGTTCTTGATGGGGTTTGGGGCAGGCCATCCCAAGGTGTGCCACTCTGGCGTGTTGATTATTTTGAGCTGAAAACAATCAAGACTCAGAAGGCTCAGGAAGAACCTTTGACCTTACCTCAAACTGCCTAAAAGAATTTAAGATAGAAGGGCCTGTCCCAGGAAGGGACTATCACTGTGGATAACCCTAACATAATATACACTAGGTGAGGTAGACGGGGAGGAACCCAGCAAGGCCCATTTGACTAAAGTCCTCTCTGGGTCCAATTGTCTCTAGATGGCCCAACAAACAGTTGTTTACCAAACATTAACTCTTTTTCTTCTTCCTGTAAGTTGCCCTCTTTCCCTTTGAAGTCCCAGACCTCTAGCTCATTCTCCTTAGTCCAGAAAGACATGTATATCTCATTTTGCCTTACTGTCTTGGGAGTTTTTCATGCCTATGTGAATTCCCTGTGTGCACATATTAAAATTGATTTTCTCCTGTTAATCTGTCTTATGTCATTTTAATTATTCAACCAGCCATAAGGGAAGGGGGGGTGGATTTTCCCCTACCCCACACTCTCCAGGTGATAATGATCGATAGCCAGAGTTGACAAACAATGCTTTAAGGAACTGCCATTCTGGAAAAATATATACTCCCCTCCTGTTCTTTAATCGTCTCTCCAAATTAGGCAGTCAGTGATGCTCTGAACATATTAGAGATAATAAAATAATGCAGCATATATCTTCCTGATCCTCATAGATGACACATATTTTCTCCATATACTCTCCTGCTCCTCAGATAAAATTTCCACCTTTTTTTTTTTTTAACAGTTATGACTGTGTAGTTAACTCATTTTAATTTACATTTCAATATTAGGCCACCACATTTTGCTTTAGAAAACATTTATCATGGAGTTTTATGTTTTGCAGAATTGAATCTGCAATGTGGATCCAGCAGCAGGTTGCCCCCACCTCCTGGGGTTTGATTGGCAGGAACATGTTTTCCCGTGGAGTTCTGCCAATAGCATTTGTGTACAACAAACAAGGCCAAGTCTCAGGAAGGGTTTGGGCTGGATGACATGACAGCCACTTTGGCGGAAGCTTTCATTATTTAGAACTCTATTGTGAATTATTAATAAAACTGCATGGTGTGGACCTAGAGAAGTCAAAATTGTACTGTGAGTCTCGCAAATGCTTAGGTTTAATATATTATTAATTAGATCATTAAAGAATATAATATGCAAATATTGGAAATAGTCAGCCAAGGCCAACGGTGGCAAACTTTACTTCATAATTTGCATATTGTACACCAGGTGTATAAAGTAAAGATCACAAGTGGTTGGCCTTGCTACATTAAGAGAGGATTTCAGGAACACAACCCCTAGGAAAACAAATATTACTGCTAGAGCTTCAGAATGATTGCGGAGGGAAAACGTCTTAAAAGATGTTGTAGTAGGCTGATATGCCGATATGAGCTTCCTGTTTACTAACTCTATTTTCTGATTTTTCTCATTTCCTCCATTTAAAGCAAGGAACAAAATCTGTCTCAAGTTTTCCATTCCTTCTATGATAATACTTTCATCCAGTCCTCTGTTCCAACTCACTCGAGACCATTAAAAAAGCATTGCACTGAAAGTCTAGTGACCTAGGGTTTTTCCACTGATAAGGTATCTAACATCTTGAGCCTCCATTTTGTGATGTGAATAAATAGACATATTACTTTTTTTCCCCTGCCTATCATACAGTATAGGTATAAAAGGAGTCAAAATGCACAAACATGCTATTCTTAGAGTATGTATGAGCTTCAGTCAAGGTTATGTTCTTATTGCCACTTTCAGACCACTGCTCTCCTATATACTTGCCTGAATTCTCTCATTGGCTCAATCTTCAAATGTGCTCAATATTCCCTACCTAAACACACTAACACTTCTTCAGAAGTTACATCCTCCGATATGTACTGCCTTAACTCTCTCATCCCCATTTATAGCCACGTTTCTTAGAAGTTGACCATATGTGTTGAATCCTCACTCCAACACCAATCTGGCTTCTGCTTCCAAAACTTTGTTGACACAGCTCTTACTAGGGTCACTAGTGATTTTTATGTCAGGGAATCTAAGGAACGTTTTATGGTCCTTATCTTAACTCTTAAGGGACTTTAGCACTTGCTTGACCTTACTTTGCTTCATGATACTCTCTTCCTTTGGATGCACTTCCTGATTTCCTCCTCTCTGAAGGATCATTTCCATCCAGGTTTATAGGCCCATTCTTTTTTACCTAAGTACTAGCTGTTCGCATAGTGACAAATTTGGAACTCTTCTATTTTCTTCTCCATATCACATTATTTTCTCACTAGACATTGCCAATCTTCCCAACCTAACCATCAGTCAAAAATTAATTCATTACATGCTTCTGACTTTCAGATATAGATATATATCTGATATCAGATATACATATTTCATATATATGTATATACATGAATATATATGTATATATATGAATATATATGTATGAATATATATGTATATTCATGTGTATGAATATGTATATATTCATATATATTTTCAAATATAGATATATTTCAGATATATATATATCAGATATATATATTTCAGATAGATATATATCTGAAATATACCCAGCCAAAATATACCCTCTCGAGTCCACAACCGCATAAGTAACCAAAATGACCCTCCAAATCTGTTGTCCAATTCAAACTCATACTATTTCCCCTAAAATCCTTTCACAGTCTCAATAAATGGAACCCCTTCCATTCAGTTCTATGGACCGGAAATTAAGTCACCTCTGATCTCTCTGTTTCCTTTGTACTCTGTATTTAATTCATTATAACTTTCTTTTTAACTTCCTAAATTGCTCGATTTCATCCACTTATCTGTGTCTTCACTGCCTTTACACTAGTCCAAGATACTGTCCTCTTTTATCTGGACTACTAAAATAGTTTCCAAAATATTCCTGTCTGTCTGCTCTGCCATCCTGTTACTGGTTGTCCATACTGCAGCAAAACTGATCTTATCAAGATGGGACACAGTTCATTTTCTTTTCCTCTTTGGTTAAAATATCCTAATGGTTTCACCTTGGGCTAAAGATGAAGAGAAAATTCTTAACATACCCTAACAGGCCTGTATAATCTGATCGACTCCTGTCTCTCCACTGTCATCTGACACCACCCTCATCTTCATTCACTGCCCAAGATGTCAGCTTCATTCAGTTTTTTTTTTTTAAAGATTTTATTTTTTAAAGAAGTTTTGGATTCACAGCAAAATTGAGCATAAAGTAATGAGATCTTCTATATACCCCTGCCCCACACATGCATAGCCTTCTCCATTATCAACATCCTCCAACAAAGTGATATATTTGTTACAGTTGATGGACCTACACTTACTCATCATAACCATCCAAAGTCCACAGTTTACATTAGGGTTGACTCTTGATGTTGTGCATTCCATGGGTTTGGACAAATGTATAATAACGTGTATCCACAATTGCAGTATCATACAGAACAGTTTCACTGCCCTAAAGATCCTCTGTACTCTCCCTATTCATCTCTCCCTTCTCTTTACCCCTGGAAATCACTGATCTTTCTACTGTGTTAATAGTTTGCCTTTTTCAAAATGTCATATGGTTGGAAATATACAATATTTTGCCTTTTCTGCTTGGCTCGTTCAGTTGGTAATATGCATTTAAGGTTTCTCCATGTTTTTTCACGGTTTGACAACTCATTTCTTTTTAGCACAGAATAATACTCCATTGTCTGGATGTACCAGAGTTTATGTATCCATTCACCTACAAAAGGACATCTTAGTTGCTTCCAAGTTTTGACAATTATGAATAAAGCTGGTATAAATATACATGTGCAGGTTTCTGTGTGGACATAAGCTTGCAACTCATTTGGGTATATACCAAGTAGTGTAATTGCTGGGTCAAATGGTAAGAAGACATTTAGCTTTGCACAAAAATAGCCAGACTGTCTTCCAAAGTGGCTGTACCATTTTGCATTCCCACTAGTAATGAATGAGAGTTCCTATCATTCCACATCCTTGCAGCATTAAGAGATGTCCAAGTTCAGGATTTTGGCCACTTTAATAGGTGTGTAGTGGTATCTAATTGCTGTTTTAATTTGCAATTCCATAGTTCCATAATTTCCTAGGTTTGCCTTTTCTGGAATGTCATATAGTTGGAATCATCCAGTATGTAGCTTTTTCAGATTGGATTTTTCTGCTTAGCAAAATGCATTTAAGTTTCCTCCATGTCTTTTCATGGATGATAGCCTTCAATCACTTTTTTCCCTTGTCTGAAATAATCTTTATTCAACAAGGACACTTCTGCACAATCTTCAGTACTGATTTCAAAAATTCTTTCCTCAGGAAAACCTTTCTTTTATTATCAGTTTCCTTTAAGCATGCTCTCAAAACCCCTCTGTTTTTCTCCCCTCACGTCTTTTTCTTTTTTGATGAAGAAGATTTGGCCTGAGTTAACACCCACTGCCAATCTTCCTCTTTTTATATGTGAGCCGCCACCATAGCATGGCTGCTGACAGACCAGTGATATAGATTTGTGCCCGGAACTGAACCCAGGCCACTGAAGTGGAGCACACTGAACTTAACTAGTAGGCAATTTTGTAATTATAAATTCACCTGTGGATGTTTGATTAATGTCAGTTTCCCCAGTAGAGTAAATTCCACAAGGAGGGTCCAGATTTCTCTTGTTCACTGTTGCCTTCCCAGGACCTAGCAGAGTATGACCCATGTTAGGGAGTCAGAAGTATATATTGAGCAAATAATTATATAAATGAATGAATAGCCATTTTGATGACAATTCAACATTCAGAAAAAATATTTAAATAAGGTCTTGGATATTTTATGCTAAGATTTTACAATAGCACATTAGATTAAGAAAATATCAGTGCCATTTTACAAATCCTAAATTAATAATAAGCGATGCTCAATATTTGTTTTGTATCTGTCATACTTCTTATGCTAAGTTAAAAAATATAGCACATAAGATAAAGAGAATACAGATGCCATTTTACAAATTTCAAATTAGTAAGGGGGCTAAATATTAGTTTTTACTTGCCATATGTATTTTACTAGAACTTTTTTAGTTTCTCCCTTCTCAGCATTTTAAACAAATGTTTTTTTGGGATGTTTTGTTCTTTTTTGGCCCTTTTGTAGTTAATTTGAAAAATGCCTTTCTCCTTTTAACCCACATCTAAATGTTTAGTTATTTGCCCTTTTTAATTTGCTTGAGATTCCTGCCCTTTCATCAGGCCGTTTAAGATACTAGCTCTAATATCTTCGCATTTTTGTCTCCAGTATGAATTTTAGATTTTTTAATACAAGTAAATTGCTGATGGTTTGGTTATTTTTTACCATGAATAGCTTAACAGAAGCTTTTGGAAAAATTATGCTTCTTGCCTTCTTTGCAATATTTTATGACCCATAATCTTGGCTTATATGCTTAGGGGCTATACATTAAAATATTGATGTATGCAATTTAATATTTGTTTATAATAGATTGTAAGTGGAATGCAATTTAGGCAAGAAATTGGTTAAAGGTAATGTATTGCTAGGAGAGAATGGCTAATCGTCTAAAAAGAAAGACCCTGCACATTGGCTGGTACCATATTACATTCACCATGTTCAGGATCTAAAGCTGTTCGATACGACTTTCTGTGATGATGGAAATAGCCTAATCTGTGCCGTCCAAAACCAGTCACTCATCACGAGTAACTATTGAAATATTGGAATGTGGCTAGTATGACCAGGGAAGAGTATTTTAAAATTTTACTTAAATTTAAGTAGCCACTTGTACTGTCCATAGTACATATCTGGTCTTTAAACATGCAGCAACGAAAACTGAATTTTTGTAGCTTTACTGACATTATTTATGAGACTGCCCTGACCAGTGTCTGGTAATTTGGCAATATTCAACCATCGTAGTTAGTAAAGCCAGAGAAGAAAGATGCCCAGGGAGTTTGCTCTGTGGCCATGTCATCAGGCTGGGATTCTGTGGAGGTTTGGGAAAGCCGCCTGAGTCCAGCCCTGGAAGAAATGAGTTAAATAAGAGAGTCTTATTCCTAATAAGCCTAAGGAAGGGAAGGTATTGGGGGACCAAGTAAAGTGTAGAGTAACATGCCAAGGGACCCTTGATGGGAGAAAGAACATATAATTGGATAACTAGGAAATACATGCTGCACATCTCCAACTTACACAGTAATGTATGTCAGTTTTATCTCAATAAAAATGGAGGAAAAAAAGAAAATGTGAGAAGAGATCCAGCTTCCCCAAGTCCACTAGAAAAGAGCTCTGTAAGACAAAGCAAGTATGTCATTGCTCTTAAATGGGTGTAATAATTTGCTAATTTTCAAATAGCGGACAAGATCTGAGATCTGCATAATTACCTAACATCATTTATTTTAGAAGGACCTGAAAATTCACTTAGTAAAGCAAATTATTGACAATGAATACTGCTATTTGGTTTTAGGTTAATTTCTTTTATTCTTTCTGGAGTTTAAGCCATAATAATGCTAAACATTTTTTAAGCCTTGACTATGCGTGAGGTGCTTTTTTTTTTTTCTTTGCAGGGGAAGATTTGCTCTAAGCTAACATCTGTTGCCAATCTTCTTCTTTTTTGCTTCCTTTCCCCTACCCCAAAGCTGCAGTACATAATTGTGTATAGTTGTATGTTAATCTAGTTCTTCTACGTGAGCCACCACCACAGCATGGCTACTGACAGATGAGTGGTGTAGTTCCATGCCTGGGAACCAAACCCAGACTGCTGAAGCAGAGCGTGCTGAACTCAACCACCAGGCCATCAGGCCTGGCTTGCCAGGTGCTCTTCTAAGTTCTTTACATTTATTCTTAATTCACTTTCAGAATAATTCTAAGTGGTATTCTTTAAACTTTATAGACAAAGAAATAGGAACAAAGAAGTAGAGTGACTTCCTGGAGTAAAACCTTAAGGAAGAGTTGTAGCCACTATTTGAACATAGACTTTTGGCTTCCAGAGCTACTGTTCTTAATTACTGTTTTAGATTCCTCCTATGTTATAAAATAATCTTTATTTAATATTTGAACCTGTAGAACAGTGCCTGCTACATAGTAAGTGTATAATAAATAGTTCTTAAATGGATCAGAGTCATAAAGGAATATGCTAAATCACAAGAAATGTTTTTCCAAGAAGACTCTACCATGATTTGTATTCTAATCATCCAAAGTGGAAAGAAACCAGGCCACCGGAAAATTAAGGCAGTTTGCCAAAGTCAAAAAGCTAGTAAGTGTCAGAGTCTTGATTCAGATACCAGAGATTGGAGTTCAGAACCTGCGATTGGAGCTAACCTGCCATATCCCCTCAACCATGCAATTAAATATGAAAACATTTTAATATGTATGTTCTAAATGCTCATTTTCTGCTGACTGTTGAATTAAGATATCTTTGAAAGTCATCTTTTTTTCCCTTTGAAATTCCTTTTTCCTGCTACTCCTTGCTTCTTAAAATACTGACCTCCCCTAGGAAGCCCCTCATAGTTAACCTATGCTCCCTTCACTATAAATTCCACCATCTCTCTCCTACCACTACCATCATAAAATCATAGCATCTTTGATCCTCGGAGATCTTAAACACCATGGATCCTGAAGTGCTTTGGAAATCATATCTGAAATGGAAATGAAGGCCACAGGTCAGAGTTTTGCTCACACAGCTATTTAAGGATAAAAGTTCGACTAAAATGTACTCCTTATGATTCTCTTATTTCGACTTTTCCCCACGTAATATTCTACCTAAATATATCTAGTTATTCTTTTGTTCCTGGTTTACATAGGATTTTTTTTTTTTTGGTTTGGTTTTTTTACCACACAAATGAATTGTAACTGTGATCAGATCATCTTTTCTATTTGCTTTTGATTCCTAATCCTTGTCTTTATGTTCTCCCAAAAGCAGATTCACTCTGACTGCAAAATTCAGGGTTCAGCACAGTTTTGTAAGGTCTTGTGGACTTCTTAGAATAGTGCACATAAAAAGGAAGAAATGTTAACATGATTTTTAGGTAGAAATTCACCATAGTGATCAAAGACTTAGACTTGTGACATTTTGATGATTGGGTATTATAAATTATAAGGGCATTTCACTATTTTTTCATCAAAAAAACTTTAGTCCCAAATGGAAAATTCAGAAAGTTTTTCCTGAATTCTCTCCCAACTCAGATTTAAAATGTATGGGAACCTTTCAATCATGTTACGCTAATAGGTAGCATGTGAATATAAGTCCAAAATAACTTCAGGGGAATAAGTTATATTGCTAGGGCAGCAGTATGCAACAACACAGGCCTGTCAGCTGTTGTATCCCTTATTTTATCTCTCATTGATTGTTGCAATTTCAAGGAGACAAATGAAGGTCAATGCATCTAGTATGTAGCGGCCAACACTAACTATAGTTTCCAATCAAGCTTGGATCTGCCAAGTGATAGTTACCTATAGCATACCAAAATGCTTCTGTCATAGCAACAATAGTTTTCTGAGTTCATAAATGATGCCTAGTTCTCAAATAAATTCAATTTGAATAACCTATTTAGGCCTTTAGTGCCCGCAAGCAAGAATTTTGTATAGGTTTTTTTTTTAATTTTCAATAGACTTTATTTTTTAGTGCAGTTTTTGTTCACAGCAAATTGTATAAGTTTTTACTAGTCAAAATACAAGTTCAGAAATTATCAAAAGTATATACTTCAGCACATGCCCATAGCTTATTACTAAAATGACCATATTTTGATTGTAATGTATTAAATACCTAACACAGTATCTAAACAAATCATTACTAAACAATTATTGGTTGAAATTTAACTTATAGGAATGTTAATTGTCTACGTATCAATAGTACCAGCTATTTTCATAGATGAGAATTACACAACTTTGAATCCCCCTAGCTTTAAATTTTTTGTGAGCTTTCTCTTCTTCCAGTGACCCTCTCTTAAATAGTTATCCCTTTGTTCTTGGCCCTTCAGATACAGTAGTCTCACCTTATCCATTTCACTTTCCAAGTTTTCAGTTACCTAAAGTCAACTGCGATCTGAAAATATTAAATGGAAAATTCCAGAAATAAACAATTCATAAGTTTTAAATCATCTGCCGTTCTGGGTAGCACGATGAAATCTCACGCCATTTTGCTTTGTCCCACCCAGGACATGAATCATCTCTTTGCCCAGTGTATCCACGCTGTTTATGCTACCAGCCCTTTAGCCCTTTAGGTAGGAAAAACCAAAGTATACACAGTATAGGGCTGGAACTATCCATGGTTTCAGGCATCCACTGGGGATCTTTGACCTTATATAAGGGGGCACTACTGTATACTAAGAAACAACTAAGGCATTTTATGGCGACTGTATATTCAACAATAAAATCTGTGTTTTCCAGAATTTTACAGAACAGAAAAAGAAAAACCCAATATCTTGTAAAAGGTTAAAAATATATTCTCCTAGAGCAAATTTTGAAACAAGTGGCTAAATGGAAAACAAAGTTAGAAAAATCAGGATAATTGGACTTTATTTTTCCCTTTAATTACTCCCAACCAAAACAGGACAATATCATACTGTTAAACACAGCTAGGCTCTGCATTTACTCCCTTATATTTGTTTTTATTACATGACGGTGTTTTATTTCATCAGAAAATTCATAAACATCCTCTCAAATGAGTTAAACATATTCATTAGATTTTCAAAAGTTCACTAAGTCAGGCTCCTTGCCCTCTCTATATCTACATTTTTCTATATGTTGACCTCATTATTTCTAATAGGCATCTTAGTATACCTGGAAGTAAGGTTACATACACCTCAATTCTTAAAGTTTTATCACCAAAGAGGAAATGATTCTTTACTTCCAGCTCAAATGAGAAACTATTGCAGAAGGACACTGACTGGCCAATAATGGTTTGTGTGCCCATGAGTTGGACCAATCACTGTGACCAGGGGAAGGGTCTGTCTTGGCTGTGGTCAAGTATCTATTCTTCATCTAGTCCAACAGCAATGGCCAGGGACGTGGGTTCATTTAAGATGGCCATATCCATTTGGAACACACATTTGATGAGGGAAAAGAAAGTGAGCTGTTCTCCCAAGAAAGAGTTTAGTAAAGTACAGTCACTTTGGAGGGAATCAGAGGAACAGAAGGCCAATCCGCTTATGTCCATAATACTCTCTAAGAAGGTAAAGCAAGGATATTTCCCTTCCTGCTTATTTATTATATCTAAGAATGTGCCACATACGTAGAAAATGTATTTGCTTTATTTAAGTTTACTTATACTTCACAGTACACAAAAATCTGATGTGGGTTTTGACTAAATCCAAACATTAAATTAGGCTGCCCAGTTGTGTACTTTTGAACATCCAGCTGATTGCCTTTTCCCCATCTTGCTGTTTAGCTCTTAAAACTCCGCCCCTCAGCCTGTATCATGTGCATTTTCAGAATGCCCCGTGGATGTTCTTAACCAACTGCCATAATATTCTACATACAGAGAGTGTAATTTAGCTTTCTTTCCTCCAGTGATCTGTTAATGGATTATTTTGACTTAAATCCTTACAAGGCACAGTCTTTTCTGCATAGCGGAAGAAAAAAGTAAACAGGAAATCAAAATAAATACTTGATTTTGATTGTCTTCTTTGCATCATTCCCATAGAGATCTAAGTAGCCCCAGGGAGGAAATATTGAGCAAGGAAATGAATGAGCAGCAAGTGCTCAAAAAGAACTCAGATTTAGAGCGAGAATCTGTTCTCCATTATTCTGGATAGAAGCATGCCAAACAAGTCTTCTTAGGTCTTAAATGAAGCAAATTCTCCCTTCTCTAGTCCTATATTCACCATGGTCTCCAATTTTCTACCTTTCCCAGTGAGTATGGATGGACAAAGTTAATCAAATGGGATCCTTAATGCTTTCAAAGCTTGAAAAATGAAGAAATCTAACTATATGTGAAAGAAAATTCCATCATCCACTTAGACAAACCCTTGCGAAGTTCTTTACGTAGTCTCCAACTGTTTGTTTTGACAGAGCAAGGGCCATCCCTTAGGCTAGGAAGCTGTGAATTTCAGCTGCAGAAGTGTTAGAGAATTAAGCTAAATGCGTTATCCTTCTTCAAAACTGCTTCCTGCAGAATGCAAAGAGAAAGTGCAATTCCACTGATATATTTTGATCATTTAGGAGAAAATCAGAAGTCCCTAAAATGAAGAAAAATGTGGTCATTTTGAGTCACATAAAAAATTTTGGCAATTCTTTGGATTATTTAAGTGAAAAATATTTTTCTCTTGTACATATTAAAATTAAGTTTTCATAGGTCATTTAATGACATGAGAAATATTCCTAATATTTTGAGATGGAAAAAAGCAATATTAATACTCTGTTAACATAGTGTGGTTCCAATTCTAAGCGATATACACAAGCATAAACAAAGATAAGAAGAAAAATCCACCAACATGTTACAATTGTCATATCTGGGCGGCAGATTTAAGGATGATTTTAATCTTATCCTTTCTAATTACCTGTATCTTCCACATATCCTGCATCACACTGATCTTTTAGTATAATAATTAAAAACTTGGGCTCTGGAGTTAGAATGACTGTGTTTGAATTCTAATTCAGACTCTTACTAGATGGATAATGTTGAACAACTTGCATTTTCCTCATTTTTAGACTAGCAATAATACTGGTAACATCATAATATCACAGCTGTGAGAAACTGAAATAATGTATATAAAGCACTTAGTATGCCTGACATATAGTAAGCACAATAAATGTTAGCTATCTCTGTTATAATTGTTGATAAGAAAGTTATTTTTTCAAGTGATAGTTTTTGTCTAGCAATAAACATATGTACATTGCCCAATCTAAAACAAATCACTGTGTGTTAGATTTATAGAAAACTAGGCCATTCAATGTTTATTAAGAGACAAGAATTCTGCTAGGGTTTCAGATGAATGCGAAACTTCTATTCCTGTGTAAATTAAAAGTATAGCTGAAGGCTTAGATTTAGCTGGTGATATTTATGAGGGTTTCTTACTAGTCACTGTAAAATGAACATCTGACTGGAAGATATATTTATAGGGAACAACTTGCACAGTGAAGATGGTGTTCAGAGTTCCCAGTTGTTTCAGAAAAGAGAAAAACAAGACACTCGTTGCATTTCTAAAAGAACATGAGGTAGCTTGACAATCTTTTATGTAATGAATTCCAGATTTGCAAGACAGAATGTCCTAAAGAAGGAAATGGGAAAAGTTAGAGATAACCTAAGTCCTGGAATTGTGAATAATTCATACTGTTTTTATGCTCCCATCTGAAGTTGGGCCAAGGCCTGATTGACTTGTAATCTTGCAAGTCTAAAATGTCTGGGGAGGAAATACTGATTCATTCCTATTGGTAAACCATATGCAAAATATCACTTTTGTTATGTTTTGATTTTCGTTCAAATAATTAAATAGGGCTCTGGCAAAGAGCTTCTTTAATGAACATTTTTCAAATCTTAAATTTTTTTTTTTGGTGAAAGATAAATTGTAACTAATATGCTGGATGTTTACTCTTTATGGGAACATGGGAAGAAAATTAATACTTTTTAATACCCTTAATTAAATATTTTAAAGAAGATGATGCTCTATATTGTATTTCCCTATTATATACCACTATTATATAATATTAACTAAAGGCAAATATTTATCTGATGATGGGTCAGATATCATGAATAAGTTGAAATGATTTGGTAATTACTCTCTTAATTCGTTTCCTGTTGTATTTCTGGTTAAACAGCTGCTATCCTTTTTTACGATCTAACAGATACCAAATTGATCAGATGTGTTGCTTCAAGTTATTCTTTCATCACTGGATCACACAGATGTTGTGAGCTGTAAAACTGTGCCTAAAAAAGACCATTGAACCTTTCCTTTTTTTTTTTTTTTTGAGGAGAGGTGTCAATGATGTCAGCAGTGGTGGAATATGCTGTGTGCACAGGTTCCTTTTTATGAGTGTGAAATTTTTTAAAATTTGAGTTCATGATAGTTTAAATCATTGTAAAATTTCAATTGTACATTATTTCTTGTCTGTCACCACATAGGTGCTCCCCTTCACTCCCTGTGCCCAAATCCCACCCCCTCTTCCCCTGGTTAACCAATGAACTTTTTTCTTTGTCCATGTGCTTGTTTATATTCTACATATAAGTGAAATCATCTGGAGTGTGTTTTTCTCAGTCTGACTTATTGTACTAAGCATAATTCCCTCCAGGTCCATCCATGTTGTTGCAAATGGCATGATTTTGTCTTTTTTTCTGGCTGGGTAGTATTCCATTGTGTATATATACCACATCTTCTTTATCCAATCATTAATTGATGGGCACTTGGATTGTTTCCATGTCTTGGCTATTGTGAATTGTGCTGTGATGAACATAGGGGTTCATATGTTACTTTGGATTGTTGATTTCAAGTTGTTTGGGTAGATATCTGGTAGTGGGATGGCTGGGTCAAATATTAGTTCTATTTTTAGTTTTTTGAGGAATCTCCATACTGTTTTCCATGGTGGCTGCACCGGTTTGCATTCCCACCAGCAGTGGATGAGGGTTACCTTCTCTCCACACCCTCTCCAACATTTGTTATTTTTAGTCTTAGTGATTATAGCCATTTAACAGGTGTAAGGGGGGATCTTAGTGTAGTTATGATTTGCATTTCCCTGATGATTAATGATGTTGAACATCTTTTCATGTGTTTATTGGCCATCTGTATATATTCTTTGGAAAAACATCTGTTCATATCCTCTGCCCATTTTTTTATTGGGCTGTTTGTTTTTTTGTTGTTCAGTTGTGTGAGTTCCTTATATATTATGGATATTAACCCCACATCGGGTATATGAGTTGCAAAAATTTTCTCCCAATTGGTGGGTTGTCTTTTGGTTTTGATCCTAGTTTCTTTTGCCTTGCAGAAGCTCTTTAGTCTGATGAAGTCCCACTTGTTTATTTTTCTTTTGTTTCCCTTGTCTGAGAGGACATGGTATTAGAAAAGATCCTTTTTATTTTGATGTCAAAGACTGTACACCTATATTATCTTCCAAGAATTTTACGGTTTCCAGACTAATCTTCAAGTCCTTGGTCACTTTTGAGTTTATTTTTGTGTATGGCATGAGATAGTGGTCTACCTTCATTCTTTTGCATGTAGCTGTCCAGTTTTCCCAACACCATTTATTGAAGAGATTATCTTTTCTCCATTCTATGTTCTTGGCACCTTTGTCAAAGATTAGCTGTCCGTAGATGTGTGGTTTTATTACTGTGCTTTCGGTTCTGTTTCATGGATCTGTGTGCCTGTTTTTGTACCAGTACCCTGCCATTTTGGTCACTATGGCTTTGTAGCAGATTTTGAAGTCAGGGATTGTGATGCCTCCAGCTTTGTTCTTTTTTCTCAGGATTGCTTTAGCAATTCAGGGTCTTTGGTTGCCCCATATGAATTTTAGGATTCTTTGCTCTGTTTCTGTGAAGAATGTCATTGGGATTCTGATTGGGGTTGCACTCAATCTGTAGATTGCTTTGGGTAGTATGGACATTTTAACTACGTTTATTCTTCCAATTCATGTGCATGGAATCTCTTTCCATCTCTTTATGTCCTTATCTATTTCTTTCAATAATGTCTTATACTTTTCATTGTATAAGTCCTTCACCTCCTTAGTTAAATTTATTCCTAGGTACTTTATTTTTTTTGGTGCTATTGTAAATGCAATTGTATTCTTGAGTTCTCTTTCTGTAAGTTCGTTATTAGAGTACAGATATGCAACTGATTTTTGTAAGTTGATTTTGTACCCTGCAACATTACTGTAGTTGTTAATTATTTCTAATAATTTTCTGATGGATTCTTTAGGGTTTTCTATATATAAGATCATGTTATCTGCAAACAGCGAGAGTTTCACTTCACTCCCTATTTGGATTCCTTTTATTCCTTTCTCTTGCCTAATTGCTCTGACCAAAACCTCCAGTATTATGTTGAATAAGAGTGGTGATAGTGGGCATCCTCGTCTTTTTCCTGTTCTCAGAGGGATGGCTTTCAGTTTTTCCCCATTGAGTATGCTGTTAGCTGTGGGGTTTATCATATATGGCCTTTATTTTGTTGAGGTAATTTCCTTCTATCCCCATTTTGTTAAGAGTTTTTATCATAAATGACTGTTGGATCTTGTCAAATGCTTTCTCTGCATCTATTGAGATGATCATGTGGTTTTATTCCTCATTTTGTTAACGTGGTGTATCACAGTGATTGATTTGCAGGTGTTCAACCATCCCTGTGTCCCTGGTATAAATCCCACTTGATCATGATGTCTGATCTTTTTGATGTATTGCTGTATTCAGGTTGCCAAAATTTTGTTGAGGATTCTTGCATCTATGTTCATCAGCGTTATTGGCCTGTAGTTTTCCTTTTTTTGTGTTGTCCTTGTCAGGCTTTGGTAGCAGTGTGATGTTGGCCTCATAGAATGTGTTAGGAAGTATTCCATCTTCCCTAATTTTTTTGGAATAGCTTGAGAAGGATAGGTATTAAATCCTCTCTGAAAGTTTGGTAGAATTCTCCAGGGAAGCTGTCCGGTCCTGGGCTTTTATTCTTTGAGATGCTTTTGATTACTGTTTCAATCTCTTTACTTGTGATTGGTCTATTCAGATTCTCTATTTCTTCTTGATTCAGCTTTGGGAGGTTGTAAGAGTCTAAGAATTTTCCATTTCCTCTTGATTGTCCATTTTGTTGGCATATATTTTTCGTAGTATTCTTTTATAGTCTGTTGTATTTCTGTGTTATCCGTTTTTTATTTCTCCTCTTTCATTTCTAATTTTATTTATCTGAGCTTTCTTTTTTTCTTTGTAAGTCTGGCTAGGGATTTGTCAATTTTATTTATCTTCTCAAAGAAGCAGCTCTTTGTTTCATTGATCCTTTCTACTGCCTTTTTTTTGTTTCAAAAGCATTTATTTCTGCTCTGATTTTTATTATTTCCCTCCTTCTGCTGACTTTGGGCTTTGTTTGTTCTTCTTTTTCTAATTCAATTGGATGTAGTTTGAAATTGCTTATTTGGGCTTTTTCTTGTTTGTTAAGGTGAGCCTGTATTGCGATGAATTTTCCTCTTGGTATGGCTACTGCTGCATGCCACATAAATTGGTATGATATGTTTTCATTTTCATTTGTCTCCAGATATTTTTTGATTTCTCCTTTAATTTCTTCAATGATACATTACTTGTTCAATAGCATGTTGTTTAGTCTCCACATCTTTGTACCTTTGTCAGCTTTTTTCTTGTAATGAACTTCTAGCTTTATAGCATTGTGATCAGAGAAGATGCTTGGCATTATTTCCATCTTAAATTTATAGAGGTTTGCCTTGTTTCCCAACATATGGTCTATTCTTGAGAATGTTCCATGCACACTTGAGAAGAATGTGTATTCTGCTTGTTTTGGATGGAGTGTTCTATATATGTCTAAGTCCAAGTGTTCTAGCTTTTCATTTAATTCCACTGTTTCCTTGTTGATTTTCTGTTTGGATGATCCATCCATTGATGTGAGTTGGAGTGTTGAGGTCCCCTACTATTATTGTGTTACTATGAATGTCTTCTTTTAGGTTTGTTAATAGTTGCTTCATGAACTTTGATGCTCCTGTGTTGGGTGCATAGATCTTTATAAGTGTTATTTCTTCTTGATGGAATGTCCTTTTGATCATTATGAACTGCCCCTCTTTGACTCTCTTTATCTGTCTCATTTTGAAGCCTATTTTGTCTGATAAAAGCAACACTTGCTTTCTTTTGTTTTCCATTAGCTTGGAGTATCATCTTCCATTCCTTCACTCTGAGCCTGTGTTTGTCATTGGAGCTGAGATGTGTTTCATGGAGGCAGTATATTTTTGGGTCTTGTTCTTTAATCCATCTCGCCACTCTGTGTCTTCTTATTGGAGAATTCAATCCATTTACGTTTAGGGTGATTATCAATATATGAGGGCTTAATGCTGCCATTTTATCACTCATTTTCTGGTTCTCCTGCATTTCCTTTGTTTCACGTCCTGTGTATTTTGGTCTACCAACCGAGTTAAGTAGTTTTTTATGTTGTGTTTCTCTGTTTTTTCCTTATTTATTATTTGTGTCTCTGTTGTGCTTTTTGTTTTGTTTTATTTTGTTTGTTTGTTTTGAGGAAGATTAGCCCTGAGCTAACTATAGCTAATCCTCCTCTTTTTGCTGAGGAAGACTGGCCCTGAGCTAAAGTTCGTGCCCACCTTCCTCTACTTTATACGTGGGACACCTACCACAGCATGGCTTTTTGCCAAGCGGTGCCATGTCCACACCCGGGATCCAAACCGGTGAACCCCGGGCCACCGAGAAACAGAACATGTGAACTTAACCACTGTGCCACCGGGCCAGTCCTATTATGCTTTTTTGTTTAGTGGTTCCTCTGAGCTTTGTCTTCAAAATCTTGTGGATAATATAGTCCCTTTTCTGATGGCCTCTAATTTCCTTAGACTAAACCAATTCAGTCTCTTTCTTCTTCCCCTTCTAAGTTGTTTTTGTCACATCTTATTCTATCTTGTGTTATGAGTTTTTTGTTAAAATGACAAGATTGTCTTTGTTTTTGGTGTTTTCCTTCCTTTGTCTTTAATGTTATACTTGAGTATTTGCTATCCTGCTCTGATTCTGTCTCCCTATTTATCTCTTTACTCTGTGCTTTGTAACCCCTTTCTCCATTTTTTTTTTTTTTCACCTATGAGGGCCTTCTTGAGGATTTCTTGTAGAGGGGTTTCATGGCTACAAACTCCCTTAGCTTATGTTGGTCTGGGAAAATTTTTTTTCTCCAACATATCTGAAGGATATTTTCACTGGATAGAGTATTCTTGGCTGGAAGTTTTTGTCCTTCAAAGATTTAAATATGTCATTCCAATCTCTCCTAGCCTGTAAGGTTTCTGCAGAGAAATTAGCTGAAAGCCTGATGGCAGTTCCTTTGTAGATTATTTTCTTCTGCCTTACTGCCCTTAGTATTCTTTCTTTGTCATTCAGTTTTGCCAGGTTCACTACTATATGCCTTGTAGTAGGTCCTTTTACCCTGACATATTTAGGAGATCTGGCAGCTTCTTCCAGATGGATTTCCTTCCCTAGATTTGGGAAGTTCTCTGCTATTATTTCTTTGAACAATCTTTCTACTCCATTCTCCTTCTCTTTTCCTTCTGTAATACCTATAATTCTTATGTTACATTTTGTAATTGAGTTGTATATTTCTCAGGGACTTCCTTCATTTCTTTTTAGTCTTAGTTCTCTCTCCTCCTCTATCTGGAGCATTTCAACATGTCTATCTTCGATTATGCTGATATGCTCCTCTATAGTGTCCACTTGAGTGTTCAGGGAATCTATATTTTGTTTTATTTCTTCCATTGTGTCTTTCATCTCTAATATTTCTGATTGATTCTTCTTTATAGTTTAAATCTCTTTTGTGAAGTAGCTCCTGAACTCGTTGAATTGTTTCTCTACATTCTCTTTTACTTCCTTAAGTTTTTTGATGATAGCTGTTTTGAATTCTTTGTCATTTAGATTACATATTTCTGCGTTCTCAGGACTGATTTCTGGGTACTTGTCATTTTCTTTCTGATCTGGAGATCTATTATAATGTTTGATATTGCTATAGGGAGTACCTCTGTTTTTTCCCATTCTGGCATTATTTGGTAGCAGTTACCACCCATTGCCATTGGGTGGGGTCAAGAGCCATGTATTCTGAGTGCTCTGCCTTCAGCTCAGGGGCTGCCTCAGGGGCTGGAGCCATGCTGAGCAGGTGGGGGGAGGGGTCCTTTCTCTTGCATGCTCTCGTGGTTTTCTCCCTTTGCTCTTGCTATTTGCTCTCCTGGGTTGTTGGCTTGATGAGGTCACCCTCATGAAAGCTTTCACCCCGCTAGAGGGCTTCTCTCTGGGCTTCAAGGGCCCTTTGGAGCCCTTGATGTTCCCACAAACGAATGTCCCCTCCCCTGTTCCTTACCTCTCAGAGGCCTCCTGTGGGCCCGGATTGCAGTCATTATGAGAGAGAGCAAAGTTTTCACTTACACTGCTCCACCTCCTCTGAGGGGAGCTCCAGCCTCTTTGCCCTCCATTGTAAGACTGCTTGGGTCTCTCTGACATTTCTTGTGTTGTGTTTGATTGTCCTCTGTTGGAGTATGAATGTCCTTTTCTTTATATATTGGAGGGGAAAGATTACTGGAAAAACTCACTCTACCATGATGCTGCCATCACCTCTATGTCCCTTTCAACTATTTTGATCAAAATAATCTACTCATTCCCTTTTGCCTTTTAATATGCCTTATAAATTTTTGTTAAAAGCCAACATGATGCACTAGGTAAAAGGAACTCTGGTAAATAAACCTTTAGTGGTGTGGTGCTAAGGTGTAGGGGGTGGGGAAGCATGCTACAGTCCTGTGATTAGAGTCTCAGTCTTTTGGTGAGCCTGTGCCTCTGGGCTGTGACCTTCACACGTGCTTCCAGGCGTTCCCTCTGCATCCTTAGATGGGACAGGATGGCTAGAGTTGGCTGGAGTATTTCCCTTCTCTCAGGTTGGTTGCACTTTGATAAAACTCTAATAGGTCAGGCTTTCCTTAACTAGGTCCTCCTGAGGACAGACTTTGTTAAGAAGGACAGAAGGCTCATATTCAAAATGGTTACTTTTCTCCTCCTCCTCCTGGAAGCACAGGGGGAATTTTCTCTGATCTTCATTATGAGAAACTGGTAGAACTCCTGGAGGTAAAACTCACAAATATGTGCCTCCCCCCCCCCCCCCCCCGGCCCTGGCCCCCACTTAGGATTGGTGCCCTCTGGTGTTTTTAACTCTCAGATTTGTCCACTTTGAGCCTCCAGCAATTTTTCAGTTACAGATTAGTTTTTCCTACACTAATACTGGTTCCTGCAGAGGTTTTAGCTCATGAGTTTCTGCACCAAGAGGTTGTGATTCTCTATATTCATGGCCTATCTCTCCAATTTTGGGGGCAGTAGTTGTGATCTCACTTCTCTGACAGAACTAAGAAGAGTTATTGATTTTTCAGTTCAGATTTTTACTTCTTATTAGGACAGAGTGATGCCTTTTAAGCTCCTTACACTCTGGACCAGAAACTGGGAGTCCATACTCCTTCCTTTTTTTTAATCAAAGTAATGTAGTATATACATGTTTAAGGAGTCAAATGAAACTCTAAGGCTTGTATTAAAGCCACCGGCCAGTCCTCTCTTCCACTCCTCTTGCCGCTGACCTCCCCAGATTCTCAATTCCCCAAGAAAACAACTTTCCACTCCTGAACATGTTTCTTTTTTAATTTACCTGCACTCTTATGAATTGTTCACTCAGCTAGATCTTTTTATTTTTAAAATTTACATTATATCTATTGACTTTGGAAGATTTCAGACACTTTATTGGCTATGGAAAAAACAGACTTAGCTCTCACAACCCCAACACTGCCACCTTTTCAACTCCCACCCCCACCCACCCCTCTGGAGGTAATATAGTTATATAATCTAATTGAGTCAAATTAATTATCTTTAGTCTATTATAATTTTGTAGATATAGTTCAGAGCAGGGCCTTATAGTAAACTATGATTGCATTTCCTCTTTTTGTGTGTGTGACTTTTTTATCTTCCAGATTTAGAAAGTTGCCTGTTTCCTTATTTAGTTATTTACTTATTTAGTTTCTATCCAGATATTTCTTTTCCAAACTCTGGGACAGAATTATGCATGTGTTCTCAACATGGGCAAACACACCGATTGCATTATTCTATTACTGATGACATTTGTGGGCCCTTCTCTATTGCTGCAAGGCAGACTGATTTGCTCTATTTCCTGACTACACAACTGGCGTCATCTTGGGTATTTCCTTGATTCCGTGCCATCTTCCCTCTTGATTTCAGTGCATTCTTGGGTCTAGGTGTGCTATTGTTGTTGCTTGTTCCTTTGAACCATGGTGATGTTTGGATGTCAGTTCACATTCAAGAATGAAGCATAAAGAGCTGATTAAGAGTCTATATGAAAGGTTTGGCTTACAGATTTTGGACTTTTTTGTAGAGTAATTGGACAAGATTCAGCTGTTTTTGGCTGACCCCCCAGGTTTTAATCTCCATGGATTTTTTTCTCTTGGCCCAATTTCTTCTGAGAAAATCTGGCAGCAAGTGTTTTGAGGGGCAAGTGATAGAAGATGCCTGAGAGGCTCACTATTTAGCATTTGTACTTTGAAGAAAACCCATTGTTTCCAGTAAAATGCCTTGCTTTTTTCACCTTGCCTTTCACTGTGTCTGATGTCTGGGACTTGGAGTTTCTCTTTCTGGTGAGTTATTTACCTGACTTTTTCTTCCCCTCTCCCTGATTTGAAATTAGGAAAATTATTTTATTCTTTTCCTTCCTTCCTTCTTCCACTCTCTCTTTCTATTTTTATCTCTAAATGTATTTTTTTTTCCATATGTTTTGTCACCAAATGGTTAAAACTCCAAGACAAATTAAGGCCATTGGTTAGTTTGAAAATATCTCAAAGAGTAAAAGTAATTTATGCTCATCATGTTATTCAAAAGCAACAGTATCAATAAAAGATCTAAGAATTCTCCTTTGAAAAATAATGAAACCTCTATTAATGCAGCAATTTTAATTTTGGATTCCTAATTAACTCTTAATTCTAAAGGTGATGAAGTGCCTAAAGTTTCAAAGAGTAAGGATGCTGTAATTGTATTTTTTTTCCAAAATACAATAATTAACTTTTAATTCCTCCATGCATTTCTGTGGCTGAGCTACTCTACTTGATATTCAGAATATACTTAGAATCTTTTCTCCTCAAACAAAAGAGACAACATTTTGTTGCAAATAAATCAATGCCATATGTTTTATCCTAAATTTTAGCTGTAAATTAGTTCATAATATTGGAATAATATTTTCACTGGGTGATTGAAGAGGTTAAGTTTATATTTCAATTTCTTTAGAATTTGAAACATTTGATTGCTTCTTTTAAAGAAAACTCAAGCTCCATTCTCACTATTCTGGGGCTGACAAAACCCTGAATATCAATAAGGAAGCTATTTTTTTAACTTGAGCCACTTCTTTAATAAAATTTCTTTGGTTCTCAGACTTAGTCTTGTCTTAGAAACCAAGATAATATTCCTCAGCCACAAGGAAGTGCCACTGAAATAGTAGATATTGATTGTAATGTCGCTCAGCAAAATTTCTATAAATGAAACATTTCTGGGCAGTTATAGGCTCCAAGGATTGTGGACCTCTGTCCACTTCTCCTTAGACACAAGTCCTTCCTGTGGTACAGATGTTAGCTCATGGAGAATCTTCTTCAAGGAAAAACAGGAAGACTGCAACAGATGTTAGCTCAAGGCCAATCTTCCTCACCAAAAACAACAACAAAAAATCCCTCCTGTTCACATAAAAAGGCAATACTTATAGTGATTTAAATTGTTAAATAAGGGATGAGGCAGGGATGGTATTTGTTAGGGATTAAAACCCTAATTTAGAGTAGATTTTCAGGGTGGATTTTGAAGTAAGGTTGGTCAGTAGTAAAGATTTATCAAGATAAATGGTAACATCTAACAAGCACTTGCTATATACTAGCCACAGTTAAAAGTATCTTACATGTATCAAGTTACACGTTACAAGTATCTCTTGAAACAATCTAGGAGATTGGTACTATTTTTTCCAATTTTATGTAAGAAGATGGTGGCTAAGAAATATTAAATAATTTTCCCATGGTCATACAGTTGGTAAGAAGAAGAGATGGGATTTGAACTCACTAACACCAGATCTAGAGCCCACACTCTTACCTACTGTGCTGTACTGTTTAATGAGTATGTTATGTGCTTTCCCATACCCATGGAACCAAGCCGCACAGGCAATTAACTATTGCACCTATAATTCAGATCAGGAGATGTATCTGTAAGTAAAACATTGAGGTGAAAGAAGTTTTAGAAAATCACCCCAGAATATAGCAAAGTGAATGTTGAGAAAGGAAGACAGGAATTTCATATTTATTTGAGAGAAAAAAAGAATGTTAGAGAGAATTTTTCTGGGGACATTCTTCAGGTTTCCATTTTTGCTTCATAAAAATTACACCTTAGATGGCAGTCTAGTTGGTTTGGGGATTCAAGAAGTTCAGGACATGCCACCTGAAAATATGCCACTTGATATATTGAATATTTGGAGCTGAAGGCACTTGAAAAACAGCACATGCAGGGAGAGGCTTTCTCTAAAATCCACTATTTCCCTAAAGAAGATCCTCCAAAAGGAACTCCGTTGTCATAAATCCCTCCCCAGGAGTTTCAGCGACCAGGGAAGATTGACTCTGATCACAGGACGGGAGACTAGAAGTCAACACAGCACCCAGACGAACTTTGCCACAAACTATCGTGTCTCCCATTTATTTCACTAAGGGCCCATTTATCTTCCCTGAAAATTATTTACTCTCTCTTAAGTTGCCTACATCTCCCCTCCCTTACACTTATTAACATGGTATATAAGCTCTCAAATCTCACTTTTTGGAGTAGTCACTTTTCTTTTTCCTATGATGCCTCCACGCATGTACCGTTAAAAATTAATAAATTTGTATACCTCTTCTCCTGTTAATCTGCCTGTTATCAGTTTATTTTTTAGACCCAGTAATTGAACCTAAGAGGATAGAGGGAAAATCTTCGTTCCCCTACAGGATCATGAAATGGGCCCTTAGATATTCAACCATCTTCTGCTCTTCCAAATAACAAATCTCTGTTAAGAACTGATACATTCACTGGCATTGGGGGTTGGGGGAGAGGACGACATCACACTGAACTTAGAATGGAGGCATCTCTTGACAAGGCTTAGGTGCCTGTTGTTTGCTTTTTAAGCAAACTCTGTGTGTACTTTCTGAATGAGGGGGAGGCATCCAGCAAATTGCTTTTCCTTCTTATTTCTAAAGAACAAATATTAAGATGCAGCCAGGTGATTGTATATAGTCAACATTCTGGTCCTACAATCATCTTTTCACTCCATTGGTACAATTTATCCCTCTCCACTGTAGGAAATTGGCACTATAGAAAGGGATGATGCGTGTGGCTATGTTAATTTAAATATTAATGAAATTAGATTAAATTAAAAATGCATTTCCTCATTTATACAAGCCACAGAATCAAATGCTCAACAATCATAAAAAGCTAGCAGCCTTTGTATTGGATAACATGGAGATAGAATCTTTCCATCATCATATGTCATAAAAATCTTTCAGACAGTGCTACTACAGAACTATGTTTCTTTATCACAGCTACACTTTAGAATCAGCTGGAGAGCTTTAAAAAATGCAAATGCCTTGGTACCACCTCAGACTAATTTAATCAGAATGTCCCAGGATGGGGCCAAGGTATTAGAAATCTTTGAAAGAGCCCTGCATCTAGTGATTTTAGGCAGCTAAGGTCGAAATTCAATTCTATAAAGTAAAGTTTATCTTTACTGAATCAACAATTCTCTTTTCAAAGGTATTTTTTTAATCAGCATTTAAGTATGATAAAAATCTCTCCTCTCTTAAAAACAAAGTCTCCCTTAAAATAGCAATAACTATAATGGCGATAACAATGACACTTCCTCTTGATTCTAGATCCCATTTTCTCCACTCCTGAACTGTCATTATCTGCAAGGTCAAATCCTTTAAATGTGTGCCTTAATCCAGGGAGGCAACTTTCTCACTTCCTACTTAATCTTTACTCCAAATATCCTGGCTTCCATCTCCACTATGCCACTAAAGTGACTCCTAGTAAGTTGACCAATGACTTCCACTTCTCTAAACGTAGGCAACGTTTTTCAATGTTCATCTTAGTTGATTCTCAGGAGCCCTTAGCACTTTTTCGTCCTTGAAGCATTCCCCACCTTGCCTCCTCTGATGCAGTGTCCTTGCTGTCCTCCTCTGTCTATGAAATCTCCTCTGCTTCTCTTTATTCAGGTGTTTCTCAAAGTTTCATTATAGGCTCTCTTGATTTCTTGCTCTATCCTCTCTTCTTAGTAAAATTGCAGTTATAGAAATGTATTCTATATAATCATTAATCTTCAATTAACTTTTAGCCAATATCTTTTCTCTGAGCCAATATCTGTCTCAGCAAGATCTCTACTAGGATGTTTTAAATGAAAGTAAAGTTAACCTGTCAAGATCACAATGTCAGGCTCCATCTCAAACTGGTTCTGTTCCTCGTATTTTCTATCTCAGTTTATGCCACTGAAATTCTTCAACTCTATAAACCAAGGTGCTAAATTGTCTTTGAAATCTCTCACCAATATCTACTATGTCTACAGTGGATAAGTTCAAAAATATCTCTCAAATCTATACATTTCTTTCTCTTTCTGCCACCTCCTTCTTAGTCCAAGCTACCACTATCTATTTCTCCTGAGTGACTCAGGTACATCAATGCTAACCACCCCCAACCCTCAATGCACCCAACATATTTCAGCCGGAGTGAACTAAAAAGAAAGAAATGTTATGTTCCTCATATGCGTATGTTGGTGTTGCAATCCAATGTACACATCAGGATAGATGTGGAGAGGGCTGATGGCCACTGAGTTTATTATAACCAGTGTTTCAATATATACATAGCTTACATCTGTTAAACATACACAGGTGTTCTGGATGAAGTAATTAGCAAATGCCAAGAATTCTTAGTGATTTTTCAAGGAGCCCTTTCTTGGCCTCTGTTTTGATATTATCATGTTATTGCTGTGCCT
This sequence comes from Equus quagga, assembly GCF_021613505.1. NCBI lineage: Eukaryota > Metazoa > Chordata > Mammalia > Perissodactyla > Equidae > Equus > Equus quagga. The sequence goes on from NC_060271.1 coordinate 95,531,328, forward strand.
GTATATTTTTATCTCGGGGCAGGCAAGATCTCAGGCAATGGCCCCTCCTGCTCCTGATATCAATATCATTTCTCCATCTGTGCCCCTGGGCAGCTGATGCCTGTCTTAGGTTGCCTCCCCCTGGAAGTCTTACCTGTCATTGGCTAACCAGCCTTCTCACCTCCGGGTCACAGTTTGTTGGCAAGCTTTTTCCGGTGATTATTAACCCTTCCTGTGTCAGGGGCAGCTACAGCATAAATTGTTCCAATAATTTTGCTTTTAGAATGGAGACCAAAATCCATTATTTAGGCTTGCAAAGCTCTTCATGATCAGCCACCCCACATCTCTCCAGCTGTAAAGTCTTCTGTTCTTCTCTTCACTCTATGTGCTTAACCAAGTTGATGACCTCTTCTTTTTAGGAAGATCAGCCCTGAGTGAACATCTGCAGCCAACCCTCCTCTTTTTGCTGAGGAAGACCAGCCGTGAGCTGATATCCCTGCCCATCTTTCTCCATTCTATGTGGGATGGCTGCCACAGCATGGCTTAAGAAGCGTTATGTAGGTCTGCCCCCGGGATCCAAACCAGCAAACCCCAGGCCGCCAAAGTGGAATGTGTGAACTTAAATGCTGCACCACTGGGTCGGCCCCTTGATGACTGCTTTTGAGTCCTACTTACCTTGAGATCTTTACATATGCCATTTTCTCCAGAAAGGTTTTCCTTTCACTAATTAAATACTACTTGTGTTTCAAATTCCAGCTCAAATATCACATTCTCAGGAATGTTTTCCTTGATTTGATAAATAAATTTAGGGTGTTTTGTTGTTGTTGTTATGCACTGTCATTATCCCAGTAATTTTATTCAACACAATTAATCACAGTTTGAAAAACCTGTTAATTTGCATGATCATTTGATTACTGTCTGCCTCCTCCAGTCAGTAAGTTTCTGTATCTATCCTACTCAAGATTTTATGTCTGATGTCCTAGTACAGTGTATGCTTCATAGTAGGAATACAGTAGATATTTATTGAATAAATGAAAGAATAATAATTAAGGGGAGTATATAACTTAGTTTTTAAACAATGGCAAAATAAGTTGTGTAATGAGAAAATATTAGACACATGGACCTTCTGATACTCTTAGGAAAATAGTGTATCATTATTATAGGTAAACGCATTTTTAATTTTTAAATGGCATGATCAATCTGATTAAAAAGTGAATAATTCAGACCAAATCTGTCACAAGCACTTCCTTTCTTATAAACTGACTCTGTGTCTAGAATGAAAATGAAGAGAGTTATTGTACCAGTACGAAGTGTGTGTTCAAGGGGAGTCTGCTGCAGAAGGAAAAAGATCAGCGTGATGCTTAATTATATGGATCAATTGCCTGACTAGTCAAAACGTTTCTCTCTTATCCACTCTGTGCATATACACAGATCTGACACCAATTTAATCCCAAGAAGATTAAGAAATAATCTAAATGTGCAGCATGGTAAATTCCACTCCCCCCCTCCCCGCCCAAGAATATGTGTGGAACTATTTAGGACAGTGAATTCTTCTTGAAGCAAAAGCAAGCAAACAAAAACAGAATGAAGGACAGACTAAAATCTTTCTCTAAAAAATATCGTTTTAAATATGAACATTTGCCCAGTCCACAAAAAATACGAATGAAATCTAAAACTTTCTTTAAAGCATTAAAATAAGAATAAAAATGCTCACTCCCTGCTCTGAGGGCTAGGTTTTGGCAATGGGATATTGACAATGTTCTCTTGACAGAGGCAATAAATAGATGAATAACAAGATGTGGCCTGAGGTGACGGAGGTAGGAAAAGTCAAGCATGATATCAGAGACATACTAGGACCTTATTAAACTCATTTATATGCCAGGGAACTTTTTTTATGCTTCATTGGATTAGAGATGTCCATAAATTCTTGCTTGGATGATGTCATGATAAAAATATAGCCCAGTCCTAAAGTAATCTAATACTATACGATAACTATGAAGCATTTCTAAATCAGTGTCTGGTACTAAATTCCAGATATGTAAATATCAACAGAATTCCATTTCCTAATGACTTTCTTGAACAGATGTTTACCTACTTTTCTGAATGAGCCATGAAAATTGAGGTTATGTGAAATGAATTCTTGCTAGAAAATCAGTTAAGAAGTCAGTAACGTTTGCATATGGACACCAATTCCTTTAGGTCCTTTTTCCTCCCATGAAAGAGAGGCTTGCACTGATGGAAATAGATATGTTTACAGTGGCCTTAATGTAAAGCCAGCTGGTTTATTACACAGTGAGGAAATATGAGTTTGCAGAGGAGTCATCTTTCTTTAACACTTTCAAAGAAGTAGAGATTGTGTCCTAGGAGAAATTTATCTATATGGATGTTCAATTTTTTTGTAGTTTCCAAATACACTGGAAATATATTCCTTTTCCTTTAAAAAAAATCATTTCCATCTACACAAGCATTTTGTGGTGAATCCCAATGAAGTTAGTGACCTAAGAATGATATATCTTAAATATCAAAGATGTCAGACAGTTTCTTTGAGCTAAAGGATCCCATATTTTTGAATGAATGTCTCCTACTTGGTATCTTTTTGTTAAGGGCCATTTGAGAATATTTACAAAACTGTCTCTGTAAATAATGTCCTTTGGTCAAAGTGTAATATGGTTTCAGTCTAACCCATTGGTTAAATGCTTTGAATATTCCCTTGGAATAGATTACAGTCTCAGAAGATTGGAATATGAAGAGCAGTCAAATATATGTCTCAGTCTTCCAACAAACTTTACCAAAGTAGCTTTTTTTCTTGACTTTAACCAAAAGTGTTGTTGAGATGAGGGAGTTGGAAGAAATAGGGAGAGAGTCAAGCTAAAGACATTTGAATAATGAGACAGAAAACCCAGAAGACAAAACAACTGTGGATTCTTATTCATCCAGTGATGAGTATCTTTAAAGGTTGTTGGAAAGGAAGCTAATTAAAAACAATAACCTATCCATTCAGAAAGAGCACAGAAAGAACACAAGAACGTTATTTTGGAAGAATTTTAGTGCAATATGAACTTGCAGGTGAAAATGTTCTTTTAATAGCTGGTGGCGATTGCTCACTATACCTCCTGAACAGTACTCATTTTCACTCCATGTCCTGCCTTTATTAAGTACCAGTGTTGGGCAAAGCTCAAGTTTTAACTTACTAATTATCATCAGAGAGATGAAATAAGTTATAGCAAAACAGGACTGTATCCAAGAAAAAAATCTCTATAGCATTCTCCACAGACTTTGACCTTGAGTTCTAATTCCAGTTATTCTACTTTACATGAAATATGTCCTTAAATAAGTCACTTCAGCTCTCTGTACTAATTCTCTTATCAATGAAATCCAGAATGCTTTCCAGCTTCAATCAAATGTCTTCTCCCAGCATCTCACCAGCAACCATGATTAACCCAGCCTCTGGAAAATTCTATCACCATTTGACCAAGTGATCACTTTAATTTTGGCTCCTTATACCATAATGCCTTTATGCTGGGGTAACACATATATTCAGTTGGAGTTTGTAGCTACTCAGACTCAGACCATAGGTTAAGAAATGTTATAGAAGTAACATAATGCTGCTGACAAAAATCTCCCACCCTACCAATATAGAAGCAAGAACACAACACATTACTGAGTAAGCATTAACTGATCTACAGGCAAGTAAGGAAGCATGACAGTGACTGTGAAGTTAAGACAAAATCTCACACGTTTTACATAGCAATGAAGAAGAAAGAAAAAGGAATTCACTATCTCCTTGAGAGACTAAGGGAAGCACCTCCTTAGTGCTTAGTGAACACCTCCTGTATATTTTATGAGGAATACCTGAGATAGCTCTAGAGGTACCTTTCGACATATCTAGAGGTTATTGGGCCCAAAACTTAAAAGATATATCTCCCTTGTAAAAACAAGAAAGTGGGCTTAATCCCTAGAGAGATATATCTTTATTTAAAAGATTATAAGGACCCAAATTTACTACATTTACAAGGAAACATTAAAACAAAAAAAAAAAAATGGGGAACTGGTCTTTTTGCCCTTTATAGCAGAGAAAATTATTTTTATTTACTCAAAGTGTAAAGAACTCTGTATGAGTGTAGTTATTTGAGCCTCAAAAAAAAAAAAAAAAGAAAGAAAGAAAGAAAAGGGTGAAGGGGTGGAAGAGGATACTCCAAGCTAATGGTGAACAAAAGAAAGCAAGTGTCGCAATACTTCTATCAGACAAAATAGATTTCAAGATAAAGCAGGTACAGAGAGACAAAGAGGGACAGTATATAACGGTCAAAGGCCATTCCATCAAGAAGAGATAACACTTATAAGTATCTATGCACCCAACACAGGAGCATCAAAGTTCATGAAGCAACTATTAAAAACCTAAAAGAAGATATTCATAGTAACACAATAATAGTAGGGGGCCTCAACACCCCACTCACATCATTGGACAGATCATCCAGACAGAAAATCAACAAGGAAACAGTGGAATTAAATGAAAAGCTAAAACAGTTGGACTTAATAGACATATATATATAGAACACTCCATCCAAAAACAGCAGAATACACATTCTTCTCAAGTGCACAGAACATTCTCAAGGATAGACCATATGTTGGGAAACAAGGCAAGCCTCTATAAATTTAAAAAAATTGGAATAATAAAAAGCATCTTCTCCAATCACAATGTTATAAAGCTAGAAATTAATTACAAAAAAAGGCTGAAAAAGGGACAAAGATGTGGAGACTAAACAACATGCTATTGAACAAGTAATGGATCATTGAAGAATTAAAGGAGAAATCAAAAAATATCTGGAGACAAATGAAAATGAAAACATATCATACCAACTCATATGGAATGCAGCAAAAGCCATATTAAGAGGGAAATTCATTGCAATACAGGCACACCTTAACAAACAAGAAAAATCCCAAATAAGCAATCTCAAATTACACCTAAGTGAATTAGAGAAAAAAGAACAAACAAAGCCCAAAGTCAGCCAAAGGAGAGAAATAATAAAAATCAGAGCAAAAATAAATGCTATTGAAACAAAAAAGGCAGTAGAAAGGATCAATGAAACAAAGAGCTGGTTCTTTGAGAAGATAAATAAAATTGACAAACCCTTAGCCAGACTTACAATGGAAAAAAGAGAGAAAGCTCAAATAAACAAAATCAGAAAAGAAAGAGGAGAAATAACAGACTCCACAGAAATACAACAGATTATAAGAGAATACTATGAAAAACTATATGCCAACAAAATGGATAACCTAGAGGAAATGGATAAATTCTTAGACTCTTACACCCTCCCAAAGCTGAGTCAAGAAGAAACAGACAATCTGAATAGATCAGTCACAAGGAAAGAGATTGAAACAGTAATCTAAGGAGGTGAAGGACTTATACAATGAAAAGTATAAGACATTATTGAAAGAAATAGATAAGGATATAAAGAGATGGAAAGAGATTCCATGCACATGAATTGGAAGACTAAATGTAGTTAAAATATCCATACTACCCAAAGCAATCTACAGATTGAGTGCAACCCCAATCAGAATCCCAATGACATTCTTCACAGAAACAGAGCAAAGAATCCTAAAATTCATATGGGGCCACTAAAGACCCTGAATTGCTAAAGCAATCCTGAGAAAGAAGAACAAAGCTGGAGGCATCACAATCCCTGACTTCGAAACGTACTACAAAGCCATAGTGACCAAAATGGTATGGTACTGGTACCAAAACAGGCACACAGATCCATGAAACAGAACCGAAAGCACAGTAATAAAACCACACATCTACGGACAGCTAATCTTTGACAAAGGTGCCAAGAACATAGAATGGAGAAAAGATAATCTCTTCAATAAATGGTGTTGGGAAAACTGGACAGCTACATGCAAAAGAATGAAGGTAGACCACTATCTCATGCCATACACAAAAATAAACTCAAAATGGATCAAAGACTTGAAGATACATCCTGAAAATATAAAACTCTTGGAAGATAACGTTGGTAGTACACTCTTTGACATTGAACTAAAAAGTATCTTTTCGAATACCATGTCCTCTCAGACAAGGGAAACAAAAGAAAAAATAAACAAGTGGGATTTCAGCAGACTAAAGAGCTTCTGCAAGGCAAAAGAAACTAGGATTAAACAAAGAGACAACCCACCAATTGGGAGAAAATTTTTGCAAATCATAAATCTGACAAGGGGTTAACCTCCAATAATATATAAGGAACACACACAGCTGAACAATAAGAAAGCAAACAACCTGATCAAAAGTGGGCAGAGGAGATGAGCAGACATTTTTCCAAAGAATATATACAGATGGCCAATAAACACATGAAAAGATGCTCAATGTCACTAATCATCAGGGAAATGCAAATTAAAACTACACTAAGATACCACCTTACAACTGTTAAAATGGCTATAATCACTAAGACTAAAAATAACAAATGCTGGAGAGGGTGTGGAGAGAAGGGAACCCTCATCCGTTGCTGGTGGGAATGCAAACTAGTGTAGCCACCATGGAAAACAGTATGGACATTCCTCAAAAAACTAAAAATAGAAATACCATATGACCCAGCTATACCACTACGAGGTATCTACCCAAACAACTTGAAATCAACAATCCAAAGTAACCTATGCACCCCCATGTTCATTGCAGCACTATTCACAATAGCCAAGATGTGGAAGCAACCCAAGTACCCATCGACTGATGATTGGATAAAGAAGATGTGATATACATATAGAATGGAATACTACTCAGCCAGAAAAAAAAGACAAAATCATCCCATTTGCAATAACATGGAAGAACCTAGAAGGAATTATGCTAAGTGAAATAAGCCAGACTGAGAAAGACAAACACCAGATGATTTCACTCATATGTGGAATATAAACAAGTACTTGGATGAACAGTTCAGTGGTTACCAGGGGAAGGGAGGTGGCGGGGTGCAGAGGGTGAAGGGGAGCACTTATGTGGTGACAGTCAAGAAATAATGTACAACTGAAATCTCACATTGATGTAAACTATTATGAATTCAATTAAAAAAAAGAAAAGAAAAATAAAGGAATAACATAGATTCCTGTTCTGAGACTGGAATTTTAGCAGAAACACTATGGATAATCACAGAGAGTAAAGCGCACAGAGAATAATAACCCCAAATAGAAACTTCAATGTAGGAATCAGTTGTCGTCATTGTACAACAGTGCCACTGATTACCATGGTCTTTTCTCATCCTTCTCATCTTATTTTAGTTACATTTGCCTCAGATCTTTCAGGTCTTGACATTATCAACAGTTGGAAAGGAACAGTGCTGTGTCCAGTGTTCTAACCCAGTGCTGTCAGATAAAATGAAATGTAAGCCACACTTGGAAGTTTGAATTTTCCAGTAGCTACAATAAAAAAGTAAAAAGAAGCATGTAAAATTGACTTTAATAATAGATTTTATTTAATCCAATATGTCTAAAATATTGCCATGTCAACACATAATCAATATAAAAATGATTGAGATATGTTACTTTTTTTAACCAAGTTTTTGTAATCTGGTGTGTATGTTACGTTTACAACACCTCTCAATTCAGATCACTCACATTTCAAAAGTTCAGTAGCCAAATGTGGCTAGTGGCTGCCATACTGGATGGCACAGGTCTAACCAAATTCATAAGAAACACATGTTATCTGCTCTCTGTGATGGTGGTACCCATATACTTTTATTCTGGAATTTTAAATTACAGGCCAGAGGGATTACTTTTTCTAATTTCTATTGTCATGGTTTGTGGGTAACAACCACAAACATCCCTTTGTAACCCTCTGAGTTCCAAATTGATTGAGAACCAGGCACAACTTTCATGTAGATATAGATCAAAATATCAGTTTCAATTTTTTATAAAACCCTGCATTATAGTATGTTGTTAGATCTCTGTCTGCACTATGCTTCCTAATCCTGTTCCCTAGGTCTAGCTTTGGGGCTGCGTGTCTGCGTGGGGGTGTGTACAGCAGAGTGAACTCTTATCAAAGCACTCTTCCCTGAGGGAAGGGGCTGAGTGGACTGGGGTCTGCTGCCTGCAAGGAGAAGCCAGGAAGAGTCTTTTCCCATTTTCAACAACTTTTCCTCGATTTTGGAGGAGGAGGGAGAGAATTTGGAAAAATCCTTTCCAATACTTTTTCTCCTTGGGGAGTAGAATGGTCAGGGGAATAGTCATTCTGTAAAGCTACTCTTAAATCCCCAAGAGGAATAAGATTTTAATTATACTAAGGAAAACTAGGTATTGGGGTGTTAGAAGGAGGCACACTAAAAAGCTTTTAATTAGAATTATAGGTGGTTTTATTTGCAGAAGTAAGGAAACCCTGCAGACCTGACAGGAGGAGATATGTTAAGAAACTTTTAACTAAAATTATGGATGAGTTTATTTGAAAATTTACCATATCAGGCCAATTAAAAAATAACAATAACAACATGCAAATAGCTTATCTTTCTTACCCAACTTTCCAAGACTCTCTTACTCACAGCCTTTAGGATTCTGTCAAAATCTGACTGATTAGCCTCTGAAAATAAATGCCCTGGGCAGGATGTATGCAATTGGGGCGACAATACCTGTTGTTGATTGCAACTCAGTGAAAAATTGCTGACATTTCATGCCCCACAGCTTGGAAGTGGTTTTGTCTAAGCTTGCTTATTTATTTGTTTATAAGGCTGAACAATCCTTGACCAACTGAGATGACAGCAAAAATTGGTTTCTCCCATTTGACTTCCTTATATGGTTTTTTATGTATTGAAAGCAGCTTTCTAAATGTTAATTTGGTTTGCATAATTTTCCCCCCAAATCATGTTAAATGATTTTCAGGTGCAATCGCCAAAAAACCTGACATGGGAAGAAAAAAGATGCATTTGTTTACTCTTTACTATTTTTCTTTAGTTTCAAAGCTTTATGTTTTTTTTTCCTGAGGAAAAATCTGTTGCCAATTTTCCTCCTTTTTTTTCTTTTTTGTTTGAGGAATATTAACCCTGAGATAGCATCTGTGCCAATCTTCCTCTACTTTGCACATGGGACACTGCCACAGCATGGCTGGTGAGTGGAGTTGGTCCACATCTGGGATCCAAACCTGTGAACTCAGGCTCCCAAAGCACAGTGAAGAAAACTTTAACCACTCAGCCATAGGGCTGGGCCTGCCAAGCTTTACTTTTAAGAAAAAATCTTTTCGGCATTTTGTTTTCAGTAATGTATACTGAGAAAGAGAATAGGACCCAATGTTTGTTCAAATATGAGGTCGTCTGTTTTGAAGGCTCATAAGGAGCTGGGGATTGGAAAACAGTAGTTTCAGAGAATCTAGAGGACAAATTATTAGGGCCCTGCATACCTGAAGCACCGAGCTCTGAGAGAGGAAGGTGGCCTGAGAGACCATGGAGGGCCACTGGAGGCAAACTTTGTGACTGCACAATTTTCGTAGGGAATGATCTTGTCAAGTTCATATATTGCTTCTTCCATTACCTTGTACCATTATGTAATACTTTTCTTTTATGTCTTTCTTCCATCTCTACTAAATACCACACACTTATTCAAAATCATTTGTCAGCATTTTCCTTGAAATGGGAATAAAAGTGCAAGTTGATATATATAGCTGTCTGAAATAAATGGCATTGAGCTCTCTAAAACCGAGAAAACATAGTGATCTTCAAAGAGAGAAGATTGGGGAGTCTGATCCGTAGCGTAGAGGTTAATTTCAGTGGGCTCCGCTTTGGCAGCCCAGTTTCATGGGTTCATATCCTGGGTGCAGACCTATACTACTCACCAGCCATGCTGTGTCAGCGACCCACATATAAAACAGAGGAAGATTGGCACAGATGTTAGCTCAGGGCTAATCTTCCTTAGCAAAAAAAAAAAAAAAAAAAACGAGAGAGAGGATTAGGGTACTAGTTAAAGAGCTGGTAGGGGACCAGTTTTCTCACACTACTTAATCTTGATTTCATGAATGAGTACTGCATTGATTTTTTTCTTTTTTGTATATCAGAGATGGAGATCAATATGAAACTCATAAAATATTTGGACATAACTCTTAAGGATACTGAATCAACAGCCATATTTGCATTCCTACTATGAGACATACATTGCAAGAGGCACTAGTAATATCAACATAAATTAGTCAGTCCTGACTTCAAGAATCTCAAGTTGTTTCAGCTGGACTGTAACAGATCTGTGCCCAAAATGTTATGTTAGCACAAATGAGGGAGGACATTCTTCTCACAAAATGTCTTCAGAAAGTTCCTTTGGAAATTTGGAGGAACAAGTAGAATTTACTACCTTCAATTTGGCACAGATAGACTGAAATTAAGTCCAGAGTAAATCTCTGGAAAGAAAAGGACTGATAAGAGCTTTCAGGTAATCCCTCACACAATCTGCCTAAATATCTGATTAATTTAATGAAAAAAATCCATTCCCATCTGTTTTTTGACTTGATATAGACAAAGCTTAAATACCTGATAAACCTAATGTCTACAAATGATCTGATGCCTGACAAAGCAATGAAAAATATTCCAGTATTTGGCATCATGTAGAGGGTTGTACCTGAAGAGATAACTGATTTCTAGATTCGTGGATTGGGCCAGGGGCTGGGTAACTAGGGAGTGGAGTGGAGAGTTGAGGAGGGCAGGAGGGTAAGAGACACGGAATTAAACAGGACCCCTGCTGTTTGATGGCCACGTCCACCTGTGGGCTGGGCTGAGTATATGGCATGCTCATGTAGTGAAATAAGAATGACGGAATTATTAGCACACATTGAAAGGATGTGATAAAATAGCATTCACACTACATTAGTTCAGAATAGTGATACAGGTATTAATTAGTGTTTTAGTGGAGAAGTAGTGAGCCTTTTGCTATTCTGTTGTGGTATAGTCACTGAAGAATAATTCACACCAAAAAATCGTTTCAAAGGAACTAACTAACATGAAAGATAATCTAAATATGCTGAGCAATTTTCACACTTTCTCCCTGCTTTATAATTCTTTTCATGGTATGCTTGACTATACCATAGTGGAATATAACGTCTCAAGCAGAAGTTAATGTAATATAAGTATACTGGATTAAACATTCAAAAATTTGTTTTTAGCCCAAATTAGTTGCAGATACTGGATGTTAGGTCTTCACATTCATTTGGGGACGAGTTACTACAAAGGCATCAACTCATTTTTGCAAGGATGTCTGTAATTTCATTCTTACCAATATATGACTCCAGAAATAACTGTAGTGCGACAGCTTATTTAATTATTGCTGCCTTGCTCTTTCTTTACACACAAGTGCACCTACATATAAAATGAGACTCTCTTAGCGGTATCAGACAGCTCACATTAAATGGACATAACATCATGGAGAAGGCCATTTACCGCTCGCCCATTACAGGCAACAGCATCTTAACTCCTGGATTGTGCGTAGTTTTTGAACACGTGCAAATTACTATGGCAAGATCATTTTCATTGCTCGTTTAATTTTCCTGAGTGGGAGGGCATAAAACCACACATGAGCTACTTTCTATTCCTCATAGTTTAAGAATTTGTAATCTTAGATCAAAGGATATCAGAACTCAACTGCCTCTTCAGAAAAGTCCAGAGGATAGGTTGCCTGGCAGAGGAGGTTTCAGGGACATGGAAAAACTGTAAGAACCAAGACAAATTATTGACAGTTTCATAATTCCAGCAGTTTGGCCCCAAAGTTTGGTCTTTATCCCTGGTATGTTTTCCCTCACATCCCATTTCTGATCTGTGTTGACATCTTCATGAGTCCTACTATTATTGCCTGATTTAGTACTGGGTCTACTTTAGTCTCTTTTTTCACAGCACATATCACCTGCTAGTATAATAAGATTGACTTGTTTTTAAGCAACAACTGTTTCCTCTCACTGCTGGAATGTAAGTTTTATCTGGGCAGGAACATTCGTCTGCTTGTTCCCTGATTTATTTGAAGGTCCTAGAACAGTGCTCACCTCATAGTAGTGCTCAGTAAATATTTATTGATTGACTACATCAGCTGAAACCTGAGCCAAGACATAATTGTGGGAAGGAAGGAAATCATGTGGATATCTACAGAGACCACATTTCAGAAGGAGGGAACAGAAAGTGCAAAGAGCCAAGATAGGAGTCATAAGCAGCAAGGATGCCGGTATAGCTAGAAGGGAAGAATGACGGGGAAAGTATAGGAAATAAAGGCACATAGCTAGTAAGTGATGGAGCCTGCATTAAAGCTCAGATAATCTGGCTCAGAGCCTGTGCTCTTAACTATTAAACTTAGATCAATATCCAACTCTTTCACTTACTAATTAGATGATTTGTACCTGGCTTCATGAATACTCTCAACCTCAGTCCTCTCACTAGTGACATAGGGGTAACTACCTCACAGAAACATTGTGGGAATTAGGTGAAATATCGTATGTAAAATGCCTTACAAGTGGATTAATAAATATTAGACCCCTTCCCACCCATGTCTACCCCCTGATTCATTGGATACACTACAGTTGTTTGGGTCAGAGAAGAACTCTTAAAAAAAAAATAAAAGCCACCAGTCCCCAAATCTAAACTTCAGAACCATTAACAAATCTAACCCACCAAGTGGATACCGAATAATACTCTGAAGGATTGTTAGGACAGTATTCTCGAGTAAGTTCTCAAGTAAACTCAGGTCAAAACCATCTAGCACTTCAACAATTGTCTAATCAGGGAATTATCCAGGGATGGACAATGAATTTCGAGTAATGACTTAGGCTGCTGTTGGCCTCCAGATAGCTGAGTTTCCCATTTAAGAAAAGTCTGCGGTGAGAGATAAGGACCAGGGCAAAGATAATCCTAATTACAGTCCCAGGCAGAGGACCTCCACCTTTATGCTAGAGAGTAGATGCCAGTTGTCTTCCTTGTGCCTCTTTTCAGCTCACATGGAAGAAAGTAGTGAACATTTGCTTACTGCACTGGAGATTAACTTTACTAGGTAGAGTATGGACCCAACAGCTTCAGTAAGATTTAAAGGATTAGAAGCCTTTATAAGAAATTTTGACCTCCAATAGCCCAGAACATTTCCATATTATAATAATAGTCCATGATTGTGGTCCACATGAAAAGGTATAAGGTCTTATATTTAGGGAGGGGATCACATTAAATATTATCTACTATTATCTACTATTAAATATTAAATAATTAAATATTATCTAAATTTAGTGATCCAGAATTATCTTAAATGGGTTTCTGTGCATAAGTCTTGCTCTCCAATTAGAAAGCAAACTCATTAATTTCGGTCCCTTTCCTGCCATAGCTGCTTCAACTTCCCCAACCCCTAACACACTGACACATCAATCACAGTTCTAGCTATGCTGAGAAAACTTACTATGTGATTGACTCTGGGAGGAAAAAAAATCTATTAATTAGGTAAAAATCCAGAAAAGGAAACACAGCCAGGCAACAATAATCAGAGTTGACATCCATTAAGCGCAATTGGTTTTGTACCAAGAGCCCACAATATTTTTGGGAGCCCATGAAACTGTTTTAACTTCTTTTAAAATCTGAAAGAAAAACAATGTTTAGGTCAAAGAAAATATTTTAATTTATAGTATTAATATATTCTTTATACCAATGGGATTATAAAGTTTAATTTTTATATTTTTCATGGAGGAAGGAGCCCATAAGGACAAACAGATCTAGGGTCCATGTAAGTCATAATGTGACCCTTAACTCAATGTATGTTTTCTGTTTGGAATATAAACCTAGCCAAGGATTCTAGTATAGCTCTACCGTCGGCATTTTTTACTAACGTTCCTCTCTGCTATTAGAGCCCATCAAAAAAGTAGGCAGCCAGATGCCTAAGGATTCGACTAGCAGTCAGAGTCAGACTGGCAAAACCCACCAGCACAGGAAACCAGAGACCAGCTTACCCCAGCTGGGGCTCTGCCTTCTTAATCCTAGCTTGTTCTGGTCAACGCACCTGAACTACGGCTCTATCGATTGCCTTCCATTCCTAAACTGGGCTTGGTGGCCTGGCTCTCATATGCTGAGGTTTTTTTAACCTCGCTTTGGTTTACTAGCTTTGCTTTGCTCCAAATTTATACTCTTAAATCAGAGATAGGATCTTCAGGCTGGAAAGCAAAACATAATTCTCAGAAATTCCTTTCTACAGAAGTTGTGTACTATATCCCTGGGTTAACCACCAAGCAACATCTGTTTTGCAAGACTGAGTCATGCTTCAAGTCCTGATACTGAGTGTGAGAGAAAATATTGTCCCTCCAAACTGATGCCATTCCAACTACAAGACAAGCTACTTCTCTGCTACGATCTCTGAAGCTCACAAAATTTCTATTTACGTCTCACCAGAGGAGAGTTTAGGATGTGGTGTTATTTCTAGTTGTTAATTTTTATTATCATTTCATAATCCTAGCCCTTGCTCTGCAGCAGGTGACCGATAACTATGTAGTGTTAACCTAATATTTTTTCTTGTAATGGACATAAGAAATCAGGCTTGAAAAAGCTAATTTAGGTTGTGTGTTTTTTTGATTTTATTCTTTCATTCATTGATTCATTCAATCAATCAAGTATTTAGCAAAAATAAAAATATAAAAAATAAGATATATTCTGTGCCAAATATGGCTCATATTCCTTGTTGTATGCATTTTGTACAATTTTGGTCCTGTACCAGAAGTGTTCATTTCTCTTGAATGATTGGTATTTTATGTTATAACTTTATATTAATCATACTTCATAAACAGGAAAGTTAGTTTACATCAGTCCAAGGAGGAGGCTTCTGGGGATTTGACAGACACTGTAAATAGGATTGGTTGACTTTAATGCATCACTCTTTCCCCGCTTCTCTGAGATGGAGCTAGTTTACCCACGATGGTCTATTTTGAAGAATCAACATTGGGCCATTGGGTCAGGGCCTGTAAGTGGGGATTCAAAGATGAAAACTCAAGAGACTATAGATGTCAGACAAATATAAGGTAAAGATTAGTTAAATTGGACCTTTTTCAATCCTTTGAGGATCTATGCACTTTTTAAGGCTTGTAAGGAGAAGACTACAGTTAATAAATAGGATTACTTCTTACATTATCCGGGAGACGACATGTAATGAAACCTCCACGTTGGTCATGGAAGAGGAAGAGAGAGACTGGAGAAGTGCGTAGGGCCTTTCCACAACCTTTGCCTGGAGCTGATACACTATTTCTATTCACATTTTACTGGCCAGAATTGGTAAACTGCCATGCTGATTTCTGGGGCTGGAGAGTACCTCACTCTTATACCCAGGGTAGGGTTGCCAGATTTAGTGTATATATATATATGTACATACATATATATGACATCCAGTTGAATTTGAATTTCAGATAAACAACAATAATTGACTTATACTAAAAATTATCCTTGTTTATCTGAAATTCAAATTTACTGAACATCCTGTATTTCACCCGGTAACCTCCTATGAAGGAAATGAGCTTTGGTGAACATTAGCAATGGCTGCTTCACGTCTCTATTCAGTGACCCTCAGGCATTTGCTTTTGTCTGGGGAAACCTTTTTGGTTTCTCTTTGGGAATCCTTCTGGCAACCTTCAGAGCATACCACCTTGGCCCTGTCTTGGGTGATTAAAGAAAGCTATTTACTATTTTTATTCCTTAACTTCTGTTCTTTCCTAATAATCCTTTTTTTTGTAAAAACCACAGTTCTCAAGCTGGTATTACAGTGACCTAGATGGCAGTCGAGCAAATTTAGCTTGCTAAAGTGTGTCCTGAGGTGTCTGCAGACAGTACCTATTGACTTTTGTTGAAGGGCAGAGTTTAACTCATAGAAATAGCACAACTTGCCCCTAAGGCTATATTCCGTGAACAGAGCAAAGTTTAGAATGGATGAGCGGCTTTAAAGTTACACTGGAACAGAAGCAATAGTCCAGGGAATCAAACTTTTAGAAACTAGCTTACAAAGTTGGTCCGAGGAGATGTGCATGAATGTGAATTTTAGGAGAAACGATTTATGCACAGAGGAAGAAATGTCTGGGGGAAGGAGGTGAAAGGACAGGTCATGTACTCAGGAAAGTACATACAAGACCATTTCTGTGCTTTCGGGGAGGGTTAACTCCTAATCTCCAATAATTAGTTGAGAGACAAAATGAATAAGACAAAGGTGTCTGGTGTACAACATTAATTGAGATAGTGTACACAATCTGCTTAGTTTGTCCTGACTAAAAAGGTTTATGAAGGTTTAATAATTATTAACCATTTTTATTCACTTTCATAGTTTCCAAGATAGATTTCTTTTTCACAATTAAACCTTTCTTAAATTCGGATATACTTAAAATCCATGACGTCTGCTGCTAGGTAGCAGCTGTGACTTAGTGATGTTAAAGCCTTCCTTTGACACTTTCTGTGAGAGCAAGAAATTGTATCAAAGTGTCTATGATTAGAAAAAATATGACGTTGTTAAACCAAACATTGCTAGGTTGCTTCCAAGAAACATAGTAGTGCAGAAGGAGCAAATAAAAAAAAATAATAAAATGCCTACATATTAATCCAAGCAATGATCACAAGCATATTCACATAATGATTCAATCTTAGCCCCTCTCTCGAAGTTTCCACTTCTCTGGGGAAAGTACAGATAAGCAGTAAAATGAATAGGGAGCAGATAATCAAAATTTGGGGTCGAGAATTCCAAGAACCTGAGAAATCAGATCTTGAATAACTGAGATATGACTCTCTTTTTCCTTGTGCTTTCCTCACTACTTGCCCATTTCTTTCTTTTTTTTTTGAAGTTTGCAAATGTTGCTTTTTTGACATGCTACAGTTTGTAAATTTAAGGTGTTCATTGTGTCACTTTGATATATTTATATACTGTAATATGATTGCCATTGAAGCAATATTTATCACATTACACCATTATGGTACAGTATTGTAGACTATATTTGTTAAACTGTGTGTTAGATTTCTATGGCTTATTTACTGCTTGTTACAACTTTGTACCCTTAAACACCATCATCCTTATCCCCCACTCTCATCCCCTGGTAACAACCATTTTACTCTCTATTTTTTTATAGATTTGACTTTTTTTTAGATTCCACATATAAGTGATATTACAAAGTACTTATCTTTCTGTGTCTGATTTATCTTGCTTAGCATAATGTGCTTGAGGTCCATCCATGTTGTCGCAAATGGCAGGATATCTTCCTTTCTCATGGCTAAATAATATTCCATTGTGTGTATATACCATATCTTTTTTTATCCATTCATCCACTGATGAGCATTTGGATTGTTTCCATATCTTAGCTATTGTGAATAGTGCTGTGATAAACATGCGCATGCATATATCTCATAGAAATCCTGTTTTCATTTCCTTTGGGTGTATACCCAGAAGTGGAATTGCTGAATTGTGTGGTAAATCTATTTTCAATTTTTCGAGGAAGCTCCATATTGTTTTTCATAGTGATTGGACTAATAGTCATTCCCACTAACAGTGCGTAAGGGTTCCCTTTTCACCACATCCTTGCCAGGACCTGTCTTTTGTGCTCTTGATGATAGCCATTCTAACAGATGTGAGGTGATATCTTATTGTGTTTTTGATTTGCATTTCCCTGATGATTAGCACCATTAAGCATCTGTTCATATGCCTGTTGGCCATTTTAATGTTCTCTTTGGAAATATGTCTATTTAGTTCTTCTGATCATTTTTCAATCAAATTGGTTTTTGTAGTTGTTGTTATTAAGTTCTGTCAGTTCTTTATATATTTTGGATATTGAACCCTTAACCAATACATTGTTTGAAAAAAATGTTCTCTCATTCTATAGACTGCCGTTTCATTTTCTTGATTGTTTCTTTTGTTGTGCAGAATTTTGTAAGTTTGATATGTTCCCATTTGTTGTTTGTGATTTTTTTGCCACTTAAATTAAATCAAAATGCATGGTTTACTAATTGTAGTAACAATACTTTTAGCAATCAACATATATTAGGGGAATTATAGAAAAGGGTTGTTATGCAGCATAAATGAGGTGACGTGTAAGGCACCAAGAATATGGTCTGCTACTGCATGAGTAGCTGTTAATAATATTTTATTCATTTTATTTATTTGTTGTGTCACTATCATTTTAATACAATGGCTCCTCTACTTTAATCCCATGGAATTAATACAAACATTTACTTTGTTTCTTTTTCTCCCTACCCTATCAACTGCACAAACCCTCTAGACAAACTCTTCTAGCCATTATCACCTGAAGATTCTTTTTCCAGTCTTACCTCTTTTTCCTTTAATTGGGCCCATCTCTATCCTCTTCATCTAACCAGGTTCTACTTACACTTTAAATGGAATCTAAATTTCACAATTTCTGGGTATCTATCCTCAGAGTGCCCTCCGTGATCTCTGTCTATTCAATCTCATTTTACACATATTGTCTAGACAGGTTTAAATTCTAGCTTACTAACTATAAGAACTGCATTTTCCTCATCTGTAAAATGGGAACCATAATTACACTTAACTCAAGAAATTGTGAAAATGAAATTATAATATGAATAAGTTTAATGCATAAAAAGTACTTACTAAATATTAATTCCTATCACAACTCTTGGTGCCAGATGTTAACCCTTTTCAAATTTGTATACTTTCTACCCAAGAGTACTTTTAGTTCCTTGAGAACAGCCAACATATTCTTACATATGTATGCATCTGTTTTGGTTCCTAGTGTTTTTCTTTTCATTTTACATGTTAAGCCACTACTCGTAAGATTTATTGATCTGCAGATTCAAAATGCATTGTCTGGCCAGGGATCTTTGTGGTGATGGAATTGTTCTGTATCTTGACTGTATCAGTGTCAATATCCTGTTGTGATATTGTACTATAACTTTGTAAAATTTTACCATAACAGGGAATTGGTAAAATATACACCGGATCTCTCGGATTACTTTTTACAACTCTATTTGAATCTACAATTATCTCCAAATAAAGTTTAATTTAAAAATATATGACATGTTGACTTCAATTGCTTGGTGTTTCTTTTGTTGTGGTAGTGTTCTGTTTTTGTTTTATATAAATTGAGGGGCTGCATATAAAAATTTCTTAAATAAACTAAAGAAAATAAAGCAAAGATGATTTATTTCAAGTACTGATCCATGTAAATACATTTGCCTCTTTTTGTAAACTATTAAAAGCCTTTAAGTCATCTAAAATTGCCGGGCACTTGGGAGTTGTATATACTCAGTGGCTCCAGTTAGTTTGTGTGTTTTAATTTTCACCTCCTTTGCCAATTTAATGCCTTATTTGCCATCGCCAGCTCCTCTCCTTGGGAGTCATTTCACCTTCCCAAGCATTTTATCACCTCACACACAACCCATCTGTCTTGTTTCAAGCCAATTGTAGCAGGAGAGAGCTGCGCCAAGCCTCTGTGGATTCAGGCCCCTTCCTCTGTCCTTGAACACCTGGGCCTTTTGGAAATGACTTTATCTGTCTTTTTGGGGGTTTTTTTCTGAGTAAAACACAAAATAACTTTTATTATCTAGTGCTGAAGATCTGAACAAAAGAAGACAAAGTGATTAGGGGACCATTTTACCAGGATCATAACTGTCACTTCAGACAGCCAGTAGGAGGACCCTAATTAAAGCTCCAACCTGGAAGATGCGCCTCTGGGGCTGCTGTGTCTGTGAGATGGGATCGGGTTTCAGGACCACAACTAGAATCCTATGGCATTTCTGGTATTCTCCTGTATTATTATCTTAAGTGTGTGTACCCACAACATCCCGGGGAATTTCAATCACTAGCTAATGCTCGATGTACTTGGACATATATGTGGGGACTGGTGGTTTTATAATATAGTTCCAAGTTTAAGTATTTTACTAAAAAGTGTTCTTCTAACAGTGAATATGGAATTGTAAGAGGACTGCAAGCTGTCATCCTTGGAGAATAGTACTCCTGCAATAATAATAATAACAATAACAACAATAATAATAATAATACCAAGTATCCAAAGGGAAAGCAAACTTTGCCATATACCATCAATTTTGGTAGCTTTTTTATCCCTAGGACATTCCAAATTGAGGTAGTAGCTTGACTTTCTGAGAGCTCTCAGCAGAATTTTGTAAAAATAGGGAAACAGAAAAAGGAGGAGGAGGAAAGAATTACATGTGTCAACCTCCCTCCTTCCCACCTCACTTACTCTTGCCACCATGAAGATAAAGCATTATCCCTTTCCACACTCTAACATTGCAGACTACAGAGCATCCCTCTGTAGCTTATTTTCTTCTTCATTGAACTGTGTGTTATGTTTCACTTAAATAAACTTGGATAAAATAAGGGATGTGGCTGGATGCACAATTTGAATTGCCCCAGGCTGATCTTTCTTAAGGTGACCTGGATAATGAAAAGAATATCGGAGTGGACATATATGTGCATGTGTTTAGTGCATAGAAGGAGATCTGGAAGGATACACCCAATATGATAACTTTATAGAGTGGAAGGGGGAGCCAAAATTGGCGGGAGGAGGTTACAGAATATTTTAGTTTCCTTTATTTATAAGAAGAAAGTAATTCTGTATTATAATGATAAAAAATAAAATGAAAGATATTTCCAGTGGGCTAATATACCGTTTTAAAGAAATACTTAAAGATGTGAGGGGAAAGAGCAAAACCAAATAGAAAAATGGCCAACAGATAAAAACACAATTCATATAAAATATATAGAAATGGCCCTTAAACCTATGGCAAGACGTTCAGCTTTACTTATTATAATAAAAGTGCAAATTAAAGCTATACAAAGATACCATTTCTAAATGATCATATTGACACAAATTAAAAAGCTTTATAATACATGATATTGGTGAGGTTGTGGGAAAATAGGCAAACTCATATATTGCTGGTGTGAATGCAAACTGGTACAACCATTATGGAGAGGAATTTTGCAATATCTAAATAAAGCTACATATGTGTTTAACTTTTGACCCAACAATCCCACTTCTAGGAATTTACCATGAAGATATACCTTCAACAATATGAAAATGCACATGCAAAAAGTTATTTTTTCTAACTGCTTATAATTGCAAAAATTGCAGGAAACTTAAATGCCTAAATGTAGGAGATATTGCTTAAATAAAATATAATATATTCAGACAGTGTAGTACAAGGCATTTGTAATAGTGAGGGAGATGTCAATTAACTAATATGGAGTGATTTCGTGTATGTTTTAAGTATAAAAAGTAAAACACAAAAGAGTATATATAGTATGCTACTTTGTGTAGGAAAGAAGATGAAAAAATAAAATGCACATATATTTGTGTAAAAAGAAAGACAGGAAGCATGAAGCAGATATTAATGAAACTAGTTAACTACAGGGGTGGGTAGAAAGGAAGCTGAAGGATTTCGGGGATAGGATTACACATCTCTGCATAAAAATTTTCATATAGTGTTGACTTTGGGAGTTGACATTTTACATATTTAAAAACAAGGGAACAATTAGAATAGAAACAGAAATAAATGAACTTAATTGCATTTCAAATGAATACATAACCACTAAGAAGTAAGAATTAAGTAACTTTTGAACACAGTTTTGACTATTGTGAGGAAATATAATTAAAACCAAAATCTTCTCCCAACCCAGAAAACCTCTCCGCAAAGGTAGTAGAGAAAGAAAGCAGTTTTATCATTGAATAAACATTAAAGTAGAATGTAATGTGCATCACAGGCAATCTGCTAAGCCGTTGAAAAGACAGAAAGAAATTTCACCCTTGTACATCTCCCAGCAGGTACCACCCATCCCATACGTGTTCTACAGATAGACGATAACTAGTCCTCAAGTAAGAGGAATTCATGGTACTATTTATCACATAGAGTTCATCCTAAATTTGCCTAATAATTGGAATGACTATCTGTGTTAGTTAACTGGCTTTATACAAAAGAAAAATAAACTTCTCATTTCTTTATGAAAGGAGGTAGGCTCACAATGTGGAGCCAGGTGTCAGCTGAAGTTAGGCTCCCATCCTCCACAGAAATTGGGACATAGGGGCATTATCTCCCTTGATGTTTGTTTACATTTCAAAGGAATGGTTCCCAAGTCCCTGAGAAAAACTTTCCCATATTATAAAATTGGCAAGAAACTCTTAAAAAAAAAGATTTACATACATTTACAATTACAAGTTTACAAAAGAAAATGCTCTAAGAAAAGGGAGAAGGGGATGTTTTCGTCCTTATTTTTGTTAGGGAGAATTAAGCCTCTTATTTTTTAATTTTTATTTATCTTTACACTTATACTATCAGTCTAAAGAAAAAAGAGCCGTAAACTAATACTGAGCTATGGTTAGTTGATTTGTTTTCCACAGTGGTGTGGAACAGCAATTCTGGAACTATTTTCTACGTTTTCTATGACAGAGAGAATAAGCACAAGTATTAAGGACAATAGGAGCCAGGTTTCTCACTGTTTGGGAAGAGAGTTACAAATATGGAAAGGAGAAAAGCTAAAATGCCCCCTATGGTGTTAGATTGGAATTGGAGGTATCAGTATCAACTCAGGATTTTGTATCTAAAGGTAGATAGAGAAGAAGATAGAGACACATGCTTCTATCTACATTGACACGCAGATGCTTCCTAGCTCTGCCATTGAGAGCGTCCAGACTCCAGGAGTAATGACCTCTAGGTCATGATGCCCTGGTCTTAGTTACAAAATATCATTTTGCCTTTAAAGGAGCCTGGTCTCCTAGGAAAAATTGCTGATTACAGAGATGGAATGGGAAAGTACAAAATAAGGCACAAACATCCTTTTGATTCAGAATGAAAGGAAATGTTCAAAGAATGTGAGAACATGTCAAAAAGACACAGTAGCCAGCTCGAAAAGATTCACACCAGCTAAATTTTAGACAACTTGAAAATGAAAATCAATACTGAGAGTAATGGATTATAACTCATTGAATAAAATAATCTATGTGTGCATATCGATATAAATACATAAATGGAAGAGTAGATACATAGATGCACGAGAATGGAAAGCTCTTCAGGAAAGGTACAAGGAATGACAGAGATAAGAAATCGTAATTTGGCAATTATCAAAATAGTTATTTACTATGACAAGAATCATCAATGAATGCTAAAACTAATAGGGGAAAGTTTGGTGAGGAACAAGAGAGTTCTCAAATTATTTCCTCACAATCACTTATTAAATACAGGAGAAAAATTAGTTACTGTAAATTGAAGAAAGCTGGCGGGTGCCAACTCACTCTAATGATCAAAATCAACATAATCAATAGCGGAACATGCAGACGTCACGCACTCCTGATATGATACACTAAATGGGGAATGGCACTGCTTCCGTGGTATTCTGGGCAAAAATGAGTAACATTAATCTAACTATAAAAAAACTTCAGAAGCCAAATTGAATGACATTCTACAATATAACTGATCATTACTCTTCAAAAATGTCCACATCATTAAAAAAATGAAAAAGCAAAGAAAGGCTAAATTATAGCTCAAATGAAAGAAGACTATATAAGTTCTTAGACTAAGGGAAAAAAAGATTAAAATAAAAATGACAAAGGACATTATTTGGACAAGTTTGGATGTGGATTATGGATCAGATAACAGAATTATATATAAGATAAACTACCAGATTTTGACAATTGTATTTTGGTTCTGCAGGAGAATATTCAGATTCTTAGGAAATGCATGTTATAGCTTCTCAGGGTAATGCATCATAATGTATGCAATTTACACTCAAAAGTTTAGGAAATAATTATATATTATATAAATATTATATATTAGTAATACTTACATGTTAATATAAATCTATCATATGTTATATATAATTATTTTCTAAAAAATATATATTAACCCGTGCAAAGGCAGAAAGAAAATTATAAGGCAAATAGGAAAAAATCTACATTATTGGTGAATCTGGGTAAACTGTATATGATGGTCCTTTGTACTATTCTTGGAAATTTGAAATTATGTCAAAACAAAAAATTACGAAAATTTCTATTTTGATAAATGGAAGGTGGTTAATATTCCCAGGCCTGTATTTTCTAGGATATAATTGTTTTTTAACAACAAATGAGGTCATACTGTGGCAGTTGTCTGTTCCTGAGAGCCACTATGAATAACAAAAATAATAACGAACATTCATTGAGCACTTACCACAGAGCAGTCACAGTGCTCTCTTTATGTGAACTATGTAATTTTCACAACCACGTTTGATAAAATGAAAATACACTATCTTCATTTTACAGAAGAGGTTTAAAAGAGGGTAAATAATTTTCTATAGACCACTGACCCAGATTGACAGAAAGAGAATTTGAATTCTAAGGCCTCAGCTCTCAATTACAATGCTTCATCTTTTGGTTCTTTTTAGAATGCAGAATCTGTTTCTTTGAAGACAATAAAAATAATGTATAGATCAAATAGATCACAAAGGAGTGTGATTAGGTGAAATATATTATTTAATAGCCATATCTTGGAATTCTGCTGAGGAAATTTTGAAAGCCAAAGAACCTAGAAATATTTAGATAGCAGCAAACTAATGGTTATATTTTGAATGCTCGCATTTTATTTTTTGTCAAAGAAAACCAGGATTATCTACATCCAAGATACCAAAACAGCAAAGTGTCAGGAGGTATCTATGCAAATTTACCCACCAATGCCTCCAGATACGTAGGAAACTACCTTTAAAAGACACTCTCTTAGTGTGTTCAACTCCGTGTCTTCATCCTCCCTGCTGTAGTGTGCTACGGGATAGTCACCTCACACCTGGACATCCATTCATTATTTAGATCCAAAAGAGAAAATACTCTAATAGTGAGAAACATAACCATAATGTGAAAATAAACTTGCACTGATTGGTAGAAAGATCCAATTTAATCAAGAATGAGAGGAGCTTAGAGGGAAGACAGATGCCTGCACATGTTACTAACAATTATATTTGTTTTCTACTATCTTTTGGAGTAGTTTTGAGTAACATTTTGGAGAAATTATCCTATAATGAAAGTAAGAGTCACTTCATTCATTCATTGTTAACCCATTCTTCAATATTTGTTGAAGGCTTACCATGTCTCCTTTTCTCCTTTGAGTTTCACTTTAGTCAGTTATATCAAACATATCTCGAAAAAGCAAACTTTCTAAATTGTCCTATCTGGTTCTTTGTATTTTTCTAAGCCTCCCAAATGCCTTTACCTCATATTTTTCTCCTCTATGTGCAACTCAAGCTCACCTGGCATCGCCTGCCAGCGTTTCACGACCACACAATGAGCCCTGAAGACCTCACCATCCAGTTGAGAATATTCATACCTGTGCATATTCATTACAACAGTGTATGAAACGGGCTTGCTTTGCTTTAGAAGTGCAGTGATCTAGCGTACAGAGGAAACAGGGAATAACCCTGCCTGTGTCTGTCATGTTTGAGCCTGGGCTTAAGGGCTGAGCAGACATTCAAGAAATGGAGAAAGAGGATCCCAGGAGGAGGGACTCTTAACCTGAGGGATGCAGTTAATCTCTAATAGGATTCAATTCGGGGAAGCAGGAGGAGACTTTAGGAGGTCTGGGTCTCAACAAGAGTCACATTCAGATATGAATCAGGAAGCTAACCAGGGCAAGCTGGATTTTTTCTAGGAGGACAAGAAAGAAAATCCACCTTACAAGACAGAGATGACCAGTGAAAGCCTCCAGGTGCTGGAGATCACAGAGGATAGAGAAATCCTCGTACCGATTATGCCACTCGGATGTCTGCGGCGTTTTCCAGCGAGGAGGGCTTTGCTACCTGCCGCTTTGCTGCCCTGAGTTTCAAGCAGCACCAGTCTATTTCCAAATCCCACGTATTAATGACTGAGACCTAATCAATTAAGTGAGTGATAATTTTTGTAGGCATCTAATGTTCTCAACATTGTACTGAGATGTTAGGAAGGATTAAAAAGAAAGGACAAAGATTCATTCTATATGTCTGTGTTCAAATGAATTAGCTGCAAATTTTGGTTAACTTGCCAAAATGCTCCTGAAAAGGAAAGAAAACTGTCACACAAAATCTATGTCTTGGAGATGTGCAGTATGCTTGTCACACCACAGAAAGTTTACTTTCTACAAAAGGTACCATATTTTGAAAAAACAAGTCGGAATGCAACATGTCAATTTATAATCATTTTCTTATTCATATATTTCTCATAAACTTACTCTCCTAAAGGAAAAAAATCTCTTACAAATGTAACATTTTTGGAAAGGGGAAAATTGAATTCAGACTTTCTTCAGCCCAGTACAGTATTTTGTGGTTTTCGTTGCATTGATGAATGTTTTTAATTCAATCACTTTAAATTAGTTATGCTTCATTTTCATCTATAACTCTTGAAATATCTTTCAGTTAGAGACCAGGAGAATTTGGTACAAAATGGCTCCAATGACAAATGGTCTAAAGCAAAGTACTCATCTGATATGAGAAACCACTTAGGACAGCAAAATTAACTTTTTAAATACACTCATTTTGTTTTGAGCCTACGAGTTCTAAAATGCTTCTGCATATCGAGTTGGAATAATGACATAATTATAATAACTCTTCTAGTACTTATAGTGACAAATTTATTCCTAGTTAATTCATTTGTTTTTATGTAGGGACTTCCATAGGATTCTGCTTTAATTCAGTATTAACCAGGCTATTATTTGAAAGTGTTTCCAACTCGGCAATAAATGGTAGTGATTTAGTTATAATTAAATAGAAATGGGTATATGAAAGCCTAATGAAGTTCAGAGAAGTATTCATTATGTTTCAATACATTTATATTATCTACTAGCTCAATAAATTGTTATACCTCTATTGTAATTAACTAGGAATTAACTCATTTAATTTTTTTAAAAAACAGTTTCTGGTCTCAGAATTCTTACTTGGTTATATATCCATGGAAAACCTAATTGAGAGTGCAGGAAACATATCTTGCAATGAATCAAAACAAAAAAATTAGTGTAGCATTGAAAGAAATTATAATTGACTGAAACTGTTTACAGCATCACAATGGATCTGTAGCATCCAACATTTTTCTGCATTGCATGTCTCTGGACCTAAATATCTTTACATATTTTAGAGTCCAATGCTTTATCAAATACTGTACATTCTATTTCTCTCCTTTCTTTTATTATCCGCTATGAAGGCATTATCACATTAGCTCTTGTCAGGGAGTCATTTTTAATTTCTAAAGGATGGGGTCTTTTACTTGTTTCACATTACTGTGTTTTAACGTATTTACCTAACTGTGCAGGGTGTGTCTTGCTTCCCACCCTCGCCTTCTCCACAGCCCCTCACCTCCCACCAGGTGTGGAAAATGTTAGAAATTGAGTGGCTGCAGATTTTTCTTTTTTCTTTTTTAGTTGAGTGAGGAAGATTAGCCCTGAGCCAACATCTGTTGCCAATCTTCCTCTTTTGCTGGAGGAAGATTGTCACTGAGCTAACAACTGTACCAATCTTCTTCTATTTTGCATGTGGGAGGCCGCCACAGCCTGGCTTGATGAGTGGTGCTAGGTCTACGCCTGGGATCCAAACCTGAGAACCCTGGGCCACCAAAGCAGAGTGCGTGAACTTAACCACTATGCCACCAGGCAGGCTCCAGACTTTTCTTTTTTTCTTCTCTTTGTGTTGTTTTGTTGAGTAACCTTATTGAGATATAATTCACATGCCCTATAGTTCACCCATTTAAAATACACAATTCAATGTTTTTTAGTATATTCACAGACGTGCAAATCCCACACAGTCAAGTTTAGCTCATTTTCATCTCCTCAAAAAGAAACCCCATACTCTGGCTATCACTCCGCTTCTTCCTCCATTCCACCCACCCCTCCACCCAGCCCTAAGCAACCACTCATCTACTCTCTGTCTCTATAGATTTCTCTATTCTGGACATTTTAGATGAATAGAATTATATCATATACGGTCTTTTATGACTGTCTTCTTTCACTTAGCCTAATGTTTTCAAGGTTGATCTATATGGTAACATGCAGTAGTACTTTATTCCTTTTTATGGCAAAATATTATTCCATAGTATGGATGTACCATATTTTCTTTATCCGTTTGTTAGTTGGACATTTGGCTTGTTTCTATCTTTTGACCATTATGAATAATGCTGCTTATATACATTTATACACAAATTTTCGTGTCTCATTTCTCATGGTTATATGCATAGGAGTAGAATTCCTAGGTCATATGGTAACTCTATATTTAACATTTCAAGGAAATGCCAGGCTGTTTTCCAAAGCTGCTCCATCATTTTACATCCCTACCAGCAGTGTATAAGGGTTCCAGTTTCTCCACATCCTCATCAACACCTGTTATTATCTAACTTTTTGATTATAGTCATCCTTGTGGGTGTGAAGTGGTATCTCATTGTGCTCTTGATTTGCATTTCCCTGATGACCAATGGTTGTCAAGTATTTTTTCTTGTGCTTATTGGCCATTTGTATCTCTCTCTTAGAGAAATGTCTATTCAGATCCTTTGCCCATTTTTAAATTGGATTATTTGACATTTATTATTGAGTTCTAAGGATTTTACATATTTGAAATACACATCCCTTATCAGACATATGAGTTCCAAATAACTGAATGGCTGCAGAGTTTTCTTACTTTTCGACATCCAGCAGATAGTGCTAAGACTATTGTGATTAGTGGTCACAGCCTCTTAGTAACACTTCAGTGAATTTTCTGAACCCAGATACTGGATGAATTCAGTCTTCATTTGCACTTATTTCTTGTGTTTGAAATGAATTTCAAAGAATTTCAGAATACAATTGTGAACAACATCTAGTCCTTTTTAGCCCTGTAATTGCACATCAATCGAGGACACTTAGAAAATCCTAACTCTGATGTTGAGTCCCTGGCACTTTGCATAACCACAAAAGCCCTTATGGAGACGAGAATACTGGAGAATTACCAACTCCAGAAATGAATTTTCCTCTTCTTCTGTCTCTTAAGAGCCCTGCCATTGAACCTCATCATGAAGGACTTTAAAGATTGCAAGAAAAAGAAACATTCCACATCTCATAGCGATCCAGTAGATCTCAAAGCTATTTCTCACATCTAACTGAATTTGTATGTATGTATATTACTTCTATGTATTCATGACCGATACGTATTTTATTTAAAATCTCTCCTCAGTAAGAAGGGTTCAGCAGTTGGGGCTGGAGATGGTTTCCTAAGTAGGCTATTGAGTTTACATCAATCCATTCACATATTCCTATTTTGTTTCATTTCTCTTTATGCGATTCAGTGGCTAGGAACAAACCCCTTGGCTCTTGGATACAGCATTACAGACTGGATGACACTGGTTTTTCTCCCATTGCCTCTCTGGCGTCAACAGAGCTAACTAGCCAGGTTCTTGCTTATTGTGTCGTTGTCTTTTATTTCCATACTAGTCAATTGATTCATCCTAATCACTGATCCTGTGTGAATGGTTATTTTGAAGGTATCACTCAGTTGTTACAGTTGAGGAAATTCTAGTTTATTTTTGGTATTCTTCACGAGGCTTTATTTTCCCACCACTACATAGCTTGCATAATGTTTTCCTGGACATGTTTCAGTGGGTCACTATCCCTTTTACATGCAGTCTGTCAAACTAGGCCTCATACTTGCTGAGGAGCAAGTAACCTCCTCAGTCTAAATGGGGTTCTCACTTGCTGGTCCCTGTATCCTTACCTTGTACTTTATTGAGTAGTCTCAATGTTTACTCCCTCCACACTCATGGCTGGGAATGTTTATGGAAACTAATTTCTGCACTTCTTTGGTTTCTCTAGTGACAGGAAATCTATGAGCTGTGCCATTTTTTTTTCTGGATTTACTTTTCTTAAAAATTATATCTAAAGTTCAAGTTTAAATTACATAGAAGGGTCTAAGATTCTAGTCAAGGTGACACTTGCATCCTCTTACAAAATGAAGTCCCACCAATGAGGACTTAGTATACTAACCCTAATATTAGATAGGTATGTGATTACATAAAAGGAAATATTAAGAGTAAGAAAAGGAAAGGCCGGAGTCCTTATCTCTTAGGACGTTGTAATAACATTCTATGAAAGAAGCACTGACATTCAAAATACTTGCTGAAATTCTCGTGAGCTTGTTTACTTTATAGCTTGTCACAGCAGCTGCTATACCTTCTGAAGAAAAAGAGTTTGCGAACTTCCTCTGCTGACTAAATAACCTTCTTTCCGCTGTGTTATTGATTTTACAGTGCCGCATTTTAGCTTCCTTCGGGCCATTCCTCCAGGCTACTCTTTACTTCCTAAGGCAATAAACATTTTTAATCTTGCCAACCAAGCAAGACATGGCTTGCTGACAAGAACCCAGCTGCCAGGCCCCTAGCACTCCCTCAGTTCTTCAATTGCATTCAAAGAGCAATGCGACAGATGAGCAGCAAACCTTGTTTTGTTTTCAGGCTGACCTGCTGTTCATATTTCAGGGAAAGAGAAATATATTCATCTTAGAGAAGATAGAGTATGTACACTTTGCCTTAGATAATTTAGATTGCTTCCCCAGGAGTCAAGCATTCCGAACCACTCATTTCTCTCCCTCAAACTTCTTCTCTATCCTCCCTCACCACCTGTGCTTCCTTATGCTACGTCTAGCAATGAAGGTTAGAAAGGTCCTGCTATAGGTTGAGTGTTCGTGTTCCCCCAAAATTCACATGTTGAAAACCTAATGTCGAAGGTGTTTTAGGAGGTGGGGCCTTTGGGGATAATTAGGTTATGACGGTAGACTCCTCCTGAATGGTATTAGTACCTTATCCAAGAAACCCCAGAGGGATCATTGCCGCTTCTACCTTGTGAGGGCACAGCAAGAAGTCAGCAGTTTGCAACCAAGGGGAGAGTCTTCGCTAGAACCAAACCATGCCAGCACCCTGATCTTGGACTTCCAACCTCCGGAACTATGTGTTATAAGTACCATGTCTGTGTTATTTTGTTATAGCAGCCCAAATAGAGTAGGATAGGTCCTCAGAATTATAATCACCTTCCTTTTCAGATGAGGAAACGGAGGTCCAAAATTGAGAATTTGCCTTAAAGTGGGATAATATGTGGAGAGAGCTATGTTTATAGACATGAAAGCATGAATTTAAAAATAAGAACAAAGTATTATTTCATTATATCAAAATATTTTGATTTTTAAATAATTCCTAATGTAACATAGAACAATATTTGTTGGAAAGACTAATTGAGAGACTGTAGGCATCTGATAAATAATGACATAATGAAATATTCTATTATGATTTAATAAAGACAGCCAAGCAATTAGTTCATAGTTGATTGAAACTTCACTGTGGAAAGGCAACTCTGTGTAGTCTATGGTGCAATCAAAATTTTTTTTTAACTTTTTATTTTGAAATGCTTATGGATTCACAGGAAATTCACAGGAAATTGCAAAGGGCAGTCCTTTGAATCTTTTTCCCAGCCTCTTTTGATGTTAACATCTTGTATAACTATAATATAGTATCAAACCCAGGTAACTGACATTGGTAATATCCATAGAGCTTATTCAGATTTTACCAGTTATGGATGTACTAATTTGTAAGTGTGTATATACTACAGTTCTGTGCAATTTTATCATTTGTTTAGCTTCCTGTAACTACTACCACATGCTCTCTCCCCCATTCTAAACCGTAGTAACCATCAATCTGTTTTAGGTCTCTATAATTTCTTTATTTCAAGAGAGGAATGTAAATAGAATCATATAGAATAAACTTTTGACATTATCTTTTTTCATTCAGCATAATTTCTTTGAGGTTTATCCAAATTTTTGTGTGTATTAATAGTCTGTTCTTCTTTATTGCTCAGTACTATTCCATAGTATGAGTGTGTGTTACAGTTTCTCTAAACATTCACACAATAAAGGATATTTGGGTAGTTTCCAGTTTTTGCCTATGTTGAATTTGCTATGAACATTCTTATGCACATTTCTGCATGAAAATAATTTTTATTTCTCTGGGATAAATGCCTATGTGAGTAATTTCCAAGTCGTATGGTAAATCTATTTTCAGTTTTAATGTTTTAAACTGACAAGCTACTCACAGAGAGACTGGAACACTTTATATTTCCACCAGAAACATATGAGTGATCCAGTTTTTCTGCATCCTTTGGTATTATCACTTTTTCGTTTTTGTCTTTTTTGCCATTCTTATGGGTTTGTAGTGATATCTCATTGCAGGTTTAACTTGCATTTTCCTGTTAGAAAATGATGTCAAACATCTTTTCATGTGCTTATTTGCCGTGTATATATCCTCTTTGGTGAAATGTCTCTTCGTGTCCTTTATTCATTTTCCTGATTGGATTGTCTGTTTTTTAATGTTGACTTTTGAGAGTGCTTTGTAAGCTTTAGCTACTTTTCATTTTTTTAACGCATGGTTTGCAAATATTTTCTCCCAGCCTTTAGCTTTTCTTTTCATCCTCTTCACGTGAGCTTTCAGAAGGAAATTTTAAAATTTGATGAGGTTTCATTTATCACATTTTTTTTAATGAATTGTGCTTTTGGTGTCAAGTCTAAAATTTCTTTGCCTAGCCCTGGGTCCCAAAGAGTTTCACTTATTTTTATTTCCAAAGTATTGTATTTATGTTACATTTAAGAATGTAATCCATTTCCAGTTAATTTTTAATAAAATATGAAGTTTAGGTCAAGGTACTGTTTTTTGGCCTAAGTATGTCCAATTGCTACAGCACTATCTGTTGAAAATGCTATCTCTTCTCCATTGAATTTTTTTCATCTTTGTCAAAAATCAGTTTTGCATATTTGTGTGCGTCTATTTCTGGATTCTCTATTCTGTTCCATTGACCTATCTTGATTGTCTGTCTCTCCATCAGTGCTGCACTGTCTTGATTACTGAAGTATATAGTAAGTTTTAATGTCAGTAAGAGTGATTCCTCTCACATTCTTCTACTTTTTCAAAATTGTTTCAATTATTTTAGGGCCTGTGCCTTTCCATATAAATTTATTTATATGGAATAAGTTTTACTATGGCTGGAAAAAATTGCTGGGATTTTGGTAGGAATGCATAAACCTCTAGATCAGTTTGGGGAGAATTATCATCTTTACTATGTTGAGTCTTCCTGTCCATGAACATGGTAAGTATCTCCAGGAATTTAGATCTTTTTTGAGTTTTTAATCAGCATTTATAGTGTAAAGCATACAGATGTCTACTCATATTGATATAGTATACCTAAGTATTTCATCATATTTGGGGCATTTGTAAATGATATTGCATTTTATCTTGAATCCTGCGATATTGCTAAACTCACTTATCAGTTCAAGGAATTTGGGGGGAGTAAATATTTTGTGATTTTCTAAGTAGACAATTATGTAATCTGCAAATAAGATAGTTTTATTTATTTCCTTCTAATTGGTATGGCTTTTATTTCTTTTCATTGCCTTACTGTGCTGACTAGAGCTTCTAGTGCTATGCTGAGTAAGAGTGGTGAGAGCAGAAATCCATCATTTGTTCTCAGCCCAAGAGGTAAAGTAATCAGTCTTTCACCACGAAATATAATGTCAGCTATAGGTTTCTTGTAGGTGATCTTTATTAGTTGAGCAAGTTCTCCTTTATTGCTAGTTTACTGAAACTTTTTATTGTGAACAGGTATTGGATTTTGTCAAATGCTTTTTCTGCATTAATTGATATGATCATATGAGTTTTCTTCTTTAGTCTATTGTGGTGAACTATATTGATTGATTTTTAAATACTGAACTACCCTTGCATACCTGAAATCAATCCCATTTGGCCATAGTGTTTAATGCTTTTATACAGTGATGGATTCAATTTGCTAATATTTTTATGAGAATTTTGGCATCTAAATTCATGAGAGATATTGGTCTGTAGTTTTATTTTTCCGAACTACTTTTGTTTAGTTTTAATGTCAGGTGGTATTGGCCTCAAGATGAGTGGGAAGAATGCCCTCCTCTTCTATTTACTGAAAGAGATTATATAAATTTGTGTTAATTCTTTAAATACTCCAGTGTAAATATCTAAACCTAGATATTGTTTTGAGGGGAGGAGGAGCTTTATAATTACAAGTTAAATTTGTTTAAGTATAATAAGACCATTCAGGTTGAGTAAACTATTGATCTTTCCTGTTTATTGATTTTATCATGTGTTATCTTTAAGATCATCTCGTGAAATTTTAACTTGGTTAGTATATTTTTTCGTTTTAAAATTCCTGTTTGTTTCTTTTTTTATATAATGTATTTATTTTCTAAGATTTTCTGTTTTTTTCATTTGTTTCAAGATAATTTCTAACTGCTTCTTAAAGCATTTTTATGATGACTGCTTTGAAATTCTTGTCACATAATTCGAACATGTGAATAATCTCAGTGTTGGTGTCAATGGATTGTTTCTATCTTTGAAGTTGTGTTTTTCTTAGTTCTTGGTATTATAAGAGATTTTTCATTGTATTTTTGACATTTTGCACCTTATCATAGGAGACTCTTGATCCTATTTAAAACTTCTATTTTAGCAAACAGTCACACTATTGGGCATAGCATGTATGTCCTTGACAACTTTTGTAAACTGTAATTTAAGTGACAGTTTAGTTTTCAGGGACATGGCAATGATATTCTGGTATGTTTTGTTCTTATATGCTGTTAGCAGGTACCCACTGGGCTTCCCAGTGCGAATAAGTTGGGGATGCAATGCTATCTAGACTCTGCTGCTACTGCCACTGTGAATGGATTGATCCACCTGCTGTCCCAGGTGTAGGATGGGGAACCTGCTGATGCTAACACTTTAGTAGACCAGGCCTACCATCCTAAGCATGTATCCTGTGGGGCAGGGATTCTGCTGTCACTGCTACTGAGGCAGGTTGGCTTACAATTATTGAAATATGGGGCAGAAGATGGGTCCCTGCCTATGATTCACTTTGCCATTGTGGGCAGGCTTTCAGAAGGTGTGGTGGCGAACAGGTTGGCCCACTTATCTCTGCCCTTGTTATCACTGTGGGCAGATCAACCTCTACTTCTGGTGGAGGTACAATGGGAATGGGTTGGTCCAACTGATCTTTGCTGATATTACCCCTACAAAGAGATCAGTTGCACAATAAGCTTTTAAACATACATTGTATACAGTAAAATTAAATAAATGTGCAGAAGAATTCTTACAGTATTTTCTTTTAAATTCTTTACATTAAGATTTTGTGATAACGCTTGGCCAAATTTGATTTGGAGATTTTCTCTTTTCGTTCTCATCCAACATTTTCTTTTCATGTTTTTCAAGATCTTCTGATTCTTTTCTGCATGCCATCTGATGTTATTATACTTCCCAATCTGCACTGGGAGGGCCATGCTTTTGAATATAACCTTTGTTCCTGTTTGTAAAATTTCTTAAATGTCCACCTTTCAAGTTAATTTTAAATATGATCTTTATCCACTGTATTGAAAGGAACTATGCTTCTTTTAAATATGCTCTGCAAGTGCCTGCTAGTACTACTTACTGCATTTTCCTGAATGTATGGTGATAAACTTCATCTTATGTCTCAGTATCTGCCTCTGTTTACCTATTATTTAGTAATGGAGGGATCATTTGGTGTGAAAAGTAACTTCTGGTTATAGTCCAAAGTTGACTCTCTCTTCTGAGCTGAAATATAGATGCCATTGCACTTTATCTTTTATCAGTGTGAAATATCTTATGGAACAGGAGCTCAAGACGTTTTACATGGGGACTATTTTATACCCAATGAGAAATTGGCTTCATAAGCGCATATATGTCTAATTATGTGACCAGATAGACATGACTGTGTATGAATTGTCATTTTGCATGATTTTGTCGTCTTCTACATTTTCTAAATGTGATTACTCAAGATTCACTTTAAGTGTTTGTGTCCCTAATTTCCTAAAGCAGCAATTAAAGTCGTGAAAAATTTACATTCATTTACTTGACTTTTTACTCCAGTGCGAAGTATCAATTAGTACTTTTATCCAATTTAATATTAAAAATATCCCAGATTCTTCTATATTTAATCATCTATTTGACTCATCAAGCCTATATTTTATTAGTAATTCAAGGGAAATGCTATCCTAGGTCATTATATAAAACGACAGGTATAATTAAACTACAAATCAACTCAATATTTTTGTAAAAATAGGAGAAAAATTTATAATCACTTCTGCTTGTTCCATAACACTATTTTTCAAATTGCTCAGTCAATCAAAGAGTTAAGATAGGAGACCTTGAGGCGTCAATACTAATACACAGTTTTATTTTCATTTTTAAAAATCTATAAGAACATATATTTTAGAGGAAAGATAGTACCAAATAAATTAAAAAATGACTGATATTTTAGTCTATAAATAGTAAGTCTGGAAAATGCTTAATCTCTTGTTCAAAAGAATAGTTAAAAAGTAAAGATCAGAAACAAATTAAAGGGCAAAGCAGATTCTATTTTTGGTCTGTGTTTAAGTGTGCTATTGCCTTTTCTCGAGCAGCTAATTCTATGATATATTATTACTTTCCCCACTTCTGCACCTGCTTTTGCAACTGTTCTTGCCCGGAAATGGCCTTCTCAGACCCAGCTAAAATGCCAAACACAGACAGATTTCTCTGTTTACCCCAGTGGGGAGTGAACTCTTACTCTCTGCCACTGAATCATTTATTAACTGTTTCTCTTTTACTTGGCCCTTTGTTGAATGACTATGACCATTGGTGGCTATTTGTTGCTTACCTTTGTAAAACGGAAATGATAATACCTAAATTTATTGTTGTTATCACCTTTAAGTAACCTTCTATAGACACACACACACACACACACACATATGTTGCTTTGGTGTGAGTTAGTATATACCAGTTTCCCTCCTGTACATCACAAACTTCTTAGGAGTTATTAAGCATTGAGGTATACCAGGTAAAATTTGGAAATCAATGCAGATTTTGCAGACTTATACTAAGGATTACTAGGGAATGTATGGAAAGCATAACATAGGAACATACCATGTAGTGGCAAAGGTGTGTGTTAGAATAATAACAAATTTTGAGCCCTGATTTTACAGGCTGACCTTGCAGGTTACTTGTGGGATGTTTGGAACATTCTCTAATAAGTAGAACTGTGGATAAGCACTATTTGTCCTCTGGAAGGTTACAACATTCCCCCTCTTTTCTGGTACAGTTGTAGTAAAATTGCAGTATGGCCTAGTGGTTAGTAGTATGGATCTTAAAGAAGAAAGGCCTGGAGCCGGGCTGGTGGGGCAGTGGTTAAGTTCTCATGTTCCACTTTGGTGACCTGGGGTTCACAGGTTCAGATCCCGGGCGTGGACATGGCGCCGCTTGGCAAGCCATGCTGTGGTAGGCATCCCGCATATAAATAGAGGAAGATTGGCACGGATGTTAGCTCAGGGACAGTCTTCTCAGCAAAAAGATGAGGATTGGTGGCAGATGTTAGCTCAGGGCTAATCTTCCTCAAAAGTGAAAGAAGAAAGGCCTATCTTTGAATGAGAAAATTGTCAAAAATTAGTTGTATGACCTTGGCAATTTTGTAAACTTCCATAAGCCTTAGTTTCCTCTTGTGAAAATAGGATATTGATAATAATACAAATTCATTGGGAAGTTGTGAAAATTAAATGAGAGAAAATGTACAAAGCATTTAATATTATTAGTGCCCCTTAAAAGCAACTGTTATTAATAAGAATTAATCTTTGGATTATTAATGCAATGTTTAGGCATCCTTTATTTTACCCTGTGTTTTTGTCGGTTTAAAGTAGAGAAGGATAAAGGATATATTTTTTATTGTTTTCACAGAAGAAGCTTTCAGAGGGGTTAAAAAAGTAATGTGATTTTCTTCACCTTTTCTACTAGGCTTCATTGATCACAGATATTGTCATCTAAGTCTAACCAAATTTTTGCATTTGATGTGTCATACCATAATCTGACTAAGACTCATGAAAAAGACAAAGGTTACAAGATGAAAATATTCTAAAATATTTGTAGAACACTAAAAATAGTTATATTTAAAGCCAAATGAAAAGGATAATATAAGATTTTTAAATGAGAAAGAAATAGCACAGTTGCAGAAAGACGTTATAATGTCTATAATTTTAACCTGCTGTGAAAGCCAGTTCCTGGGATTGCTTTTCAAGTCATGTTAGCCTGTTCTCTCAAATGGAAAGATAACTGATTTGGGAATTTCAGACCATTGTGGACTGTAGGTGGGAAGGTCTTATTTGATCACTATGCCCACTGGATATTTCATGAACCCTTAAACAGGCTATCCCTCTAAAATAATTTGATCAGCTGATCACCTGAGGTAGGTTTGGGAGAAACAAAGTTTGGCAGGAGGAAATTATTAACTCACTTTTTATATTCCTGTCTCCAGATTATTATGTGTTTTAGATTTAGTTAGAAGAATTTGAAAGGTATAATATGAGTAACTCATTCAACCCACATGTACAGAGTGAGTACAAAAGTCTAAACATTATTATAGGCCTGAGGGATACATGGATGGCCAAGACACACATGATCTCTGTTCTAGTAGAACTGATATTTCAGAGAATGTAGAGAAAAAATAAATAATAATTTAAAAGACTAAAATAAAATTTAGGTAGTGATAATACAAAAAAACAAAGATAAAAGAAAACACCTGATTTAATTGAGTGCAATTGAGAGGTGATGGTAATTTATATTGGGATAGTCAGGGAAGGCCTTACTGGGAAGCTGTGGTCTGAATGATAAGAAGGAGCAGCCAAGGATTTGGTTAGTCATGGAACATCCCTACAGAGGAAGCAGTGAATATAAGAATCCTAAGGTGGGCACAAGATTGTTATGGATGGCCAATGAGAGGGTAATTGGACTAGATGAGGTTGGAGAGATAAAGAGCTCAGGTCAGGCAAAGCATTTTAGGGCACTGTAAGAGTTTGGATTTCAAACTAAGTATAATGGAACACAAACAGGTGTATTAATTTATTAATTCAATAAACATTTTTAAGCATCTATTCTATGAAAGACACTACAACCATTGCTATGAGAGATTTGGATATGAAATGAAGACATAGGAGATATCACATGGAGAGCCTATATTGGAGATGATACATAAAGAAATTCCTCACATAAAAAAAAAGTGAGCAGGTTACCAGGAGAATTTAAAAGAGAATACAACTAGCTGAGCATTTTAATGCTCCTTTATTAAAGAGGTGATATTTGAGTTGAGTTCTTAAATTTTAGAAGGACTTTATTGAACTGAACAAAGGAAAAAGAAACCAGAAAATGAAGAATAGTTTCAGAGACAGGGAGAGGTTGCTTTTTTTTTGTGCAACAGCTTTTGTTTGTTTTATTTTTTCCAGCTGTATTGAATAAAATTGACAAATAAAAAATGGATGTATTTAAAGTGTACAGCTTGATTGTGGTGAGGATTTCATAGGGAGAGGGTACATTTATTGAAATGTAACACATCTGGAAAGGTAGCGAGGCTAGATTACTACAGCTCTTCAATGCAAAGGAAAGAAGACAGGATTATTTCTCTCTCAATTAGGAAAGAGGAACATGGGTAATTTTGAGTGGGAGAGTACATAGTCCAAGACATGCCATAGGAGAAATGATGCGAGAAGCAGTTTGAAAGGAAATGGCAAGATGGATGAAGCAGAAAGGTGGGTGAGGGATTGCGTGGTACTCTGGAGATTGCCAGGTGCTACTGAGTCCAATTCTAAAACACCCACTGCCTCATCCTTTCCACTTCCAATTCCCACTGCCCTATATCAATGCTTCACAATTGGAAACTTGTTCCCAGCTGTCTCTTCACCTCCTCTTTCTCTCCCCACAATGTCACCATAAAAATCCTCCCAAAACACAGGTATTCTCATATCATGCAACAGGTGAAAAAGAGCAAATAAACTTTCTGGGACTAACAGGAAAACGTCTAACTCTATTATGATTTTCAAAATCCTCTAAAATCTTGCTGCCATTTCATCTACTCTCCTTACCCATTGTTTACTGGATTCCTTATAGTTTCATAAACATAGCATGAAATTCAATTCCTCTTAGTTTTTGTTTACAGTCTGTCTACAGCCTGTGATATTCTGT
Source organism: Equus quagga (assembly GCF_021613505.1). Taxonomy (NCBI): domain Eukaryota; kingdom Metazoa; phylum Chordata; class Mammalia; order Perissodactyla; family Equidae; genus Equus; species Equus quagga. The sequence continues at coordinate 95,571,271 of NC_060271.1, forward strand.
GCTTTCTTTACCTGCTAATCGGCTCATGTTTCAAAGACAAACTTATTTCACATCTCCTCTGGTAATTTCTCAAACCTGTCAACCAAATTCATTTCCTCCTTGCTCTGGTTACCTTCATGCTTTGTTCACAGTAAGCTACTATACACTAATCCATGTTGCTCATCTTCAAAAATGTTACTTCCAGTCCAGATTCTCCTCAGAGTATACACAGGGTTTCTGAATGGGATGATGAAAAAGTTCTGGAAATAGTGGTGATGATTGCACAACATTGTGAATGTTCTTAATGCCACTGAATTGTACATTTAAAAATGGTTAAGATGGTAAATTTTTATGGTATATAAATTTTATCACAATAAAAAATATATAAAAAACGTGCATCAAAACAAACAAACAGAATAATGGTGAAATATTATTAGCATTTTCATTAGGAAAAAGAGAAGAATACTTCATCACTAGTACTTATCAGTATTGCACTGGAAGTCTTAGTGAAAGAATGAAACCAAGAAAAATGAATAAGAGACCTATGGATTAGAAAGGAAAAAAGTCTTTTTTCAGAAAAAATGATTGCCCATATATTTTAAAAATCCAAGACACTACACTGACAAATCTGAAATATTCTATTTTTTTACTTAAAAAGAAATCTGAAGGCAAAAGCAGAGGCAAAACTGCAAAATGTTAATGGACACAAAATGTGCATTTTGGATGCTCAGTAAACAAGTGATTGTTCTATTACTCTGTGTGTATGCTTAACTTTTACCAAAAAAAGAAGCATGGAAATCAGGTGTTGGTGGTTTCATGTGAAAATTGTTTCAAACATTCAAGGAAAAAACACAAATGCGCTATTTAACACATTTCCTAGCAAACAGAAAAAAGAAGATTTCATAAAAATATCAACAACAACAAGGAAAGAGTGGCAAAGATAGTACTTAAATGCAATTTTTAAAAACCTAAGTGAAATAAATTTCAGGAGTATTATGACCAAGCAGTATCATTCTTGGAATAAAGAGAACAGCATTAAGAAATTTATTAATTTAACTCAACATATTAATAAAGAACGAAACCATATATAATCATCATGAGAGGTGTCTGAAAGAAGGAGCCAGCTAATGTAAAACAAAATTATTCCTGACTAAAATTTAAGCCCCAGACAAAACAGGAACAGAACACTTAATGAACATGATTATTCTCATTATGAAAACAATACCTAAATTCTTGATTTCTGGTAAAATTCCAAATAAATTATGAAGACAAGGGAGCCTTTATCGCTACCATTAACATTTTCTTCAGGAAATTTGAGACAATGCATAAAAATGTTAGGCATCAAAATAAAAGGGATAGCTATTCTTGAGAGGGAATAAATGCATCTGTATCTGCTACTGATGTCATTGCATGCCTAGAAGATGAAATCAAAGCAAAAGAGAAATGATTGCAAATAAGAGTATTCAATAAGGTGACTGCCAACACAATTGAAACAAAAAAATCAAAAACATTTTTACATAAAACTGTGGGGGACTGGAATTGGCCACCCCAAGATCTGCCTCTTTGGCATGAGGATTATTTTGGGCTGGTTACTTTTAAAAACTCTGAAAAGTAGAAGTTCCCCTTTGTTAAGAGACATTTACATTTGTAAAGGAAATCTCCATCTGTAAAGGTGTCTCCCTCTCTGTACCAGGAAGAAGGGGGATGACCTTATCTCTAGAAAGTCTTATCAATGCAGAAGGTAAGGACTCAAGTCTACATAATAACCTTACTCTTGTTTATTGTGCTTTTCTGGTGATCTCTCATAACCAGCTTCCCCCACCCCCAACATCCTCCCTTGTCTTTAGCTAAGGATGGTATTTAAGGTGAGAGCTTCCGCCGTTTTGGTGAGTTACCCAGTTTTCCTGGATCTCTCTCATGTACACATGTTATAAAGCTTTGTTTAATTTTCTCCTGTTATTCTGTCTCATGTGAACTTAATTTGTAGCCCGGTCAGCAGAAGGACCTAGAGTGAGTAGAGGAAATGTCTTCCTCCCCTCCAGTATGGCAACTTAGACGGGATAAAATTTCACTGGCTGGACACTGCTCGCTCCTGGGTGGCTGCAGCAGAGAGACCCTGGACCCCTGATGAGAGGCAGCAAGAGATAAGAATTCTTACCACGTCAGTCTCCCTGATCTCTGCCTGCAGGGTCCAATGGAAGTAAGAGTGGTGAGGGTTTTTTGCTTTTCTAAATTTAGATTGCAAGAGAAAATTTTGGTGAGGTTAGCTTCTTGGACTGAGAGACTCCAGGATTTGGTTGAGTACTCATTAGATCCTTTTCCTCCCAGAGATAGTATTTTTCCTTGTCTCTGTCTTATTTTGTCATTTGTCATAAAACACAGGCATCTCTATAAGCCTGTTGTCTGGGCCTTTTGTCTTGTTCTATGTCATGAGAGCTCAGCTTTGTGACCTTTCTGGTCTCTGCCATTGGAGGATGCATGTACCAGCATGCATCTTGGTGGCCAGTTGAGCAGAATGGGGTTCTAGGACATATTCTGTTTGTCTGGCTGTATCAGTTCTCAGAGGAGTTTGTCATTAGGGGTCCCAATTACTTTCATAAGGGGCCTTTGTTGTCTCAACCTTTGTTGCTTGCTGTGCAATGAAGGCCTTTACTGTCTTAGACTATTTTTGGGAATGAACTTTCTGGATCTCTTTGGGGGCACCTCTTGCATCCATGGTTAAGCCTATTGGTATGACACACTGTTAAGATCCTACTTGTTAATGTGGCCAGAGGATGGATCATTTAAACTGGGAAAACTTCTAAATTAGGGAAAAAAATTTGTGAGAGTTCTCATCATAATTTTTATTGGTACCTATGACAAGGCCAAATTAAAAAGGAAATACAAAAATAAAAATAATGACTAACTTTAAGATCCTGACTCAGGTTACAATTGAATTGATGAAATAGAAAAGTGTAAGTGTTGATAAGATTATACAGGTTGAAATGTTTGAGCTGATTTTATATAAGGAGGTTATATCAACTTTGCCTGAGTATGTTTTAAAATGTCTGGCCGGGAATACTTCCCATATCCAATATTATAAGAACAAGACCTATTGATAAAGTCCTAATGAAAGTTATGATTAGAGGTATAAGAGTTGATGGAATTCAGATGAAATTTGTAGAAAATTGATATATTTATGGGCTTTATGTAAAGTGATTGTTATCTCTTTTTGCTGGAGTGCATTATAGATTGTATTGCGTGGATAGACATTGTCTCACTGGGGAATGTTTCCCCTGCCTGATTGTAAGACTTTTAAAGGTGTTACACATTGTACTGAAAGATTTTAGAACATACAAATCTTTGATTCACCTCTTAAGTTAAAAATAAAGAAGTAGCTGGAGGGGTGAGTCAGCCTCTTTTATCATTATTCAGGCTGTAATCCAGTTATTTGGGGAATTGGAAGCAACTGTCTTTGTCTTGCAAATCTCTGCAAGGCCAGAGGTAAGGTTCTAGAGGGCAGTGTAAAGTGTACATGCCTTTTTGCCAACTCCAGGGCCTCCCCTGTTCCTCCCCAAATGCTCCTAGATATTTAGACAAAAGATTGAGACATTAGAAACTGATAAGGCAAATATGCCCCCAGAAACTCCATCTTGAAGAAAACTTGACTGGTTACTCTGTGCCTTTATGATATAAATTTTCTGCGCCCATCTTCTCTAGGACCTGGGAGCCATTCTTTGAAATGCAAATGTTTCTCAGAAACTAGTGAGTTTTGTACTGCATCTGATTCACAAAAAAATTTAACATCTCTGTCTGTGTCTGTGTCTGTATGTGTCTATATGTATGTTATATATGTGTGATATTTTACCCCTGGATGGTATGGCCAAAATCAAGAGCACCTTTTAATTGACTTAAACAAAACCATTAAATGTCTTTCAAGTTAACATGATATGAAATAATCTTTTGTGAATAAAAGCTTGCTTAAGTTTGTTAGTTTGATTAAAATAGGCATGTATTCAAAGTTATCAGCATTGACTATGATGCAGACATGCAAACTGGGTTTACTAGTGTTTTTTTTTTTTTTTGAAAAAAGCTATGTTATCCCTGTTACAAATTTGTCAGCATAATATCTTAGAAGGATTGCTAATTTTGTCTAATGTCTCATAAAATTTTTGTGGGTATTCTAAACATAATTACTGGGAACAAATTATTTCAATATAAATGAAATAAGAGTTTGTAGATAAAATTTTAGCAATAATTAGTTTATGGCATGAGTATTTAAAAATAACTTCCAAAATCTTTTTGGTAACTTGAAACTTTACAAACAAATAAAATCTTTTTGGTAACTTGAAGTTTTGCTAGGTTAATGTAAATGATAAAATTCATTGAGTATCTAAATCTTTTCCAAATAAGATAAGATATTAGACATTAATTATTAAATGTAAGTTTATCTACTTTCGGCTTCTTATTGCAGAGAGGCTAAAACTGTTTGGATCTATTAGTAAACATGCCTTGTGTTTTATCACTTGATGTAGCATGTTTCCTAGAAATTATGAAAAGTGTTTAGAATGCTAGTATAAAAGACAGTTCATAATTGCTTACCTTTTTAGTTTTTACGATGATCTGTTTAGGGTTAAGATTCTAGTTAATATGTGTAATTTAAGTTACTAAAAATTAATAAGGAGAACAACTCTGTATTCAAGAAAGTAAAATGTATGTTTTCAGTAAAGAAGGTATAAATAATGCAAGTATTTTTGTTTGTTGGGTTAAGAAGGATAAATTTGGCCTAAAGTACTAGAAAGGAAGAAAGCAAGCAAGGGATAAATTCTGAACGTAAAAACAAAGTTATAGAAGGTTTGTGAAAGAGAGGATCTGAGAGTTTTATGCTGGTCAAGTTGACTAAGATTATAGTAAATCTAATTAATGAAATGAGTTTTAATGTTAAAAATAAGGTAGTGCAGAAATTAAAATTTGGCTTTCTCTCGTAGGATAATTTCCTTGAACTTTTGGCCTACTCTAAGTCTACCTAAAAGACGGAAAATCTATGTTTTGCTAAAATAATTTCCTACATTCAGAGAGAAAAAGTTCTCTGAATATTTTTTGACTGTTTTAACTTCTCTTGACTGTTTCGTTTGTCACTTTGAATGGATACCTGAGCATTGTTTTGCAGTAAGCATTGTTTCCTATCTGAACACATGTTTTAAAACCTTTTGATAGTTTTGACAAGCCCCTCCCCCACACCAAAATATTCAAGTCCTGAATAAAGTCTTTCTTTTGATTTGGATAAAGGAAGAGGATTTCTCTGAGGATTTTCAGAGGGTCCCTGAGACTTCTCAAAGAAATTTGATCTCTCTTGCTATGTGGAGGGAAATAGTAATCTAAGTAGGCTTATTTTGTATGTTAAATTACATGGGAAGCATCATCAGATAAGTGATGATAAGCTTCCATAGGTAGCATTATGTGGGTGAATGCTATCGATACAGCTGTTTTAAAAATTATATAACATTCCTGAAATTCTGATTTGTCCTGGTTATCAGTCATAATTCTGGTTATTATTTTAAAGTGTTGTATGTCACAAAATTCTTTGTCAATTTCCATCTTTTGTTGTTTACAGAGAGTTATTGTTTTACTCTAATGCTTTTTGGTTTTGCACATATGTTTCATCTTCAGAGAAATTCATGAAAAGGACTCTGGCACTTACTCTAGAGTACAGGTTTCTGATAAGCTTTCAGATTATAAAACTGAACTAGTTAGGAAATTACAGCAATCTAACAGAGAAACTGGTGACCTCATAAACCTGCTAACAGAAGATTAAGATCAAGAATCAATTATACAGGACTATATGAACTGATGAAGAAGATTATGAATTGATGAGAATGATTATAATATTTTATGACTTTTGTTTGAAATATTGTTGATTTTTTGATGTTTTATTTTCTCAGATTTAAGGAAATCTTTTCCTCTTTTCTCTTAAGCTAACTATGACTTAGAGCAATTTGGTGAAATTATATCTTTGTGAAAAGAACTGAAATATTTATCTTTTTCTCCCTACCTGATCCATCCAGAATTTGGAAATTTAGTGAATGAGGATTGTTATTTTCATGGCAATATAGTTATTTGCATAAGCTCAATAAGAATCTGTTCTCTTTATAACAGGACACAATTGGAAACATTGGTTATCTTACCAAAGCTTTGACTAGAATGTCATATTTGAGAAAAACAGGCATAGACTCAGATATGACTGGATAGCTTTTGAGAAACAAGGATTGGACTTTATGGAATAAAGCTACTTGGAAATATGGGCCTGGTACCTTCTTTACAGAAATTCCAACAACCTTACCTTGAAAGTAAGGAAGTATAATTATCTGGCAGGTGCAAGGAACCTCAAAATATTTTGGGGGACCTTGAAAAGATAGGAATCCACCCAAATCTGTAGATATTGCAGGCAAAATCTGATAGCAAGTCCTTGGCTTGGCTTTCCTGGCCTTGAGAGGCCTTTAAAGTTCAATCTGAGATTCCTTATTAAAAGTTCCAGCAAACCAGATTCAAAAGATCCTTTACGGTCAATGGCTACTCTTGCTGTATTTATGTAAATTATTGGGTCAAGTTTATTGAAACTAAGCTTACTTTTCAAAGCAATTACTCTTAATTTGGTGATCTTTGGTAAAAACAAGGGTGATTTTAGAGAGAAAAATTATATTTCAGTAGAAAACTATAATACATTTGTGAATATTAGATCCTACTTCTGTTAATTGTCTTTGAGGGTTTTTCTACCTGTGAACTAGACAGGCTCCTCAATTCTTCTAGTCTTCTGAAATATCTGGCTGAAAATCTCCAAACTAACATTTTCAATTTTTTCCCTCATTTTCACTTAGAATCATTGAGAATTGAATCTGCCCTTTTTCCTGAAGCCTTGCAAACTGAAGCTGAACAACTTGATATAAACTTGAGATATTCCTGTCTGTTGCTGTGTAAGCTGTAAGCCACTCAGAAAGATATCTGAAGGCTCAATGATGTCATCAGAGACATCTCAAGCTGCAAGAGACTTCAACTCTGACATCTAGAAATCTTGACAGGCTGGCCCCTGGGCTCAGGAACTGGTTTATAATTTTCTCCAGCCATTAACCTTGTTCTTCTTTTTATTTCCATAGAAATACTTGCTAAATACCTGATTGCTGGCTTCGACAATATAGGCCTAACTTGGGGAGCCCACCTGCATCACTGCCTTCTAAAATGAATTTACCTGGACTGATCTATTATCAGAAGTAAGAAATGTGTTAGTGAGATGAAACAATCTACCACTCAGCTTCTGGACTATGAAACTTCTTAAAGTTTCAAAGGACTGTAAAACTTAAAAGTTTCAAAGGCAGGACTGTGAGGGATTGGAATTGGCCACCCCAAGATCTGCCTCTTTGGTATGAGGATCATTTTGGGCTGGTTACTTTTAAAAACTGAAGACATGAGAGAAACTCTGAAAAGTAGAAGTTCCCCTTTGTTAAGAGACATTAACATTTGTAAAGGAAATCTCCATCTGTAAAGGTGTCTCCCTTTCTGTACCAGGAAGAAGGGGGATGATCTTATCTCTAGAAACTTATTAATGCAGAAGGCAAGGACTTAAATCTGCATAATAACCTTACTCTTGTTTACTGTGCTTTTCTGGTAATCTCCCATAACTGACTTCCCTTACCCTCAATGTCCTACTTTGTCTTTAGCTGAGGGTGGTATTTAAGGTGAGAGCTTCCACCATTTTGGTGAGTTACTCAATTTTCCTGGGTCTCTCCCATGTATGTATACATGTTACAAAGCTTTGTTTAATTTTCTCCTGTTATTCTGTCTCATGTGAAGTTAATTTGTTGTTCAGCCAGAAGGACCCAGGGTGGGTAGAGGAAATGTCTTCCTCCCCTACAAAACCATAACCTGTTATAAATGTAGTGGCAGAAAGATTCTATTTATAATATTCAAAGAGAAATAAAGTATCAAAGAATAGATTTGACAAGAACATTGCCAGATCTACTTAAGAAAATGTCTATAATTTTATTGTGGAATATAAAACAAGGAAATTTTGTTCCCAAATTGATCAATATAGATTGAAAAATAACTGGAAAGTAATTGGTGAGTTTCTCTGAGTATTTTATATTTTCATATATTAATTATGATTTTGGAGCAGGAAATCTGCAAATAATAATATAACTATGCAGGAAAACATGTAAAACAGCAACAAAAAACAAACAAAAACAAGTATAACATCATAAAATGCTGACATCTTAAAGAGAGTTTCTTTAATTGAAAATCCACAGCATATTATGGAATTCCCTTTATCTATATAAAAATATCTGCTGTTCATCAAATTTCAGGAGGCAGTTTATTTGTGTGGCCTATGAATAGAATTTGACTTTAGAAAAGCATCTTGTTAACTAACACATTTTTAGGACATCAATTCCACCTACATTTCAGGTTAATTCATAATAATCTCTTGGTAGTGCTAAATAAGCTTAACATGATCCAAAGGCTCATTTTCCAATGGTTTCAGTAAACACAACTGAGGGCAAAGGTACACAATCTTCTTAGAAACAGTAGACTGTTTACATGCCTTTATATGTGGGCAGTGTTTCTTCACATTTTGTTATAGTCTAAAAATAAAATGCTTGAAAATTAAGTTCTGTTTATGCTTGTAACTAACTTTGCACTTTTTTTTCAGAAATGCAATGAAAATGAGGCTGTGACTTTTTCAAATCCAAGTAAGATGAACTATGGTCACTGGGACAAGGTAAATATTCATGGAATCAAACTCTAATTGAGACATCACTCTAAATTAACCCAAATTCAGGATGTATTCAAACAACCAATTCAACCTAGAGGAAACCTTATCTTTCCTTATTGTGCATAAGAGATTCTAAGTACCATAATAATTGAGTTATAATCAATGTTACTTCTAGGTATTTACATTATTTATTTCATTTTTCTTTTCATAATAGATGCACTCTGTGACAATGGGCAAATCACTGAATAAACTTTGTCAATACAATAAGTAACCTAGTGTTGAAAATGCACAATGAAATGAAAAACACGTAAAATGTTATGTGAAGTGGGCTTTTGAATAGTGACATTCTGAATTATGCATTATTTTAACTCAGGAATTTATTAGTGTGTTTGTATGTAATTGATGTATTCTGCTGGTCATTATGATTAGCAAACTCTTTGCCTAAACAAGTAATTGTTTTCTTTCTTTTAAAAATATATCGTGACTAATTTTTGTTGTTGTGTTTGAAGATTGGCCCTTTGCTAACTTCTATTGCCAAACTCCCTCTTCTTTTGTTTGTTCTCCCGAAAGCCCCGCAGTACCTAGTTGTATGTCCTAGTTGTAGGTTCTTCTAGTTCCTCTTTGTGGGATGCCACCTCAGCACTGCCTGATGAGTGACGTTATGTCGGTGCCCGGGATCTGAACTTGCTGCTGAAGCCGGGTGCAGGAACTTAACTACTCCGCCATGGGCCGGCGCTTAAACAAGTAATTGTAATATAGCAACAATCAACTATTTGACAAGTTTAGGCAGAACTTAACCCAACCAAGTTTAGGATGAATATTAAAAGAACACATTGAACTCACTTAATGAAAAAGGAAGAAGTAGAGGAGGAAGAGAAGAATAAAAGACGTGAGATATACAGATTCTCCTTGACTTAGTGATGGGTTTATTTTCCAATAAACCCACCATAACTTGAAAATATTGTAAGTGGAAATGCATTTAATATACCTAACCTACCTAACATCATAGCTTAGCCTCACCTACTTTTAATGTGTTCAGAACAGTTACATTAGCCTACAGTTGGGCAAAATCATCTAATGCAAAGCCTATTTTAAAATAAAATGTGGAATATCTCATGCAAGTTACTGAAAAGCAGAATGGTCGGATGAGCTGATTGGGTGCAGAATTTGTAGTGATGGCTGTATGAATTCTGTGAATAAAATTAAAAATATTGATGTGCACATTTCAAACAAGTGAATTCTATATCATGTGAATTTTATTTCAATGAGGCTGTTGTATAAAAAAAAGATTACAAGGGTCAAGAGAATTCTTTGGAATCTATTCTCATCTAAACTCTCATCTTGTTTCCCAGGACTTTCAGCCTTACAATTTACTCCTCACAAACTTGTGATTTCTCACTTGTATTTTTTTCTTTTTTTTGGTGAGGAAGATTGGCCCTGAGCTAACATCCATCGCCTATCTTCCTCTTTTTGCTTGAGGAAGATTGTCGCTGAGCTAACATCTGTGCCAATCTTCCTCTATTTTTGTATGTGGGATTGCGCCACAGCATGGCTTGATGAGTGATGTGTAGGTCCGTGCCCAGGATCCGAAGCCATGAAACCTGGGCCACCGAAGCAGAGTAAATGAACTTAACCACTGAGCTGCTGAGCTGGCCTCTTACTGTTATTTTTTGTGCCTGGACTATGCTTGTCCTTATTTCTACAGCCAAATCCAACACAGACTTGCAGACTTCCCTGATCTTCACATTACAGTCTTCTCGTTGCTCAACTCCAGTATAACTTTATCCCTTCTATCTAATAATGTACTTACTGTTTACATATATAACATAACCTATTTGGAATTTCTACAAATTTCTAAAGCATATTATTCAAATGTTATGTATTTAATTTCCTCATTCTAACCATAGTGCCTGGCATCTTGTAACATTTCAACAAATTTGTGCTGAGTCGATGAATTAATGTTTAGATGAATAGATCCAGTGACCCTAAACAATGATGGATGTGGCACAGGGACTCCTATTGTACATACAATCCTAGGGTGATCTGCCAAACTGGCATTCACCCAAACAAAGAAATCGTATCTAATTTCCTCTGTTAGCCACAAGCCTATACAGAGCTCCCTCAGTGAGCAGAATTCCCATGCTGGGCCTCAATATCATCCATTAAACAGTCTAGTCCACAGACAGTTGCCTTAGGCGGAGGCACTGATCCCAATTAATAGCTTCCAATATAGTGCTTGAGGGTGGGGTGGAGTTACACGTTATCTAGGAAGTCAGAGACTTCATCCATTAGATTCATCTTTATATCTTTAGTGACTAGAACTGTGTTTCCTACTTAGCAGGCCATTAGGAATTATTTCCCAAATGAATAAATATAGTATACAAGGCAACATGGATACAAGGTATCTCCTCCCTCCCCATGGCTGCTTTCATCAGAATGGGCACTCAGAAAAGACTGTTTATTACAACAGCTCATACAATGTGGTATATCATTTTTGTGAGCCCATGTTGATTATCCCTATCAATGTGAGTATACATGAGTTGCATATGTAGATAATTTAGATTTTATTTTATCTTATTTTATTTTGAGATCAGAGAAGGTTTCTGACTCATCTTGCCACTTGAAAATATGCCTCTTTGGCATAAGGATTATTTGGGGCTGATTATTTTTAAGAAACAGCAGTCACAGGAGAAGCTCTGAAAACTAAGTAGAAGTTAGCCTTTTATGAGGGACATTTACATTTATAAGGGAAATCTCTGTTTGTAAGAGTGTCTTCCTTTAGGTACCAGGAAAAAGAGGATCACTAAATGTCTAGAAACTTGAATTTATCAATAGAGAAGGCATGGACTTAAATCTGCATAGTGACCATACCTTTGTTTATTGTGCTTTCTCTGATAGGCCCCGATCATTGACCCCTCCGCTCTTAGCATCTTCTTTTGTCTTTAGTTGGAGATGGTATATAAGGTGATGGTTTGGGCCATTTCAGGGAGTTAGATTTTCTGGGTAGCTCCCACGTGATAAGAAATTTTCACATATTGAGGTTTATGGGGTAGTTGTTCTGGTTTAAATCTGATTCAATCTAAACTGCAGAAGCCTGATTTATAGCCTATCAAACATACACTGTACATCTGCTCTAACCATTACAGTAAAGAATGTATTAACCATTATCTCAAAGTAAAAGAATGGACTCTTAAGATAAGGATGCACACTTTCTTTCCTAACATGCCAGTATTGGTAACAGTAGTATCACTACTCCCTTGAAGATAAGTTTCCTTTCCTGGACACCAGGGTCATGTTGACCTGCTACTCTGCAACTCAATAGTGCATTGAAACTTTGATGAATATATATCCTGGGCATGTTTGATGTATGGTCTTTGTTCTAAAAAGATACAAAGCTGTACTGAAAATCATGCTTCTCTGGAACTCTTCCTTTGCGGAGACTGCCTTCCTGGATTATCGTCCTCAGCCTGGCTCAAGTAAATTTCGCCTTATCTCTTCTATCTATAGAATGCTTATTGGTCATTTGCATCAACACATGTTTGCAGGAGGTATACATGTTATTAAACTTCTATTCGTTTTTCTCCTGTTAATCTGTCTTTTATTATGGGAGAATCTCAGCCAAGAACCTAGAAGGATGGAGGAAAATGAGTTTTTCCTCCTCCACAGCTTCATTCTCTGGAGCTAATATAATTTCCTTTTTTATATAATAAAAGTGACAAATTAATCACAATTTTCTCTTTCTTATTTAGAGTGCCTAAATGGTGCTCATCCTCAGTTCTCTAAAAAGAGATATTACAAAGTAGCCATCATACAATAATTCTTATGATTAGCACAAGGTATAAAAACTAAAGTCTTTCATATTCCAGTATTCTTTCCTTTGTTAGAAATGATGTGATTTCTCTCATGGAAATAGGATGATCTAAACAGTTACTTGGTGTAAATGTTTTCCAGGAGAGAGTCTACCCAGACCATGTGTTCATAGCACAAAGAACTGCTTTCTAATCTGCAGATGGCAAGAAATCCCCCTGCTTTGCTTCTGCAGGGTGGCTCATGTTTCCCTTGACATATTCCACTCAATTTTGTCCTATCGTTTTTGAGAAGATAAGCACAATATTCTTTGAGATATAGTAAGCCTTTGTAACTCGCCATAATAAATGACAAAGTGAAAATAAATTTTAGGATGAACTATAATTTCTTTTTGTATACATGCACATCTGCTAGGTGCCAGACACTGTGCTGGATACTAAGCATCCATATTCTATGTGAAGATGATAGATGTTTAATAGAGATGTGACAGATGAATAGATAAGTGGATGGAGAGACATATAGCTGATAGGTGGGTAGATAAATAGATAGATGATAGACAGATTTTTAAAAAGAAACTATTCCTTTTGTAATTAATCAGCAGTGGGAAATTAAAAATAAAGTTGTGCTATTAAAAATAAAGTTCTTCTATTTCGGTAGTTCATCTTTTCATCAAGAGTGGCACTCCACTAGGACCCTAAGCTTGATATCTTCCATTTTTGAAAAGCTAAAGGAATAATAAAACGTGATGTACCTTTTTAAACCACTTGGAAAAATTATTTTTTTTACTTATTTATGCTTTGGATAAAATGTATATTGTCTTGACTTCCCTGGAAGAGAGAGCAAAAGATAAACTATACTTACCATGTCTCTTCAACTCCAGTTGGTCCCTCCACAATCTCAAAGCAATCTAGATAGCATCACAGAGTTTGTAATTTTCTTAAAGAAATGAGAAAGATTTGCCCACCTCCTTTTCCTCCACCCCTCAACTAAAATATCTTTATGTAGCTAGTTCTTTTTTTCTCCCGGCAACATCAAGATTCTTTATCTCCAAGCACTTATTGCTTCCTATCTCTCCTGTAGATTGGAACCGTAAAGCCAATATGAATCTCTGATGCACTCAGGCCTCCATCACCTTAAATTCAGGACTTTCAAAGATCTAATCTGAATTCCCATCCATCAGAAAAACCAACTGTTTGTTAAGCAAGTCACGCATTTCAGATGATGCCTACTCACCAACCTTCTGTCTAAGTATCACCTGTTTTATTTTCTATCTCAATTTCATACTTTTTTGGGCAAAACCACCAGGGAAATATATTTCAATGACAATGTATGATAATGCTGCTCTCTGCACTCCATCTCATTACAGAAGCCTTGTCTCTCTAAAATGGAAAATGGATTTATGCCTCTTAGTATTATTTCTGCCATACACCGATTCCGTGAAACAGCATTTGGGTGGCTTCAAGTAAATTCACTTTTCTCTGGCTGCTTCAGGAAGTGTGAGCCACTCTCAAGCAAATGATGTCACTTTCAAAGTTTGTTTTTTGGGGGATGGGAAGAAGGGCTCCATGAGGAAGTACTATTTACAACGGAGCAGTTATCATCCGACATTTTCTAAGATCTTTAAAAGTCATTTCATTGTGTGGCTCCCATTGAGGAGTTTAATAACTTCAAGAGGTGTTCCAGTATATTCCCCTGCCTTTCATTAGGGCTGTATTTAAGCCAATCTAGGAAAGAGTTATTTCTGTTGTCAAAGATAAAATACACTGGATGGAATCAAACAGGCAGGGAAGACTTTATTCAAGACAACCGAAATAGGAGCAAGGCTATCGCAACAGGGGAGGACGATGGGCCTTAACACCTTTGAAACAACAGGTGGAGAGTTTTTAAGCGCTGGAATGAACTAGTGGAAAGGTACTGGAGGGAGGTGGAGGGGAGGTTGACTAGTGTGATGAGGCCATCTGTTTGCTAATTGGCTCCTATTGAAGGTAAGCTCCTACCCTCCCACAGAGACTGAGAAACAGGGTCTCTTATCTTTCTTGATGACCACTTTTCAAAGGGATGGCTCCCAGGTCCTTGAGAAAAGCATTTCTCTCAAGTAAAACTGGCACGAAGTTGGGAAAACTTCGCACTTCAAAGGGGCAGAGAAAGAATTTACAATGGCAAGTTTCCTAAAGTAAATGCTTTAGGAGAAGGCAGGTCAGGGGCCTGTAGGAGGAAGAAGCCCATCTCCAGTGTAGTCAGACTGAGGGAACATTCAAGCGGTCTGGGTCACTGTTCTCCATGAAATAATATAATATATCTTTTGCGTAATGACTTACCTATCATTTTTAAGACCAGAATACTTTTTTTCTTCATCTCTATATTGATTCTTTTCCTCAAAAGTTTGCAAAGATGGAGTGGACATTTGGGGTAAAATAAGTTCACAGTTGAGTAGATCTTAGTGTTTTGGTTTTAGATACTTAAAAAATGCTATGTCCTAAATAAATCTTGCGAGGAATTCCTTTTGAGACTATAGTTTA
Organism: Equus quagga; assembly: GCF_021613505.1. Classification (NCBI taxonomy): domain Eukaryota; kingdom Metazoa; phylum Chordata; class Mammalia; order Perissodactyla; family Equidae; genus Equus; species Equus quagga. The sequence continues at coordinate 95,586,316 of NC_060271.1, forward strand.
AAGGGGACTTTTTTGTGTAGAGCTACAGAAGCAATAAAACTATATATATTAAAATTCAGTGTTGTTGTTCAGTATTTATTTGTTTAACCCTTCAATAGTAACAATATTATGTTAAGTGCAGTTTTTAAAAATTATTGCTCAGCAATTTAAATCCTTTAGTTAAAAAAAGATTTAGATTATATAATATGACATGAAATGTATTCATCCTCACGCCAAGTGCCGTGTTCTCCCCATTTCCTTATTTTTATTATTATTCTCTTGTGTAAAAAAAAACTATATATATGAATTTTTAAAACTTGTGATAATATTTCAGACTTTATCTCCACTATTATAGCTCAAGAAAATGTATTCAAGTACTTCATTTGCTACATACTACATATCTGATTTATATTGCATATTTTGGGGACTAGAAATCTTCATTTAACTGACTCTGTGGAAGAACCAGATGGAAAATAACATTTATTGCTATATATGGTACTCTGTATCAAATATTTCAGGGTTTCATTTCTCTTATTTCAACTCTCTTAACAACCCTATAAAGTAAGATCTTATTTTTTTTCTTTTTTTTCATGTATGAAAAAGATTCTAACCGTAAAGTCTATTTGGTTAATTCAACCAACTGATTCTTTCAGTTCCACACCCACAGTCTAGTTACAATATAAAAACTGATTCAAATTGCTTAATCATTTGTGAATTTTGAAAAATAAAGACATTTGGCTAGGTCATCACCAGTGATATTTAAAGAATATTTGTTGAGTATGTGTTACAGATTACATTATTATTCCCAACATTTTTCCTGCAAGAGCCTTATCCATTCCTACTTTTGGCCTTGTGACTTGCAGTATGTTTGGTGGAGGAGTCTCTATGTCTATGACATTGTTGTTGGGCTTGTCCAAGTGACTGGCTTTAGACAATGAAATGTGAGTGGGTATGACATGTGCTACATCTGAGCAGGAGCTTTTAATGCCATCATGTTTTCCAGCAGTCCACTTACTCATTTCCCTTTGCTATAGGGATATTATGTTCCAAATAGAGAACGTTCCTCAATTCTGGAATTGAAAGACACAGGAGGCAGAGCTACAGCAGCAGATCCACAGCTCCCACCCTGTGATATGAATAGAAATAAATGTCTGAGATTTGGGGATTGCTTGTCATAGCAGCAAAACTGACAAGTACAGTATGTACCTCTGATGAAGTAAATGTAGTAAACTGTTGATCTATCTGTCCATAGATAGCAAAAAGTCAAATGCTCTAGAAAACTCTCTAGGGTGATGGAAATTCTTAGCATTAGTGTAATTTTTTTGTAGAGAATAGAATTTTATTTAAACAAATTGTGAAGGAATCCTTTGAATATACAGATATAAATTTCAACGTAAGGGTCCCTGTTGCAATAAAGATTGGCCCATTTCAGTACTTGCTATGTGCTCAGTCAGTAATTGCATTTTCAATATGTATAGTAAGATCCACTTGTTGATGTGCTACTCTGTGAAGGGTAACTGCAAATACCTTCAGGGAAGCGAGCATGTCTTCACTCTCTGATAGACATTAGGAAGCAGCAGAGGAATGTGGGAGCCACAATATGCTTGCTTCAGTTGACTCTCTCCACTCTGAGATATAGACGCATTCAGTTTCGCCTGCTAAATTCCTATTTGCTAAAATTTATGGCTTTCCAAGTAGTGTTTTACACTTTGGTTTGTTACAGCCAGGCTGCTAGCTATACCTGACAAAAGCAGAGATTAGTCTCAGGAGATCTGATTGCTGCCAAATACACCACTAACTCAGATTGGGACCCTTGGCAAATCACAGCCCAAATCCTAGCAGAAGCGAATGGAAAGGGCAACCTACTGGGTAACGTGTTTTTCCCTCCCAACCACCAAAGTCACGTTCCTCATTTAGATGATTGTTTTCTTTCCACTGTGACTAACCACCTTCAGATTAAACAAAAATATATTGGAAGTCTCCTGAAATTACAAAAAATAGGGGAATATTGGTGATCAGGTGGCCTTAAAAGGCTTTACACTGCAGGCAGCCTCTACATTGTAGGCTTTCCTACAATTGATGGTCTTGCCACCCACCCTACACCCTTTGCAGCTCCATATTGTTTGGATTTAGGAATGGAGACTCATTAATCCAAAAGAGAATAGAACATACAAACCAGAATGAAGCTTTAATAATTGGAAAAGTGAGACATATAGTTTATCTAAACAGGATATATAAATTGATCTAACTACTCTCTTTTCTATAGGCAAATAGCACAGAAGTACTAAATCTGCAAATATCTGACATACTTTGTATAGCCTTGAGGTATGGTTCTTGAAAGTCAATATCTGCCTTTTTTTTTTGGTGGCAGCCATTATTGCTGCCTCTATGTCATGCTTCATTACCTAATATGGGCCAAATATTGTGCCATATTGGAGATATTTTATCTCCATTACTCTTATAAAACTCCATTTGGTAGGTGCAATTGCAGAAATGTAACTCAGACCCGATTTACTCAGCCACACACATGAGAAAAACAGTAGAACCAGATTCTGAGTAAGTCTAGTAATTTCTCTGCACTCCATTTTGGACTCCATCGCTATTTTGAACTCCACAAAAATATTATGGAAACAGGGAAAATGTTATGTTGAACTGGGCAGAAAGAACACATGTCATAAATAATGATGCTTTACTTTTTCTCCTTTGAATCCCAGATATGAGATTGAGACCTCAGGATAATTATCTTTCTCTTTTTCGACTTTAAATCTACAAGATCAACTTACACATAACTCTGAGTTTGGAAAGTGAAAATAGCAGTAATTCTGTGCCAGAGGAGTATCACAAAGCTACTTGATTGGATCATAAGTGCTGATAATTATAATTTATCCAATGTTAGAAAATATCACTCTAATTGCCTAAAACATGCTTACTCTAGCAAACGCAGTGTAAAACTCCCTCTTGTATTTCCGCTTGTTTACTCCAATAAGGAAACAGCAACAAAATTCCTGTCTCAAAATCGCAATGCCATTTAAACTTGCTCATATAACACAGCTTTCCTTCTGACCTAGCTTCCAGATTTCTGTTTATCCGCACTCTCAGATCTAGCCTTCTAAGACATTTCCTTTTCTATTCAAACTGCTTTTTGCTTCAGGCTGACAGGCTTTCCTGCCTAGCACTAGCAGACTCTTAGCAAGTGACCACCGTGTCCACCCCATCCCACAATAACAGTAAACAAAGTCAATAATATGCGCCAGAAATTCTTCAGCCACTTAGAAAAATTATCTCATTTAATCTTTACAACAACTCAATGAGGAGGTTACTGCTATGATTCCCATCTTATAGGGGAGGAAGTTGAAACCCAGAGATGTTAATCAATTTGTCCAAGATTATATAGTTGTTAGTAAGTGTCTGAACCAGGGCATTTGGCTGTAGGGTGCATATTCTTAACTACTGTTCCAACCTGCTTTAAATCCCCAGCCTGATCCATTGATAACTCTGGTAATAGCCCTGTTTCTAGCCACAAAATTTTCCCCATAAAATCTTTTCAACAGATGCTTGCTGAATGCTGGTTTTATGTTATAAATGATTATTTAGAGCTCCTTGAATTGAACCCAGGCAGAACCTAAAGATGAACATCGTGTTGAAAACCTTTACGTGCACTTTTCCTGGGTGTCTCTTGAACCTCTAAATCTGTTTAGAAATGTTCACTGGCCCTGTTACTAAATGTAGTACAACATGCTGACTCCAATGATGTATAGGACTTTAGGAATTTTAAAGTCTTGAAAGCTATTACCAGGCATATCTATTGTGTTTTGTTTTGTTTTCAGGCATACATTGATAAAATTTCAGAATCTATTGTCATTCCTTTTTCTCTACCTCTTGTTCCTCAATCTCTTCCCTTCTTCTTTTTTCTTTCTTTCTTTTGTTTTTCCCTCATTTGCCCTCCTGAACAAATCAGGCCAAAAGCCAATAAGTGGGCTTAGCAAAGTAGGCATGCCTGTGAGACGGTGGGGGTGGGGGGGGCCTCCACAACCTGGCGCAAGGTTCCAGACTGGTCAGGATGAAGATGACAGCAGTGGCAGTGGCCCAGCCTGGGGCATTGGAGCCTGAGTAGGGTAAAGAGAATGTCCCTTTAGGAGGACAGGCAGAACAAGGTAAGGAGGGTATCACAAATGAGTGGCAATGGCAGCAGCCTGGTGCAGGTGTCATTATTGGGTGTTGGATTCAGAATAAAGTGAGAAGAAAATCTCCATGGGGGTGGAACAGAGGTAGTAATAGGCGACTGGTTATATGTAGGAGGGTGTTGATCAAATAAGTAAATATGTAAGTAAAGATAATGGACTCCAGATTTCTTGCCGCCTAAGAATAGAGTTACAAATATGAAAAAGAAGAAAACTAGAATAAACTCTGTGGTGTTGGATTTGACTTCTAATAATGTAAATACAAAGTTATCAATATAGAGAGGTAGATATAGAAATCAATAGAGATGTAAATGTGAGTGTAGACACACATACACACACACACACACACACACACACATATACAGAGTATATCTAAATGGATGCTGTTATGGGTTGAATGTTTGTCCCCTCAGAATTCATATGCTGAAGCCCTAACCAGCAATATGATGGTATTAAGATGTGGGACCTTAGGGAAGTAATTAGGTTTAGACTAGGTCATAAAAGTAGAACCCACATGATAGGAACAGTGCTCTTAGAAGAGGAAGAGAGACGAGCTCTCTCTCTCTCTCTCTCTCTCTCTCCATGAGCACACACTGAGGAAAGGCCATGTGAGTGTACAGCTACAAGGCAGCCATATACAAGCCAGGAAGCAAGTTTTCATCAGTAACTGAATCTGCTGGCACCTTGATCTTGTACTTCCCAGCCTCCAGAACTGTGAGAAATAAACGTCTGTTGTTTAAGCTGCCCAGTCTATGGTATTTTGTTATAGCAACCCTAGCTAAGAGATATGCATGTAATAGTGGGTATGTGTGCAAGCACGTGCACACGTGCACGCACACATACGTATATATCTGTATATTTACTAGCTCTGTCCTCTGAGCTTAGGTGCAGCACCAGTCCAATGGAAATCAGCCCACCAGCACCCGATCTTGGTTTCTAAATGTCATTCCCAACTTAAAGGAATTGGGGCTTCTGGAGAAATAGTTGTTTTCAGAGCTGGAACAGGGAAAATAAAATATGAGCCTGGGACATTTTTTTTTTTGCCCAAAAGCAAAGAGTGCACTCAAAATGATGGGGAAATATCCTAAGGACATAGAATTTAGCTTGAAGAAGGAGCCAAATCTTGGACAACTTGAGCATCACCATAAATAATAGATTATAACTCATTGAATGTAATAGTAATCCATGAATTGATATTGATATAAGTAAATAAACAAATTTTTAAAAGAATGAAGAATAGTATATTTACATATTTAAAAAAATATTCCCTTCAAATTACTTTTTACTAAAAACGGGAAAGAAAGAATAACTTAGAGTGGAGAAAGCTACAGATCTTACCTTAACCAAACAACCAAAGTTAACTTTATCAACCAAAGTAATAGTGTAAATTGAAATTGTCTGCCAAATTACAGGATAAAATGAAAACCCAACATCGTTTCTGTCATATTTTTGTCTTAGATAAATAATTGGAATCTCTTCATGAGGAAAAATCAGAGAAAGTCAAATTGAGGGACATTCTACAAAATAATTTTTCTGTAATCTTCAAAACTGTCAAGTTCATGAAAGTCAAGGAAGGAATGAATGAAACTAAAAACTAAATGTAGTGCATGATCCTGGGCTGGTTCTTTTTTCTTTGAAGACAGTATTGGGACAATTGGTGAGAAGTGCGTGGTGGCTGTAGAGTATGTGGTACTTATGTATCAATGTTAATTTTCAGATCTTGGTGATTGTAGTGTGGTTAGACAGAGGAATGCACATGTAGGACATACACTCTAAGGTATTTGGGGATGATAGAACATTGCGTCAGTAACTTATGCCCAAATGGTTGAGAAAAAATGTTCTTTGTAATTTTCAGGCAAATATTCTTTCAGTTTGTGACACTATCGAGATAAAAATGAAAAAATCTATTGTCACATATGCTTTATGAAATGGAGGAAAATTTAAGGGCTATTTATATTCCTTCTATAATACTTTAGTGATCGCTTTTTATCTGAGATCTGCATTACAGGATTTGATAGTGACATTCCTTAAATAAATATGCACCAGATGTTAATTTTAGGCAAATGATTACTGTTTCATGCAGCCCTAGACTTCATTGGTTGTGAAAATTCATTTTCCACTTTGGTAAGGTGTTCAGTTAAGTCCATCACTGCAGAGAATCAATCTGAAAATTTGAGTTTGCAGAATCCATTTTGGTGCAAAACTGTCAAGGAAGGACATCTAACTAATACATTTCCACTGCTGTTGGCTGTGTCAGACTGAAGAGAAATCCCTATGTATCAACATTTGTTCAGTCTTGGCCTATGGATTTTACATGCAAGAGTTCTTGACTAATCAATCAATGAATATTTACTAAACAAAGTAAGTGGAAGAAAACAGAGTGCATTGTTTTATATTTACATCTCTGTCTATGTTGTCCATAACCTTTCCTCTCTTCTTCTTTTTTCTTTCCTTCTTACAAAATCAAGACCACAGAGTAAAGGATCATGATAAAGCCATAATAAATTAAGAGTTTTGATTTTTGGAGATATTAATTCATTTCATTATTTCATTAATATACTGTCATATATTTGTTGTTCCCCTAACTCCCTATGCATTCTTACATACCTAATTTGTTGTTTTTGTAGTCCACTCTGTGTGGTTACCTCTGGCTGGCATAAAGCTGAATACCATTTCAGTGAGTTAGTGATGGAACTGTTCCAAGAAAGTACAGTTTAAAGCACTTTTTAAAAATTTAGAGCTAAAGAATTTTGCTCAAATTGTAGAAATGAGAATATGTTCAATTTTGACTCTGATTCCTGAATCTTAAATGAAAATGTAAGATCCTTAAGCTCTTTTAGTTCAAACATATATTTGTTCTTTAAACTATTTTGTTTTTCCATAAATATTTGCCAATATATGTTCTCAGACATTTTATTTACAAATCACATATCTCTTCCTTCTATTAACCAAATCAACTTTTTTATAGGCTTAAATTTTAGTTTCCATGGACCTAATAATTAATAGCAATTGATAGTGTGCGTGATCAGGATAGAAATTACTATTTCACCCCTTCTTAAAAGTTACAAACAGTTTCACTATAATTTCTGGTTTTATTTTGGTTTATTGTAGCTCATTTTATGAGACAGAAATGATTCCATTTTTTTATGGAATTAAAAATTTAAAAAAATTTATGTCTAATTGGAGAGATATCTATGCAGAAATTTACCAATAATATAAGATTTTATAAGCAAGTAAAAGGTTCTTTAGGTGTTCAGAGATTGTTAAAACAACTGCGGTTAAATTTTCACAGATTGAGATTATACGTGAGCCTGGAATTTGATTACATGGTGATGAAAAACAATTTAGGCACTTTGGGAGCAAGTAACAGCGGTACCATAGGCATTAAGGTAAAAACATTTTTAAATTTGGGGCAGTCACAGACTTCATTGTAGCGTTAGTAAAGAACTATGGACTTAATTTCCAGGGTAAAAATATAATGGATATATCATTTTAGAGAGTCCATGAAACCCCAAATGCTCATCCATTACCCTTTTCCCCTCTCCAGATGCCCTGGGCAGAATGTATCAAGATGTGCGACGAACTCTCCCAGAGAAACTAAGTTATGCTGATTGTTAGAAGCTAAAGTGGGAAAGTTAAAAAGTGAGAAAGTGGCAGGCCTTGAATGTTAGGAGGATAATACAGGGTTCCAACAACTCAACTCTCTCAAGGAATGCTCACCCCTCAAAAAGCTGAGTCAGGGGATCAGCAAAAGAAATATATATCAAAAGATAAATAAAGATTGGTCCTTAAGAACAGACTTTTTTCTTCTTAGCTTTATTTAGCTAAAGCTATAGACTCCCATTCACAAGCATCCAGCAATAGAGTACACATATTATGAATAATAGGAATATTTACTTCAATAAAACTCAAATGGTACTAAGGGGGCCATGCAGTTTTAATAAGAGTTATTAACATTGATTTGAGACCACAACACATTACTATGGTTTCTTCCTTAACCATAGTCTTTATTTCCAAGGCATTGCAATAATTTAGATCATCCTAAATTGCAATTAATTCATTCATAAATTCACATACTAAGCCAGGCATATTGCTGAATGAGTATAGAGATGAATGACAGAGGGTCTTTACCCTCAGGAATACATGGCCTTGTTAAGAAATCAGGTAAATAAGGCAGTGACAAGATGAGACCTTCTCTCCTATGCCCACCTCCTGGGCATCAATTAGCATTCTTCTTGCCTGGAAACCGTATAACCACATCTCTAGCTCCAGCAAATGAAGAAGTGACCAGAGTCGCTATGGGTGTGAGGCAGTGGTTTTGTTATGGAAGAACTGCCCCTTGTGAATCCAAGATTTGAGCCATAAAAACAAGTATTGTGGGGCAGTTAATTGATTAGGTCAAAGGACTTTTCCGTTGACCTAAAAATAATGACTCTACCACTACTGAATACCACTTGTCTGGCCATGTTCTAAACATTTGATTTGTATCAAACAGGGGTGTCTAAATGTCATACTCTATAAACAAGTACAAGAGATCAAGTTCAACAAAGCATTCTAGAATTGTTGGGTATCAATAAGATAGAGCAAAAAATGTTTTATAGGGAAAATGTGTTAAAAATTAAACCGTTTTACAAGATATAGCATGTCATTTTGAACTAAGGGAAATAATTTTATCAGCGGAGAAGAGATTGATTCTCACATGGTTGAGTTTGCAGAGTCTTAGATCTAATATCACTTTAAGTTAGCTCTAATTAAAAAGATAATAGTACTGACTTGGCAAGGGAAAGGATGCTTGACACTCTTTTAAGATGACTTTTAACTGTGGTCATCTTCCATGATAGGATTTCCTCTTTACATCACATGCATTCAATTTAATCTCATGAAAACTCTTGGTAAGTGAGCTTATCTAAAAGTAATGCAAACTTTCTGGTACAGAAATGGCTTTATAGATTTTTTTCCCTCTTCTCCTCAAAGCCCCCCGGTACATAGTTGTGTATTCTATTTGAAAGTCCTTATGGTTGCACCGTCTTTATAGTTTTGAAAGCTAACACCGTTAGCTCAGAAAAACAGGACCATCATGCACATTTTATTGATTATTGTGTTCAGTGGATGAGCTTAACCTCCAAATATCCACCAAAAGCTACACAAAATAGGGCCTGAGAAAGGTAATGGGGTCAAGTAAAGAGAAGCTCTCAAATGCTGGTGGCTTAAGTGGTCAATTTTATTCTTATTTTTCTCTTTTTGTTTTTGTTTTTTTCTGGAAACAATAAGCACTAACATTGGAATTGTCTAAACTTTGGATAATGAACTAATGTATGTTTTGCATGCATTCCACGATAGAAAGGCAAGAGAGAGGAATCACGAATTATATCACTAGAGGCATCCCAATGCTTTTCTTTTTTGGTACTTCCAGATTTGAATTTCTGAAGATGGAGAATCATATTGCATAAAATATAAAAATGTATAGCCATTGCTTTCTCCACTATCATGTTCCTTACAAAGTTAATATAATATTCAGAAAATGGCAAAATATTTTTGAGGTATGTTGAATTAAAGAAAATTAAAAAATTATTGTAGCAACTCCCCAAATTTTTAAAGACTACATGCATGATGGATAGCATAGGTAATATATATGCAATAAAAGCTAAGCAGGTATGTAATTTGCTTTTTTGATCTAACAATGTATTATTGATAGCTTTTCAGATCTACACAAAAAGATCTAGCTCATTTTTTCTCACTGGCTGCCTCTTATTTTTAGCATGTGTGAATCATCAGTGATTCAACTTTTATATCAATGGATTGTTTCTGAAGTTTGCTTTTACAAAGTAGCCAATAACATGGATGAATGAATAGCGTCATGTAATCCTTCTCTTCTCTAAATCGGATAGAGTCCTAGTAGTGAGTTTGCACATTCAAAAGTTATCCATTCGTATATCCTTTCATTCATTTAACAAATATGTATTGAGTGCCTACTACGTGCCAGGCACTGTTGTAGGTGTTGAAGATACAGTGATAAAGAAGTGCTGTCTTGGAACTTACCTACTATTAAGGGAGATAAACAACAAAGATTTATGAAAGCAAATAGAGAATGTAATGGCAGGTAGTAATAAGTCTCGTGAAAATTTTAAAAAGAAAGGCAAATAAAGCAGATAGATAACCACAGGGTGTGGGATTGCTATTTTAGATAGTATGGTAGGGAAAGCAGGAGGAAATAAGACTCAGGCAGAGTGTGGAGTGACTTGAGGCAGACAGCCATGCCATGAACAGAGATAAAGGAGTCTAGATAAAAGTAAGAGTAAGTGTAAAGGTGAGAGTGAGGACACTGGCTTGAGGCACAGCAAACCAGCGAGTGTGGCTGGACTGCAAGGGCAAGAGTGGTTAAGGGATGAAGTCAGAGAATTAGAAACGACTGGGTTTTGCAGATCCTGTGTTCCATGGCAAAGGCAACTAGATCTTACAGTGACGTGTGTAGGGAAGATAGAGGAGAGTTTTAAAAGGACGTTAGGGCAGGATCTGTGGGGGACAGGGGGCGGGGGTGACAGGATTTAATATGGCTGCTCTGAGGAGAACATCCCCAGGGAGAGAGGTTGGCTGCAAGGGGCTCTTAGGAGGCTACAGCATTAGTCCAAGCTAGAGATCATAGTATGTTGGACTGGGACTACACATTAGTAAGTATTAGTGGACTATATTTTAAAGGTAGAACAGACAGGATTTTCATATGAATAAGGTAGACAATGTGAGAGACAGTGAGGAGGATAAACTTCAAATTATGCATATTTTAAATTTTAATAAATATTGCCTAATTATTTAACAAAAAATTTTATTTATGCACTCAACAACAGTTGATAAAAGAATTTATTTAACTTCACCCTCACCAGTGTTGAATTTATCAATATTTCTAACTTTTGCCAATCTAATGAGGGAAGAATTATTTTAAAATGAGTATTTTTCATGAATACTAGAGGAATTGGACACATTTTATGTGGTTATTTGCATCTTCTACTTTTAAATTTCCTGGTTTTTTTTCTCTAAAGATTGTCACCTGAGCTAACAACTGTTGCTCATCTTCTCTTTTTTTCCTTCTTCTGCTTCTTCTCCCCAAAGCCCCCCGGTACCTAGTTGTATATTCTAGTTGTGAGTGCCTCTGGTTGTGCTATGTGGGACGCTGCCTCAACATGGCCCTATGAGCCATGTCCACACCCAGGGTCCAAACTAGTGAAACCCTGGGTTGCCAAAGCGGAGCACGCGAGCTTAACCACTTAGCCACGGAGCTGGTCCCCGGGTTTGTTTTTTTGAAAACTTTAAAAAAAAATTCTTTTGCCAATTTTAGGGGCTATTTATTGGTGATATTAACTTAAAAAAAATAAATGTATTATTAATATTAATCTCTTCTCTTGAGTGATTTGTAAGTATTACCTCATTCTCATTTGTTTTAAACTTTACAGCGTCTCTTGAAACAAACAAATTTTAAGTTTCTATAAGACCGGAAGCATTTTCCTCCTCATAGTCTAACTTCTGTTTTGTTTTTTGTTTCTGTTTTTGCTTTTTTTTGCTTTATTACGGAGACCCACCTATTCTTTTTAAGGGCACATATGGTAAAATTTATATAGAACCACAAGAGACCCCAAACAGCAAAAGCAATCTTGAGAAAGAAAAACAAAGCTGGAGGTATCATACTTGCTGATTTCGAACTATATTACAAAAGAGGGTAATCAAAACAGTATGGTATGGCATAAAGACAAAAACATAGACCAATGGAATAGGATAGAGCTCCCAGAAATAAACCCACATATTTGAAGTCAACTAAATTTTAATGAGGGCATCAAGAATACGCTGTGTGGATTGGACAGTCTCTTTGATAAATGGTGTTGGGAAAACTGGATATCCACATGCAAAGGAATGAAATTGGATTCCTATCTACACAATTCAAAAAAATTAACTCAAAATGGATTAAAGACTTAAATGTAAGACCCGAAATTGTAAGACTACTAGATGAAAGCATAGGGAAAAAGCTCCTTAACATTGGTCTCGGCAGTGATTCTTTTAGACATGATACTAAAAGCAGAGGCAACAAAAGCAAGAATAAAAAGTGGGATCACATCAAACTAAAAAGTTTCTGCACAGGAAGGGAATCAATCAACAGGATGAAAAGGTAACCTATGGAAAAGGAGAAAATATTTGAAAACCACATATCTGATAAGGGGTAAATATCTAAAATATATAAGGAACTCACATAACTCAATAGCAAAGAAACAATCTGTTTGAAAAAATGTGCAAAGGACCTGAATAGGCATTTTTCCAAAGATGGTATACAAATAACCAACAATTGCATGAAAAAATTACTAATCATCAGGGAAATGCGAATCAAAACCACAATGAGATATCCCCTCACGCCTGTTAGAATGGCTCTTATCAAAAAGACAAGAGATAAGGAGCGTTGGTGAGGATGGAGAAAATGGAACCATTGTGTACTCTTGGTGGGAGTGTATGAAAAACAATATGGAGGTTCCTCAAAAATTAAAAATAGAACTACCATATAATCCAGCAATCCCACTTCTGGGTGTCTATCAAAGGAAATGAAATAATGTATCTTAAACAGATATCTGCACTCTCATGTTCATTGCAGCATTATTCATAATTGCCAAGATATGGAAACAACCTAAGTGTCTGTTGACAGATGTGTGGATAAAGAAAATTTGATATATATTTACAATGGAATGTTATTCAGTCATAAAAAAAAGAAAATCCTGCCATTTGTGACAACATGGATGAAACTGGAGGTTATTATGCCAAGTGAAGTAAGCCAGACAGAGAAAGATAAATACTTTACAGTATCACTTTTACATGAAATCCAAAAAAAAAATTCAAACTCATAGAAACAGAACAGAATGGTGCTTGCTAAGGGCTGGAGAGTGGGGAAAATGGGGAGACGTTGTTCAAAGGGTAAGAATTCTTGGTTATAAGATGAATAAGTTCTGAGATCTAATGTACACCATGTACATTATAGCTAATACACTGACTATAGTTAATAATACTATTTTTTATACTCAAAATTTGCTAGAAGGATAGATATAAGCTTTCTAAAAAGGTAACTATGTGACTTGATGGATGCATTAATTAACTTCATTGTGGTAATCTTTTCATAGTGTGTAGGTATATCAAATCATCGCATTGTACTCTTAATATATACACAATTTTGTCAACTATATCTGAATAAAAGCAATCAATCAATCAATCAAACAGAGCATTCCACGGGCAATTGGAGAAGAGTTAACAAAACAGAAGGATAATGCTGAGGAGAGAGAGCCCTTTGGGGCAGTAGAGAGGTGTTAGATAACTCCTGTCTAGTGCTGTTGGTTATTATCAAGAATTATATTTCTAGGCTCCTTCAGTGAAGCCAAGATTTGACATGAAATCGTTTAAGGGCCCTTATGCACCAGTCACTGTGTGGGGATATAGGTGACGGCGTTAGAAGAGAGACAGGCTTACGACTTCAAACAGAAGGAAATTCTGTGCAGCTGGCAACCAGAGGGAGAAATCCACAGACCTCAGCAACCTCTACAGCCACAGGGACATTCTGAGACCAAATCTGGCCCTAAGTAATTATCTCAGCATTCATGGCAATTACTCAATAATTCAATAAACAATCAACATTGACTAGGTAATTAAAAAGTAGTTACAAGATGTTTCTACACATAATTTAGTAACTAAAATTAGTCTCATGCAATTGCTTAAGTCATTGTGGACACATTTTTTGCAATATGCGTCAGCTTATCCTCACCTTTCAAATGATAGTTTTTCTTTATAATAGCTTTATTGACATTATAATATCATTAGGAAACCAAGAGACCTATGGTGTCACTCAGTCCTGATTCCCAGTCTCCAGCCCTGCTCTACTTTTCCTGGAAGAACTAGTCCCAGGGGATGAGTGACCTGCACAAGGTCACATGATAAACTGAACTTTTGTGAGCAGCTTTTACAATCTGAAGTCTGCATTCCCGTTCAAGGGGCAGCTAGGTCATCAGGGAACTAGGAGTAGATATTTTAACAATCCTGCAGTAAATAATACTATCATACTTCTGTAAAAGGTGATGTCTAGATTGAACATACAAAAATGGGCAATAAATAGTCTGATAGATACAGATACAGGTGTAGATACAGATGGCAATAATGTATCAGCATTTATACATGCCAAACTCTTTAGAATCTAAATTCATATGGAAGATAAACACAACATTTTTTCCTATTCAGGGAGAAGAATATTCTTATTATGCTTTTGACCAATTTAAATCACATTTTTAAAATCTTAACTTTTTTAACTTCAGTGAAGATGCTGAGTGTACTTCTTTTGTTGCAGAAAGCCCTATTCCAAAATATCATTTAATTTAAATAAACGCCTTATATCAGAACACTGGCACATTTCTAAATGAAGTTTAAAAAAAAAAAAGCATTGTCGGCTACAAAGTGGAACTATTTAAGCCAATCCATTTGCCCTTTATACCTAAGAAAACAAATCCTATGTACTATGATCTAGCCAATTATATCTTGCTATATACAGAACATTAGCTGACTGCTCAGCCTTACAGAGACTGCCTTTCCTCCATAATCGGTGACTATATAAAAGCAAACTAAATACCATCGCACAAACAAAAGCTACCAAATGCTAACAGGGAAAAAATCTAGGTCTCTAGGATTCTTCATATCACTTTTCTTGTTAAAATAAAGTAACAGAAATATCTTAATACTCTATGAATGGTATTAGCTCCCATTTTGCCTTCTAATACCGTTTACATTTTATTAAACCAATTATAGTAACTAGCTCAGCTCAGTAACTTGGGGAGTTTCTTCATATTTTGGTGTGTACTGCCAGAGCTAAAATTAAATAAATGTCCTAGAATCTTGTTATACAAAGTGCGGTCCATGGACCAAGATCATGGACATCACCTGGGAGCTTGTTAGAAGATCGCAGGCTCCAATCCAGACTTAGAGACTCCAAATATGCATTTTAACAAGATCCCCAGTTGATCTGTATATGCTTCAAAGTTTGAGAAGCAACATCCTAGAAGACATGGATAAATATATATTCTGCCCTTTTCTGTCAATTTCCTCTGCTGCAAATCTCTGATAGGTCTTCATTTCCACCCCTGAAGCCCCTACTTTATCACATCAATCTCCTGTTTATGAAAATTTCCTGGGTCCATTAACTTGTTACAATTCTCCTGTCTTTCAGTTGACTGTCTGAGTTCATGGACCAAGTATCCTATCCATCCTCTGAGCTCACAACCAGTCTCTACTTCTCTCCCGCCTGGTTGCTTTTCCTTGGTTTCCCTTCCCCATCCCTTGCCTCTCCATGGTTTGCCCACTCCTAGCATGCATATTTAAATTGATTTGTCTTCTTGGCCTACACCAGATAATAATTTTTATTATGCCCAAATCTACGGAAGTAATCACTTCGTAATTAGAAAAAGAGAAAAATACATGTGAGATAAAAAAGAAACACTTTGTTTTTATGTACACCTAACAATTTGAAGAAAAACTGAGAATTCATCACCATACCAAAGACTTTAAACTGCCACTTTAGAAGCACAAGTACAATCTCTTTAAAACCCAGATGAAAATAATGTTTAAAACAAAGAACAATCACAGAATTTAATAATGAGGTAGTTATACTTGAATTCCAAAAGTCAGTTTATTGGTCAGGCGGACTTTGTGCATCTGTCTCTAGCATTTTGAAAACTTGACAGACAGTATTGTCTGCAGTGAAGCATATATTGATTCAAAACTATTTTTCAATAGCTACTAATAATCTATACGTCAACCCACAACTCATTCTGTGAAAAAAATAATTGGATGAGGAAAAAAGAGTTTTATTGATTTGCAAATTGTTTCATTTCAACATATAGAATTTTTAAAAAATTTTGACCCCGTGGGGACACATATCTGTACAAAATTTACCAAACTCATTTTAGGTTTGGCGAAATACAACGAGGTACCTGTATATCAGTAGATTTCTGCACCGTATTTATCATTCTATGAATCTGTGTTGGTTACTTCTATTATGTCTCCATTTTTTCCCATTTGTTTTATCTATTAAAATCCTTCTAATAAATTGGATTTGAGACTCATCCTCGAAGAACATGCAACCATAGACAAAATTCTTGTCTGTGTAGATAAAACCATGAACTGGCAGTCAGGAGACCTGAATTCTAGTTAAAATCTTGAGCTCCGGCAAGTGTGATATTAGTTCTGATCATTAAATTCTTAACTGCAAGATTAAAGCATTTATATGCACATTCAATAAGGTCTTTTTCTGTGGCAAACTCTTGCTTTCCTACCACAGCTAAGCCCGTCAATCTTCTTTCAATTTGGGAGAAAGTATTTTCAAAGCACTTTCTCTGTGTGTCTGGAATCTCTTCCTTTTTGGCAATATTTTCCGGCTGCACTTAGTTTATTGCTCTGGATTTCTGGGCATAGAGCCTACTTTGGTTTTATTTTTGTTTATGTTCATCATCTATATTTCTATTTTTGAAGCTGAAGCTTCATAAATATATTATTACACACTGTAAAATTGGATAATAATACTATAAAATTGATTTTCTATATTTGCACATTCCTTGAGAACCTCGGTGTTTACTGCAACTAGTCTAATTCTTCAAATCGGAGCTGTCACCTCCTCCCTTGCCTGAAATGCAGCAGCAGGAAGTACAAATCACACTCAACAGCTTGACACCAGGAGGAGGAAACGAATACCTCTGCACAGAATTTACACATCTGATAATGTGTCACCCATGCAGAAATGGAAAAAGGCAGCTTTTATTTTAGAGAATCCTGGCACTCTTTCTAATAATTAGGACAGCAGAGGATCTGCCTCTACTTTACTGTTGGAAAGGGATTTCCGAGACACACTCTGGGTGGCTCCTCTTTGTGGTCAGTACACTTACTACAGTGCCTGGGAAAGCTTAGGCGCTCACTAATGGTTTGCTGAGCGAATGAATCAATGTTGTTTTGAATAAATGTATATTGTTAAACATCAATAACAACTCCATGTAAAGAGTTTGGAAGTCATCACTCAAATTCTTACAACAACAACAAAAAGCTAGACAAACTAAAAATCATTGCATTCTATTGCTTTCATCAGAGAAGTGAGTTTGCTGGGTAAATAGCCATTTTGACATCTGAGAGAGAAGAATCCAGAGAGTCATAGCTGAGTTCTGGTTACTTAGAGTAGGAACCTCTGGAGCCATAAACTGGGAGAAACACTTTAATGGTAATTTTGATGAATTGCTAGAGGCTGAATGTGGATTAGTGTAAAAATGAGAAACTCCTGGAGGCTGCAGTCTTAGAAGAACCCTCACACTTTTGCCAGGAGCCCCACCAGGTTCTCACTGTGAATATTTGAGAGAGGTCTCCTCATGGCTCTGGCAGAGGAGGGAAAGAGTAATCCTCGTGAAATATGCCCAGAGCTTTCCTTGTAGCAAAAGGCTACTTTCCAGGAGAAAAGGCCTTACCAGACCTTGTCCCAGAGCCATGGGGGAAGGACATTCTTCTCACTCCAGTTTCCTTTAACTTTCCTGTCTTATCTACTGAGCTAGAGGCTGAGAAGTTATACAAGAAGAAACACTTTTGAAGGTAACAGGCCAGCCACAGGCCAGAGGCACATGCCCACCAAAAGAGATTAAATTGAGAGATTATAGAATGCAGTCGTCCCTTGGTATCTGGAGGGAATTGGTTCCAGGAACCCCTGTGGATGCCAAATTGTGCAAATGCTCAAGCCTTTATATAAAATGGTGTAGTACAAGGAATACAGTTAGCTTTCCATATCTGCAGGTTCCGTATCCATGATACAGAGGGCCAACTGTAGTCTCTCTCCCTCACACCTTACCACCCCACCAATATGGGTCCAGTGTAACAGTAATGCATCACTACTGAGAGAGCTGCATGATCAGAGTCTCTGAAGAGGAGCAAAAGGAAGTCCAAAGGCAGGAGGAGAGGCAAAAACAAGAACACTGGAGGAATTTGAATCCTCTGACACCTACAGCTATGACAAACATTAAATAAAGTCCAACTCACAGCCAGATTAACATACATGCTCACAATTAGAGACCTATTCACCTCAGTTCCTATTACCCGATAGAACATGTTTGGCTTTCAACAAAAAATTACTAGGTACACCAAAAGCTAAGAAAAAAAGCCTGAATAGACAAAGCAAGTATCAGAACTAGATTCTGATGTGACATAGATGTAGAATTCTCAGATAGGGAATTTAAAATGACTGTAATTAATATAAGTACTCCAATGGAAAAGTAGACAACACTCAAGAAAAGTTGGGTAATTATAAGCAGAGAGATGGAAACTCTAAGAAAGAATCAAAAAGAAAATCTATAAATAAATTTTTAAAAATATAATAGAATGCTTTTCTTTCATGGGCTTATCAGCAGACTGGACACAGGTGAGGAAAGAATCAGTGAGCATGAAAAGAGGTCAATAGAAATTTCCCAAACGGTAAAAATGAATTAAAAAAAGACAAAAACGGCAGTACATCCAAAACTGTGGGGTGATTTTTAACAGATGTAACATATGCATAACTGGAATGCTAAAAGAGAAAAAAGAAAGGAACAGAAGAAATATGTGCAGTGATAAAACAAGTATTAATGAAGTATGATGGCCAACAGAAGAAATAATGGCCAAGGACTTTCCAAATTAATGGCAGACAACAAGCCACAAATCCAAGAAGCTCAGAGAACACCAAGCAGAATAAATAATAAATCAGAATAAATAGTAAAAAGCTATACTGAGGCATAGCATATTTAAATGGCAGGAAAATGAAGGCAAAGAGAAAATCTTGAAAGAAGCCAGAAGAAGAAGTCTTGTTACCTAACAAGGAACAAGGATAAGAATTCAAGTGTAATTCTCATCAGAAACTATCAAGCAAAAGGGAATGAAGTGAAATATTTAAAGAGTTGAAAGAAAAAAACTCACCAATCTAGAATTCAATATCCAGTGAAATTATCCTTTAAAAGTAAAGGAGGAAGGTTTTCTTAGACAAACAAAAATTGGGGGAATTCATTGCCAGCTGATCTGTCCTGCAAGAAATATGGAAAGATTTTCTTCAGGCGGTAGGAAAATGATATTGGTCATAACGTGGATCTACTTTTTTTGAAAAAAGGAAGCGTATTAAAGGAGGAATAAATCAAGCCACAGAATAACTACTGTGTGAAAATAATTTGTCTGGTTAAATGCTATAAAATAAGTTCAATTCAGTACTCAAAAAAATCAGTAATAGATTTTAGAATCAGAAGTGCTTTTGTTAGGATTGAGTGATCTAGAAAATGTAAGGGGCTTCAGCTAGTGCCTGTACTTGATTACATATACTACAGAATTTTCATCAAATTCCTAACTAAAAAAGTGTTGTAAGCCTCCTTTATAGTCACACATTGCTTAGGTAAAGTAAAGGTGATACATACAAAAACTCTGCCAGATAAAACAATTAATATTTGGAGTAAGACAGTAATATTACTGTTAATAAGAGAAAACATAGTCTGAGATGTCTAATTGTCTTCAAACACGAACCAAAAGAATTTCTAAAAGTATCTCCTCAACTTGTGATAAGCTAAATAACATCTTACATAAATGGAGAAGTGAAGGGGGATGGAGGGAAAAGTCAGCAGGTGAATATTATGGTATTCAACAAGATAATAAAAAAGGCAAAGGACCTTGAGTTACTTAAGGTAAACTAAAAAGCAGGTATTGGTGAGATTGAATGGGTAAGATGAAGAGCCAATTTCACACCAATAGGAAATTTAAAATCTATGGCTGCAGAAAGAAAGATAACTGATGAACTATGTGCACAGGCTAAAAATCTGAATGAAAATCTGTCCCTTTCTCTTGTCAATGACACTAATGCTTAAAATGAAATTAAAATATTTGTTAGACAAGAAATATAAAAATACGATTTGCGATTTACATAATCACCCTTTCCATCTCTCCTCCAAAAATGTTATCTATGAGGAATAAATAAAATTTTAAAATATTTTGGCACAATTTTTCACAGAATCTCTTTCCCCGAGTAATAGCTCACTTTTACATTAATAGAAACATAATTCCATCAGTAGCCCTAATTAAACATCTAATGTGTACAGAATGCTTTGTCCAGGTTGAAGAATAATACCACTGAGAGAGAGAGAGATCCTTATCTTTATGATCCAGGGAGGGAGAATTCTCTGAGGGCTTATAAACATGACATCGGTTACAAACGTTACCAAAGCAATTAATCAGAAGGCAAAGGCTGATAGAGTGAAGTGAAAGGCAAAACACACAAATAGAGGTCTGTAAAAATAGATTTATCCGGGAAGTCTTCCTGCAGGAGGTAAGTGTTGAGCCAGATTTTTTAAATCATCATATCCTCTTTCAAACAGTTCTAAAGAGTTATTTTAGGAAAATGAATGCCAGACATTAATTTCAGTCATCTTCCGAGACTATGAAACACAATGATGAAAATTATTCATGTGGGTCTAATATTTGTACATGTCCACACTACTAACAGAAGAACTGTTCTACAAGCCTGTCTAATATTTCAAGCCAGATTTTAAAATCTTGCCTTATTTATTCAACTAAAGGTAGATTTAAGTACATTTCTGGCTTTTTTTTTTAGTGAAATTTTTGTTCATATAACTAGCTTTGAATATCTTGGCAATCTGTATGAAATGAGATAAGAAAAAGAAAGCTATGTAATTTTTATGTGACTGTGTTTAGTCCTTAATTCAACTCTGCTTCATTTAAAACAACAGAACTATGAAAGTTAGTCAATACATATCACCACATTACCCTGAGGGAATTTCAGTATTTTAGTGAAACTGAAATAAAATTTATCTGAAGAAAAATCCATGAAAGTTTATAAATTATAAAGTCTAAGAGAAGAATCCAAAAGCAGTTAGTATTGTACTGTCTTTCAGCAGGTAGGTAAAACAAATTAAGAATAAATTTCTTTTTTTTTTTTTAAAGATTGGCACCTGGGCTAACAACTGTTACCAATCTTTTTTTTTTTTCTTTTCCTGCTTTATCTCCCCAACCCCTCCTTGTACACAGTTGCATATCCTAGTTGCTGGTCTTTCTAGTTGTGGGATGTGGGACGCCCCCTCAACGTGGCCTGACGAGCGGTGCCATGTCCGCGCCCGGGATCGGAACCCCGGGCCGCCGCAGTGGAGCGCGCGAACTTAACCACTCGGCCACGGAGCCGGGCCAAGAATAAATTTCTTAAATGAAAAATACATTTATAAAGATAGAGACATAAGTATTTGATTTGTTGAGGTAGAAAGGACATCAAATATAAAGGTTGGCTCTGACATATAGGGTGTGTTATTTCAAATCGAAAGATCCAATGGATTTAACCAGAGAACCAACAGCAGCCTGCATTTAGGATTATGACTGGGGATGGGGCAGAGGGTAGGTAGGTAGGACCTAGAGCCACAGCCATACAAATAAGATATCGCTGTCAGTAGGGAGGTGAAGTTATAAACTGCTAATTCATGTGGAGATCCAGAGACAAGAAAATACAGCTACCAGACTTAAGGTGGGTCAGGGTTCATGAATAAGAATCATGGATGAAGGCTCCAGTGATGGAGGACGCTGGTACGTACTTCAGTCATATGGGACAGGAGGGAGCCACCCACGTCAACCCATCTATACACAGAGGGTGTTGTTGAGGTCTGCTCCTCGTGGGCCGCCCACAGTGAGACCAGAGTGGACTCCAACAGCAGACCTCAGCAGGAAGTCTGGGAATACTGGCAGTCCACAGTATCTCCCCAGGTTGAGGAAATGTTAAGAACGGTTTCTTCTTTTTAGAAAGCAACCTTAACATGATACACTCTAGAAAGGAAGTTCAGGCAAATGAGTTACATTTCCTGAAACACTATAAAATCCTCTTCCAGCCTTTCCTTTTTTCTAAATTTTTCTTACCCTTGATGCTATATATGTATATTTTTTAATCTTTGCAATCTTCTCAGGAGTGCAAATGTGGAAATGCCGTGAAACAGAAGAAAAAGTCATTCAGCGTTTTAGGGCTTGGACTTGTTGACATAAAAATAGTAACATGCTTTGCTTTTGTTGGGCCAGGGTGACCCCAACCCTCCATTCATTGGCCTAGGAATGACTTTTGCCCCTTATGGAGCAGTAGAGATGTTAGTATTAATTTCTTTAAGCAGATTTACTTTGAAAAAAACGGTGCTAGGATTCTGTGTCAGTTTGTATAAACTGTATCAATAATTAGGAATACATGTTCTCTATCCTATAATTGACTGATCATTACAAGCTGAAATAGGAGACAGTGAGGGAGGGACAGGAAGAAGGTTGTAATATGTGTCCTATATACACTGCAAAGTATTTCTCTAAAGTAGTAGTTTTTCAAGAGAAGAATGAAATGAAATGCAGGTCAACTGCATCGTGTATTTCCCCCCTCACTCCCTCCTCAGTTGCTGAGATATCATCATTCATTCACACTGTATTTCTTAAGATTTTGAACCTGAGTGATCTTGATTTCTTCTCTGGACTTCAGCTTTATGAGTTAGCAGAAAGAATACCCCTCCAGCAACACTTTCCAAAGGATATAATTACAAATATAGCATAAGACTCTCCACTTTCCAGGCTTTTAACATTGTTGTTGTTTTTAGAAAGTAATTGGTTTTTCTTCTGCTTTTTTTCCCCCTCCCAATGCTCAATGCAATCTATACTGCCTGGAAGCCAGACTTTAAATGAAGCAGATGCTCCAAGTTTAAACCCTGCGCTGATGGTAAAGTTGTTTCCTAGCAACCCAAAGTTCGGAAAACTTTAAGAGCACCACTTCACTCAATATGGTTTCTCCCATTTAGTTTTATGTACTCAATGGGTTATTATAAAGAATTGAGTATCAAGTCAAAACCAACCTGATCCTGTATTAACAGGAATGAAAAACAATATTCCATTGGTTTTGAACTAGAGACATTGTCAAACCTTGGGCCGACAAAGCCAGGCTTCATATAATACTTTAAAAGAAGGTTTTTCAGGATGAAATTTGGAAAGGAGTTTATAGAAAGGTGCTAGACTTAAGCCATAAATGCATCTAAGCAGGAGATATTGTTTTAAAACATCTAGACTTTCTGAGGAACTAGCTAACTCAACCTTGGTAGGTGAAATGTTGAATTTAAATTCTCTACAGCTGTGGTTCTCAAACATTTCAGTCTTAGAACCCTTTACATTCTTACACATTATTGGGCTCCCCCAAATACTGTTGTTTGTATGGGTTATATCTATTAACTCTTAACACATTAGAAAAGAAAACTTAGAGACTTTAAGTCTTTATTTATTCATTTTGAAATAAGCATTATATATTAAAATAAGTAACATATTCCATGAAACATTTCAAAACAAAGACAATTTAGTGAGATGAATGGCATTGTTTTACATTTTTATATTTCCCCTTCATGTCTGGCTTAATAGAGGGCAGCTGGGTTCTTATATCTTCTTCAGCATTTACTTTGTTGTGATATTATATGTCATAGAATCTCCTGGAAAACTCTACTGGACTCTTGAGAGAATGAGGGTGTAAAAGACAAATGACCTCTTCCTCCACCTCTTCCTCTTCTTCTTCTTCTCTGTCTCCTATTAGTTTGGGCAATACTTTGAAAACCATGGCAATAAGAATGTTTCTTCAGTGTGTAAGAACATTCAGATGATTTCCTTTTTCTTAGCAACTCCCATTAGGCAGCATGGTAAAGTGGTTAAATTTCACATAGGTAGTCAGCTTGCCTGAGTTTGAGTCTGACTGCTCTCTTGCTCTATGACCCTGATTAAGTCACTCTAGGTCTCACTTGTATCATTTATAAAATGGGTCTAATAGTAACCTTACCCCCACAGTCTATTAAGAGCATTAGGTAAGAAGTAAATGGAAAACACTTGGCTCACAAAAATAACCACCTGATAAATATTGCCTGGTATTATCTCTAATTTTAAGATTGCAAAATAGAAGATGAAAAGAAATACACCAATAAAACACTCAAATAGCCACCACTTCCACCCCACCCCATTCCTAAAAATGAGGAAATAACATGAGGCTGTGATTATCAGATGCCTAGGCATTTTTATGTAGATTTGAAATTTGCTTTTTTTTTAATATCAAGGAAAAAATATCTGAAGCTATGTGCTAATTCTTTCTTATTTTCTTCTTTCTCAACACGATCTCTTTTAATATCATCTGGTAGAGACAGAAGGGTGAAGATGGGTGCCTTTGCTTGAAAAAATAGTGGAAGTAAATACTAATGCAATTTGAAAAGAGCACAGAAGTACACAATTTGATTTTGGTGATTGATTTCTGATAATTAGTAGATTTATGCTTGCTTTCACCTTTGTTCTCGTTCATGTAATGGCCAACAATAAGAATTACCATGGGTTTGAATCATATGCTGATTTCTCTCACTCACTGGATCAATTCCAACCACACCATCAGTAGTACACTCTTTTACAGCATGTGCAGGATTGATCACATTTGCAACATTAACATCATCTTTCATTCCATAATTTCAAAGTACCCTCAGTATTATCTCAGTTCTCATAACAGCTTTGTAGCTAGATATGTAGTAAACATTTCTTCTTTTTGCCTTGGGATGTAGCTTAAGAGAGTAATGGACTGAGATTGCACAAGGTCTTGCAAAGAGCCGATGGGAGAGTCCTGAACTCTACAATAAATGTCACTTCCTCAAAGGAGAATAAATGGATGTTCTTGAAAATCAAATCTTTAAAACAAGAACTTATATATTCTTGAACTTTAAACATTGGTAAAATATAAAATGTTAAAAAACGCAGGTTAGCACTTTAGGAACAGCCATACTCCTTTCATATTTGGCATTTTAAAAAACATGCTACTCCTTGTTATACCAAATAAGTTTTGATAGCCCTTGTTAGATAAATTAGGGGTTAGTGGAATGTTTGAAAGCTGGAGAATTTAGCCTGTTTAGAAGTAATTTAAACAAGTCTTAGACTATATGAGCACTGTGTTTGAATAAAAAGGAAAACACTATGTTTAATTTTCAACCACATTATGATGAATTTTTACAATATCAAGTGGAGAACCAAGAAAAATAAAAGACCAGTTTTCACTGAGAAAAATAAGCATTTGACTAAGGTGTCTTCCTTTGGCAAAATATGCTAGAGTTATAAGCCCTATTTTCAAATGGTGGTACAATGGTTTACAAAATGACTGTTCTGAAATGCATTTCTGAACTTCTCTGAACTTCAAATCTCTATAAAATAGCATGATAAACATAACCATTTTGTAGTCTTATTGTGCTAATTGAGTGAGTTAACATATATGAAAGAACCACCCAGTTCTAATGGAAAGCAATTTTTTCCTGCTTTTCCCTTCCTTGCTTTCTGTTATCTTCCCCTGCTTTGTTTACTGCAGATCTCATCTTTTACCTGTATTTAGTGCTTGGCCTTTACTACAGATTCCAGTGGCACTCAGATATCACAAACCCACTTTCTTTTGCAGTGCATTTAAGGGAAAAGTTGGAGCCACAATTGGTTGAATCAAGTTATAACTCTATTAGGATCTGTATTTTTTTTTAACATTTGCTCAACTGTTTTAATTAAGTTGAACTAAGTGTAAAACATTTTCAAATATCAACGAAAGTATTAGTACTGCCATTCCATACTACTATCTATAGTACTATAATATATAGCAATATATTAATAAGAATAGTATAGTGTTATTGTACTATAACAATAGTATTGTGACATACCATTACCTCAACTTTACAGAAGAAAACAGTAAGTCATATATAGGTGTATAGGCTTCTTGAAAGTCACAGAGCTGATAAGTATCAGAGTAAGATCCAAACTGAAGTTGTTTTGTTTCAGTCTGGGCAATTAACCACACTGCATTAGATTAACCATTTCTTGCTTCTGCTTGAATAGCTGCCTCTGGAAGATCAGATAAATTAAAAGACATTTTTCATACTCCAGTTTATTATAAAGAAAACATGATAATGAGCTGTTTTGATTCGGTAAAGGTCATACAATAACTCATACTTTGAATCGTGTACTAATATCTCATAGGATGAGGCTATACTTGCAGTTAGAGGAATGATTGTCCCCAGAGTCAACCATCCTGGAGGGAAATCAGATTCAAGGACTAAAATCAAGAACTTGAAAAGTGTGTTATTGACTAAGCCCAGGAGGGAAGGGGTTCTCTCTGAGCTTTTCTCTCCATGCTTTCCTCTTTCTGAAGCTTGCCCAGAAGTTCCCTAACTACGGTGGAAACTTCCTTCTGCCTAATGGAACTAAGATAAAAGCTCCAAAGAAATGGAGTCTGAAGGTTGCAGGCAACCATATTTCAGATAACTTCATAAGGATATTTTATAGCCTGTGGGTTTTGAGAGTAGTTTTGGAAATAAAAATGAGGTATAAGTTCTTTTCTGTGTTGTAATTTCCTCCCATTATACAAAGTAAGCATCCTGGAATATAAGTTAATTTTGATCCACACCTTAACATACTGTGAGTACCAGTAAGATCAGAGGGAAATTTGAACTTGGATTCTACAGGTTCAAAGGATTTGTAAAGTTTATTTATAAATGTAAGTACGCAAGCAAGTAGGAGGATAAAGAATGTGTGATTATTATCAAAAGGCAAGAAGGCTTTCCACTTTGAGCCATGATGCACTAAGACAGACTGGATTCATACTTCCATTTCAACAACCAGGAAACTGGAGAAAATATAGGAAAATACAGCTTTGGGACATTAAACAATGGATGATTATGATCCCTGAGAGAATGATAACATTTCTTAGAGATTGCCTACAGCTGGGATTTCCAACGTTGGATACTACTGACATTACGGACTGGATAATTCTTTGTTGTGGAGTCTGCCTTGTGCATCTCTGGCCTTGGCTCACTACGTGCAGTAGCATCACACTAGTTGTAACCTAAAATGTTACCACATATTGCAAATGTCTGCTAGGGGGCAAAATCATCTCAGTTTGGGAACATTGGCCTAGAGGTAGTTCCTAGGCTGTGACATAGAGAAGGGAAATTCAAGTAGAAGATCCAAGCAACCTTGCTGAGTGAAGAAGACAGACATGTTGAAGAGGTCAGAGTGGCTGGAATCTGCAAAGCAGACCAACAAAGAAGAGGGAGCTCAGAGAAAGAGAGAGAGAATGTGCCCTAAAATCCACCTAGATGTCTCCTAGATCTGATCTGTATATGTGTAAGAGCAGACTACTTGAGCATGGAAAGAACCACTGGAAATGAGAAGGTAGAAAAACTTGCAGAACCCACACAGTTTTGGGGATAGTTTTTCTTCCCACCACCCAGGGTTGAAAGATCTTTAATGTATGGGGCAAATCTCAGAAACGTTCCACCATAGTGGAGGGACTAAATTAACCCTCAGCTAAAGGCTGCTCAAGACACACTCTAAGAAACTTAAAAGCAAAGAGTCAACTGATTTCAAGTAACTTAATTGTGCACCTGAAGAGTGTTCAACACTACTTAAAGAAATAGAACAAAATCTAGCATTCAGCAACATAAAATCCACAATGTCAGGCATTCAACCAATGAAGCTGGAAAATATTTCTTATAATCATGAGGAAAAATAATTAGTAGTAACAGCCTTGTAAATGACAGAATCAGCAGACAGAGACATTTTCAAATATAAAGGAACAATTTTAAATATGTGCCATAGATTCAAGAAGGTAAAAAAAAATATGAGCATGATGAAGAGAGAAATAGAAAATATAAAGCATTAAAAAATGAACTTCTCTAAAAAATACATATAAAATAAAAAGTACTCTGAATGGAATTAACAACAGATTAGACACTACAGAAGAAGAGATCAGTGAACCTGAAGGCATAACCATAGAAAAGAAGCACAGAGATTAAAGAAAAAGATTGTACATGAAAAGAGCCACAGTAAGCTGTGAGACAATAATGGTATTCTAATATATGTAATTGGATCCAGAAAGAGGGGAAAAAGGGAGAGGTAGTTTTGTAAACAGAAGAGTAGAGAGTTTTCCAAATTTTGTTAAAACTCTAAACCTATACATCCAAGAAACTAAACAAACCCCAATCAGAATAAACATAAAGAAAACACTAGAGCATATCAAAATCAAATTTTTAAAATCAGCGATGAAGAGAAAAATCTTAAAAGCAGTCATAGACTTAAAAAGAAAGACCTATTATGTACAAAGCAACAAAGTTAAAAGTGACAAGGCATTTTTCAAAATTTATGCAGGTCAGAAGAAAATGTAATTATTCTACTAAAGTACTTGTGTGGAAAAAAAAATCCCAAACTTTCAACCTGTTTTCTACCTGCTAGAAAAAATTTTTCCAAAAGTGAATGAAATAAAAAACCTTATTCAGACAAATAAAAACTGAGTGTTCTCATCACTAGCAGATTGGAACTACAAGAAACGTGAAAGGAAGTTCTTCAGACAGAGAAAAAACCATATCAGATGAGGATTTAAATATATATAAATGAAAGACAAGTGCCAGAAATTACAATTATATAGTAAATAAACTTATTTAAATCTTTTAAAGGATAATTAATTAGGGGCCAGCCCACTGGTGCAGCGGTTAAGTTCACACATTCAACTTCAGTGGCCAAGAGTTTGCCAGTTCGGATCCCAGGTGTGGACCTACGCACTGCTTGGCAAGCCATGTTGTGGCAGACATCCCACATATAAAGTAGAGGAAGATGGGCATCGATGTTAGCTCAGGGCCAGTCTTCCTCCTCCAAAAGAGGAGGATTGGCGGCAGATGTTAGCTCAGGGCTAATCTTCCTCAACAAAAATAAATAAATAAAAATAATTAATTAAAGATAGTTGATTGTATGAACAAAAATAATAAGATATATTGTATAGTTTATAACATATAAAAATAAAAATAACATCAAAAGCACAGAAGGCGTGAAATAGATGTAAAGTCTTGTTATTTACTTCCTGTAGACAGGTAGGGGCATTATATTTGAAGTAGACTATAAGAAGTTGAACATGTATACTGTGAAAACCCTGGAGTACTGTATCAAATGAAGAGATATGAGTGATAATAGTGAAAAGAAAGTGGAATTATAAAAAGTATGCGACTAACCCAAAAGAAGGCAGGAAAAGGGGGAAAAGGAATGGACAACAAATGGAACAAATAGAAAACAAAGAACAAGGTGGTAGGTTTAAAGATAATAGTATTCATAATTATATTCAACTTAATTGGGACAATCTAAAGCTCCAATTTATGGGCAGAGATCACCAAGTTGAATAAAAAGCAAGAATATATGAAACTTGTTTTAAATATAAATACAGCAATAAGTTAAAAGTGAAAGGTTTTAAAAGACATATCATGAAACTACTAGGTAAAGAAAGCTGAATTGATTATATTGATATCAGACAAAGTGGATTTGTGAGGTAAGAATGTTACCAGAGAAAAGAGAAGCATTTTATACTGACAGAGTGGTCAATTCAGCAAGAGGGTATAACAATCCTAAATGTGGTCTCCTGATAAAAAATAAAAAAGCTTCAAAATACGTGGGGCAAAAAGACACAACTGAAAGGAAAAATATACAAACATACAAATAAAGTTGGAGATAGCTAAAACTTTTTTCTCAGTAATTGATAAAACAGGTAGTGAAAAGAGAAAGATGTTTTAAGCAATCCTATCAACCATTTTCCTTCTTCAACAAGAACAACAAAATCAGAACAATACCAAGTTAGATCTAAGAATATATAAAAAGAATAAGACATGACGGAGTGTGGTTAATATTTGAAAATCAATCAATGCATTTCATCATATTAACAGACAAAAGAGGAAAAAACAAGATTATCTTAACAGATATAGGAGAATTTCTCAAAACTCAAAACTCATTAATTATTAAAAATTTTGGCAAACTATGACTAGAAACTAACTCCCTCAATATAATAATGGGAATCACTGAAAAAACTACAGCTAACATCATACTCAATGGTGGAAGGACTGTATGATTTACCCCAACATGAACATCTTAGTAAAGTTGTTGAAAATATTCTACGCGCCTTGTGATTTAAAGGACTGCCATCCTCAAGCTTGCCTGGACATAAAGGACCACCGGGGCATTTCTGCCAGTAATCTACATGAAGGCATAAGGAGCCTCTTAGGAAATGACTCAGCTTGGAAGACGAGAGTGCTGGCACAGAAGTTTGTCTTTGTTGTATAGCAACAGAATACCATGAAGGTGAGGTCAGCCCTGTAGATTTTATTCATCTTGACCAAAACTTCAACCACTGAAAAACCCTGCCCTCATCTGGCTACTGAGTCCTAAGATGAAAGGCAGAACAATAACAACAAAATATATAGTAAATGCTAACCAAAGATTATTTTCTATTTTCCATGAAACAATAAAGACTCAAATATAAGCAGCACTGATTTCAACAGCTTTGCGGAAATAGAAAACCTTGCCAGTGTTGTTGAAAGTAATGAGAAACAGTGGTCTTGGTGTTGATACTGACGTCATAGGGCTCCTCTCCCTACTAGCAGTTCAACTCTTCCACTTCCTCCATGTCACCACCATTATCACTGTTGTCACCAACAATGCACTGCCATCATTAGACGTTCATTACAGAAGTGAATCAACTAATGGAAATTATGGATTACTAGCAATTATTATTGCTTCATGTAAACAACATTGAAAATCTGTGGATAGTGAGCAATTTTATTTCAGGAAGCCTTCTGAAAGTTGCGCATTGAGGCTTTTAAAAATTCATTCATAATCTTCTTCCTTGTACTCCTTAGTTTTCTGGTAAATTCTTCAACCACTTATACTTTTGCCATGAAATTTTTTGGGAATCTAGTGACAGAAGTTGGAACATTCTAACTTACCTGTTTATTCCTTACCATTAAGAAGCCAACAGGTACAAGTAAACAGCTTCTCATACTAGTGTTTAATTTATTTTCAACTTCTCTGTATTGGTCAGAAAAGTCTAGATTATACCTTTTTTTAAGTTTTATTGAGATATAATTGACAAATAAAATTGTAAGATATTTAAAGTGTACAATGTGATGGTTTGATATAAGCATACATGGTGAATAGAAACTTTGATCATTTACAACCCAAATTTCTTATGAAAACAAAGATTTATTTCTTGCTCACACTCTATATTCAATATAGTTTGACTAGGGGCTTATCAAACTCATTCAAAACATCCAAGTTGACATTAACCCCATCTTGACACTCATTTCTAAGATGACCACAGAACACAATGAGACAATGTGTTAATTCTCACGTAGGCTTTTAAAACTTTGGCGTAAAAATGAAGGATGTTTCCTTCATTCACATTTTGTTAGCCAAGTGAGTCACACAAACACACGTAAGATCAAGTGTTGAGAAAGTACAATATCACAATGCCCAGAAGAACTGGTGTATTTATGGATGGCTGGAGCGGCTATCATGTTCTGTCTCTGGAAAATTCACCCATCCTCCAAGAATTAAATGAAAACAAATTTTTTAACTATTAAAAAATATGTAAAATATCATGCAAAACTGTTCTTTAAAGGTACAAGTGTGCATTTGAGGCCTATTTGCACAACTTTTATATAAATTCTAATTTGGGGGCTATCTGATTTTTTTGTTTTTTGGTGAGGAAGATTGGCCCTGAGCTAACGTCTGTTACCAATCTTTGTCTTTTTTCTTGAATAAGATTATCCCTGAGCTAACATTTGTGCCAATCTTCCTCTACTTTGTATGTGGGATGCTGTCACAGCATGAGTGGTGCATAGGTCTGCGCCAGGGATCCAAAACAACAAACCCCAGTCCACTGAAGAGGAGCGTGTGGACTTTAACCATTACGCCACTGGGCCAGCCCCCTTATTAGTAATCAAATTAAAAACAAAGGAAAAAATCAAAAGTGAGGATAAATATCTACTGTAAACAATATGACAACAGTGAAAGTGACCAAGGAAAATAAGTTGAATAAAACGAAAAACCTATCATCTGATATGAATTAGTGTAGAAAAAAGATCCTCATACTTCATTAATACCTGAGACCATCGTTTTCTTAGAGCACTTACAGAAACTGAGAACATAATGTGGACCTGACTCATTAAGAAATGATTAATTGATGTCCATATTCTCTGTTTAGGAATACAGTAAAAGATTTAATGTTTGAAATCATTAAGAGCTCCCACAACCCAATTGCATTTAAATGCAATTTAAATAAAATTTACCTATTCAGAAATCTCTACCGTCTCTTATCTCCCTCACCCACACAACATACTTCTCCAAGAATTCTTTACTAGTAAGATTTCACTGTAGTTTGATAAGAAGGTGCTTTTATCTGATGAAATATTTGGCTAAGCACTAAATAATATCATTGACTAATTCACTAACAGTATATTACATGTGTAGATAGTTGGGATAGATTTAGGATTTAGTCATTGTAAATAAATCCCTCTTGGACACATTTACTCCTGCTTTGTGGTAGTACATATTTTTTAAAATTTGTGCTTGCAAACTAACCAGTTTTCAAGAAGATAATGGACACTAAATTACTGTATCTGTTGAATTCATTGATATGTTTCCATGAGAATATATTCTACATAATAATAAAAGAGAATAAAACAGTTTTTTCCTTCCTTTCAATACATTTTAAGGATTTCACATACTTATGTTAACTATATCACAAAAGGGATTTAAAATGTAATCTTTTCACTTAAATGTATTTTTACACAATCAAATGAAGACAAAAGAAGGCAAAACTTTTGATTTGGCATTTTAAGCCTGTCAGGCAGGATGCTGCCTGTACAGAATATGAAAGGAAAAACTACACCAGTAGAGAGTCGTGCACCGTCGCTTCTGTTCTGACTGCCAGAGAGGCTATTCAGCCTTTAACAGCTGAACAGCCACTTCACTGCTGAATAGAGTCACAGAGGCTCTGGAAATTGTAGGATATATTTAGCTTCATGAAAGGGCGATGTTGAACTCCATGTGGTTCAGAGTTTGGTGGTAACAGGAAAACACCAGGGAATATATTTAGGAAAGATGTCCTGAGGTTTGCACTAAGAGACTACAGCAAACAAAATAGAAACAGATGGGGAGCATCCTCAGTGCCAAGTGATATGGGGATTCTGCAGATCCTCGCCAGCTCTCTCTCTCTCTCTCACTCACACACACGCATACAGACACACACACACACACAGACTAAGTTCTCTCAGCATGGGAGCTACTTTATTAAAAGCTGGTAACTGTCTTGGTAAAAGAAAAACGAGAACCATAGACATTGTGAACTTGCAGGAGCATATTAAAGAAGCAAGGGAATAGTCAAATTGATGAACTCTTTGTAATTATGTTTTCTGTACCTTCCGCCATTAGCCATTACTCTGACTGTCCAAATTATCTAGAGGTACATGTGCATATATTTTCTGAGGATTGGGAGATAATGATATTATTTCTGATTTATAAAGATCAGGCTAAGAATAATATTGCACAATAAAAGCCAAAATTTCAAAATAGATGAAAAACAGCAAAGAATGGATTTGTGTGCATGATCTGTGTAGTGCCTCCTAGGGGGCAGAAGATTTCCTAGTTTGATAGCTATAGCCTGGAAAATTCTACATGAGAGAGCTTCATAATTCTTCTCTAGAGAATAAGAGGGGAGAGGCAAAGAATTATAGGTTTTAGGTAATGAAAGATATAATTTGGTCCATAAAACACCTGCCTCCCCTCACAATATTGGCCTGAAGAGTGTAGCTGGTAAAACTATAACTCCAATTCATTGATACCTAAAGGAAAACTTCAAATGGATCCTGGTGAATAATGCATCAGTCTGTCGTGTTCCTCCAAGATACCCAAGCCAATTACTCACTTAAGAGAGCATTTCGAAATGCTCATAAAGGATTTAATGGGCTCACCATGACTAGATAGTCCCGAGGCTGTCCATCTAATAAAGGAGAAGGAAATCAAGCATGAAATATCATAGCTTTAATGTGACTCAGTGACTTCAGTTTTCTCCATCTCCACTTTATGAGGAAGGACAACAGAAGATTTTGGGAATAAATAGACTATGATTTGCTCATGAAAAGCATAAAGGGAGTGTCACTTTTATTTTTCAGTCAGGAAAATAGTAGCATTAATTGATGAATCCTAAAAAAAAGACAGGAAAAGTTCATGTATATGAATAAGGTGAACTTATTAGGGTCTAAGAAGGTTTGAATGTAGTTATAGGGAAGAGGGAGGGAAGTTGATGGTGCGGAGAGTATGAGAAACGTTTTCGTATTTTCTATGCCAATTGAGGCTGAGCACACAGGTTGAGGCCCTCAGACCCGACTGAATAGCCAGGTCTCCATCGTTTCTTCGCCTGAATTCTCCCAGGGGAAAAACACTAATTCACTTGGTCAGGGATGAGGTTTCACCATAAATATTTTATGAATAATTCCTTAGGTAACTCTGATGCTCAAGCAGGTTCTGGGTAGGATAAAAGATTACACTAGAGAAAAAGCAGAATTTCCCTTCAGTTTTTGGTCTGGTCCCTTATTCTTCTGAGATAATCCTTAGTAAGGCCATGTCTGAGAACAGTCTGTGGAATTCTGGCACCCAGAGCTGAAGGCGATGGCTAATACCTGTTCCTACCCACTCTTCCCAGCCAACTGATTCTCTATCTCTCTGGCTGTATAAATATTGTCACAAAAATAATGAAATTACATCAGGTAAATTTTGAATCTGAAGTGATATCTAGGAAAATTATTTTCTCTCTATATAAATTACATTTTATTAAAATTTAAAGAGTAGCTTCATAATTCAGTATATATGTAGTACCACAGGATAAACAGTACCATGTATACCTTTGGGTAACTGGAAAGTTTTCAATTAGTTATAAATAAGATATGCTTTTTTGGCTTTTTTGTGTGGATTTTAGTATTTAAAAATTTTAAAAAAGAAAGAGAAAATGTACCCATAATGTTTTAGTGGTACCTGAGCACATACAAGAAAAGACTAGACTGAAGCAACTTGAAAGGGCATAGGTTTGAATATTTACCTTTGGTCAAGGGCTTGGCCTACAGTCAGGGAATGATGAGGAGACAGGAAGTGCTTCAGCCAAGTGAGGTCGGAGGAGCCATGACTTCTCCTGAGACCATGTGTCAGCGGAGTGAAGCCTGTAGCGCAAGACAGGGACAAATTTGGCGCATTTCCAAAACATTCCACTTCCCATATTAGGGGAGAATGATTCCTCCTGACTCTTTTGATTTCCATAAGGATGGTAAATTGGTCTAATTCTGGGGCTCAGCTTTAGGAATCCTATTCCAATACCAGATTGATTTGGTAATAAAGTTGATATTTGTTTCTCCATCTGCCTACCACTTTGTCTCTCTGTTGCTTCCAAACTCAGGAAGAAAAACAGAAAGAAAAAAACATTGCAAAATAGTTTTATTAAAAAGTCTACTTTTGTCTGAAAACAAAAGCAGAAAGCCAAGACACCTTTGAGAAACAAATCAGTACACAAATTTATGGCTTTCTAAAACTAATCATTCAACAAGCACTTTTTCATAATCTGTTTACTAAGCTTGATGCTTAGAGGTCACAAATAAATGCTAGTTGTTATTACCCCAAGAGAGATCTCATCTTACTTCTCCATACTATTTCTTCTGGTTTTTTTCTGTCTCGCATGACCTTCCTCCCAGAATCTCTCCCATCTTTCATATTCTATATTAAATATCCTAGTATTCATAAAGATTTCTCTGATCCCTTCCCTTGGCTGGAGATGCACTTTTTTCCACAAAAACTTCATTAAGCTTTATTATTTCTCTCCTGTTCCTTTGTGTTTTATAAATTTATCTACAAAAGTTTTTTCTACTATTAGATTGTCAGATGATGGAATAATGATGTGTTTGGGCTGGTAACATGATAGTAAAGCAAGTAGTACCTTTAAATAAGGAAAAATGAGTACGTTACTTCAAACAATGCTAGATTTATCCAAACAAATCTTTTGTCAAAATGTGTATTTCTAACAAATATCTTTAGCTGTATTAGGGAAGATTCAAATGAAAACTTCTGCTGTTCTGCATTTTGTAGAGTCTACCTGATTTGTTTCTGCTCTCATTCTCCCTTTTTCTACAATCATGTAATTTTCCCAGACGCATGTTCTGATAATTGATCATATTATAGATATAAAGATATTTCACTGAACAAGTGCCTGAATTTATAGAAATTTAAGATCATGATTATGATAGGTATATTAACACTGATAAATATACCACAATCCTTTCTTGCTACTGAGATAATAGATATAGCATAAGAAGTGGTGCCTAAAATTAACACCAAAATAATACAAAAGTCTGGTCTGGCCTGGTGGCATAGTAGTTAATTTCATGTGCTCTTCTTCAGCGGCCCAGGGTTTGCGGGTTCAGATCCCAGTCACAGGCCTACACACTGCTTATCAAGCCATGCTGTGGCGGTGTCCCATATACAAAATAGAGGCAGAAGAAGTACAGAGGTTAGCTCAGGGCTAATCTTCCTCAACAACAACAACAACAACAACAATAATATAAAAGTCAAAAGCTGCCCAACCTGACCATTGATTAAACTTCTGACTTGAGAAAAATGAAACAACTAACTTGAAAACAGACAAAGCATACACACAAACTTATCCTTCCAGTTAACTTTCTCTTTCATTTTTCACTGATATTTAAATTTACTTATTTACTTATTTTGTCTAGGAGAAGCTCTCTTCACATGGAATATTAAGTGTTTTGATTCTGGGAAATTAGGATTAAGGAAATAGCACAATGACAGGAGAAGTGCCTTAGTGAACAGAAATTAACATTACAGTGTCTCCCTGGCTCTAGCCAGTTGTAAACTTGAGTTACAGGCCTATATTTGACATTTGATTATTCATGACTTTCTCTTCATTTTCTCCTTCTTTAGGTGGAGCCATGTTTCTATTTCTTAGAGTTGTTTGGGCATGTGCCAGGTGGCATTATTAGGCTTACTTGCAAATTAAATAAAATATTTCACCCTCAGTGTCAGATTGCTTCCCAAGCTTTGGTCATAAGCAGAGAATACCAGTATGGCAGGCATGGCACTCTTTAGACCATAAAGCAATTTATTTGCAGAAAATATAATTGGTTTGCTTTTCATCTGGCAACACTGTGGAAATAGCTTCTAGACTGAAGTAACTTGAAAGGGGATAGGTTTGAATATTTATCTTTGGTCAAGGGCTTGGCTTCACTTTTTTTCTGTCTTTTCTGTCACCATTTAGTATTTTTTACCTAAATCATAGTAATTGGGGATGTGGGAATACAGTTCATATTCACTTTTTTAAAATTTATTTTAATTATTTATTTATTTGAGATTGGCACCTGAGCTAACATCTGTTGCCAACCTTCTTCTTTTTCCTGTTTTTTTTTTTCATCTTTTCCCAGAAGCCCCCCAGTACATAGTTGTATATTCTAGTTGTAGGTCCTTCTGGCTCTGCTATGTGGAACACTGCCTCAGCATGGCCTGATGAGTGGTGCCATGTCTGCACCGAGTATCAGAACCAGTGAAACTTTGGGCGACTGCAGCAGAGCATGTGAGCTTAACCACTCGGCCACAGGGCTGGCGCCCTGTTTCTATTCTTAAGAATAGATTTCCATGTTATCCAGATAGCACTGAGTTTCATAGACAAAAAATCAGCTATAACCTTCTTTCTAAGATAAGAGGCAAGGAGATCATTCATTTACTCATTAATTCTTTAATTTATCTTATAAAATTAGTGGAAAGAGCAAAGGTGCAAGAGAAATATGTCATAGAAAATTGGTAGCTTAAAAAGACTAATGTTGGGGCTAGCCTGGTGGTGTAGTGGTTAAGTTCATGCACTCCACTTCGGCAGTGTTCACAGGTTCAGATCTCAGGCATGGAGCTACCCACTGCCCATCAAGCCATGCTGTGGCGGCGTCCCATATACAAAGTAG
Source organism: Equus quagga (assembly GCF_021613505.1). Taxonomy (NCBI): domain Eukaryota; kingdom Metazoa; phylum Chordata; class Mammalia; order Perissodactyla; family Equidae; genus Equus; species Equus quagga. The sequence continues at coordinate 95,624,405 of NC_060271.1, forward strand.
AGGAAGATAGGCATGGATGTTAGCTCAGGGCCAATCTTCCTTATGGGGTAAAAAAAAAAAAGATTAATGTTTCATTCAGTGGAGTTGCTGATGAGGAGGAGTGAAAAGTCAGTTACGGTCAGATGAAAGGCTTGGGGGCAATGCCATAGCCACAGGGTGGCAGAGGGTATCCCTCTTAAGAGGAAGCTTTTGCTCCAAGATACAGTATCAAGTGATTCAACATGAACATGGTTATGGGTCACAAAATTTATGATATTCAAAGAAATTTGTCCCAAGTTTTGTAGATAAGCAGGAGAGTCTAGGATGAGAGTGGATTAGAATTTGGGTAGGCAGTGACATCATGGCTTCGTGAGATTAATCTTTTTTTCTTTTTTGAGGAAGATTAGCCCTGAGATAACATCCATCACTAATCCTCCTCTTTTTGCTGAGGAAGATTGGCCCTGAGCTAACATTCGTGCCCATCTTCCTCTACTTTATATGTGGGTTGCTGCCACAGCATGGCTTGGTAAGCAGTGCATAGGTCCATGCCAAGGATCCAAACCAGCAAACCTTGGGCTGCTGAAGTGGGATGTGCAAACTTAACTGCTACGCCGCTTGACTGGCCCCAAGATTAATCTTTTTAGAATAGAAATTTAGCTAAAGTTTGCATGATTGGGAATGGAATAACCTAGAGAACTGGGGTGGTTATGATTTATGCAGGTTTTGGGGCCATGGGTTGGAGGCCGGCGAGCGGACATATTCAGTTCTAGCAAGGAATTTTAGCTTGAACAGTAATCCAAGACTGCAGGCACTGAGTTGAGGACTACGATAACATTAAAGGACTCAGCCGGTCAGCGTTACCACGCCCACTCCCGACACCACACTTCTAGCGATGTCACAATTCCCAGTCTTCACCTGATGCCTAGTCAGGGCAGGCTAGTCCTATGGTGAAGCTCATCAGTGATGATAATTAAACAGGGCTACTGGGTTAGGCAGAAACTGAAAGGGGTTGGCAAGCAGACAGGCCCTTCATAGTATACTCTTGTCACACTGATTGTCCTTTAATTCCTTTTGTACGACAGGACTTTTCAGTAGATAATCAAAGAGAGTCTCATGACCTGAAAATAAAGCAAGTGGTCGGAAATAAAGAACTGTAACTATAATTTTAGCTGGGTAGTTTGGATTCCTTACATGTGGATGTTGGGCAAATGGTATGATTCACTTGTCGATCTCTATTTACCTCAGTTTTATGTATGTATTTGCTTTTTCTTTATTTGAACAGATCAGCAGTTAGATCATCTGTATATAGATTCTGCGGGAGAGAATTGAATCCACTGAATCTGCTCTTCCATCATGGACCATATTTGAGCCTCTCTTTAAAGGACCTTGTTGTTATGGAAGACTTAGTGATGGTGAGGGCATAGACAGAGCTCCTTTGGGGCCCAGGGGACCAAAAGTCAAGGGGAGGGGAATCCTCACCATTTCTGCATGGACCAAAGCATATCTCCTGAGTCACAGTGAGGCTGTCACAGCGATATGTGAAAACACAAAGTTTTTACGACTTTCTAGGGAAGAAGCAGCTGTGGCTTAGGTGGGTGCTCAGTGACAATAGGAAGCACATCGCAGCACCCAGCTGGAGCAGACTTGTTCTGTGTAAGCACATGGTGGGGCGTGCACGAATTCCTTCTGCTTATCTCAGTATAAAACAAGGGAAGGAAGAAGAAACATTTTAAAACGCTACTTTGCTTTACAATCAGTAATGTTCTTCTAATCATTTTCTCAGTTTGATTTCATAAAGTCCCACGAGTCAGGTTTTAACATTCCCATTTTGTAACACTGTGCCTAAGATCTCAAAATTAGTAAGGCAAGTGTTTTCAGTTGTAGTCGTGCATGACCCTACAGCTAGATTTGCTTGGGCAGAAATGTGAATGCCTCTCCTTTCACTTTCAAAAGGGACCCAGCCCTAACAACAAATTATATGGTAACTTCTTCATGGCCCGTCCATATCCCATCCTGGATAAACTGAGTCAAGATGCATGTGACTGGCGTCGCGGCCAGGGACCTGTGTTCTAAACAAATGTCCATCCCATCTTTACGTAAACAACGAAGTTGAGATTTCAGCCCAAACTCTGCAAATCCAAAGCCCATGTGAGTTTTATCACACAGCTCCAGCTCCTAGAAAGATGTCTATATTTGCGGTGGTACTGAATTCCAAAATATAGAAGTTGATGTTTTACATTGCTTACATTTATGTTTTCAAATAGCAATCTAAAGCCTCATACAAGATTTGACATTTTTTGGACAAAAGGCTAGAAACTGTCCTATACTAGCAAAGGAACTATTTTGTACAACTTGCTCATATAAATTTTAGTACACTAATTCATAAAGCATATGCATAAGACAGGCCAGTTATGGCTGTATAAACATGTGGTTCACATTTATTAAATATATTTTGTATTTCACTTTATTTGCATTAAAGCTGAAGGAATAGAAGACTAGGTACAAGGAGTTGACCACAGTTTCTCTGTTAATTTGTTTCATCAACAGTGAAATTCCTTTGAACTTTTCGCTTCCTAAAATGAGATATCGAGAAGAGTGAAATAAAAAAAAATATTTGCCCCAGTAAGTGTAACATGAAAAATGGGAACTTAGTACAATTTGTAAATAAAAAAAAAATGCATCAAGAAAAGGCATATATTGTTCAGAATAATTTTGAATATCGTCCTAGCCTTCCATCATTTAATTTTATATCATTTTGCTAGCATATGCTTCCTGGTTTTGCTTCTTCTCTCTCCCTTTCCTTGACATTATCCAAAATTTAAAGAGCTTCAGATTTCAGCATCCAAGTTGGACTAATTACCCCAGTCCAGCAGATGGTGTGCTGCAAATGGTATGTAACCAAAGCTGCGTTAATATCCTTTCAGCCCAGGCAGGCCAACAGAGAACCATTCCCTTCTACTTTTCTACTGTGAGCCTTTATCTCAGGGATGCTGGGTAAGAGGCAGAGGGCCAGCAGCAGAGGAAAGTCCTTGCCTGTCCTTTGGAACACAAACCAGGGAAATCATGGCTCCTTGAAGAGTCCAGCTGTCAGGGGACTTTGGATCTGCCTGGGAGTCTCCACTAGCTGGTTTGTCATGAGAATAATTTGGAGAACGTGCCTGATTTGCTAGCACTGCTAGATCTAGAGGAGAACTGCTCATGTGAACGGAATTGTTCCCAACACATGGGGTTGGGGTGAGAACGTCTTCTCCCTGTGTGTATCTAGGAAAAAACTGAGAACAGAGAAGTCTATCCCCGATGCCTTAGCAAAAGGTGCATAGGTCCACTAAATGAATGAATGACTAAGCAAACTAACAAATAAATAAATAAATTTAAAGCAAAAACCAATAAAACCACAGCAATAGCCTCCATTTTAACCACAAGACACTACAAGAAAGAGTCTGATCTGTATGCATGCTGAAGAAATACATGCCCAAGAGCAGATTTTTTTTTAATATATAGTCATTCTAGGGAGCTTGCATCATTATGGGACAAAAACCAAGAGGAACACCTGGTACAGGTGGAACCTAGGGAGCTAACACAATAAAAGGATGAAACAAGAATTTGACAAAAAAGAATTGAAACAGCACCATTAGCAAGCAGAGCACAAAAATAAATTTTTAGGTCTAAAACAAACTGATTTTCAAATGTAAACATTTAATAAACAAGGAAAGAGAAAGAAAGGGACACAGAGAGAAGAGAACCCTTGGTGAGAACAAACTAAAAACCTGGAATATCAAATGAAAAAAATTCACAATAGAGAATTTAAAAAAGGAAATAATAAATTAAATAACAAATGAAGACTCGTAGGACAAATCAACGAAACTAGTCATTTAAATAGCAAAAGTCCCAAATTGAGAAAGAAGGGAAAGATGGAGGAAAATTAATTAATAAAATTTTAGCATTTTCTTAACCTGAAAAACAATTTGAGATTCTAATCTCTCTTTTGAAAGGGGTTACTGAGTCTATGTTGTAGTAAAATTTACTGGTCTGTATCCTAGAGATGTTTTTGGATCTCAAGAATAAAGAGAAAATTTTACAAACATGCCTATAGGAAGAATACATTACTTGCAAAGAAACAAGAACTCAAAACATTAAGTTTCTCATCTGTAGTTCTCCAAGCTCGAAAATGATAAATCACTCACCGAAGACTGTTTAAAGAAAAGAAATATAATCTAAAAGAAATACTATACAGAGTGTCACTCTTCTTTGAGGAGAAAATAGAAGAAAAGAACATACAATTGTGAGTCACAATGATGGGGATATGTTCTGAGAAATGCATCATTAGGCAATTTTGTCACTGTATAAATATCATAGAGTGTACTTACAGAAACCTAGATGATATAGACTACTACACATCTAGGCTATGTGGTACTAATCTTATGGGACCAGCGTCATTTATGCAGTCTGTCATTGACTGGAACATCATTATGCAGTGCGTGATTGTTCTGCTGTGTACTCTAAGAAAGATACACAAATCCCACTCCAAGTAAAATGTATTCTAATATATAGTCAATACACATAGTAAATATAGTCAAATGTAATTTGACTATTTTACACATAGTCAAATATAAATGTATGATGAAAATATGACTTGGAATTTTTGGTATATGTTCACAAGTTTTCTTTTCTTTTCTTTTCTTTTCTTTCTTTCTTTCTTTCTTTTTTTTTTTTGGTGAGGAAGATTGGCCCTGAGCTAACATCTATTGCCAATCTTCCTCCTTTTGCTTGAGGAAGATTATTCCTGAGCTAACATCTGTGCCAATCTTCCTCTATTTTGTATGTGGGATGCCACCAAAGCATGGCTTGATGAGCAGTGTATAGGTCTGAGCCCAGGATCCAAACCCATGAACCCAGGGCTGCCAAGGCAGGGCACATGAACCTAACCACTAAGCCCTGGGGCTATTTCCCTTTTCATGAGTTTTCTTGAAACAGAGTTGTAATACTTTATGACTAGGACCAAATAATTCTAAACTATGTCAACTAAACTTAGAGTTTGGGGTGAGAGGAAGTACAGCTTTCTTAAGTTCTCACCTTGTAGGAAATGGGTAAGGAAGTACAGTGCCTCGCTTTAAAGTGAGGGTGGTACATAGTCATAATTTAATGTTGGTGCAGAGATGTAGAGCAATTATAACTTTGGAGATAGGAAGGGAATCATCAGTAGACTGGAAATGTCACCAACTAGTTGCCCGAGGAACTCAAGGGTGGGTTTGGATATTTTAACTGTTTTTCCAAACTGTTTTTTCCCTTTGTTATGTTAAGGAGATACAGTCACCAACCACCCTGAACCAGATCAAGCCTCACCAGGAGAACTATGCCTATGACCTTTGCCTTTTTTTAAAAAAATACTTTTTTCTCTTTGAGGAAGATTAGCCGTGAGCTAACATCTGCTGCCAATCCTCCTCTTTTTGCTAAGGAAGACTGGCCCTGAGCTCACATCCATGCCCATCTTCCTCTACTTTATACGTGGGATGCCTGCCACAACATGGATTGCCAAGTGGTGCCACATCTGCACCCAAGATCCGAACCCGTGAACCCCTGGCTGCCGAAGCAGAATGTGTGAACTTAACCGCTGTGCCCCTGGGCCAGCCCACCTTTGCCTCATTTTTAATGCTAATATCTCTCCAGGAGGAGCTCAGACCTTATTACCGCAACCTGCAGTGTATGTGGAAGCATGTTTACAACTGAGCCCGCGCAAGAGAATACCCACGTCTTCCTTTTGAATATTCATTCCCCATCCCAAATAAAATGTCCCTGCTCCCTTTTATTGGGGGATACCATGACTTTGGAAATGATTCCTCGTCGTCTCTTATTTTCTGCAAATGTACTTTACTTTGTGAGACAACTTACTTCTGGTGGAGGGTCTGATTTAACTCACCAGGAGGGAACTCACTTTGGTTTCAGTAACAGAAAGACATGTAAATTAACATCGAATAGTAAGAAAATATAATCAAGACAAAACTAGAAAAAGGACAAAATTGAAACAAGAGGAAATAAATCCAAGTGATTTTAACCATAAATTAAAACAGAGGAACAAATCTGAGTATATGTATCTCTCACTAATTATCAATTGCCTTAATTCTTATGTCACAAGAATGTCCAGAAAGATTTGGAAGTGGGCTCTGATTAGACCTGCTTACTCAAGCCTCAGCTAGACCAAATGATTCTGCAGAAAACAACAGGGAAAGCATGTGATGTAACTGTGACACAGCAAGAATGCTTTCTAATGATATGAATCCTTGAGTTCTAATGTGCCCATCGCACTACCTCAAAAGAAGGCTGCAAGCACACAGTTCTGGGTGTTTCTGATTTGGTGAATCCCAGGTCACTGCAGGCAGCGTAGATACTGAGCTTTGACTATGACTTTGAGGGCAAGAAAGGAAGCACTAGAAAGATGTGGCCATGCATACTTCTATCCAGGTTTCTTCTCATGTGTGCATATCATCATGTTGTTTACTTGTTGGTTTGGGAGTAAACCAATTTGAAACTAAACTTGGCAATATCCAAGAATTTATTTCTATTAATTTTCAAATCAGACTTTGAGGCTTGGCCTGGATAGAATTCCAGTTCTACCCTGTTCCCATATGACACAAATAAGTCATTGTTTTATAAAGTTTGTGCTTGTTTAAATTTACGCAAATGTTCACCAAATATTTTCTCACCATCATTTCTTCATCCTACTTCTTTTTTTGTATTCGATTTCTCTTTCCATCTTCCTGAAGCACACTGTATTAGGCAGCAAGTGCCACAATAATGTTGCCTAACCAAAAACCTTGATGGCTGAAACAACAAATATTTACTTTCCTAACTCCTGAATCTCTAGGACAATTGGAACATCTCTGCTTCAATGTGTGAATTGCGATAGCTTCAACTCAGTGCTTCTAGTCAGGTTCTAGTCTGTTCTGTGAGTATTGGGCCCAGCTTAAAGAGGCAGTAGATACTTGAGCCTTATATTTTCTGGTGATCACAGGAGCACAAGAGGCAAGCCAGACCACATGAGAACATTGAAGAACATGTGAAGTCTCTATTTGCATTATGTCACTTATCATTGGCCAAAGCAAGTCACACGGCTAAGACCAAATGCCCTGGGCAGAGATGCATGTGTCACCCATAGTGGAAGAAATTGGAATATAATTTTATAACAGGGAAGGATGGAAAAGTTGATGATAATCAACAAATGTACCATACAGATTTAGTATTGTAAGAAAGTTCTGAGAACAGGAAATTTGCCTTTGTCTAAAACTGTCATTGGAGTCCTCAATATTACGTGGGTATAGAATTATAGGTTAACAGATAATTTCCTTCAGGATGTTAATTTTATTTGATTCTCTTTTCTTTTCTCTTCTTTTTTTCTCCTTCCTTCCCCCCCTGCCCTTTTTCCATTATTCCCTTCTTTATTTTTTCTTTCTCTTTTTCTCGTCAGGATTCCATTGTTCATTTTGAGACATAAACTGCCTTTCTACTATTTTGTAAGCATTCCTTCCTCCTTAATGGCTATAAACCTTATGTGTGTTTAATACTTTTTAAGCATTAAGAAAATTCATAAAAATGTGTCTAGGTGTGGATTTGTTTAAACTTGGCTTCCGTGAGTCTCGCTGTATTTTTTATTCTGAAGTTTGCTGTCTTTTATGATTTCTTGGGGAAGAAAAATCAAAGCCATTATGCTTTCAAATATTGCCTCTTTCATTTTTGGCTTCCTCTATTATAACCATCTGAAACTCTTTTTAGTTAAATTTTTAGAACTTTTCATTTTATCTAGTGTCTACCATAACATTTCTGTAATTTGACTTATCATCTCGTTCACAATTCTATCTTGATTTTCTCTTTGACTTACCAACTCATTGATAACATAGATGTATGTGTATGCACATATATATACACGTTATATATATGTTATCAGTATACATGATCAATATATACATATATGTACGTGTGTGTGTCTGTGCGTGTGTATATAGAGAGAGTTATTTTTCAGAAAGCTTGATTAGCATTTTCCAGTATTCACAGTACCTGGTTCTCTCTTTGCGGTTTAGATGTCGCATTTAATGAATTTAAATAATTTATATGTACTCATTTAATACTCTTTTTTATTTGTTCAAGGATCAGTTCAAGTTTGAGGGTTCTGACCCTTCTGTGACTGCTTTCTTTTGCTCCAGGTGGAGTGCTCCTTGATGATGGGATTTGGAATTTTAAAATTACGCTTACAACTTTTGAGTGGCTTCTTATTTCTACTTAATTCCCTCGTGACTCAAGTGAGAGATGTGGTCATCCAGAATAGCATGATATTTGCTTCTGTCAGAGCCCTTTGAGTTCTTCCATCTCAGAAGCCACCTTAAAAGTTATAATCTTAGAATGTGAATAACTCCACCATTTGGCAAGCGTAATTCAATCTCTACATCCATGCAGAACTCAGAACTTGAGTTTTGAATTCTCGCAGGAGATTTTCATCCTTCTGCTTTGAGAAGAGGAAGGAATGAAATAGTCTCTGACTCTCTTTTTGACAGTGCAGATTTATTTTTAGTCTACCTTTTTACTTTGCGCTCAGACCTAACAGCGCCCCAAGGCCGCCGATCCCATCTCATCTCAATGTCCCTGGTTCCCAGGACTGATTGCCCTCCACCAGCCAGCAGAGCTCTAGAGGGAATTTATGTGTCAGACACCCCATGGTTCAGTTTATTCTTTGTTTCTAATTAGAGCACTTAGGGATTTCTTAAGTGCAAGCTCAGCAATGTATTTAATTGGTATTTGTTATCCATTATTTCTAGATGTTTGTAGCAGGATGGTTTTCAACTAACCTTAATCTACCAAATTTCCAGAAAAGGAAAATATAATATTTTCAATGTAAAGCTATTCATCCTGGCAACAAATAATATATATTTTACCTCTTTTATCTATGAAATATTTCATATATATGTGTCTGTGTATGTATGTGTGTGTTTGTGCATCTCCACAAAGCTTAATAATTAATAAAATTAGCTATATTACAGTCCACATTCTTTGATTGTATCTAAAAATAAGGAAATATTCAATTCACTATTCAATATATTTTAATCATTAAAAACACTGAAAGTGGATGAGTTGAATATTGAATTTAAGAAATTAGCAATTGACAAAAATAGAAAATAAGTAAAAAGAAATTCAGTGCATGATTAAATTAATGATACACAAAACAAAAATTACAAAATTAAACCAATATTAATAATTTGAAAAAAAACTAATGAAATAGATATCTGGAAACCTGCTCAAATAAAAATATAAGGAAAAATATGGAAATTTACAAGAGAAAAAAACCCATCACAGATGTGGATAGCTTTGTAAAGAGTAAGAGAATATTGTTTTAATTTATTTTAAGGAGAAAAAGTGAAGGCCACTTATTAAATTTGGCTTAAAGATGATTTTCTGTTTGTCTGTTTTTGTTTTCTTTATTCTTGCTATTGTTACTAAAAAATAAATACATTTAAATATCTATGGAAGTTTTGAACGTGAAGATTACATAGATGTGCATCTTACAGATAAGAGAATTTTTAAAATACTGTTAAAAAAATAGGATGACATTCACCTGGGAGAAGATCAATTATTGTTAAGCAGAAAAAAAAAGCCTTCAGAAAATATATAAATTTAGATTAAAATGTGAAATATGTCAAATACATCTTTGTACAGAGAAAAATATAGTGTATTTAGTAATAATTTACATTTATTATTTATTGTTAGTAATTTATAGGGAATGATTTAATTTATTCATTGAAATCACCCAAGAGATAGGTGGCATTATAATTTCAGTTTTAAAATGACGAACACAGGCTCAGACCAGTTAAATGACTTGTAAAAGGTCACAACCACGTGGCCTGCGTCCTCAGCCTGTTTCTACTCAAGCTGCTACATCAGTTGGTACAAATATGATTCGTTACCATTGACGGAAAACAGTGTTAGACCTCTGTTTTGTAAAAAGTATTTTCTTTTCCGGACAAAATAAAATCTTTAATTGGAGGGAAAGAATTTTGAAAAATTACACAAATTAAAATAACAATTAAAAAAAGAACAGGCTTATGTAAAACTTTTTAAGTAAGACAGGACCCCCAGATCCATGAGGTAAAAGAAAATCCTATTTGACAAAACAATTTGATGTTTTGAATGTCAAAGGATGTGCGGGACACTATCAAAAGTACAAGTGTAGACTTGGAAAATGATTTTCAAGTAAAAAATAAAATGTCAAATATCCTCCTTATATATAAATTCTTCTGCCTGTTTACAAGAAAATGTTCAGTAGAAACCTTATAGAATTTTATGCAGCTATTAAAATGAGTGTTTATGCATTTTTGCCTGGGGGCTGCCCATGACCAATGGTTAAATGAAAAGTGGAGTCAGACTGTACTAAAAAATGTATGTATGTACATAATGTGTGTGTGTGCATATTCACGCATAGGTACATATTTTCCACATCCTCAACGGTTTTCTATATCTAATTTCTTGCTTATCGTATTATATAGGCAATTAAGCTTCCAATTAGATGGCCAAATATATGGAGGTGAATATGAGGCTGTGGAAGAGAAATGCAAAGCAGAAGAGGTAGGAAAGCAATCTAAGATAAAATAATGTCAACTGTCTCCATGTAAAGACATTCTAATAGAGAAAACCCTGAGGTAACTCAATACTCAGAACATAGGGGTTCTGATAATCTGTTTTCTGGTTAATTATGGTTAGTGTAAAGTTCCTTTTTGACTGGAAGTGAGGGTTAAATGTCTTTGAGAAATGTATGCGTTTTTCTTACTGTCTCATAAAGTGTAATAGAAAACTTTTAATATTTCGTTGGTTTCTTAAGATCCTACAGTGCTGGTGCTTATGTTTATAAATATTATTTTTCTACAAGATGTTAGAGTTATAGACATGGGGGTGAATGAACTTGGATTAAATCCAACTTAACCCTATGCCATAACTGAGGATATCTTGAGTTTTGAATTTTTAGTAGAGTCTGTACAATTAAAATCTCAGAGAGTTGAGTGGTTGTTCACATAGTTACATGTCACAATAACTGTAGAGCTTTAAAAAAAATCCAAATGCTCATGCCTTGATCTCTTTCTCCTGAATTAGATAAAACTTAGATATGTAGAATCCTGGTAATGTTTGTTTTTCAAAACCCTCCGGTGATTCAGATATGCTTCCTTGGTAAGAATAGCTCAGGGGCTGGCCCGGTGGCGCAGCTGTTAAGTGCGCATGTTCCGCTTCAGCGGCCTGGGGTTCGCCAGTTCGGATCCTGGGTGCGAACATGGCACCATTTGACTCACCATGCTGTGGTAGGCGTCCCACATATAAAGTAGAGGAAGATGGGCATGGATGTTAACTCAGGGCCAGTCTTCCTCAGCAAAAAGAGGAGGACTGGCAGTAGTTAGCTCAGGGCTAATCTTCCTGAAAAAGAAACACAACAGATTAAGAGAGCAATAAAGTTACGTCATAATCAGTAGGCAATCAGGAAGAAACTTAAAATGAACAGCTTATGGCAAATGCAAAGTATCTAACTGACAATAAAGATAAATAATCTCCTAGAAAGATTTTTACTTAAGGAAAATATAAGAACTTAAGCGAATAAAAGTATATGAATAAAATAGTTATTGGATTACTTTAAGACTTGAAACATTCAAAGATATAACCCATGTACTATCTCCCTGCATAATGATCGAATATTGACGGCCTAATATTGGCCCAAATGGATTTTCTGATATTCTATTTTCACATGTTCTCTGGCAGTGGCATTCTACGTCTACATCTAATGGTCTGAAATCATGTTTGCTACTTTATATTGTAAAGATTAGCAAATAATACCAATGACATAACTAGGACACAGTATGTCCTTGGGGATGAACACAAACACGTCTTCACTGTGGACCTTATATTTTGGAGTGGGGGCAGATAATAAAATCAAGCATAGTAGAAAAGTAAATTATGTAATGTATTGGAAGGTGGTATGTGCTAAAAAAGAAAAAAATAGAAGAGAGTAAGGAGTAAGTTTCGGTATTAAATAAAGTGGTCACATTAACCTTTACTGAGAAGAGAGATTTGAAAGAAAATTTGACGAATGTGAGAAAATGAGCCATTTCATGTATTTCGATAAACTTTCCACCTGGAAGAAGCAGCTAGAACAAGGGGACTAAAACTATAGCAGACCTGGCATGAAGGGGCTCAGTGTGCTGGAGCAGAGTGAGTGAGGAGGGAGCAGTAACAGACAAAAGAGAGGACAAGAGGCCAGGTCCTGGAAAGGCCTTGGCTGTTTTACGGACTTTGACAACAGGGCTTTGAGCAGAGTAGTGACACGACATGGCATGATATTAAAGGGTCATTTGGTCTTCTGTATTTGGAATAAATTAGAGAGTGGAAAGTTGGAGTAGTTAGGAGGCTGTCATAATGATCCAGGCAAAAGATCAAGGTGGCTTCAGTTAGTAGTAGTAGAGATGGCAAGGAATAGATGGGTTCTGAACATATTTTAAACTCAGAATCAATAGGATTTGCTGAAAAATGTAACATGAGATATGAGACAAAAATCTCCATCAAGGACAATTTAATGTTTTTGATCCAGTTCAATCAGGTAGGAAAAATGAGTAGCCTTTTCCTATATAAGGATGGCTATGAGTAGACCAAGGTTTTTGGCAGAAGATCAGGAGCTCAAATTTGGACTGGTTTTTAATTAGACAAAAGGAGCTGTTGACGAAATATTGGATATAAGAGCCTGGAATTTGGGAGCAAGGTGTGAACTAAAGAGATGAATTTCGACGTAATTGGCATATAGAGTACGTTTAAGCTATGAGTCTAGACAAGACCACCAAGAAAGTGAGTACAGGTGGAAAAGACCAGAGGGCTGATTCCTAGAGCATTCCAAACTTGAAAGCTGTTATCTCATCCCCTGCTTCAGAGGCCATGTGAAATGGAAAGAGAATATTTTGCTTAGTGTGTAATAGTTACCATTTGTATTTGGTGTATAGAGCAAAGTTTCTTAGTGCAGCTGTAAGGTGGCTAACTCCTTTCATAGGAAATCTGTCTTTTGTTTTGAGCTGATGTATTTTCTCCTTTACTTTCTTGTTGAAAATGTCTCCTTATATAAAGGGATACTACTAATAGTAGAAGTTATTTGATATATATCTTTACGTAGTAATATATCCCTAAGTAGAAATCTTATTCATTTTGGAAATCCAAATGTCTATAACCTACTATTCTATACTGCTCATTCACTATTAACTACTCAAGTGCAAACACATACACACTAGCTTGGGGTAAATAACCCACAGTGCAGTAGGTGAGAAATATGCAAAGAGGAGAATGGGTATTAAAAGCAAATGAACCTGAATATAAATATACACCCTCCAAGTTACCTTGAACACCTTATTTAACTTTCTTGAGCCTTAGAATTCTTGAGTATAAAGTGAGGGTAACAATAAGCATTCTTCAGATTTGTCACGAGTATTAATGTTACTGGATGATAAGTTATTGGGAGGCTGTTTTTGTTTTTGCTTTATCATATTCATTATCATTGATTCATTACTCTAAATCCAATTTTTACCTAGTTTGGGGTCTAAAGCTCTGATTTTTCAAGTATTGTTATTTTTAGATATACCTACATGATTCAGGGTCTTTTTTGACAAAACCCATTTTTAAGATACAGAATTTATTTTTTCCCAGTTCAACTAGGCATAAGCAGTGAAACATATTTCATTCAGCAGATATTTTCAATGTCAGTATGGACGACATTCACAAACGTAAATTTTTCCCAAAAGTGACTTCATACTTCCCCCTAAAGGTGCACATTTTCATCACTTAAACTTTTCTGTATATTTTAAAATTATCATAATAAAATGATGGGGAAAAACAGTTCATAATCCTTGAAAATATTGGGCAATTCTGAGGTATAGAGCTTTGGCCGATGCACGAAGAGGAGATTCATAATCTCTCATATGACTGTGACTACAGGAGAGTCTTTAGATAAGTAGTGGTGAGACAACTGCTTGTCTGCATTGAAGTTCCACTCCACAAAGGACAGGAAGAAAATAAGACAACCTAGCGACCTCCCCTCATCTGGATTCAGCATGTCCTGTCATCCTCACAGTGGGACATCCTCATAGCCAGCACTCTGTATCACAACCAATTGATCTGAGGATGAGTCCTGCAGAGACAGGCCTGTGGGGCAGGAACTGCTCAGCCAACACATCTCCTGAGTAGTTCACTTTGCTTCCAGCCTTTCATTTCTTTCTGGAAAAGAAGTTACTCTGCAGAGTTCTTCCCTTCTAAAAATATCTTCCTGAGATGGGAAAAAAATATAACCACACAGTTACTGTTTTCATTAATTTAATCATCCATTCATTCATCCAATAAATATTTCTAAGCACTCACTATATATTAGGGACCTTGCCATGGGCAGGGGAGACAGAAATCGAATAAGGCATGAACTTTGCTCTGTGCGTGTTTATTCTCTATTTGTGAACTTAAAAGAATCTGGGGACTGAGGAAGCACAAGTGAGAATCACCAAATCAAGCACACTCCATTTCAGAAGACATCATCTAGGCTGAGTCCCAATAGCTGAAAGGAAGTTGACCAGACTAAGAGTTAAGAAAGGTGAGAAGCTATTCTAGGCGGAAAAAATACAGGTGTGAAGATAGGAAGATCACGGCACATTCCTTGACCATGGGGACTTGGCAAATTTTATCACTACTCTTCCCAGTGCCTAACGCTACAGGCAGTCAACAAAAACTCTGCTGCAGCTACAGGTGCAGGAACAGTCCATGTTTGTGCCCCAATCTTCTGCTTTAAACACTCTGCCTTCATTGCAATCCCTAGTTTCCATCCCATTATTCATAAGCAAATCCTTTCTCTTTCTTGCCTCTTCATGTGCCAACTTTTTACTGTGGGCCTTTGACCAGGTGCACAGTGATGGCAAGGGGAAGAATGCAAGCTATGAGAAGGACAGGAAAACTGAGAGATGCCTCAAAACACAAAAGGACTTTCACCAAGTACAAGGCATAACCTTACTGATTGCTGAGAGCAGGAAAGAAGGGCAGAGATATAATCCTAATAACTGTCAGGTCTTCTCAGAGTGCACTGCAGAAGACTAAAGTAGGCTGTACTTTCTAAAAAAAAGAAAGATGAGGGTAGGGCTGGAAAGCAAGGGAAATTCCTCAGAAAGTCAGAAAGCTGTTGGCTTTGATGTAAAGGCAATAGAGAGAGAAGAAATTGAAATATCTTTGGAGAAAACTGCTAATTAGGTTTTAAAGCACACACATTTCTGAAAATCTTGCCAGTGCTCACAACCCAAGACTTGGTAAAGGAAAAGTCCTAATACCACCTTTAAAATATTTGAACCAGAGATGAACTGAATCTTTCTAATGGCACAATAAATCCAAGACTGAGCTCAATCACAGATAAAAATGACTGAACCCATTTCATTGGCAGCCTGACAGAGCAAGAGACATGCTCTCTTTGGCGGGAAAATTTCATTCATTTTAGTTTCTACTCATTTTTTTTAATATAAAGATGATTTTTGGTAAACATGTATCTTTTGAGATACACAGAGAAGTAGGAAAAAGTGACCCATAATCTAAAGCAAAAATAGTCAGACCCATAGATGGTTCAACTGTTAGAATTAGCAAAAAGAGTATAAAATAACTATGATAAATATACTAAAATATCTGGTTGACTAATGAATGAACAAATGGATAATTTCAACAGAGAGGAATAAACAATAAAAAAGACTTGAATGGAAATATCAGAATTGAAAAATGTAATATCAGAAATGAACAGTTCACTTGATGAACAAACTTCACACCGAACACAGCAGAAGAAAACATAAGTGAACTTTGAAGATAGTTGAATATAAACGATCTAAACTGAAACATACACACATAACAAAAAAAAATCATCCAAATCAAATGATCTAACATATGAGTAATGAGGGCCCTGGAATGAGAGAGGCAAGGGAAATATTTAAAGAAACAACAGCTGAAAAGTTTCCTTAATTAATGAAAAACATCAATCCTCAGATCCAAGAAACTCAGATAACACAGTGAAACATAAATACAAAGACAACTTCACAGGCATATATATCATAGTCAACCTACTGAAAATCAAAAGAGAAAGAGAAAAATTTAAAAGCAGCTAGAGAAAAAAAGGCACATTAGATACCCTGTCTTCATGAGTGCCATCATCAGCATCATAGTGAGAAGGAAAAGGAGTAAGAGGAGAGGAAAAGGAGAAGGAGGAAGAGGAAGAAGAGGAGCAGGAAGGAGAAGAAGTAGAAGGGAAGAAGCATTAAAACCAATTTTCCATTGGAAGTGATGGAGACCATAAGACAATGGAATGAGATATCTTTAATGTCATGAAAGAAAAAATAACCCAATCTGGAAGTGTGTATCCAGCAAAAATGCTTCTCGAAATTAAGACAAAATACAATTATGCTTAAAAAGACAAAAGCTAAAAGATTTTATCTCCAGGAAACCGTCATTCTAAGAAATGCCGAAGAGATAAAGAGAGTCCTTTTGGAGGGATGAGGGTTATCAAAGAAGGTAAACACATGTGAAAGTATAAAATAATTTTTGAAAATTTTGTTTCATTTGTTTAAAGATATTGGCAGTTTAAAGTAGAAATAATAACCTTTTTATGGGGTTATTATGTAGAAGTAAATATATATGACAATAAATGGAATAGTACTATTGGAATCTTCTTACATTATGAAGTAATATAACATTATTTGAAGTTAGACTGTGATAAGCTAAAGATTCATATTGTAATCTGAAGAGCAACAACAAAATAACACATAGAGACATATTTAAAAGGTCAATACATGGGATAGAAAAGAAAACAACCTGATTAATCCAAAAGAAGGCAGGAAATGAGAAACTTAAAAACCGAAAAATAGGAAACAAATAGCAAGATGCAATACTTTTAAACTCAATATTACCAATAATTACATTAAATACAAAGACCAAGAATGTTGACTAGATAAAAAAGCAGTACCCACTATATGTTATTTAAGAAATGCTCTTTAAATATAAAGACACACACTAGATTAAATACAAGTATGAAAAAATATGTACCATAAAAATAATAAGGATAAGAAAGCAGATGAGGCTATATTTATATCAGAGGACGTAGTCTTCAGAACAAAGAGTATTGCTGGAGATGGGAAGGGATATTTCATAAAAATAAAAAGGTCAGCTCCTCAGGAGGCATAACAGTCCTAAATATGTATGCACCTAATAATAGACTGTAAAAATACGTGCTGGGAAAATTAACAGAATAAAGGGAGGAACAGAGAAATTCACAATCCTAGTGGCCGATTATAACACATCTCTTGATTGAGTAGACAAAATCAGTAAATACACATAAGACTTGAACCACAATAGCAAACGACTTCATCTAAATGAAATTTATAGAACTCTACAACCAAACACTGCAGAATACACGTTCATTTCAAGTATACATAAAACATTCACCAAGGGGCCGGCCCCATGGCCGAGTGGTTAAGTTTGCGCACTCTGCTTTGGCCTCCCAGGTTTTGCCAGCTCAGATCCCAGGTGCAGACATGGCACTGCTCATCGGGTCATGCTGAGGTGGCATCCCACATAGCACAACCGGAGGCACTCACAACTACAATATACAACTGTGTACTGGGGAGTTTCAGGGAGAAGAAGAAGAAGGAAAAAAAAAGAACATTCAACAAGATGAATAAGGTGGACCATAAAACACATCTCAGTAAATTTCAAAGGCTTGAAATCAGGCAGAGTATGTTTTCTAATAACCCCATAATAATTAGAAATTACTAACAATATTCTTTAGAAAATATCCAAATATTTAAAATTTCATAAACACACCATGAATTAAGAAAAGAATCACAAGATAAATTAGATGATGTTTTGGACTGAATGAAGCTTAAAAATAACATGTGAAAATTTGTTGGATGACAAAGTCAGTGAATTTGGGCTACTATAACAAAGTACTCTAGACTGGGCTGCTTATAAACAAGAAATATTTGTTTCTCACAGTTCTGGAGGTTGAGAAGTCCAAGATCAAGGTTCTGTCTTTTCGCTGTGTCCTCAAACAGCAGAGGGGGATAAGATGTCTCTGGGGTCTCTTTAAGAAAGGCATTAATCCCATTCATGAGGGCTCCAGCCTCTCAAAGGCCCGGCCTCCTACTACCAGCACATTGGGGATATTTAGGATTTCAACAGATGATGTGTGGCGGACACAAACCTTCAGTCTGTAACAGTAGCGTTTATAGAGAGAATTATGTATTAAAAGGATAATGAGAAGAGATCTTTTAAATAAAAAATTACAAGCTTCTACCTTAAGAACCTAGAGAAAAAAAACACATTAAGTCCAAAGTAAATAGAAGAAAGAAAAAAATAAACATAAAGGTAGAAATCAACAAAATGGAAAACAGACACAAAAAGATAAAAAGATCAAAAAAGTAAAATAAAATGGAAAATATTAATAAAATCTTCATACTTCTTGTAAAACAAATCAAATAATAAAAAGAGAAACCATAAAAAGCAGTATCAAGAATAAAAGAGGACATTCTTACAGATTCTACAGACGTTAGAAAGAAAAAAGATATTAAAGACAACTTTATGGCAATATATTGAATACCAAAAAGAAATGGAAAAGTTCCTTGTTAAAAAAATTAGATTTTAATAAAAGTTTTACTACCCAAACAAAACAAACCCAAAAAACCACCCTCTGATCCCTCTGATCCCAAGTGGATTGGCCAGCAGTCAACTAATTCTATCAAAGACTAAAGAGGGTAAATAACATCAATCTTACAGAAAATGAAGGAGGAAAAAGAAACACTTTTTGACTCATTTTATAAACCTCCATGATGCTAAAACCAAAACCAGGTAATAATACACTATAAGAACAAAATAACATCAACAAAAAACAGACGAGTATCCCTCATGAACATAGACACAAAAATTCTGTGCAAAATCTTAGTAAGTTGAGTTCATCAACATATAAAATGGATAATACAACTATATTTTTCCCAAGATAGACAGATTGGTTTGACATTCAAACACCAATCAATGTAAATCATCACATTATAGAATAAAGGGGAAATATCATATGATTAATCAACAAATGCAGAAAAAATGTTTGATAAATTCAGCACCCATTCATTGCAAAGGTCTTTCAACAAACTAGTAATAGACAGTACCTTTATCTGTTTTATAAACGACTTCTATGAAAAAAAGTTTATAGATAACATCATACTTAATGTTGAAGCATTGTATGCTTTCCCCCAGAGGTCAGAAACAGGGCAAGAGTAGAACACAGCAATAAAAATCACATACATACAACCACTTGATTTTTTGAGAAGGGGCCAATGTAATGCAATGAGAAGAGGAAAGTCTTTTCAACAAATACTACTGGAATTACTGGATATCCATATGGGATAAAATCAACTTTGACTTCTATTTCACTCAATAGACAAAGTTTAATTTGAGATGGATAATAGCTTAGATGAATCATAGCTAAAGCCATAATGTTTCTATAAGAAAACGTAGAGCGTCTTCACAGCTGTAGTTTAAAGATTTCTTAAATAGGACAAAAAAAGCACTATCTGTAACAGAAGAAACAAATGTTAAATTAAAATTCATCAAAACTGAGTACATCATTCCATAAAAAGATACAGTAACAAAAATGAGCAGGCAGCCCACAGACTGGGAGAAAATATTCTATTCTCAGTACATATATAATCACATTTCGAGCAAAAATGGGCTGCATGTACAACAGGGGTTCTATAAGATCAGTACCATGTAGCCTGGGTGTGTAGTACACTGTACCATCTAGGTTTGTGTAAGCACACTCTGTGATGTTTGCACAATGATGAAATCACCTAACCACACATTTTTCAGAACGTATCCCCCTTGTTAAGTGACTCACGACTGTATTTGATATGGCTTTGTGTCCAAAATATGTAAAAACTGTATAAATTTAAAAGAGAAAAAAAGCAAATAACCCAATTACAATAGGAAAAATATTTGGCTAGACACTTTCCAAATAAATGTATAAAAATGACCAATAAACACGTGAAAAGACACTCCACATCATTATTTACCAGGCAGATATGATTTCATTAGGCAACAACAGTTCACATCCACAGGAATGGTTAAAATAAAGAAGTCATACAAAAACAAACATTGATGAGAATGTGGAGCAACTGGAACTTTCATACTTTGCAGAGAATGTAAAATGGTGCAATTACTTTGAATGGCCATTTCTTTCTTTCTTTCTTTCTTTTTTTTGCTGAGGAAGACTGGCCCTGAGCTAACATCCATGACCGTCTTCCTTATATGTGGGATGCCTACCACAGCATAGCTTAACAAGTGGTGCGTAGGCCCATGCCCAGGATCCGAACTGGGGAACCCCAGGCTGCAGAAGCAGAATGTGAGAACTTAACGGTTGCACCACTGGGCCGGCCCGAAAGGCCGTTTCTTACAAAGTTAAGGACACACTGACTCTATAAGCTAGCATTCCACTCCTTGGTATTTACTCTTTAAAATGAAATGTCCATAAAATGCTTATAAACATATGTTCATAGCAACCTTGCAATAACCTCAAACTGGAAACATGCAAAATGGCCATTAATGGTTTAACATATTGTAGAATATTCACACAATGGGATATTATTCAACAATAAAAAAGTATTAATTATTCCCGCCCCCAATAGAAAGATGAGTGTTTTCTAAGAATTATCCTAGCAGTGTACATATTTTCTACTAATTGAAAATCTGAGGATTTCAGTCTTGACTTCTACACAAATGACTGCTAAAATAAAAATATACCTTTGGCGTCAGGGCTTAATTAACAATAGCTTTCCTGATTTCCTTTATTCACTCATTCAATGTTTTATTTATTTGTTACCTACTACAGGATAGACATTATTTCTATTACTATATTTGGAAACACATAAATAAGATTCCTACTCACATGGAGATAATGTTGTGATAATAGCAATCATAAAAGCATAATAATTTTACATGTATTAAAGGTGTTATAAAGGAAAACAACAAAAGAAGAAATATGGTAACATATGATGATGAAAGGGGAAATGTGGTAAGAACAGGGATTAATTCGCTAGATAGGATAGAGGTAAATTCCATGAAGATTGAAACATCTGCCCTGATACCCGAATGATGAAAATAAACTATGCAAAGATTTCCTAGAGAATAGGAAGTGCATATTCTAATAATTTAAGATGTACCTCAATCATCAGGGATATTATTTGGGATTATGGTTGACTTTTCTTTCAAAATTATCGTTAATATGGTCTTTATATAACCTTTTCAATAATAATGCACTAATTCAATCCAGTCTAAAAAACATGCAACAAATACACTTTGCCAGTTTCAATTCTGTATGTTAAGAGACTATCAGCTAATAAACTTGTAATCAAGTAGGTATCCTAAAATAATTTTAAAGAATTGGAAACATATATATATTTCATAAACAGAAAATTTTGTATATTTAAATGGGCAAACTAAAATACCTTGAAAGAATTTAAAACAATTTAGCATCTTAATTAGGCTAGTCAGTGCCATGTAACCCTTGTTTATAATATTCCCAGGGAATAAAGGTCTCTATTATTCTAACAGGGGAAAAAGGTCTCTATTATTCTAACAACATGATATAAAAGAAAATCTGTCACAGCCCTCCAAAAGAGCAAAGATTTGAATTTCTATAAATTTTACCTATGACAACGTCGTTCTAGAAAAGATCAGCCAATCCATAGACACAGAACTACTAGTTAAGATTGAAATGACTTAGTCTTCTAGATCTTAAAAATCTAAACTAAATAACTAATGCTGCTATAAGTGTGAATATCTATTCCTGAGCACATATCTCTCGGGGATCATTTTGGCCTTTGACAATCAGTTCAGATGGGTTATCCTGGTTCATGGAAATGGACGGGCTAGAGCAGATACAACTCCTTCCGGCCAGATTTTTTTGTTTTCATCAATGAGTAGCAACTGTGCACCGCATCATTCGCTCAGACACAACTATTTTCTTTCCATTCTTTCCTTGTTATTTCTCTCACATTGCCCTGGGTTTAGAAACTTCACCACACCACGTCCAGTTTTGAGGCTTTAGGTAGCAGGCTATTACTGAGAAGTCTATACAAATCACAGAATAGCCAGTTTCCTTTTGATGCCTCTGATTCTGCCCCATGTCTGTATTCCTTTTCTTCAAAGCCAATCTAAAGATCTCTATACAAAGTTTTCCCCTGTAAACATGAGCAACTCCTGGGGTCTTTTTGTTGATGCTTTGCAAATCAATGTAATGCTTTTGAGTCAAGGAAACCCCTGAACATAACTATTTTATAAACTTGTAAATTGTGGAAAGGGGGGGGCTTAGAATCCCTTTCTATTACTTTGAAATCATGTTGTGAGCTAAATGTTATAAAGATTAGAGTTATGAGATGTGATCAAAACTTTCAGTGAATTTTTTCATTTTTTAATCAGATTACTTAGTAATTGTAGAACAGGTATGTTTTCAGATTTACTTATCTTTGTATTGCAAATTTTGCACTTCAAGAGCAACATCATTTTCATTCTACTTTAGTGAAACTTTATAAAACTAAATTAGATAGTGTCATTTAAGCTGATGGGGTCACTCAGAACTGTACTTGCTTATTTACTTTTATCAGAAAACCTCTAAAGAATTTACTTTCTCAAATCTAAGTAAGCTTCCAGTGGTGCCTGAGCAAAATTATTTATTCACTCTATTGGTGAGTAAATAAAGAACATGAATGAAGAAAGAGCTGAGTAGGCTCAGGCAGGCTAGAGAAGACTGAAACAAATTCCCGAAGGATCTGTGGAGAGCAAAGAATATTTTCCCAAGGTGTATTGTGGATGTGACCTGCATCTCATTCTCCAACCCGCTTTCCGTTCCTTTGACCCCTGTAGAGCAGAATCACGTAAAGCACTGTGATTTCTGAAGATCAGAATGCAAACTGTAAAAATAACAAAAATTTAGGCCCAAAGCATGCAGAAGAAAGTATGATCTAACTTTACATTCTGCAAGAATGACAACTAGCATGAAAACAATCCAATACAAAACACAGAATAAATGTAGTAATGATATGAGTCATGTAAATACATTCATTTTCCCTTATTTCTCATGTAATTTGTTCCAAGTAGTATTTTTTGTCTTATTGCTTAATGTATCTTTTCTAAATTTCTGGTTTTCTTGACTTAGACTTATCCTAATATAGGCTTCCGTGCCTACTTTGATTTATTTTTCACTGTCCCACAAGATGCACACGTTCATGCAGAGACACAGACGTAGCATCTTCACTGGCTAGGCCATGCTCGTCATTCTCTCCAACACAGGCTCACTCTTTTAGCTCTGTTTTCTCAGCTGGGGTACCTTGCATTGCATCTTCTAATTCTGCAAATACTCTTGCTCCTTGGAGACTCCGTTAAAGTTCTATACAGTATAAAACTCTCTAACTCTAATTCTTTATCTTTTATTAGTGTTTTCTAAACTTTGTTGTCAGGCTGCCTGAAATCTAGTGTCAGGAAGAGGTGATTCAGAAGGTGAAATTGTGTGAGTGGTCATCGGAACATTGGCGAAACAAGCACTAGACGTCAGAAAACCAGTAAGTTAAAGACAAAAAAGGGTCTAAACCAGCAACAGAAATGTGAGAAAAAACCCACAAAGGACCCCTGCCAAGTGCAGTGGCATTGTTGTTGCTGGTCCTTCTTGTGGTTTTCAATTTCCATGTTTAGATGCTTTAGCCCCCTAGAGTGTGTTAGAGGTCCTGAGGAACTCATGATATGTTGCTGCCTTCACTAATCTCTTTTTTACTGTAACACTCAGAAATCACTGCATGGTCAGAATAGAAAATTATAAATATCTTAGATAATAGCCAGATGTTTAAAATATTATATCTATAGAAGACTCTAGAGATAATAGAGTGCAGAACTTTTCACCATTTTTTTTCTTTTGTCTTGGACTGCTTTGGAAGTCTGGTGAACACTGTGGACCATTTTTCAAAATAATATCTTCACATGCATAAAATGTAATACATGGGATTACAAAGAAGCCGACAATATTGAAATATACTCGTCAAAATATTTTGAAAACATCTAATTTGTGATACAGTAATATATGTCATTATATATTAACATTATAAAGAGAGTGAAATATTATTGTCAATATTTTCAGGTATCTGCAACATCTGTAATGTGATACAAAAATATCTGTAATTGTGATGTCTCAAAGTGTCAAACTCAGGAGTGCCACTAATTCTTCTATGACTATCTGTCTACATTCATAGTGGAAGGACATACTAAATTTCTATTAGAAGTTAGTGAATGGGAAGATTTTTTCTGCTGTTCAAACTCACAGGCCCTGTGAATTCTACTCACAGACCTCCCTGAGAGTCTGCAAATCCAAGATTTAGAACCCTGATCTAGTGAATCCTTTCCTTTCACGTGTAAGGAAATGACGGAGGAGGTGCAGCAGCTTGCTCAACATCATAAATCTTAGTTGGAAGCATTGGAATGAACAGAAATTGCATCTTCTCCTATCAAGACTAGGGTTCTTAACATCACACTTTGCTAATTCATGAGTTTTCATTTTAAGACGGTCACAATGTTACTGTGCAAATTGGAGGCATATCTTCATAAATCCTCAGAAAGCATCCTGTAAATGGAAGATTTATTACATTGTGGTCACCTCTGTCTTGTAAATTACTGCCTTTCACTGGAATGATCTGTATATTAATCTATCTCTACCAATAGCCAATAAACTCTTGTATAAAATCACTGTGAGATATTTATCTCATTACCCCAGGAACCTTGTATTGGGCTTAGTGTGCTTGTTGGAACTGAATTTAATTTATTAATTTGTGCATTTATTATCTCACTGTCCTTCATAGTTTGCTTTTGTTTCCTGGGGCGTATTCTTGTTTCCTTACTGGACTGAAAGCTCCCCGTGACAGACAATTCTCTCAAACTTCCGCACCCCCACAGTGCTTAGCACAATGCTGGGCACACTTAACAAAGATTTCTACAAAGGAAATAAAGTATTTTTGAGAAGGGGAGACAATTTAATGATTGAGATAAGTTAAAACATATTTTTAAATGTTTCCCAAAATGTTACAGAAAACAATTAATATGAATTTTGCTACTGATGAGCAGCTTTGTGTATTTTATATGTTTGATGAATAATTAAGATATAATATTTTCAAACGCTTCTATGAATGTATTGGTTTGGAACAGTCGATACTTTTTAGTTATTCCCCAAACAGATAACCTAGAGAAAGAGCATTTGCCAGTCTCACCCTAGACAGAGAATTTGCTATTGTACTCAAAGGATGATATTCTAGAAATAAAAGTACATTGCATCTTGGGATATTTAAGAAATAAATTTAATCTGGATTTTCCACCAACCACAATTTTCTCACTCCTGTTATGTTTGGATGTCATCTAATTTCACAGAAGGTTTGTTTTCCTTACTGCCTTGGGGGAATTCGCTTCTTCACAGGTCTGATGACCTAGTCTGTTGTGGTGAGTGGTTTTATATCTTACTTTCAGGCTGTTAGCCAACTGAGCTGACTCCCTAGGATTCTGCTATTGCTATCTCAGGTCAGGTTGAGATCTAAATATAATACACAAAGATAACTCCTGATATTGGGTGTTAAACTATGCACCATTAACATGGGTAACATTTTCCAATCCTACTAGCAACTTTCCTTAACAGTTTTTAATACCTTTTATAAATAAGAATTTTTAAAAATTTATTTCCATTTGAGACATGGCAGCAATAGGAGTTTATAAATGATCAGATAATCTTTGCCTATTCTGTCTTGCCGATTGTCTTTTTAAATGGAGTTTCCATTATCTCACTATACTAATTAATTTACTTAACACCCAAGTCCATGGGTTTTACTAAATTTGATAGTGGAATCACATTTTATTAAAACTCATATTTTATTTGTATTTGAATTTAAAATTGGCCAATTTCAAACGTAATGGTAACTTTTAAAGGCAAAAGTTCATGAGATACCCAAATGAGGATGTTTTAGGTGATTTTGAATTGCTCTAATGATTTAATAAGTAGGATGATACTTTAAAGTTTTCACCGTGACATAGAATCTTTTTGGTTGCTGGAGATAAGAAGCTATTACTATTCGACTACTAGTTTTCTTTCTTTTCTCTTTTCTTTCTTTCCTTCCTTTCTTTTTTTTTCCTTTTGTTCTTTCTCATACTCTCTCTCTTTCTTTCATTCTTTTGTTACTTCCTTCTCCTTCTATCAAACATTCACAGCATACCAAGAATAACAATAATAATAATAAAAAATAATTTCACATAATTATTTTCAAATGTTACCTCATTACATTCTTATAATAATCTTGTGTGGTAGGTATTCTCTCTTTTTCTTTTTTTTAGGGAGAAATATTCCAGAGGATAATCACCTTTTCTTATTCATTCATCCTTGATTCTTCTACAGTAATAAAAAGCTTGGTCACTTAAAACTAAATTTTTTGGGTTTCAATTGTTATTTGATCTTTTAATACACTCATTAATCATTATTGATCCAATAATGTTTATTATCATGGAATAAAGTGCCTAATTTATTTAATTTGTCAATGCACTACATAAAATTACCCCCAAATCAATTTTAAGGTAATGTATTACTCATAAGAAACTCCATACTTTGACAATGGTCTCATCATAATTCACATCCTGATTTCTTTCTGTTATTATAGATGGCAGAGTGGCACCATTATGTTATTATGATACCACGTATGTCGTAGGAGAAGTGACACTGGGGTGAGTCAAAGAACAATGGTGGTGGTTTATCTACACACCTCCTCATATACACAAGGCAGGAAACTCACAGCCAAGTTAAAATGGAACTACATAACATCACAAACTCATACACACCAGAACCACCTCTTTCTCTCTTTCATTCTTTTCAAATACTTCTCCCAATTGCTTTAAAAGGAAAATGATCTTTCATATCAGGCCCAGAAGTAGAGGGGAATTACTCATCTACTTGAAATAAAAAAAACTGAAAAAAAATCTAATTCACTAGTTACACAAACATTATTTTCAACTGTTTATCCCAATTTCCATTTAGAATAAAAACTTATACCTTCCTTTAATGTTTAAAGTTTCAAAATATGTTATTTATTGGTCAAGAGAAATCAAGACATTGATCATTTTAGAGTATTTGTTTTCAAATTATATGTGCACCTGTTGCAATACTCAATCAGAGGGTCAAGCAGTGCATCTTACTATTGGACTAAAAATCGCCATGATAAGTAGATGTATAAATTCACATCAAATAAACTTACTTTATCATTGAATTTGAGCATTATATTTCGTTACAATATTTATTTGACAAGTATTTATTGACCATTGACGATGTGCTATATAATTTCCTAGGTGCTGGGGATATAGCAATGAACAAACAAAACAAAAAGACAACTATTCCAGGGTTACTTGGAGCTTATATTCAAATGCGTGAAATATATGTCAGGAGGTAAAAAGTGCTCTGAAGAAAAATTAATCAGAATGATGGCTACAGGGATTGCTAATCAGCAGGTACAATTTTAGATAAGGTGATCAAGGATGACGTTATTGTGAAAGTGACTTTTGAGTGGGAACTTAACAAGGTGAGTGAACACTTGAGGAACTGCCCACTAGGCAGAGAAAACAGCAGGGGAAATGGCCTTGAAGTAACAACATGCTCAGCGAGGACAGTGTGGGTGGAACAGAGTGTGCAAGGTGGAAATAGTATAAAATGAGTCCAAATAGGTAAAAGGAGAAAGTGACCGTGTGGAGTGTCAGAAAGACTGAGTGAGACGGGAAGTCATCAGAAACTTTTGTGTGCAGAAAAGTGGTTTTTATATTTAAAATATTACTGTGGCTCATGTGTTGAGAATTTAGCGGCATTTGTGGACAAGAACAGGTGAACAGGCAGAAGCAGGGAAGCCAATTAAGGGGCTGTTCCAATAACCCGCATGAAATATGAAAGTGATTTTTGCTGAGGTGGTATTGCTTGAGGTGCTGTGAAGTAGTCAGATTTGGGGTAGATTTTGAAGGTAAAAATCAACAGGATTTACCTATAGATTGCCTATTGCCTATAGATTGGATTTGGGCTCTGAGAAAAAGAGTCTGGAACCTTTGGAAAAATCAAGTTTCCATTTTCTGGGAAGACTGCGGGAGTATCAGGATTTCAGGGGGAGTATTAGGAATTTGGTTTAGAGCAAGTCAAGTTTGAGATGAGAATTAGACAACAAAAGAGAAGGTAATTAGAGAATTCAAGTAACAGGTGTCTGAAATTCAAGTAACAGCTGCAAGCTGGGTATAGAAATTTGGAAGTCATCTGCATAAAGCCATGGGAGTAGATGAGATCACTGTGCAAAGAAATGTAGACAGAAGAAACGAGGGCCGTGGACTGAACTTTGAAGAATCTTAGCCTTTAAAGTTTGAAGAAGTGAGGAAGAACAAGTAAAGGGGGTTAAGAAGGAGAGTTCAGTGTGGTAAGAAAGGAATCAAGACTGCTATGACCTGGAAACCCAGAGAAGAAGATATTTCAAAGAGGGTGAACAATTGTGTTTCTATTAAGATGACTAACAGGACTGGTTTGCCAAGTTACATAACTACAGATTTTACCAAGGTTGAGAGGAGCAGTTTGATGGAGTGTTAGGTGTGAGTTATCAGGAGGAGAGATTTTGGAGATAAAAGTATAGATAACTAAAGAAATTTTGCTGTTAAGGAAAGTCGGGAATGGGATGGTAGCTGAAGAAGGATGTGCGGTCAAGAGAATTTATTAAGAGAAAGCATAACAAATTAATGTGCTCATAGGAATAATCTTATAAAGAAGGTAACAATTGTGACGAAGGATAGAGATGAGAGAATTGCCTGAATGATGTCCTTGACGAGGCAAGAAGGAGAAGGATCTAGTGTTCAGGTGGAGGACTGAACTTAGAGGAACAGAAAGCTCACGTATTGTATATTTTGTATTATATTAGTGACTACTGCTTGTTTAAAACAAGCTTCATGAACATTTTTGCTTTCATATTCCAAAGAACTAGGTCTCATAAAAATCATGCAGAAATTGAGAATTTTTATTTGTCCTATTTTATAGATGAGAAAAATTGTAAGTAAACTGGATTCAGAAATCCATTACAGTCACAAAATAGGCTGCAAAAGTTGAATTCAAATGTTCTCACCCTTCCTGGGGATTTTAATTAGAAATTGACTCAGATCAGCTCTCAACCCAGATAATTTAGATTCACCTCATGCCTTTGGGGGGGGTACTGTTTCCAAATTTACCTGTACATCAGAATCACTTCTGGGATTTCGTCTTGATTTGTTTTGAAACAGAATCTCTGGTCTAAACCTTTGGATAGTCTCATTCAGTGAATTTGGGGAGGGAATGGGTCATCTATACTTTAAAGTAAAGCATTGCAGCTGTTTCCAGAGTGGCTTCACTATAGAGTCAGACACATAGACTATATCAAATGTCTTTCTGCAGTAGATAGCCTCTGCAAGCCAGATGTATTTTCCATGATGAAGAAAGTCGAAGTTATGAGAAGTTTAGAATGTAGTTTTCATGAAAAATGACTTCCAGTGGATTGCCATTCCTAATTAATAATGTTAGATACATGAATTTCCTTTTTATAAAGATTGGAGGGACTAATTTGGTGTGAAAGAGAGAGTGGTAAGACCTAATTAAAGTGTTGGTTTTCAGTTTCGTCTGGTGAGCCTGAAGTCGGCGAGGAAGTGTATCAGGGGCTGAATCAGGGGCTCTGAAGAAGACTTGCCCCAATTTTAACCATAATTATCTTGCTTTCGAGGGCTCTGTTTAATATGTAACTTCAAAGAATATTAATATTTTATTCAAATCTTAAAAAAAAGACCGAATTAGAGAAATAGTATTCATCCAGGACTCAAGACCCCAAATACTCGAATGCTTAGTCAGCTTTCTAATATCACTGCAGCCTCCATCCAAAACAGTTTTGTCAAACAACACTAATCGATCAAAAGATGCTTGCCCATTAGTCTCATATTCATTGACACAACACTCTAAACAAACAGTCCCACCTTTATGGAGACTGCACAGAAATAAATCGACTTGACAATTTTGCCCTAGGGTAACTGGAGGGACTTAGATGAACAGAGATAAAACAAATCAAAAGTGTGAGCTTTGCTCCTACACTCCACAGTATTCTTCTGATAAGCTGGGCTAGATACAGGCAACTTTAAGAATTATTCGCACAGAGTAGGTAGATCTAATGCTTAGAACAAAATTAAACTTCTTTGGCCCTTCCCCCACTAAAACGCACTCTCATTCTGGCTATTGCAATCTGACAACTGTGATTCATAAATTAAAGAGGGATTTAATTTAAAAACATAAAGAAATATTTTGTGTTAGTATAGGTTCTTTGACAAGCAGAAATCAAGATAGAATTAAAAACTGAGAAATTTCTTATGGAAAAAAATCTGTGGGAGAGAAAACTGGGAGGCTGAGAGCCATCAGACCACCTTACAAGTCTGACTCAGAGCGAAAGAGAAGAGGAAAGAAGTTTGCATGGAAACGCCTTACACTATAGTGTCATTGTAAGGGAATTTTGGCAAGGTCGCTGGTGAACCCTTGAGCCAAAGTCGCCCAATAAAGGAGAGCAGCTCCTCCAGGAACAAGCCTACATTAGCATCTTTATCATGCTCAATCGTGGGCTGAGAGCAGCCATGGGAAATGTGGCCTCCACACAAACGTTGCAATAGATTTGAGAGGTTGTGGCTGGAGCCCTCAGTCAATTACACTTTCTACAATGGGAGATTTGAGAGGCACATTCTCATAACCACGTATTTATATTCTAAAGACATGACAAATTGAAATGGCAAGCAATAGGATATATTAGAGTACATGAGGAAGCCATTTGGTATAAACCTAATTCGGCCTGACTTTGTTTTTTCCAAAAGGGCCCAACTGTGGCTGTTGAGCACGCATTGCATCTCTGCTTTAAAGCATTTCCTATGGCAAGAACAAAGGCCCTTGAGATAAAGGTGCAACTTCCCCCCACATTGGCATTTCCTTAAGGGATAAGCATCATTCCTTAGGCTAGGAGCTGATTGCTGTGCTCACCTTTGACCACCCAGCTCACCTGTGACCTCCCCCCCTCCAGCTCCAGACAACAGAACAGCCACCCTGCTGTGTTCACTGAGACAGCAGACCTACCTGCTGTTTCCATCAATGGCCGTGCTGACAGAGCAGTCTCTCGACTATTGTAAAAGGGACATTTCAATCCCATGTGAAACATCCTCTCTGGGGGTATACAGCCACTCTGTGCACCCTTCTTCTGTGCCCTTTCTTCCTTTGGGAAGAAAGGCCCCGGGCCATGGTCCTCAGATTTCAGCTCAGAATAAATTCACCCAAATTTTCATTTATAGATTGGTTATAGATTATTTTCATTGACAGACATGTACTTGCATGTCTGAGTTTTTTATTTATTTGTCCACTGTTACTGACTTCATGTGTAACCGCCCCTGACACAGGAAGGATTAATAATCACCAGAAAAGGCTTGCCAACAAACTGTGACCTGGAGGTGAGAAGGCTGGTTAGCCAAAGACGGGTAAGATCTCCAGTGGGAGGCAACCTAAGCCAGGCACAGCCGCCCAGGGGCACAGATGGAGACAGGATATCAGGAGCAGGAGGGGTTGCTGCCTAGGAGGCCTTGCGTGCTCTGAGATAAAAATATACGAGTACAGCAATACCATGATAATATCAAAACAGAGACCGAGGGAGGGCTCCTTGAGAAATCACTAAGAATTCTTGGCATCCGCTGATTACATTGTCCAGAACACCTGTGTATGTTTAACAGCTGTAAGCTATTTAGATATTGAAACGCTGGTTTTAATAAACTCAGAGTGACCATCAGCCCTCTCCGCATCTATCCTGGTGTGTGCATTGTATCGCGGCACCGACATCAGGTTAAAACTTTGCTTCCAATAACTGTAGAGGCTGGAGAGTACCCCAAATTCAGCTACAAGAACTGAACCAGAGAACCTGATACTCCGTCTTTTCATATTACCACACAAACACAGTGTAATGTCTAGTTTTCTATTTCTTCCTACTATTTCTAGAGTCAAAACCATAAGGGAAATGGAATGTACTCCTGTTTCTATATAAAATGAAGGTGCTTTTCCCAAAAGGCACCATTAGGAAAGACTGAGAAGGTGCCAGTCTCAAGACTGTGAACTGAGCTGCGCTCTACACAGCACTGACTCCCTTCATTCCTCAACCTCACCGGCTAATGGAATATGCTCCTTCAAGGGGCAAGATTTATTCACAAAATGACTCCATTGAAAAATGTACAAGGAGTGAAGTGGTTCTGCCTTTAGGGTGATGAAATGCTTTATGCTCTGTTTGTGAAGTGATTGGTGTTTACTCCAAGTTATCTCTGTGCTTTGGCTTCCATTTAAGATTGCCAGGTGTCTGTCTTTCTGTGGCAGAAATTTGAGGGTATTTAAAAGGGATGAGAAATATTCCTGAAGTTACATTCTTTCACTCCAACCACAAACCTGGGCTGGTCCTGGAGACAAAGATATGAATACGCACAGTCTCAAGCATGAGGTTGCTCACAAACTCTTCAGGGATTTAGCGAATTTGTATTCTGGAAGGTAGATAAATGTAACTTTAAGGATCTTGAGATTTTTGTTTTAGTCTCAGTTCTGCTCTGAGACTTTGAGAAAATCATGTAAACACTTTAAATCAGAGGTTTCTTATCTGAGCTGACTGAACTAGCAGACCAATGTGAATGATACCTCCAGGAATTTTACAGTATGGCAGCCCTACATCATAGTTACTCTCCCATCTTTCAAAATCTATTATTTTAATTGGTAATATAGAAGATATCAGAGTGGAATTTCTATAATAGTGTTCAGCTGAGGGTGTGTACGTGTGTGTACATACACACATATGTATATAATGGCAAGATTATTTTAAGAAGAAAGAAGCAATCTCATATTATAGCAGGAGGACTTTTTGAAATAGTCTGTGGAAATGAAAATGAAGCAGAAAATTTTAGAGTAAAAAAATATCTTAGTCCATATTTTTTATTCTTTTTTTGAGGAAGATTGGCCCTGAGCTAACGTCCGCTGTCAATCCTCCTCTTTTTGCTGAGGAGGATTGACCCTGAGCTAACATTTGTGTCCACATTCTTACATTTTATATGTGGGACGCCTGCCACAGCATGGCTTGATAAGCATTGCTAGGTCCACACCTGGGATCTGAACCAGTGAACTCTGAGCTGCCAAACTTACCTGCTATACCACCGGACTGGACCCAATCTATATTTTTTTAACAAATCTGTTTTTGATCTATCCGCAACGTATTCAATTGTGGTTATTTTTAAAAAATACAGATTGCTGGGCCTCACCACAGACCTAATAAAAACTCCTTTGATCTGGGGCCCAGGAATCTTAATTTTTAGCAAAATCTCTGGATTGTTGTTTTACACACAAGTGTCTAGAATCATTCATCTGATCCAAATATTGCATTTTATAAATAAAGAAACTGAGGCTCAGAGGTGATAATACACGTTTATTGAGTGGAATTGATCGAAATGGTCCAAATAGCTAGTATTTGAATTCCAATTGAAATAATATCATTCATTTATTTTTTAACAAAAATCTATTGAATATTTACTCAGGTACAACGTTAAGTGTTTCTATAGATTAACTTATATAATACTTAAAATATCTCTATATTATAACAGCTCAGAAGTTATAACTACTTCTCAGGAGACTGTGCCTAAATCCTTTAAGTAGCTTGCGTATGTTCTGACCGTAGTAAGCTGGTAGTCTTAATCCTAAAACTCATGCTCCTTAGCTCCCACTGTGTTTCCTCCCAAGGCAGAAAGAAATTAAAATTTACAGTGTGCCTACGATGTAGCAAAAACCTTTACACACACTGTGTCATTTAATCTTTCCCTCACTGAATTAGATAACTTATACATCTCACTTATGCAAAACAGGAAATCGAGACTCAAGCATTTAGAAGAACAGGACTAAGATCAGAAAAGCCCAGGCATTGTGACTGTGACTAGATACATGAGACTTCTGCTGGTTGGAGTGTGAGCACCTGGACCTTCTGAAAGAGGGTCAACGCAGACCCTCAGCTCCTGACTCCTGTATTGCATTTATTACTGACGATGCTGGAGCCCAGCCCCACTGCACTGGAAGGTCCCTCCGGCCTATCAGCTGAGTTATCAATGGTTATGTGTTTCAATCAAGCAGTGAAATGAAGAGAAAACAAACGTGGTTATTTTCCCATATTTCAGTTTGCTGCCTAGGATACTGTCAGCTGGGACCATACATTATGGTAATGTTATTGCAGCATTGTCTTCTTTGCATGCCAACGGGGACAGCTTTTGTTCTTGAAAACTGTACCTCACTAAAATCTGGAAGTACCTGGTTTACATATTCATTGCCACTTCTGGCTTCCTCAGGGACCATTTCAAAGTACTAGACGATGGTAAGCAAAATAGTTATTCGATTCCCATGAACGAGGTCAACATAACATCTGTTTTCTTCAACTTTACTATCACCTTTCTTTCTGCAGTGTTCACTTCTGCTGGTGATTCATTCTGTCATTTAAGAGCATTTTCGGTGACCTGGAGCCTCTTGTCTTTCATGTCAATTTCTTTCAAGTCGTTTTCTTGCCACAGCCTGGCCGGCAAACTATAACTGACTGAGTAACCAATGAAAATTCCTTAAATTCTCCGCTTTCAAACCATACAAATGTCCTTTCCCTCCAGCAAATTGAGCAGTGGTACTTGACAGAGTGGACATAAACATTTCTGTTGTCAGTTCTGGAAAAAGAAGGACAAAAGTCCTTGGTCACCCACTTCCATATCAAGTAACTCTAAGGCATTAGTCAATATCTTATAGAACAAAGAATTTCCTAAACAAATATTTCAGGAATCATTTTACTTATATTTTAAAATCTATGTTCTTTAAGAACTAGGAAACTTTGAAGAATCTTTCAAAATATGGAATTCCCACTGCCCCCTAAAGTCATCAGCTTTCAAATGCAGATTCCTTTTGGCCAAGGTGGCTGTTTACATGGGTTCACATAAGGGGGTGAATAAGACTGGATTGAACTAGCTTGTTATTGTAATGTGTTAGAAGCTATCTCAATCTGAAAGATATGTACAGCTATAGTCCTCAAGGAGAACCAAAGTCAAATGAAAGGAGAGATATCAGATGTCAGGTTCAAGAGGTTGGTGTTAGGGGGGAAAAAAAAAGGTCAGGAGCAACAACGTGGGGCCGACTGAAAATTAGAGTGCATTTTTGCAGCCATTCTTTGATGCTCTCTTTCCAACACTCCTGCCTCACCCCACGGAACACATCATCATTTTCTCTCAGTTCCACTCTGTGCTATGCCTCAAATACCATCGTTTTCCTCCAACTGACCTACAATGCCTGCCAGTCTAAGCCGTAAGAGACTATCACGTGAGCCCTTCACTTGGTTTTCAGCCTCTCTCATTGAATCATCTCATTCCATGTTCTATAAAGCACTTATAGTCAGTGGTGTATTTAGAAAGTAAACCAGATCATTTTGCTATCCTGCTGAAACTTTTCAACAGTTATTCATTGCTCTTTATGGCTTGTAAGGTGCAGCATGATTTTACACCTATCTGCCTTCCCCTCTTCATCTTATACTTTCATGCTTCACTCTCCGACTTCGTTGTACTGGAGCCACACCTGACTTCTCTTCCTCAGATATACCCTTCCCAACACAATCAGTGCACTTGCTCATTATTTTGCAGGTCTTCCACCAGCTCTTCAAATGATTGACATTAACACCTTTTGTCAGCTTTCTAATCAAATATCAGCCTCTCAAAGAGACCTCTCTGACCAGTCTTTCATAGTAAGCTCATAACACTGGCATTTTATTTCCTATCGTATCACTTCAGTTACTTCCTTATACCATTCATCTCGATGAGCAATGTGATGGATTCCATGGATTGCTGCACTCAGCCTCTGCTCTACCACCCATCCAGGTTGCCTTCCTAAACCACAGAGAATGATATGTGAAAATCTATACTTCCTAGACTCCTTTGCAATAGGATTCTAAATGAAATTAAGTATTATATGACATTTGGAAGGTAGAAGAGAGGTACAGTTTATCTCCTTGCTGCTTTTCTTGACCAGCAAGGTTGTAGAGATGAGATTGCCAAAACACTGTTGAAAAGATTGCATTTTGTGTTTCAGTATGTACCCTGGTTTCGTGCATCTCAGACACAATAGTGGTAAAAAAAACCCCAGCTTCTTGAGTGTAGTTAGGCAACGTTGGAGTGCTGTTGAATGTAAGACCAGTAGTGGCAGGCCTGATTTTCATTTTTTCAGCCTTTGGACCTATTTTGCATTGCATTTCTCTGTTAAATCTCTGTTTCAAACCTCTTCTGTTTAAGGTACCTAGAGTATTTTCCTTAACTGCACTGAACACTGATCGGTTAATGCACTGATCGTATTTATTTGTTTGCTCTCTATATTTTGTCCGCCTCCACTACAATGTAAGCTTAAAGAGGATAGGGCCATGTCTCATTCAGGACTGTACAATTGTTCAACACTAAAACAACTCTGGGCCCAAAGTAAGGACTAATGAATATTGATGGAACACATAAGTGGATAAATTACTACAAATGAACCAAGTTTAATTCATTCAAGAAATAGGTCAAAGGTATCTAGATCATAGTGTCTTTGGTGCTGATCTTCTTTGTATATTTATTTTTGACTTAGGTGGCTTTGGGGAAAGAAACTCCTTTAGAAACCAATATTATGTTGCCCAGGTTTTTGCTTTTCAGGATACATAAATGTTAACAGTTTCTATTGAATAGGTTTTCATTTAGGTGTCAACGAATCCTGGTGAAAAAATATGAGAGCTAGATTAGAAGCTTTCATCCATAGCAATGGCTTTCAATGAAGTTATTGCTTGTCTGACAATCTGCATATTCATCCTGGTGAATAAAATCTTATTTTCATAACTTGCGCTTTGCATGAGGAGTCTGGAAATAGCATACATATTGGCTGAGCTGCAAGCTTCTGAGTTACTCTGGCTCAGGCATTTAGCCTTTCTTCACTTCCAAGTCTCCCTTCCTCTCCTCTCCTTTCTTTGTTTTTTGAATATGAATTAATATCACACAACAGGCTGACTAATGCGGCTTACAATGTCATCATTCACAGAAATGAGTCAGCAGCTCTCACTAAGCAACTCTGCCTGGAGGTAGCTTTAGACGTTTTGAAATACACGACTTCTTCGGATGGAAAGGGGCCCCCCAGTCAAAATGAAATTGTTGTTTATGTTACTCTTCTTTCCCACTTGCAATACTTAATCAGTCACAAGGCCCTCTTGTCTTCTTTTCTTCTTCTGGATGTTTAAAGATGATCCAGTGCCCATCACTAATGGCCAGATTCTAAAGGGTTTGGAGCCGGTGCTGTTATTGGATGCACTTATGAAAACTCTGTTCTCTTCTATTTGTTTCTTTCCTTTATTTTTTAAGTAACATGTAACTTTCTAGTGTCTATATAGATAATATATATTTTTAACTAGCTCCCCTCAAAAAAAAATTATAGGTGAAGGAAAACCTGTCATGTTGAGCTATTCCAAAAGCAGCATGAAGGGAAAAACAATCAAACCACTTTTTTCTTTTCCTAAGGCAGTTTTGCGAGCTCTGAAGCAAAGAGCAATTTTAGCCAATAAAAACTGATTCTTTCAAGTGCAGCAGGAAAATGTGGCTCATTGCAACAGAGGAGGGTGCTGGAAGCCAGAGGACTGATGTTGCCTGCTTCCATCGGCTTTCATGAGTTCCCTCAATGCCCTTGTGATGAGCAGCATTCAGTGTGCAAAGAGCTAAAAAGGCACACAAATGTGCATGTTGATGAGCATAACCACTCACCATTCACCAGCGGCAATCTGCTCCTTCAGATCCTCTTTTATGTTGGGAGAAGAGAGAAGAGAAGAATATGTATTTAGGAGTTCTCTTTCCGTTTACATTGGAAGAAAAAGAGAAAGGACACTGGCTGGGGGATTGAAATAAACCAACAAACCAGAGAAGAGCTAAAGGAACGTAAAGGAGAAAGGGCCAGAACCCAAGGAAGTACATTTCTCAAAACAGGGATGAAATTCTCTCCTTATGTTCTTTGTTCAAAAGAAACCAAGCAAGAGGACCGACATGGCATGCAGGCATGGAACGAGAAATAGAAGGAACAAGAAGTGGATTCTACTGGGACATCTAATGCTTAAAATGTCACACCATGAAGAATGATTTTTATCAACTCTACTCGTTTCCTTCCTTCCTTCCTTCTCTCCCTCCTTCCTTCTTTCCTTTTTCTCGTTCTTTCAATTGCTGGACTGCAGCTAGAGATTATATGGCCTAGCCCTCTCCCCGTGAATATGAAGGATCAGACACCTCTTGAAAAATGACCTGCCATTAAATGACCTGCCAAAGATAATGCTATCAATTCCTATAACAGTTGAAAATATAACTCAGGCTCCCTGACTTCCACTCCAGTGCTCATTCGACTGTACAATCCAATATTATTATTATCACTAATATTAGTTGGTATTTCTTTATGTACCTCAAGTATCCTTGAGGATTATCTGTAATGCTATTTTCCTAAATTCAGCGTTGTGTAAAATGATCAATTGACATTGATAAAATACGTTTTTAAAGAAGTTTGAAATATCACTATTGAATTGCAATGAGAAATTACAAAGTTATATTTTCTGTTGTCAGGAAGTTGGTTAGTTCATCTGGAGCCAAGATCAAACAGCAAGTTCTCAATCATTTGAAGTAAAATCCGTTCTATGTCTGATATTTCCAAAGTGCAAAAGAGAAGAAGATAACTATTGTAGAGTTTTAAACTTACTGCTAAGAGGTCATGACTGAGTTCCAACAACTGAGATTTTCGGTAGAATTGAATGATATGGTAGATTTCAAATATAAGGAATAAAGGACATGGCAATGAAAAGAAAGTGCCTTGGATCATGCTACTGGGGATCTTTATGTTTTTAGAAAAATATTGCTAGAAAGTATTGGCTGTTCTGAAAAAAAATTAAGTGATTAAAGTCAAATATGAAAGCCATGGTCTTAACACCTCAGGTCAAATAATATTTCCACTCAAAATATACAAATAATTGAAACAAAATATATTTTGTTCTAGGAAGGTATCAATCCAAGAAAGTGAGTTAATATCCAATTTTTCAATTTACATGTGATAATGAAGCCCAGTACCTGAGAGCTACTGTAAATGTTCAATAAAATGACCTTCCAACCTTGTTATGAAAAGAAGTTAATCTTGTCAATTTGCTGTTTTTTGTTTAACCTAAGGGGTGACTCAAGGGTCACAAGGATTTATGTGCTTTTCTACAGTAGAAAAAGAATGTCTTCAAGGATCACCAGATAACCAGCCCCCAGCTGTCAGAAGTC
Organism: Equus quagga; assembly: GCF_021613505.1. Taxonomy (NCBI): domain Eukaryota; kingdom Metazoa; phylum Chordata; class Mammalia; order Perissodactyla; family Equidae; genus Equus; species Equus quagga. The sequence goes on from NC_060271.1 coordinate 95,663,912, forward strand.
AGATTGACCAGGGGCTTCTCAGGAGTGAAAGAAACACAATTACTCCTTTGTTTTTCTGAAACTCCTTCTGCTTAGTCCCTTAGCTCTATAATCCCCCCCTGCTCTCTTCCTGTGTTAAGGTGGATTTGAGAGACCCTATCCTCCTGCCTTCTCATTTTGACCAATTCAAATAACCTTTCTCCATCTCCAAGCAGGTTGTCTCTGTGATTGGCTTACTGTGCATCTGGCAGATGAATTTGAGATTGAGAAGTTTGGTGTCAACACCACCACCATAACAACAAGAATAATCTCAATGTTTTTTAAAATTCATAAAAATGGATTAATATATCAAAAGGAAACACTAAAAGGGCTTCTTAAAATCACGTAATCTAGACCCTTGATTTGATAAGGAAGAAAATTAGGGATGGAGAGTAAAGTACATTGCAAAGATGTTAATTGATTTACTTAAGTTCTGAAAATAATTATTTTCAGTATTCAAGCTAGAAACCAATTCACCTGTTTTTTTCCACAACATTGGATATTAAACAGTGGGTAGAATAATTACGGAGAGTCACAGATTTATTGCAAGTGTTCTGTTAATCCATAAGTAAGACAAGCCTTGCCTATAGGCTTGAATAATAAGCTTTGCTTAAGTATATACTATCTTTCACACACACAGATAATTAGTGTAATTAATACCAAAGCATTTACAACTATTGTTGATTTAACAGTAGTTTTCCTCATATTTTTTTAAGTTCATTAAGAATCAATGCATTTCCTAATGTAAGACTGACTATTAAAGGGGAGCACAGTATATCACCCCAAAATATGCCTCTTTCACATATTGATTATTTCAAGCTGATTATTTTAAAAAAGAAACAGCAGACACTAGAGAAGCTCAGAAAACCAAATGGAAGTTACCCTTGTCTCAAAAAAATTAATAAATATAAGGTCAATCTCCATTTGTAAGGGTGTCTCCCTCTCTGTACCAGGAAGAGAAGGATGACTCTAAATCTCTACAAACTCTAAGCAATTGAGAAGGCACTGACTTAAATCTGTATAACTTTACTTTTGTTTACTGTGCTTTTTCTGGTAACTTCCCATAAATGACTCCCCACCTCTAATATCTTCTTTCATCTTTAGCTGAACATGGTATTTAAGGTGATGGCTTCAGCCATTTCAGAGAGTTACTCAGTTTTCCTTGGTATCTCTCATGTCTACAGGAGGTATACGCGGCATGAAACTTTTGCTTGTTTTTCTCCTGTTGATGTGTTTTGTATCAATTTAATTATTAGACCAGTCAAAGAACCTCGACGAGAAGAAAGGGAAACTTTAAATGCCCCTTCACTATTATCATTTGAAAGTTTCTCAATATTTTTGATATATAAAGGGGACCTCATGTTTGAAAATATTGAGAAATACTGTTCTAATCCATGAATGAATTATCCTTAACAAGTCAGGATTTAATGTTGGAGTTTAGCATTTAATTTTTGGGCAAAAATGATGCCAGTGTAGAGGAGGAAGAGCTATTCCTCTCCCCTCTAGTTTCTTCTGCCTGGTGTAAGAGTTAAATTGACATGAGACAGAATGACAGGAGAAAATGAAACAAAGTTTAATAACATGTATTCATGGGAGAAACCCAAGAAAACTGAGTAACTCACTAAAATGGCCAAAGCCACCACCTTAAATACCATCTTTAGCTAAAGACAAAGGAGGATGTTGGGAGCGGTGGTTTGGGACTTCAAAGGTGAGGCAAGCAATTCACATGGAGGTGAAAAACCAAATGTCTGGTAAACAAATGTCTGCCATACCTTGTAAAAAAAAAAAACAAAACAGTGGAATATGAGGAGGGCTTTGATGAGGTGGGCCTTGCTATGTTCCTCCCTGTCTACCACACCTAGTTTATGATATGCTACAGTTATCCATGGTATTTGCTCCTTCTTGGGACAGGTCTTCTACCCTAAATTATTTTAGGCAGTTAGGGTGAATGTTAAACTTTCTTTCTGAGTCCTTATTCTTAAAAATAAGCTTGCTAGGGGGCCTGCCCTGTGGTGTACTGGTTAAGTTTGTGTGCACTGCTTTGGTGGCATGAGTTCATGGTTTCAGATCCCAAGAGCAGACCTACACCACTCATCAGCCATGCAATGGTGGCAACACACATACAAAATAGAAGAAGATTGCCACAGATGTTAGTTCAAGGTGAATCAGTTAAAAATGAAAAGAAATCATACCAGAGAGACACATTTTGGAGTAGCAAATTCTGACCCCCTGCACCAAGAACCTGGGTTCTGGGCTAAACCATAATTTAAAACCATCTGGAAATTTTCTTTATTATCAGCTTGGTTCCTACTCTTTCAAGCATTGTCACATGCAAATTAATGTTATACTTTACTTATATGCATTTTTTTAATTGGTAAATGTGACCAAAAAATTACACTCAGTCAAAACTCAAAGGATGTTATATATCAACTTGTAATTTTTGCTTTTATAGGTCAATCTTTTTGTGAAGTGTATTTCTTTTTCTTGCCCAAATTACTGGATATTCTGGAACATGAGCATGCTAAAATTGGCTATCAGTATTGTATAATGACTTTTGGAATGTCTTAGGAGGTGATTTTGAAAAGTTTAGTTTTGCATAATATCAAACCATATTATATATTATACTCTGATTCCAGAATTATCCTGAGAAACATCCAAATAGGGTTTAGCCCCTAGACCTTGAAGTTGCAAAGCCTTCCAGTGCAGGCACCTGGTGGGCTAGGACTCTACTTGTCGAGGTTTCACAATGGCACCCAAGTCGCTTCAAAGTAACCCATCAAAGGCAAGTTTGTCAAGACTAAGAAGATTTTCAAAGGACTTTGATCACCTCAATTAACCAAACCACAGGGACCCAAAACAAAGCAATTAGCACATTTAAATAACACAGGATGGTGGAATGCAGTCACTGTTTTTGGCTTTCATAATAAAATTTTTTTTCAATCACAGATTGAATGAAATGCTGCTTTTCTGGAGGTACTTGTAAAAAGAACCAATAGAATGTAATGCTGTCTTTAAGGTCTTCTAGCAATTCTTCCTCAACCTCAGCACCTCTAATTGTATCAAAATATTTTAATTATCCAAACCCACATTTTCACTTAAAAGTAAGTACAAAGAGTGCTCCTAATATGACAATAGGGGAACAATTTAGAATAAGACTCTGGGGTAAACTTTATAAAGATGTATTTTGTTAAAAGTAAACGGGCTTGGAATTGGGAGTGGGGGAAGGGAGGTGACAAAGAAACCCTAGACAATCTAGAGCCAAATATATCATATATTTGATGTTTAGGTTAAACTTGTGGTTTTTGAATGGAACATAAAGATAACTTGCCAGAGGTAGACATAACAAATTATGGCAACAGAGAGAGAAAGAGAGAGAGTCTTTTCATTTGTAACACAGTATTATAACTGCCTTATAGTGCTGTTGGAAATGCAAAGTAAAATACATAAAAATAGTATAGACTGGACGTTATTTTAACACAAACTGTTTCTTTACTTTCTTTCTTTTTAAAAATCTAACAGGAAAGAATACCTACCAAGTTCTTCTTCCCTATAAAGTGGTTTAAAAATTAACACAAATATCATACTTGTTAGATCTGGAAGAAAAGGCATGAAAAAGTCATATGATACCTACTTAAAAGATAAAAGAAAATTGAGGTCTACAGTGGTGTTAAAGAAAAAATTATTCATGACACTCATGAAAGTTGGTAAAGCAGACTTTATTCAGGGAGATACTACAACAGGGTTTCGTAGTAGGGGAAAGAGATCCGGCTCTACTCTGAATACGAAACGGAAAAGTGAAATTGTACAGCCAAGGAGCAGAGTCTAGGGTCAGTGGATGGAAAATTACTAAGAGGAAACATCAGGGGTAATGGGGGATTCTGACTAAAGCAACCTAACAGGATTCCTGCTGAAGGCAGGCCAGGGTGATCAGACATCACCTGGGGGATGCAGGAGCATGAGGAACCAGTTGGATATGGAGGACAATTGGGTATCAAGGATGGGGGATGTGGGCTAAACCAGCTTAGCAGGATTTTTGTTAAAATTGGACAGTGAAAAAGATGATCATGGAATCTCCAACGTCAGGGCCTAGTTGAGAAGACAGTTCAGAGGAGCCTGACTAAAGTGTGGACAAAGAGAGAATCTTTGTCAGTGGTCAAGTGACTTCTCTATCATCAGCGTAAAACAAATTTCCTAAAGAACTAGGCATCCATTTTGGTTCAAGCCATACAATGATAAAGAGATTTAAATGTTGTCTCTTGGGTTTTTCCATTTTTATCAACTACAAATATCACTTTAAGTGGGATGCTCTTTGCTTACTAAAAGAATTATTTTAGAAAGCTATCAAACTCTGGCCAAAAAAAAAAATGGCTGGAATTTACAAAAAAAATCATCTGAGATTTTCCTCTCATAGAGAAAATTTTGCACTCTATTAAAATGATATGTTTTCTCAGAAATTGTATCTATCTCCATGAGGTTATGCTGATGTGTACTAAACACTATAAAAATGATACATTATTGTTCTAGGTTTGTCTCCTTAATATTTCTTTCTGCTGATGACAATTTTTTAATGAGATAACATAGTTAATTTTAAAAGGTCTTTAAAAATGAGCAATAAAAATAATTTATTTTAAAAATCCTCAAATAGAGTTGTTAATGGTATAAAAGATATTATTTTAATTCAACCAAAGTAAAGGAGCTAAGATATTACATATTAAATAATGAAAATGACATTTATTTTTATGAGAAAGCATAAGGTAAAACCAAATAAAACTTAAATATGCTTGCAGTGGTTGCTTTTGCAGATTCTATAGAAATATTCCACACATATCAGAAAATACTTGCTTTCTATTGGTAATAAACACTGAATAACGCTCACTGAGTTATCTAAAATCCATAATATCTGATCAAATTGATTTTACAGCAAGAACAATATAAGCTAGAAACCAAATACATAGAGAAATCCAACATGAGGTATGGCATAAACAAGTTTGCAATTTATGGAGGGAGTTGCGCTTAAATAGCTGACAACAATTCAACATGATGACTGCCATTATGGAGCTCAGAGCTAGTACACTTACAGCAGGGAGAGGGATAAATTAACTACCTTACGAAACAGAGACAGTCTTCATAGAAAAGTGGCATTTCAGCCTGATTTTGAAGGTTGAATATAATGTTTAAATGAAATTAAATTTCCAGGAATTTGTATTTTTCATAAGAAATGACTGAGGCCATTTTGAGATAAATCTCTTCCAGAATTTTATATATTTTGTACATTAGAGAAGAAAAGATAAGGTTTGAGCTCAGGTGGTTTGAGCTAACTTGGCTGTGTTTTAAGAAAATTTCACTTGGGGCCTGCCCGGTGGTGCAGCAGTTAAGTTTTTGCATTCAGCTTTGGCGGCCCGGGGTTCACCAGTTCTGATCCCAGGCGCTGACTTATGTATTGCTTCTCAAACCATACTGTGGCAGGTGTCCCATGTATAAAATAGAGGAAGATGGGCATGGATATTAGCTCAGGGCCAATCTTCCTTAGCAAAAAAAAGGGGGGGGGGGAGATTGGCAGTAGATGTTAGCTCAGAGCTAATCTTCCTCGAAATAAATAAATAAAAGAAAATTTCACTTGAAAGTTTGAAGATTTCAAGACGAAAATAAACCAGCAATATTTTTAAGTGATGAGATTTGTTACTTGAGTTTTTCCCGTAAGATTATTGCAAAATTAGGCATACTTTAGGCTGGGACTGGAGTTCACGTCTGCCAATATTGACTTTGTCATGTCACTGAGCCATAAAATAATTCTACAATACCAATTTCACAAACCAGAAAGGAAAAACAAGCATGCAATGGGAACTGCATGTAAATATTTTATCTCCTTGACATGGTTGCACACTTCTTGGGGACCAGATGTCAATATCTGCTTCACAAACATATTTCCAGTTACTCTTGGAATAGTATCTTACACATCAGAAGTGATTAATAATTAAATTAACTAAGTTCCACATAACATTTCTATTATGAGTCAGAGGAGAGAGAAATCACAACTGGCCAACAGAATTAGAAAAGTCTTCACACAGGAGGTGATATTTGAGATGAACTTTAAAGATCAGTTAGTCCAAAGAATGTATACAAATGACCAATAAGAACGTGAAAATATACTCGACACATTAGCCATTAGGGTAATGCAAATCAAAATCAAGAGGAGATACCACTTCACACCCATGAGGATGGCTATAATCAAAAAGACGTGTAATAACAAGTATTGGTGATGTGTGAAGAAATTGAAAACCCTCTTATAATCCTGGTAGGGACTCAAAATAGTACGGCTGTTTTGGAAAATAATTTTGCAGTTCCCCAAAGACTAAATATAGGCCCAATGTGACCCAGCAATTCTAGTCCTAGGTACATACCTAAGAGAAATGAAAGCATATGTCCACATAAAGACTTGTACACAGGGGCTGGCCTGGTGGTATAGTGGTTAAGTGCACATGCTCTGCTTCAGTGGCCTAGGGTTTGCTGGTTCAGATCCCACGTGCTGATCTAGCACTGCTTGTCGAGCCTTGCTGTGGCAGTGTCCCACATGAAAGGGAGGCAGATTGGCACAAATGTTAACTCAGGGCCAATCTTCCTTACCAAAAAATAAAAATAAAAAAAGACTTATATACAAATGTTCATAGCAGCTGGTTCATAATAGGCAGAAAGCGGAAGCAACCCAAATCTCCATCACTGATGAATGGATAAATAAAATGTAGTATATCCATACAGTGGAATATTATTCAGCAATAAAAAAGAATGAAATACTAATACATGCTACAACATGGATGAACTTTGAAGACATTATGCTAAGTGAAAGAAATCAGTCACAAAAAATAGCATATTGTATAATTCCATTGATATGAAACATCCAGAGTAGGCAAACATATAGAGAAAGGAATGTATTAGTGGTTGCACAGGGCTGGAGAGGGATAATGCAGATCAACTGTTAATGGATACAGGGTTTCTTTTTGAGGTGATGAAAATGTTCTAAAATTAATTGTGGCTAGAACTGCACAAATCTTTGAATATAGTAAAAGCCATTGAATTGTACATGCTAAGTGGGTGAATTATATAGTATATGAATTAAATCTCAACAAACCTGTTAAAAAATAAGTAGAATTTCAAGACTCTTTCCATCAAAACAAGTTAAGGTCATTCCAATTTGGAGGATGGCATGAGTGATCCAGAAGAGAGGTGAGACAGGTCAGAACCTTGGGGGTAAAGAGTGAATAGTTTAATGACTGGAGTATGTGGTAGGGAGAATCTAAGATGGCCCCCAAGAGTCCCTTGCCTTGGTATACACATATTCACCCAGTTATTTCACCAAAGATGAACCTAGGCGTTGCTACAAAGAGAACTTGTAGACGCAATTAAAGTCCCTAATTAGTTGGCTTTACGTTAATGAAAAAGAAGATAATCCCAGCTACACTAGACCTCATCAGGTCAGTCCTTAAAAGAAGTCAGAGAGAGTCTCAGCAGCAGTGATTTTTCTCCTGTTGGCCTTGCAGAAGCAAAGCAGTCTACACGGCAAAGACCTGGAGGGACCTCTCTGAGCTGAGGGCAGTCCCAGACTGACAGCCAGTGAGTCAACGGGAACGTCAGTGCTCCATTTGCAAAGAAGTGGATTCTGACAATCACTGGGTTTGGAAGAGGATTCTGAACCTCAGATGGCACCAGGGCTTGGTTGTCTTTTGTTTTTTTTTTTTTTTTAGGAAGATTAGCCCTGAGCTAACATCTGCCACCAATCCTCCTCTTTTTGCTGAGGAAGACTCGCCCTGAGCTAACATTCAAGCCTATCTTCCTCTATTTGATATGTGGGACACCTGCCACAGCATGGCTTGACAAGTGATGCATAGGTCTGCACCTGGGATCTGAACCCTGCGCCACCAAAGCAGAACGTGCAAACTTAACCACTGCGCCACTGAGCTGGCCCCTTGGCGGTCATTTTGATTTGAGCCTGGTGAGGTGCAGAATAGAGAAACCAGCTGGCCTCTACCCAGACTTCTGATCCACAGGAACAATGAGATAATATGTGTTGTTTTAAGCCATTAAGTTTGTGATCATTTGTTACACAGCAATAGAAAACTGATACAAATGCATAATGAAAACTGAAAGACTAGTCCAGAAAAATATAGAGATAGGTACTCCTACCTGGAGCCCTTAGGGATGGGTTGTGTGCAATTAATCTTTTCCTCTCAAATCTGTTAGCATAAAATGATGAAGGTGTTACCTAATTCTGTGTCTGCCTTTCAAATTGTGTTTAGAATTTATGAGCACATTTTCATTAATGCCAACTTCTTTGGACTCAAGCTGTGAAATTATTTTTACCACTCTTTTCTTGTGACACGTACATATGTTTCCTTCTTTACAATTAGATAAAAACATGTTGGACATTTCTGATAATGTGCTGAAATATGTTGTTCACATTTCTGCTCTAGAGAATTTGGAAACATTAATTTTCACATATCAGTCTTTGATTTTCAAGGTAATTGGTCTTTTAATGTCCCTGGCATCACCATCTATGAGTAGTCTCTGGAATCCTAGTTATATTTGAAATAAAAATAATGTTTGCTGCTTTCTCTGAGCATTTTACATGTATCATAAGCATATCATAGAAATTTTGAAAACTTTAGAAAATAAAAGTTATTTGGGACTGGAAAACACAATTTATCTAAAAATATGGCTAACAGCATCATTGATTATTATATACATTTTTACCCTTTTAACCGTGTGTCTCTCTCCACATTTCAATATTGCCAACAGTTCTGAATGCTTTTGTGTCTGTTTTTCTGCTTAAATGTCATAAATATTTTACGTCATTTTTATTCCCCAGCATCGTACTAAATAGCGATATAGATGTAGATGTAGTAATTACATCTCTTTTAAAGAAAAGTGAGAAAACATTAATAAACCAAGGAAGATAGGATTTTAAAATTGTGTATAATATTATCACCCTGAAATATATACGCTTTTATATATAAAAATGGAATCATACCGCTCACACTTGGTGTATTTGTTTCCTATTACTGCTGTAACAAATTGTCACAAACTTAGAGGCTTGAAACAACACAAATGTATCTTACAATTCTTGAGGCTCAAAGTCCAAAATGGGTTGCCCTGGGCCCATGTTGTCGGCAGAGCTACAATCTTTCTGGAGGCTCTAAGTGAAAATTAGTTTCCTTGTCTTTTCCAGCTTCTATAGGCTATATTATATTATATTATAGTATAGCCAGTATTTCTTGGCCCGTTCCATGTTCAAAGCCAGCGGTGCAGCATCTTCAGACCTCTCTGACTCAGACACTGACCTCCTGCCCAGCTCTTTCATTTATAAGAATGCTTGTGATTACGTTGAGTTTACCTGAGTAATTCAGGACAAGCTCCAAATCTCAAGGTCAGTTGATTAGCAGCCTTAATTCTATCTGCAACCTTAATTCCCATATTGCCATGTAAGATAATATGTACACAGGGTCTAAAGATTAGAATATGGACATTTTTAATGGGTCATCATTCTACATATCACCCTTGATATTTGCTTTTCACATAGCACCATATCTTCCCATACCTACATACATTTATATTTATCACTATTCTTAATGATGTCATAGATTCCTTTACATTGAGGCACCAATGTTTATTTTATAAAATTATCTCTTGGAACTTGCTGTATTTAATTTGTTTTCTAGTTTTTACTACTATAAATTGGTAACCATTAACGTAGTCATTCGATAATTTAATTTATAGACGTTTTTATTTATTCTGCATGCAATAATCAAAAGTAATTTTTTAAGAACTATGTGATTTCTACAAATGAAAAGCATTAGAGGTCAATGGTCTGTAGTTCTGGAATCAGAACATCTGAAGTCAAATCCCTGTCTCGTCACTTACTGCCTGTCTGATCTTAGACAACTCATAATCATTGTGAGCCTCAGTTTCCCCATTTGTAACAATATCTATCATTAAGATTGTTATGAAAATTGAATGTATTGATTCTGTGATGTGCTTAGAAGACTGCCTGGCCTAGACGGCAGAGTCATTGGAAATCGTGATGGTAGTCCAAGAGCTGGGGTATGTGTTGGTATGCAACCACGAACAAAATATTGCCACCCCTGCCTCTGTGGAGCATACACTCTACTGGCCCATGCATCTTTGGCAAAAAGCCCATTTATATCCAAATGATAAATTCCTAAGCACAGAATTGCTAGATAAAACGATACTATAAATTTAGTGCTTTTTGGTAAATATTATAAAGTGTATAATTATATGATGTTTCCAGTATAATTCATTTGGTTTTTCCTCATGATTTCATTAGCTAAAACTGACATAGTAATGTCACATGCTTATACATGCAGGCGTTCCATTGTTGGCTCTTATTTTAATGAGAATGATTTAATGTGGCTTGGGTTTGAAATTGTGTGGACAGTTGATTTGAAAAAAAGATGTTTTTCATTTATGGGAATAAAACTCAATTAGGGTTTAAATTATTTACATAATTCATTATTCAAAAATGTATATTGACTTTTATTGAATTTGTATTTGGCATCTACTGAGAGATTTTTTATGGATTTTTTTCCTCCTCCATGATCTATGAATATAAGACATTAATATATAACCTAATATGTGCTCATCCAGGAAAATGCTTACTCTGTCAGTTTTAGCTGTGTGTTCTCCTAGAAAATGATGCACATTTGGTCATAGTTTATTGGATAATGCAATCCCAATGTTGCAGGACTCAAAGAAAACACAAAATGAGGTGGGGAAGGAGAGAGAGCGAATATAAGGAGATATTTCCCTGAGTGGCTTCAACTTAGAAATTAGTGAGGTTAAGTTTTGGTTTTGCAAGGCATCTTCGGAGGCCTGACAGAATATGGCGTCCAGAGGAAAAGAAGGGAGGAAAATGTATCCCTCATTTCTCCTTGTCACTCATATCTCATTGGTCAAGTCCACTCCAAAGGGCCTTACGTCACATGCACTTTGATGTTGCAGGACCAGTCCTCTCCAGGAAGCCACTGGAGTAAGACAGTGGGTGGCACTGTTCCCAGTGTACAGATGCAGCATGTAGCCTCCTTACTGAGTAGCCTGTGAGGCTCCCTCACCTAGAGTTGTGGCCTTGGAAACCATGGAGTGATCTGTATCTAGGAAACAAGCTGGGTGAATGCACATGCGCACATGCGCACACACTGATGTTGCCGCTAGGGAGAGTGATCACATGATTTTATTAAAGCTCAACCCCTACAACTATGTGGTGTTAGTATTTAAATATATGTTAGATGCTTTTAAGAAAAATTTTGCTTTGGTGTTTTTTCCAAACCCTATATTTTTATTTATGCATGAATATTTTAGACACTATATATTTCTTTTGTATTGTTTGTTTTCATCCCAGAGTCTTAAAGTGTTTATGATATTTTAAAATTCATTCATTGTGATACCTGATTTTTTCAGGCAATGCTATTTTTCATAATTCTTTGGTCATTTAAAAGAAAATTTAGAATGTAGTTGCTAAGCAAGAGGCTAAGTTTAATATGTGGAAATAAGAGTAGTTCTTAAAATCATTGCAAAGTTTATGTTCAAAACTGTATTGTTTTAATTTGTATTCTAAGTAATATTTCATTTTCTATTGTAGTATGTCATGACCAAATTAGTTGTGTGCAGGGAATGTAAAGATGTAATTTTCCATATTAACAAATTAGAGAAGAGAAATCATATGACCATTTTAATAGATGCAGGAAAGATATTTCATAAAATTCAATACCATTGATGATTTTTCAAAAGGGTTCCTTGTCAACTAGGGAACTCAGTTAATCTGCTTAAGGATATCTACAAATAAAAGACAGAAAACAATATTCATAATGAGAAAAATTTGGAGCTGTTTACTTTTAAGTGAGGAAGTAAGAAGCACCCTAAGGTCACTGCTGACATGGGGCACAGACACACATCAGGCCATGTGGCCGTAAAGTAGGGTTTCCTGAAGGAAATTCACAGTAGAAGAGGTGGCCAGGTGAACTCACAAACCTTTCTCTGGCCACTCTGAGGAAAGGAGTGCCAGGAAGGGGGCATTTCTGAAAACAAAACACCAAAGGGGCACAAGGAAACTTCTGGAAGTGATGGATATATCTATTACCTTGATAGTGGTGCTGGTTTCATGGATGTATACATATATGCAAACTCATCAAATTGTATACTTTAAATATGTGCAGTTTTTTGAATGTCAAGTATACCCCAATAAAGCTATTAAGAAAAAAAAATAGTTGGTCCAGCCCTGGGGACCTAGTAGTTAAGTTCATCATGCTCCACTTCAGTGGCCTGGGTTCAGTTCCTGGGTGCAGACCTACTCTGCTCTGTTAGTGGACATGCTGAGCTGGTGGCCCACATACTAAAAAATAGAGGAAGGCTGGCGTGGATGTTAGCTTGGGGCGAATCTTCCTCAGCAAAAAAAAAAACGAATGGGGCCAGTCTGGCAGCATAGTGGTTAAGTTCATGCACTCCTCTTCAGTGGCCAGGGGTTTGCAGGATTGAATCTCGGGTGTGGACCTACACACCACTCATCAAGCCATACTGTGGCAGCGTCCCACATATAAAATAGAAGAAGATTGGCAACAGATGTTAGCTCAGGGCCAATCTTCCTCACCAAAAAGAAAATAGTGAAATTAGTACGTGTTACTGTGTATATGGGAGAAAATTTTGAAAAGTAAGTAATGTATCAGTGATGCCTGATGCATGATAGATCCTCAATCAGGGTCAAGTTTTTATTTCTGTATCTGTCAAGGTTTGGTCGGGAAAACAGAAAGCACAGTAATTACTGCAGCAGAGAAAATGTTAATATTTATTTTTATTTAATCAGCTATTGAAAGCAGAAAATGAAAAAAAGAAACTGACTTTTTTTGAAGTTGTTAAATGCAGAAAGCAGCTACCCATCCCTGGAGCACAGTAAGCAAAGGAAAGCAGTTGGGGTGTTAGATGCTTGGAGGAAGGGCTCGTGCAGGCCCAGCCCTCTGAGGAGGGAGTGCGTCCCTGCTTGTGGTGGCGCTTCAGGAACTAGGAGAGTAACAGGGCCGGTCTCAGACCTCCAAGGAAAGGGGTGTAGATCTACCATGTTCCTGTCTGTAACGGCATGTGATGTGGCTGGTACTGGGCATGAGAGAAAAACTGGAAACTAATTGCTGCAACTGGAGCCAATTATCTTTGCCAGGGAGAAGAACTATTGAAGGGGTGGTGCAAACAAGAACAGGAGCCTAACAGAAAAGAGCGAGCCCTGTGTCTATAACTCTCCTGCAGCCTTCTAGTCTCTCTAGCGCCCCCTCTTGACAGAATTTAAAATAGAGTCAGCTGGTAAAGAAGACGTTTGGTTTGCTGTTCAGATACAAGCATCAAAGTGGAATGTAGATGGGTGAGTTTGAAGTTGAGAAATAGGAGCTTAATAATTCCCACATCAGTTTACCCTCTTGATCTACTAGTTCGTCCTGATAGTTATGTGTGTAAAAATATATATGGGTTAGTGGGTATCTGTGCGTTATGAATGCTTTTGGAGTCAGAGCATCTACAATGTAGTAAATACTTTTGAGGGAGCACGACACTCTGGAATTTGTATAGTTTTACTATTTGGCAAGGGTCTTCATGATCTCATAATTTGACAAATTATGGGAGCAAACGCGATTTCTCTTGTATGCTCATACAAAGTGATTCATCTCTTTTCTTGCTTTTTTAGGACAAAATACTAAAGTGATGCCATTCTTAAAATTAATGTTAAAATCTGAATGGCTATCATGTAATCAAAAGACCACTGGACAGAGACAGAGACCAAAGGGAGATATTGAGAGTTATGAGAACTGGTTTTTGATCCGATTTTTGCTAAATTAATGGGTATGGAATGTAGTATAAGTCACTCACACTGTCTTTTCACCTGTTAAATGACGTAGCTGGAGAAGGTGATCCTTAAAGTCTCTTCTGCTTCTAATATCCCATGTACATTTCCCATACAACAATGTGGCAGGGTCTATTTGTTCATTAATTAAATAATTAATTAGTTTTAATTTGAAATAAAGATTTCAGACAGTCATTTCTGGGTCCTGGAAAGTTGGTGAAGTAACATAGCACATTGTTCTGAAAAGTTCACTTTTTGTATTTTTAGCTTCCTATTCGTACTATATTCATCTTCCAACTACTTGATGGTGTCATGGCGTATTTTCATTTTTCCTTCTGAACTGACCACAGATGACTAGCTAGAATGACTACTGTGGCCATTCTCTGGCTTTAATGAAGGTATTTATAAAATTATTCCTAAAGGTCAGACATATGTCAAGACCAAAATTAAGTCATATCTCCAACTAACCTGGTGTTTTATGGTCTATACTTTTTATACATTTCTTTAAATATCACCTTGTAAGAAAAAAAACATAAACAGGAAAGTTTTCTTATCAAGGACTAAATAAAACACTTTTTAAAAATTAATGTAAGAGTTGTTTTGGATAAAAGTCTAGATACAGGCAGTAATTCCAATAGAAATGCTGTCACAGTTTTTTCCAATCTATTGTCAGGCTACAGGAGCAGATCCTCACTTCCTCTCCATTTTATCTTCTTGGGAACAAGACATTTAATCCCATTGGTAAGAAGATATTTAATCCCATCAATGGTGATTAAATTTATATAAACTTCCATGAACTTATATTAAACGTATATTTTATAAGTTGCCTGCACTCCAATGTCTTATATATATTATATTTTGCATTTTCTTTGCCTGTATACCTAGAATTATTCAGGAAATACACCAAGATACCTTTAACACCTAAAACAGTTGAATCTAATTATTTTATTCATTTAGCAGTAATGCAATTTCCCTATCTATTCTTTTCCTTGGAGGATATGAGCTGTATATGGTGTGATCTGTAGGTCTCTGATCCTTTGCCTTTTCCACTTCTTCCTGGATGGTTCTTTGCTTTTAAATGATATCTACTGCTTTGAAGCCCTCTGTGTATTCTAGTTTCCTTTTCTTCTAGTCTTTGAGTACATATTAAGTTGTTTTAGTAAGAAAGAGAATGTAATCACAAGTTATGATTGATGAACGTATGTCACCTACTGAATCGCTTATGTAAATGGTATTTATATGCTTTCTACATATACAATAGATGGAGTTTAGGAGAAACATGATGATGGAGTAAGAAAATGGTGACAGGGTAAAAGATGTACTCTCTGAAAGTTTAGAGGACAAATGGGCTCTCAAACTCATCTACATATCAACAAAATATGAATAATATGAATGTTTTGGGCAACTGAAAAACTCAAAGCAATAAAAAAGCACACATAATAATCAGCAAGAAAATTAAATACACTTCCTCAAGGCCACAATTTCCAGCTTTCTAATTTTAATTTGATTTGAATTTTTCAACACTCTCAGTTAGATATTTCATCCAAAAGCCATTGCAGTTCTCTAAGAAGTGCAAGATACTTCCCCCTTATGGTCAAAAATACTGAGAAAATGCCCTTATTTTTGTTAACCGTCTCCTCATACTTGCTGCATTGATAAAGAGGGAGAGAAGAAAAAAATTAAACCAATAGATGATGTTGCCATAGGTATCTGTGTTAGTCAAGGTAAACTAATAGCTATACCAGACATTCTCAAACATCATTGGCTTATCGAAACAAAGGACTCTCTCTCACTCATGTCACAGTCCAATTGGATGTTTTGTGGCTAGTTTTTCATCAAGGAGAGCATTTAGAGACTCAGGCTGCTTCTACTAACAGCTCTGTTGTTCCCTATGACTGCTGGATCCTTGGCCTCTACTCAGGAAATCAGTGAAGAAAGAATATGGAGAAGCGCTTATAAGGAAATATTCTTGTCCAGATCTGGAAAGAATGTTTATCACTCTGCCCCATTCCTTGGACAGAAAGTTGGGACATGAAGTTTAGCTGTCTGTCCTGTACCTATGTTGATTCTACTAAATCTCAGTATTGATAGGTAAATATTGCCAGAAAGTTTTCTTAATGAGAAAATTGAATTTCGAATGCATATTTATGGTCATCAGCTCTTCTGCTTTGCCTGGGACTTTGCTGGTTTTAAAACTGAAAGTCCTACATCCCAGGAACCCTGCCCTGTCCTGGGTAAACTAGGAGGACTGGTCACTCTGCAACCCAGGGAGTTCTTGTGTCTAGGTGTCAAGGGACTGAGCCTGTTTCTGGGTCTGCTACAAAAATGCTATGTTTATCCTTGGGAAACTCACTTAACCTTCCTGAGTGTTGGTATTAAATTCATAATGAAATATTTCTTCCGTTTCTAGTACATCATGATTCTATAGGTGGTTGAGCATTCACATGGGAAGGGATGTGGCTAAATGTCCTGCCACTAAACATCCACAAATCAAAGTGAAAATGAGTCTTCCTCATTGACATCAGGGAATGCTATAAATCAACTGTAACTACCTCACTGGGGCCATGGGAACAAGCCTGCTGTTCCACTCCTCTGGACCACATGACTGCTGTCTACATACTCATGTCCTCAAGAAACAGTGTGTGGTCTAGTCAGTTACTCAAGGTTCCAAAGCACTTGGAAAAAAGACAGAAAACTATCATATTTGAAAAGGATATAGGAATTTCCTTAGAATCTTCTATGAGATACGTTTTTGCACTAGAGTGTTTAAGTCTGCTGTTGTATAAGAAGACAAAGTATTTTTGTGACTTCTCTGATAATTCTCTGCATCTTTGCAGGTCCAAACAAGATACTTCAGTAGCGGCCTCAAAGACACTTTAAGCTTCTGGTTTCTCCCACAGTGGAGTATAGGAGCTGGCCAATATTCAACCATTTTGACCTAAAGAATCCTGCAGTTTCTTACAGTTCCACCTATAACAAGCCTTTGCCATCACACTGGGAGAATAGGGATGTGGAATCTGGAAAATGTGTGAAACAAGGTCATTACTGGATTTCCACTCTCAGCAGAAAATCTGGAGATACTGTCGCCAAAAGGTAATGAGTTCTTGTATGAAGCATAATTTTGATCATGTTTTTTCCAGTGTGCCTAAACAATAGAAATCTGTCAGGGCCAAAATAAATAAAATTGTATGATCTAAAACTAGAATGGAAACATATTAAAGAACAGAGCTATGCTGAGAACAGGTGATGCTATTGGCAGTGGACACTTTTGGGTTTCCATATTATCACAATATACCCCCAACACCCTTTGATTTCAACTGCAGTGGCAGTTTCCATGAACACAAAGCGTCCACCCTCAAGACCTAAACAGATGTCTCCTCTCGTCTGTCTTGAGATTTCCCCTAAGGCAATGAGACTTTTTTGTTCAACTTGACTGTGGGTGCAGCCCAGAAGTGCAATGGAGGCAACTCCCCCAGGCCCAACTCTCAAACAGTGGGGAATATAAATCAGTAGATAAATTCTTCAGCTTCTCATACGGAGAAGGGTGAGCATTCTGAGGTAGATTCTGCACAGGTCCTCAGAAGGTCTCAGTGTGACTGAGCTCCAATTATCCTCTGTGTGCGGCAGCTTAATAAAGCATTCATACTGAATTTGAGATGTTTATTATTCATCCAAGTGGAAATGTCAAATATTCTGATAACTGTTCAAATATGGAGAGAGGCTTTGGTTGAGTCTTTCTATAAATTTGAGAATTTGCTGGTGTTTGTTTCTCTGCTTTGCTACTGAAGAATTTATATTGTGCTCAAGCTCTTGCTAGCCCTTGTGGTCTAGTGGTTAAGATTCACATTGTCACCTCTGTAGCCAGGGGTTGGTTCCCCGTCAGGCAACCACGCCACCCATCTGTTGGTTGTCATACTGTGGCAGCTGTGTGTTCCTGTGATGCTGAAAGCTATGCCACCGGTATTTCAAATACCAGCAGGGTCACCCATAGTGGGCAGGTTTCAGTGGAGTTTCCAGACTAAAATAGAGTAAAAAGAAGGACCTGGCCACCCACTTCTGAAAAAATTGGCTATGAAAATTCTATGAACAGCAGCAGAGTATTGTCGGTGTAGCATCAGAGAGAGAACTGTGCAGAAAAAGGCCAGGTAGGCTTCTGCTCTGCTGTACGTGGTTTCACTAGGAGTTGGAACCAACTTGCCAGCAGTAACAACAGCAAGCTGTTGCTACTCAAAGTGTCCATGGATTGGCAGCATCAGCATAAAATACAAAGTCGTTAGAAAGATATAACTTCTGCCCCGGCCCAGATCTACTGAATCAGAATTTGCATTTTTATAATATCCTCAGGTGTGTATCATGCATACTTAAGTTTGAGAAGCACTGCTCTAAACCTTCACTGTCCAATATGGTAGCCAATAGTCACATGTGGAGTTACATGTGGTTTTTAGGATATGCTGTATTTGCAAAATATCCACCAGATTTCAAAGACTTACTATGAAAATATTTATGTTATAATGTCTCGTTACTTATTCTTACATTGATTTTATAATAATATTTTGTATATATTGGATTAGTAAAACATATTATTAAAATTAATTTCCTCTCTTCTCATTTAATTAATGTAGTCACTATAAAATTTAAAATAGTACATGTAGCTCACATCACATGTATATTGGACAGTGTTTCTCTAGACCATCAAATGCCCCACAGATATACATTAAGGAATTTATGTTCTCTCTTCCCCTGGGTTTGCATGGGATTCAAGCATGTTTTATTAGGAGGAAAGTATATTGCCAATGGTTTTCCACTTTCATTTAACAGACTTTTCTACAACTAATATTGTGGTATATCATGCAGTTATTATGCCCTATTATTTTATTCTAAATATTTGATAATATGATCTGTCACTGTGCTAACTATCAGGGAGATAGTGAAGAAAGTAAACAAGGTCCCTTTTTTGAGGTAATTTGTAGGCTTCTCTGTTAAAAACAACTAACAAGAAATCACAGGTAAGTGTAATGAAGGCATACAAAGTATAGGGTGATATGAGGAAAGAAAGAAGGGCTTGCAAATGCTTGACAGCTACATTTCCCAAGGTAGTGTTAGAATTGTAGGTGGCTGCACAGCAGAGGAGATCATTGCTTAAAATGAACTTTCAGGTGTCAAGAGTGGGAATGGGTAGAGGTGGACGTATTCCCTCTGTACTCACTGAAATCCTAATATAAAAGTACCCCTGCTCACTCTGCCTATAGAGACACCAGTCTTGCCACATACCACAGAGCTCCTACATTTGATGATTTTTTTGTACAAAGAAATCAGAGGAAATACAAATCTTATAGTTCATCTGCTTTGGAAGTCTAATGCCTTCAATCATTTACCTGTTGGTTTTCAACTCATTAGTGGTCCAGTGTTCTGCACTGACTAGACTCAAAGTATATTATGAATCATTTTTTTTAGTGCATTAGGAAGAAGCATTCATGGAACCATCTGAGGTTAGTGTATTTCCTACACATATTTCGATAGTTTCTAGAGTATGATTTTAAGTTTAAAATATTTTAAAATATATATTTAAAAACTTGAAAGATTTTTAAACTCATCAGTTTTGGATGGGGAGCTGATCCATTTCCCTTGTGATTAAGATCATACATATCAAACTTTAGTCAGGATCTCCACATTGTCTTTGATTTAGACCATATTTCCAAAAAAGACATAAGATGAAAAACACAGATCCTCATTGAACAGATCCTCTGTCCCTTTAAGCATCATACTGGTGACACTAGACCTCTTCCTATGCCAGGGGTCGGGGGCATTTTTGTGGGGAAACTTGAAGCTTGATAATGATAGTTTATGCAACATATGCATTTAACATTTTCATAAATTCAGTTCCTTAAACTGTGGTAGATTCTTGGATAACAGCTTTTATGTAATTTTCTTCCTACTGGACAATGAATTGCTAAGAGTTCATTAACAAATAGTTGGGAAAAAAAGAGACATTCAGAAAATATCTAGAAAATCTTAAAACAAATGTTTTCTATTCTGGAATAAATAACGGTCACATCTGACCTGAGTAACTGGCCCAAAAGGAACCTAGGAGTATGTTATTTAGGGCATTTAGGAAATGTCCTTGCAAAAGGATTTATTTAGGTTTATGAAATAGAGCCAATTTTGCCATTTTCATTAGCATATAGGAAATACAGAATCAAATTCTGTGGTTACGCATATTTACCAGCATCTCTCAAAGCTGGAGAATATTATTTCTGTTCCTGTTCAAAAAGCTCCTTTTGTTTTGAATCCTAATTGTTCTATTTTTAAGATTCAACTTTTAAATTGCCTCAGTGGAAGAGTGGGGCATTTGAATTTAAAAGAAAAAAAAAATCAGGAAAAAAGTACCTCTGACTTCTGGCCCCTGACAAGATGGCAAATGAGCACAGGAAGCTGGCTCCTTTCCCAGAGCTTAACCTTGGAGATGCCACAAAAGCAAGAAGGAATTTGACAGATCTCAGAACATTAAAACCTTGAGGAACTCCCAGAGAGGCAGAGGTGGCATTAGAAGAGGAGCAGAGACTCCAGTGGGGGACTGAGCAGTATTGTTGTTCCTTTTTTTCTCTTTACTAAATTGCCTGAGCGTTATCACTGCTCACCTGTTCCATCACTGACAAGATTTAGAAAGAGAATAATCAGTGGAGGAATGGGGAGGAGGAGTTGGGGGGTTACAGAGCTGGCTGTGCTGGAAGGCAAATGAGAAGAGAAAGGGGGAGAGGCACCAGCCTCTGATATTTCAATACTTCTGTCCACCAGCCCCTCTGCGCTCAGTCCTCTGGGTTATTAGAACCCGGAGAAGAAACCCTTGAGTGTGAGCAGCACCCAGAGCAGAAGTACAGAGACTCTCCTGGTTGAGTAGGTGTTGAGGGCAGGAAAATGGATTGAGTTGGTGAACTCAGATTGTAAGAAAAGAGCATCTCCACCTTGAAGCACATTCCTCATGCTCACTTCCTAAATTCATCGTGGAAGATATAATTCAGAGTTGGGATAAAGTCATTTTTGCTGGGCCAAAGCATTCCCAGCCAATGCAGCTGCTATTCCCAAAAGACTATGAACTCATAGGAGAAAATTAGAAATTTGCAGAATATGAAATGTAAAAATAAATAATAATAAGGAAAGAAAGGAAAAGCATAAAACAAAAAGAAAAACTAATTGAACAGACTTCCCTTGCTAAATCAAAGTAAAGCATTATAAATACCTCCAAACAGATAAGAAAATATGATAGAACAATGAAGCAGAAGTAAGCAGCTATAAGAAAAAACCCAATGAAGGTTAGGTGAAAATTTAAATAGACTAACAGCCAAAAGATCAAATGAATGGTAATGAAATACTAACTTTTGCTTACAAAAAATATCGGTAAAATAATCCTAGGCCCAGATGTTTTTACAGGTGAGTCTTTCCAACGTTTCTAAAAATAGCTAATCCCTTTCTTTTACACGTTGTTCCCAAAAAGAGATGTAGTTATTTAGGGTTCTCCAGAGAAGCAGAACCAACAGGATGTGTGTATGTTTGTGTGTGTGTATAAAGAGACTTGTTACAAAGGTCTAGCTCACACAATTGTAAAGGCTGGCTAGTCTAAAATCTGCCGTATGGACTGGCAGGCTGAAAACCCAGGGGAACTGACGGTGCAGGTGAAGTCCGAAGGCAATCTTCTGGAGAATTCCATTTTGCTTCTTGGGTTTTGAAGGGGATGTCTTTTTTGGTCTATTCAGACCTTCAGATGATTGTCTGAAGCTCACCCACATTGTGGAGGGCATAATGCTTTACTCAAAGTTCACCAATTTAAATGTTAATCTCATCCAAAAACACCCTCCAACTGACACATACAATTAACCACCACGATAGAAAAAGGTCAAAATGCATTCACCTAATTTAAAAAGCGCATTTAAAATCCAGACTTCTAACCAGATGAGGACGGCATGGAAATAGAAAAGCATAGGCCCATTTCATTTATAATAGCAGATGTGAAATTTCCAGGAAAAATATTAATTTTGAGTGGTATTAAGAATGTTTAATGTGTGTTTAAATTAGAAAATTACCAGACGCATTTCTTTATTCAAATAAATAATTACCATCAGAAGCAAAAATATTTCATATGCTAAAGATATCTTTTCCACACAAAAAAGTATATGTCAAAAATCTAAGTCATCTTTTCAAACATAAAGATTTCAATGTAGGTACTTTTTGATACATTGAAAGCATTTTGACAAATTGAAAGCATTTTGACAAATTGAATAGAAGGAATTTACACACCTAATAAGTAGTTTTTGTTTTACTTTGATGTGGTGTAAGGAATCTCCCTTTCAGTGACTAACAAGCTGCTCTAAGATCTTTCTTCAGTTTCGAGTTTCTTTCTAATCAAATCTGTGTGAATGGAGACAAATACATTTCTTATCAAATATTTTTCCTTAAAAAAGGTTGTGTTTATTTCCACAGTATTTGGTTCCATAAATATATTAAAATTTATTGCTTTCCCATAAGTTTTATCCCTAGAATGCAAGCATGATTTAATGTGTTAAAATCTAGTAATATAATTTGCCATAGAAGTTGTGCGAAAGAGGAAAATCACATCATTTTCCCAGTCGAAACAAAAAATTCAATAAATCTCAAACACCAAATCATGACTAAAAACTCACTCAAAACTAAGCAACTTGCTTTCTTTGTTAAATTTCTTTACCAAATGTGTGTGTATGTAGGTGTGCCTGAATCTTATGAACTACAAGCCTGATACTTAAGAAAAAAAGTTGACACAAGACATATTACCTCTAAGAAAAAGAAAGATGCACATTATTATCACTACTTTTCATCATATACTGGAAATTTTGTCCTAAGTAACAAGTCAGAGGAAAAGGAAATGGATGTATATGATCCAAATGATAGAGTCAAGATTGTCTTTACTTACAAAAGACATAAATCACCATATACACAGCCCTATAAATTCAACACCGTATCCAAGATCAAATTTCAAAAATCAACTGTGTTCTAAGACTTGTACTTCTCATGTGGCAGATTACCTCCTATCAGACCAACTTTCCCTGAAGACTAAAAACAGCTGACAAAAAATAAAAATAAAGAAGCCGCTAGAAAGCACAGGGGAGTGACCAGTAGCAGGCAGATATTGGCAGGGAGGAGGGTATTTGACACTTTGAAGAAGGAAATGGCACTGATTGCATCTCCTGTGTTTACAGCTTTAGTCTAAGAACAGGCTGTCAAATTTCTTTAGAAAATGAGCTACTTTGAAGAATCAAAGATCTGGGTTGTGGAAACCTTGGCAACTAGAAGCTGAGGCAATGAAATGCAAAAAAGGAGAGAGCCAGAAAGGGGAATTCTCAACTGTTGCTGTGAATTCTGCCCACACTATTGACTAAGACATGAACTGGAAATGTATGGGGAAGAGCCCAAGCAGCCTAGGTGAGCTGAAAAAGACTAAACTGTTTTGAGCTGCTCCCTACCACAGAGTCATAGCGTCTGCAGAGTTTATCCAAGTTATGTGCCTGTTAAAAAATAAAGCAAAAGAAAAGGTGAAAGAGAAATCCTCTTCAGAAGAACATAATAGAATTCAAAGTTTCTAAAATATATTATACGTAATGTACAGAATGCAATCCAAAATCCCCCAACATATGTAAAACAGGAAAACATTACATGATTTCAACCAACCACGGATCAAAATGCCTATGAAGCTGGATCTCTACTGAACATGTACAGATCTTTTTTCTTGTCATTATTGTTTAAATAATATCGTATAACAACTATTTACATAGTATTTACATTGCATTATTTATGGTTAATAATCTAGAGATGATTGAAAGTATAGAGGAACATGTGTGCATGGTATATGCAAATACTATGCCATTTTATAAGGTACTTGAGCATCCTGGATTTGGGTATCCATGGGGGTCCTGGAACCAATTCCCTGTAGATTCCAAGGGATGATTGTATTCACAAGAGAAAGGTAATTACTGAAGACCAACTCTGAGATGACCCAGATATTGGAATTAATAGACAAGGATTTGAAAGCATCTAGAATAACCATACTCAATGAGGCAAAAGAAAATATGGTCATAATAAGTGAAGAGTAGTAAACCTCAGTAGAGAGTAGAAAATCTGTAAAAGAACCAAACACAATTCTATAACAAAAATATACAATATCTAAATAAAACATTCACTAGATGGATCTAACAGTAAAATGGAAACATCAGAAGAAATAGTCAGTGTACTTGATGATTAATCAGTAGTAAGTGTTCAATCTGAAAAAAAAAGAGGGAACTGATTTCTGGTTTCAGGACCAACATGTAAAGAGATTGGAAGTCACCATTTCTGTCATCCCAAAAAGAAAAAAGCTGAGAAAATGGAAAATCAATGATTTAAATGAAATGGACCAATTCCTTGAAATGTCAGAAGTACCAAAACTCACACAAGGTATAATAGGTAATCTGAATAGGCCTATACTTATTAAAGAAATTGAGTCAATAACTAATAACTTTCCAAAAAAAGATATTAGTACATCTAAATGGCTTCAATGGTGAATACCACCAAATATTTAAGGAAGAAATTAAAGTTAATTATAATTTTCTATAATCTCTTGCAGAAAACAGAAGCAAAGGGAGCACTTACTAACTCACTGTATGAAACCAGCATTATCCTAATATGAAAACCAGATAAAGACAAGACAATACAAGAAGGGAACATTGCGGAACTAATATCTCTCATGAACGAAAGTGCAAAAATCATCAATAGAAATTAGCGCATCAAATACAAAAATGTGTAAAAATAATCATACAACATAACCAAGTGGGACTTACTCTAGTAATGCAAGGCTATTTCAACATTTGAAAATCACATAATGTAATCCATCACATCAATAGGCTTAAAAGGAATAATCATACTAATATGTGTAGAAAATGCTCTTGACAAAATCTAATACCAATTCATGATAATCTCTAGGCAAACTAAGAATAGAGGAGACCTTTCTCAACTTGATAAAGATTATTTACAAAAACCTACAGCTAATACCTATGTAATGGTGAGAAACTCCCTAAGATCTAGAACAAGGTGGGATGTGCCCTCTCATCACTCATATTCAATATCACGCTGGAAGTCCTGGCTAATGCAATAAAACAATAAAAGGAAATAAAAAAATACATACTGGGAAGGAAGAAATAAAACTATCTTCGCTCATACATGACATAAATGTCTATGTAGAAAGTCACAAAGAATCAATAAACATAATCCTAGAACCAGTAAGTGGTTGTAGCAAGGTTGTAGGATCCAAGGTTAATTCAATTGCAACAGAATTCAATTGCTTTCCCAAATACCTGAAATGGAAAGTCAGAAATTGAAATAACAAACATATTAGCATAAAACACTTAGATATAAATATCACAAAATATGTACAGGATGTATATGAGAAAATCTAGAAAAATCTGATTAAATAAATCAAAGAATATTTAAACAAATGCATAGATAGTCCATGTTCATGGATAGAAAAATTCAGTATTTTTCAAATGTTAATTCTTCCAAATATGACCTATAGATTCAAAGCAACCCCAGCCAAAATCCCTGCAAGTTATTTTTGTGGATATCAACAGATTCTGAATTTTATATGGAAAGGGACATGACCCAGAATAGCCAAAATAATATTAAAGAAGAACAACAAAGATAGAGGACTGACGGTAGTTGACTTCGAGATTAAAGTTACAGTAATAAAGAAAACATGGCATTTGTGAAATAATAGACAAGTAGTTTGATGGAACAGAAGAGAGAACCCAGAAATATGCTCACACAAGTACAGTGGACTTATCTTTGACAAGGGAGCAAAGGTGATACAATGGAGCTAGGACAGTCATTTCAACAAATGGTACTGAAACAATTGGACATTTGTATGCCCACAAAAAAGAGTCTAGACACACATTTGACACCTTTCACAAAATTCACAAAAATTAACTGAAAATGAATCATAGATCTAAATATAAAACTCAAAATTATAAAACTTCCAGAAGCCGCTGTTAAGAGATTGAAAAGTCATACCACAGACTGGAAGAAAATGTTTGCAAAATAAAGGACTTGTATCCAAAATATAAAAAGAATTCTTAAAACTCATAAGGAAACAAATAACTCATTTAAAAAATGGGCAAATGATCTGAACAGGCACTTCACCAAAGAAGACTTACAAATGGAAAATAACCTTGTGAAGAAATGCTTGACATTTATCCTTTCATACTATAATCACATATCATTAGGGAATTGCAAATTAAAACAACAATGTGATAGCACTACATACCTGTTAAAATGGACGAAACCCCCAAAATTCACAGTACTAAATGGTGATGAGGGTGCAGAGCAACAGCAATTCTCATTCATTGCTGCTGGGAATGAAAAATCATACAGCCACTTTAAAAGAGAACTTGACAGTTTCCTTTAAAGCTAAATATACGCTTATCATGCAATCCAGCAATCGTGCTTTTAGCTACTTACCCAACTGAACTGAAAATTTATATCTATACAGAAACCTGCACACAAATGTTTATAGCAGCTTTATTCATAACTTCCCAAAACTGGAAGAAATCAAGGTATTTTTCAACAGGTGAAAGGGTAAACAAACTGTGGTATGTCAATAAAATGGAATATCACTCAGCAATAAAAACTAATGATCGATCAAGCCATGAAAAGACATAGAGGAACCTTAAATGTGTATTGTTTCAGTGAAAGAAATTAACCTGAAAAGGCTGCATATTTTGTGATTCCAACTATGTGACAGTCTGGGAAAGGCAAACTATACAGAAAATGATAGGATCAGTGGTTTTAGGGATTTGGAGAAAGGAGAGGAAGCATGAGTAGTTGAAGAACGGAGAATTTTTAGAGTGACAAAGCTATTCTGTATGATATGTAATTGTGGATACATGACAATATGCTCTTCCTAAAATCTGGAGAACTGTACAGTGTAAAGAGTGATCCTAACGTCAACTGCTTATTAATAATATATCAGTATTGGTTCATTAAATGCAACAAGGTACCACACTAGTGCAATTTGTTAATAAGAAGGAAAACTGTTGAGAGGGATATATGGAACTCTGTACCATTTAGTCAATATTTTTTGCAATTTTAGAACGTAAAACTTTTCTAAAAATAAAATCTATTAATTTAGAAAAGGAGAAAGATTGAAAAAGTGAAGAGTCAGGTTTTGCATCATTCTTAAGGACTCTAGGATTTTCAGAATGGCAAATGAGCATTGGTTTCAACTTAAAGTCACCAGCTGCATTAGCCCCTAACAAGAGTCAGCCTTTGAAGCTTTGAAGCCAGGCACTGACTTCTCCTCTCTAGGTATGAAAGTCCTAGATGGCATCTTCTTCCAATATAAAGCTCTTTTGTCTACATTGAAAATCTGCTGTTTAGTGTAGTCACTTTCATTAATTATCTTGGCTAGATCTTCTGGATAACTTGCTGCAGCTTCTACTCACCACTTATAGCTTCCCCTTGCATTTTTATGTTATGGAGATGGCTTCTTTCCTTAAACCTCATGAACCCACCTCTGCCAGCTTCAAACTTTTCTTCTGCAGCTTCCTCATCTCTCTCAGCTTTCATAGAATTGAAGACAGTTAGGGTCTTGTTCTAGATCACTTAATTTAATTCCCTTAATTCTTTGATTTAAGGGAATATTGTGGCTGATTTGATCTCCTATCCAGACCAGTAAAGCTTTCTCCTCATCAGCAATAAGGCTGTTTCACTTTTTAATCATTCATGTGTTCACTGGAGTAGCACTTCTAATTTCCTTCAAGAACTTTTCCTTTGCATTCACAGCTTGGCCAACTGTTTGGCACAAGAGGCCTAGCTTTCAGCCTATCTCGACTTTCAACATGCCCTCCTCATTGAGTTTAATCATTTCTAGCCTTTGATTTAAAGTGAGAGATGTGCAACTCTTCCTTTCACTTGAACACTTAGTGGCCATTGTAGGATTATTAATTGGCCTAATTTCAACATTGTTGTGTCTCAGGGAATAGGGAGACCTGAGGAGAAGGAAGGATGGGGGAACAGCTGTTGGTTGAGCAGTCGGAACACACATAACATTTATCGATTAAGTTCACTGTCTCACATGGGTGCAGTTTGTGGAGCCCCAAACAATTACAATAGAAACATCAAAGATCAGTGATCACACATCACCATAAACCAATATAATAACGATGAAAAAGTTTGAACTGTTGCAAGAATTACCAAAATGTGACACTGACATGAACTGAGCAACTGCTGTTGGAAAAATGAAACTGATAGGCTACTTCAACACAGGTTTGCCATAAATCTTCAGTTTGTAGAAAATGCAATATCTGCAAAGCACAATTAAGTGAAGTGCAAGAAAATGAGGTATGCCTATAATTCTAATAGGTATAAAGTTAAAAAAATGACAAAACTAATTCTAACGGTTGAAATGAAAGCTGAGATTGTGTTGAGTGGGTAAATGAGTGGATCTGGAACTGGGGAAGGCTCTTAGGGTACTGGCAATATTCTTTATATTACTCTGGGTGACGGTTATATAAGTGCATTTGTTTGTAAAAGTGGGTCAGTTAGTATACTTCTAATATGTATTCACTTTAAATATATATATATACATATATATATATAATTTCTACAAAAAGGTAAACAATAAAAAATAAATCCTTATTACAATAAATTTAGTTGATGTAGGTTTAGCAAAGAAATTGATATTTATGTCTATACCACTAGATAAATAAATTATCATGCTTGTATATTATCCTACCTTTCTCCAACCATTTTTTGACTCAATACTAAGATCATTCTCTCTATATATTGTTTTGCAACTTTGTTTTTTAATGATTATTTTCAAGGTCAATACATTTAGACATGAATCATCAAAAATGAGGAAAGAATGGATTATTTAGTGGGTGGAATTGGAGAAACTGCCTCACTATGTGGAGAAAAGTTAAACTGATTACTTACATTTTAGTGCATAAGAAGGTGAACTTTAGGTAGATAAAATTTCCAGATCAGGATGAAAAAAGTGCAAAAGCCTTAGAAGAAAATTTAAGAGAAATGCTTTGTGTTCTGGGAACCAGCTCTAAAAGGACAAGGATAGAATAAAAGAATTGATGAATTTGAGTTAAGTCTTTCTATTAGGAATGATACTTTAGATAATGTTCAATGACTTCCCTCAGATTGGAAGAGTTTTTTTTCTTTATCTATGACTGTTGACAAATTGGTATTTATATTATGTAAAGAATATTTGAAAATCAATTAAAAAAAAGTGAAGGAAGCCCATTAAAAATAGGTAACTGATATAACTATGATATTATTACAAAGGGCAATTTGAATGGCCAGAGTGTGTATTAATAGGCCTCAGCCTTTCTCATATACAGAGAAGTACAAATTAAAACGAGACACCTTTACACCCATCAGAATGCAAACAGTAGAAAACCTGATGATGCTAGATATTAAGTTGAGTGCAAATGTGAACCCTCATGCACTGTCGATTGCTGATTGACATAGCCATGTAGAAGACAATCTGCCCGTGGTCAGTGAAATTGAGAGTATTTATACCTTTGAACTCGGTAGTCCCAATATAGACAGGTGATAGATATATAGATAGATAGGTAGGTAGATAGATAGATTGATGTCCCAAAGAACTTAAAGAACATTAAAAAAAATGAATATGTATAGGTATGTTCATCGTAGCACTATTTATACTATCAGGGGAGTTGGGAATAATTCAGAATATGGATAAGAACAATATTAGGAATATATATAATTGGAAATTGCACAAAAATCAGAAGCAATGGTTTAAATAGATCCAGCAATATGGACAGACGTCAAAAACATAGTGTTGATTAAAAAAATAAAATAAAATGTGGTATTTATAAAATATCATCACTTTTTAGTTAAAAAAAACCCACAAACAATATAGATCTTTAAAAGAAAAATGTATTTCTAAGACATGTATGAATATATTTGAGTGGGTAGAGTATTCCAATGCAAGTGGGATAAATGGGAGACAATAAAATAAAATAAGGTCTGATGGCTTAAACCAATTCATGCATCTGTTTTTCTAGTCCATAATTATTCAATGGGTGCCTTTCAAGTGTCAAGCAGTGTTGTAGGCACTGGGAATACAGCACTGAAGAAGACAGCAGAAGACCTATGAGAGAAAACCAAGA
Source organism: Equus quagga (assembly GCF_021613505.1). Taxonomy (NCBI): domain Eukaryota; kingdom Metazoa; phylum Chordata; class Mammalia; order Perissodactyla; family Equidae; genus Equus; species Equus quagga. Next base: position 95,694,014 of record NC_060271.1, read on the forward strand.
GGAGGAAAAACACTGGCAGTGTGTTTAGGGCACTCAGTTTTTAAAAAATGGCCAAAGACTAGAATAGGAGCTTCACAAAACAGTGTATACCCCAAACTGCTAATAAATGAGTGCTTAACTTGTTATTCTTCATGGGAAATAAAAATTGAAAACACAATGAGATAGAAATACACACCTACTAAAATGACAAAAGTTTTAATAGTTGATAATATCAAGTTTTGGGGAGGATATAGATGGATTTCTTCTGTTGCTGGTGGGCATGTAATCTTGACAGTTTTCACTAAAGCTAAATACATATCTACCTTGTGATCCAGTAATTCTACTCCTAGGTATTTACCCAAGAAATAAATGTTTATGTCCAGCAAAAGACTTGTAGAGGAATCTTCACAGCAGCTTTATTCACAATAGTGCCAAAATAGAAATAATCAAATGCCTGTCAACAGATGGAAGAATAAACAAAGAGGGGCTCATTCTCATAAAATATGAAATAGTGGCATTCAATCAATGACACGCTATACAACAATTCAAAACAAAAACAGCAAACTACTGGTCCCTGCAATGACATGTTCTACTTCATCAGTATTATGCTGAGTGAAATAAGCCAGACATAAAAGTGTATACATTGTATATTCTCAATTATATAAAGATCAAAGACAGGAAAAACTACTTGATGTTCGTAGAAGTCAGATTAGTGTTATCTCTAGGGAGTGTATGAACTGGCAAAGTGCACAGTGAAAATGTATGAAGTGCTGGAAATATTCTGCATCTTGTTTGGCGCGGTGGTTACACCAGGATATACACACACATATGAGAACATATAATCATAAGCTCTACACTGTAAGATTAGTATACCTTATAGACCTTACTTCATACATTTGAGAGAGAGAGAGAGACTGGTGTTAGAGTGTAATTATTTCATGAACTAGTCCTAGAAATGGAAAATAGGAGTATCATTAACATAACTATTCACTAGAGATTCCACTTAATTTTTTTTCTTAAAAGTAGGTCAAATTTCTCCATGATAAGTGTGGAGATTTTTTTCTAATTTTCGTCAGAGAGTTTTGGTGTTGTAGCAGGTTTTTCACTGTTTATTAAATATCAGGTTGATTTCTATGTGTTTGGTTACATACTGAGTGTGAGGGGATGGAAAGAAAATCTCAAGGTAAAAAAAAGAAAAGCTATGAAAAACAGAAATTTTGAATATAAAACTTACCAGTTGTGGTTAGAGCATTTTTAAATAGCTCAGTATAATTTATGTTTAGTTTTGCTAAAAATCAGTGTGTGGCTTTTTAGAAATTTTCTTGTAGCATAGTAGTATTAAAATAATGCCACTAGAAATAGCAGTAAAATTCAAACATCTTTACATAAATCGATTGAGACATTGTGAGAGAGCTGCACTCAGAAAAATGCAAAATGTTTTGATAAAGATTAAAGAACACCTAAATAAACCAGCTGATATGGTGCTTATGTATTGGAAGACAATATCATTAAGATGCCAAATATTGCAAATTAGTCTATGGAAAAGTACAATCCCAACAAAAATTTCTGCAGATTTTCAATTGCACGGAGACTGATAAGTTGGTCCTAAAATTTATATAGAAATGCAAAGAGCCAAACATAGTCAGGACAATTTTGAAGAAAAATAGCAAAGCTAGATAAGTTACACTGCCAGATATCAAGCCCTATTACAAATCTATAGGAATTAGAAGAGTTGGCCATTGCCACAAGTTAGAAAAACTGACCCTTGGAACAGAGCAGATTATAGAAACAGACCCAATCATGGCTGGTCACTTGAATTACTTTATTTTACTTTTTTTTTTTCAACTATTTTATTGAGGTCATATTGGTTTGTAACATTGTATAGTTTCAGATGCATAGTATTATTTATCAGTTTCTGTATAGACTGCACTGTGCTCACCACAAATAGTTTAATTTTTATCTGTCACCATACATATGTGCCCTTCTAACCTTTTCACCTACCCTCCTACCCCTTCCCCTCTGGTAACCACTAATCTGTTCTCTTTATCCATGTGTTTATCTTTCCACATACGAGTGAAATGATACGGTGTTTGTCTTTCTGTGTCAGACTTGCTTCGCTTAACATAATACCCTCAAGGTCCATCTATGTTGCTGCAAATAGGACAATATGGTCTTTTTTATAGCTGCATAGTATTCCATTGTATATATATACCACATCATCTTTATCCATTCATCAGTTGATGGGCACTTGGGTTGCTTCCACATCGTGGCTATTGTGAATAAGGCTGCAATGAATACAGGGATACATAAATCTCTTTGAATTGTTGATTTCATGTTCTTTGGATAAATGCCCAGTACTGGGATAGCTGGATTGTATGGTTTTTCTATTTTTAACTTTTTGAGAAAGCTCCATACTTTCTTCCATAGTGACGGCACCAGCCTGCATTCCCACCAGCAGTGTATGAGGGTTCTCTTTTCTCCACAACCTCTCCAACGTTTGTTATTTTGCATCTTGGTAATCATAAACATTCTGACAGGTGTAAGGTGATACCTTATGGTAGTTTTGATTTGAATTTCCCTAATAACTAGTGATATTGAACATCTTTTCATGTGCCTATTGGCCATCTGTATCTCTTCTTTGGAAAAATGTCTGTTCATATCATTTGATTTATTTTTAAAATGTGAAATAAAAGGGCACCTTTCAATATATGGTCCTAGGTCAAATAGAAATCCATAAAGGAAAAATAGCTATCTCAACTACTACTTCATATGATACACAAAAATAAATTCCAGATGGACTTCAGATCTAAATGTGAAAGATAAACAAGAAAGCTTTTTAAAAGATAGCATCAGAGAAGGTCTTTGTGAATTTAAGTAAGCAAAGATACTTTAAGCACAAAAAAGTGTTATTCATGGTGGGAAAAAATGATAAACTGGAAAGTATTAAAGTGAAGGACTTTTTTATGTAAAGATTTCATTAATAGAATAAAAAGTCAAGCTGAAAAGAGAAAAAAGATATTTATAATACATGTATTTGTCAAAATGCATTGCATATGGAATTTGTAATCTTATTTTTAAAGTCTATGCAAAGGATTAAAGTTATCCTATAAATTAATGAAAAGAGAAAGAAAATCTCATGGAAGAATGGACAAAGGACTTCAAACAACACTTCACAATAGAGGAAATACAGAACAGAGGGAAAATACTTCCCATTGCCAACTACCTATTGATACTAAAGTGTTAAAGATGCTTTTAAAGTCCCTGATCATCTGGCATCATTTGTTTATAAGACCTTGGACATTATGTTTCTCCTACGCAAACAAATTACTTTGCTATTAGTCTTCCTGACTCCCTGCTCCATATGCTTCTTTTATCTTCTACCTCTGTCTTCCTTCTCTTCCCCTTGTCTGCTCTTCCTTACTTCTTTTCCATTCTTCTTTGCATATAATAATTTTTTGTAAATAAAGGGAAGGAGTATTCATAAAATCATTGCTATATATCTCATGTGACGTTCATACTTGAGTACTCTTCTCACCCTCACAGTACAATTGAGGAACCAAACATTCAGTGAGGTTTGTTTACTTGTCCCAGACTTTGTAGAAAGTACAGGGGAGATCCAGCACCTCCTGACTCTAAGAACCTTGCAATGCTGATGCCCCTGCCCTGCTATAAATCATAACAGTGCTATGCATTTACTGTACTGAGAGCATTCACCATGCCTAACACTTTACATATATTATCTCTTTAATGTTCACAGAAGTCCTGTGAGGTAAGTACAAACATTATCCCCTTACACATACAAAGAAACACAAGATCTCTCTCATATTTGTCTGTGTTAATTATATATTGTAAACACAAATATACACATATGTATATATGTGTCTCTACATATAAACACATATATCTCTCTATATAAGCATATAGATATATAGATAGATACATATGTGTCTGAGAGAGACAGAGACAGAGACAGAGATAGAGACAGAGACAGAGAGACAGAGATATCTCCTTTCTTAAGCTAATTTTATACTTATGGTCTGTACTATATTAAATTGCTCCTGATACTTGGGAAAATATAATTTTTAAAAATCTTCTTGCACCCCAGAAAACCTCTCCACAAAGGTAGATAAGAAAGAAAAATTTTATTATTAAATAAACATAAAACCAGAGTGTGATATATATCACAGGCAATGCACTAAACAGATTGCAAAGACAGAAGGAAATCGCACCCTCTTACGCCTAAGCAGTCACAACCCACTCCCTACACGCTCTCAGGATAAACAAGAACTAGTCTTCAAGTAAAAGGACTTGACAGCACTATTTGTCACACACAGTTTGTCCTAAATTCACTTGGTAATTGGGGTGACTATCTGTGTTAAGTTATTCGGCTTTATCAAAAGGAAAAATAAACTTCTTATACTGTTATGGCTGGAGATCATTTTGCAACTTAGAGTTAAGGTACCCCCTAAAGTTAGGCTCCTACCCTCTCATAGAAGCTAGGAGAGAGGGGCCCTCTCTTTCTCCGTGATTACATTTCAAAGAGATGGTTTCCCCTTCAGAAAGGTATTCCTGGGTCTTAAAGCTGGCAAGACACGTTTACCTAGCTTTTCGAAAAGATTTACATACATTTCAAAGAGACAGAGAAAGAACTTATAATTACAAGTTTTCGAAAAGCAAATGCTCTAAGAAAAGCTCTGTTCATTTCGTGCTAGGGAATTTCTTTTTCTTTTTAAATTCGTATTTACCCTTACATGATCTATATTCTGTAGTATATAATTTACCATATACTGTATACTTCTACACAAATTATTTAATTCATATGATCTGTCTGAAAATATACTGCACCTTTAAAAAATATAGGCAAGTATTACTAAATTACTATTTTGTTGAATTTTATTGAGAATTATGGGATACTAAATAAGGAAGAGCTGAGAGATTTCCATCCTTTGAATATCAAAGTATGTCAAAAGCTAGCTAGAGTAAAATAGTTTCCTAACGCTGGAGGCAGGGGCCATGAGGTAGGTTGGAAAGTATTCTTAAGGCCAAGAAAATATCTGGATACAGAAGAAAAGAGGCAAAAAGTAAAGAATATATTACACAGTGAATATATGCAAAGATTCAACAACAGTAACTAGTAATCATGATGAAAAAGTATTATCCAAAGAATTTATTGAAATGTATCTTTATGAAGAACAGAAAGTGTACAAGTTGGGGAGAAAGAGACAATTATGAACCCCTAGTCATTGGAAATGACTTAAAATAAAAGAAATCACCTTAAGTAGAGTAACACATTGGTCTCAAAGTCCGTGGAGATTTACTTTAAATCTCCAAGAAATGAGGTAAACTTTTAAGATTCAAAATGATGGAATCCAAGACTGGCTTCTATACATTCCAAGGTGAATGAGGTAGTGCATATCATTTGCTAAGCACATAACTCATTTACAGTTGTTTTACAAAAATACTCAAACTGCAACATTAAAAGTCTTTGAAAAACCATTTACTTACTTATTACGTGTTCCTGCTTGTATTTCTATTCCCCTTCAGATATATTATTCCTTAGGCGTAAGAAAATGAAACTACAGATGAGACATGGCAGATATATTTTGGAGAACTTCCGGATGATACCAGCCAAGTGTTTAAACAAATTAGCATCCTATTGTTTGACGACATCATGTAGAATCAAATCATGTTAGTAAGAGAAAATACAGTAGGGCATTTTTTTTCTTTTAGTTGCAGGTTGAAAATTGTAGCTTTCTATGTTTTTGTACATCTTGATGGAATATAATGCTAATGGAAATATAAAATTCTAGAAATGTCACAAAGACTTTCTATAGCCATTGTATAGAACAGCTGCCATAGAAGCTGAAGAAAACTGGGCAACCAAGACAGACCAAAAGCATGAACACATATTAAATGCTGCAGCCCAGTGCTCTGCATTTACTTATTTCCTTCAGTTTAGACTACAGCCAGAGGTAGAGGTTCTCAGCCTACCAGAATCAGTAAAACTAACTCTTCTTATTGCCCCCTGACGGAGATTACATTTTTTCTTAAAATAGTAATTTAAATAGATTATTGATGACAATTAGATATGGAAAGGTTTTAAATAATAGGAAGTAAAAGAAATGAGTCTACCCCCAAAACCATAAAATGAAACAGATATAATCACTAAAAGGAAAAAACAAAAGTTGCTGATAATTATTGAATCATTTAAAACAATTAGTCCAAACAGATCTCCTCAATCACTGATATAAAAATTCTGAACGCTAAATATTTTAAATAAAGAGATATATGGCAACATCATAAGATAGGAGATGCGGCAATACAGAAAATTAAAATGGGAAAGGACTCAAAGGAATAAAAGACTATAAAAAGAACAGAGGATTAAACAGTATAGCATTATCTTAGTGTGCTGTTTTAAACCAAGCACAATGTTTAACTTTAAAAAAAAATATATCAAATCCATCTTCTCCAGGGTAGGATGATAAAGCAGATCAAGAAATGTTTGTAAAGATAAGATCGGCCTTGAAAAGACTAAAGGAGTGCTCAGGGGGTATTTCTCTCATTCTGACACTGACCAGCATACAAATGGCTAAACTAGCTAAGAATTGGGGACTTTCACATCCAAAGAATGAATTGTCTCCAAGTGGAAATGTGTAAATGAGCAAAGGAAATGGCTTTAGGAGATGAGCCAAGGAAATCCCAAACAGCCTTATTCTTAGGGAGGAAAATAGTCATATGTTGTCCTTTTCATGCCCTGAATTATGATTCCAGGGAGCCTTTAAATGTTCTCTCAGTCCAAATCTATTTGAAATGCAGTTAATAAATGTTGACCATCTTAGTTCAAACATTCCATGCAAAATCCTCAGGATTTGAAACTCCCTTTATGTTTTAGGCCTACTCATCTTTGATCGTCGTAATTTGGGGAAGACTAGCGCTTTTTAAAAAATCATTAAACCAGCTCCAGTTCTCTCTCACTCTGTGTCAAATGCTCTAATGAGTAAAGCAAAATAAAAAAGACCTTTAGGAATATTTTATGTTTCTATTTTAAGATAAAGATAAGATTAATTGTCCCCTAGTCTTACATAAACTTGAATTAAATAAATACAGGTCATTATAAAGTCTGGGTCAATTCTCACACACTAGGCTCCTGTTTTTATACCTCATATCAAGGAGGTACTAGAAAGGGAAAAACAAATAAACTCAAATGAGAAATTGGTTATATTTCTTTCTTAATCACAAATAAGAATTTTCTTGTGAGTAACATGCCTTGCTCAATATCTATATTTCTCAAGCTCCCTTGCAGACAGATGTGGCCCTATGAAACAGTTTGACCATTTAGAAACAGGCTGATGTTATCAGGAAGAGTGTTTAAACAAGACTATTTGTGTTTTTTCTCATGCTTCAGGAAATTCAATTCCTAACTGATAAGATACCACAGAGCACCGGTTGGCAAAATATGGTGTAAAGCCACATCTGGCCAGGCACTTGTTTAGTAAATAAAGTAATACCAGGACACAGTCCCACCCATTCCTTTGGATCCCTCTATGGCTGCTTTCCAGCCATGATTGAAGAGTTGAGATAGAGACCACATGGCCACAAGGCCTGAATTATTTACAAAAAATAATTTCTTCTCTTTTACAAAAAATGTTTTCTTTTTTTTTTTTGTATTGAGTTAATGATAGGTTACAATCTTGTGAAATTTCAGTTGTACATTAATGTTTGTCATTCGTGTTGTAGGTGCACCACTTCACCCTTTGTGCCCAACCCCCACCCCACCTTTCCCCTGGTATCCACTAAACTGTTCTTAGTCCACATTTTTAAATTCCTCATATGAGTGGAGTCATTCACAGATTATCCTTCTCTCCCTGGCTTATTTCACTTAACGTAATTCCCTCAAGGTCCATCCATGTTATTGCAAATGGAATGATTTTGTTCTGTTTTGCAGCTGAGTAGCATTCCATTGTATATATGTACCACATCTTCTTTATCCATTCATCTGTTGATGGGCACTTAGGTTGCTTCCATGTCTTGGCTATTGTAAATAATGCTGCAATGAACATTGGGGTGCATAGGACTTTTGGGATTGCTGACTTCAAGCTCTTTGGATAAATACCCAGTAGTGGGATGGCTGGATCGTATGGTAGTTCTATTTTTAATTTTTTGAGGAATCTCCATACTGTTTTCCATAGTGGCTGCACCAGTTTGCATTCCCACCAGTAGTGTATGAGGGTTCCTTTTTGTCCACAACCTCTCCAACATTTGTTACTATTAGTTTTAGATATTTTTATCATTCTAATGGGTGTAAGGTGATATCTTAGTGTAGTTTTGATTTGCATTTCCCTGATGATCAGCGATGATGAGCATCTTTTCATGTGCCTATTGGCCATCTGTATATCTTCTTTGGAGAAATGTCTGTTCATGTCTCCAGCCCATTTTTTGATTGGGTTGTTTGATTTTTTGTTATTGAGTTGTGAGAGTTCTTTATATATTATGGATATTAAGCCTTTGTCAGATATATGACTTGCAAATATTTTTTCCCAGTTAGTGGGTTGTTTTTTTGTTTCAATCCTGTCTTCATTTGCCTTGAAGAAGCTCTTTAGTCTGATGAAGTCCCATTTGTTTATTCTTTCTATTGTTTCCCTTCTCTGAGAAGGCATGGTGTCCAAAAAGATCCTTTTAATACTGATGTCAAAGAGTGTACTGCCTACGTTTTCTTCCAGAAGCCTTATGGTTTCAGGTCTCACCTTTACGTCTTTGATCCATTTTGAGTATATTTTGGTGAATGGTGAAAAAAAATGGTCAATTTTCATTCTTTTACATGTGGCTTTCCAGTTTTCCCAGCACCATTTGTTGAAAAGACTTTCTTTTCTCCATTGTATGCCCTCAGCTCCTTTGTCAAAGATAAGCTGTCCATAGATGTATGGTTTTATTTCTGGGCTTTCAATTCTGTTCCATTGATCTGTGCACCTGTTTTTGTACCAGTACCATGCTGTTTTGATCACTGTAGCTTTGTAGTATGTTTTGAAGTCAGGGATTGTGATGCCTCCCGTTTTGTTCTTTTTTCTCAGGATTGCTTTAGAAATTCGGGGTCTTTTGTTGCCCCATATGAATTTTAGGATTCTTTGTTCTAATTCTGTAAAGAATGTCATTGGGATTCTGATTGGGATGGCGTTGAATCTGTAGATTGCTTTAGGTAGAACGGACATTTTAACTATGTTTATTCTTCCAATCCATGTACATGGAATGTCTTTCCATCTCCTTATGTCGTCATCCAATTCTCTCAGAAAGGCCTTGTAATTTTCATTATATAGGTCCTTCACTTCCTTAGTTAAATTTACCCCAATGTATTTTATTCTTTTTGTTGCTATTGTGAATGTATTGTGTTCTTGAGTTCTTTTTCTGTTAGTTCGTTATTGGAGTATAGAAATGCTACTGATTTATGCAAATTGATTTTGTACCCTGCAACTTTGCTGTAGTTGTTGATTACTTCTAAGAGTTTTCCAATGGATTCTTTGGGGTTTTCTATATATAAGATCATGTCGTCTGCAAACAGTGAGAGTTTCACTTCTTCCCTCCCTATTTGGATTCCGTTTATTCCTTTTTCTTGCCTGATTGCTCTGGCCAGGACCTCCAGTACTATATTACATAAGAGTGGTGATAGAGGGCATCCTTGTCTCATTCCTGTTTTCAGGGGGATGGCATTCAGTTTTTGCCCATTGAGTATGATGGTGGCTATGGGTTTGTCATATATGGCCTTTATTATGTTGACGTAGTTTCCTTCTATGTCCATTTTGTTCAGAGTTTTTATCATAAATGGCTGTTAGATCTTGTCAAATACTTTCTCTGCATCTATTGAGGTGATCATGTGGTTTTTATTCCTCAGTTTGTTGATGTGGTGTATCACGTTGATTGATTTGCAGATGTTGAACCATCCCTGTGCCCCTGGTATGAATCCCACCTGATCATGATGTATGATCCTTTTGATGAATTGCTGAATTCTGGTTGCCAAAATTTTGTTTAAAATGTTTGCATCTATGTTCATCAGTGATATTGGCCTGTAGTTCTCTTTTTTCGTGGTGTCCTTGTCAGGTTTTGGTATCAGCGTGATGTTGGCCTCATAGAATGTGTTAGGAAGTGTTCCATCTTCCCTAATTTTTTGGAATAGCTTGAAAAGGATAGGTATTAAATCCTCTCTGAAAGTTTGGTAGAATTCCCCAGGAAAGCCATCTGGTCCTGGGGTTTTATTCTTTGGGATGTTTTTGATTGCTGTTTCAATCTCTTTCCTTGTGATTGGTCTGTTCAAATTGTCTGCCTCTTCTTGAGTGAGCTTTGGGAGATTGTAGGAGTCCAAGAATTTATCCATTTTCTCTAGGTTATCCATTCTGTTGGCATATAGTTTTTTGTAGTATTCTCTTATAATCTGTTGTATTCCTGCAGAGTCTGTTGTTATTTCTCTTCACTCATTTCTGATTTTGTTTATTTGAGCTTTCTCCCTTTTCTTCTTTGTCAGTCTGGCTAGTGGTTTGTCAATTTTATTTATCTTCTCAAAAAACCAGCTCTTTGTTTCATTGATCCTTTCTACTGCCTTTTTCATTTCAATAGTATTTATTTCTGCTCTGATTTTTATTATTTCTCTCCTTCTGCTGACTTTGGGCTTTATTTGTTCTTTTTTCTCTAGTTCAGTTAGGTGTACTTTAAGATTGCTTATTTGGGATTTTTCTTGTTTGTCAAGATGTGCCTGTATTGGGATGAATTTTCCTCTTAATACAGCTTTTGCTGTATCCCACATGAGTTGGTATGGCATGCTATCATTTTCATTTGTTTACAGGTATTTTTTGATTTCTTCTTTAATTTCTTCAATGATCCATTGCTTGTTCAGTAGTGTGTTGTTTAGTCTCCACATCTTTGTGCCTTTCTCAGCTTTTTTCTTGTAATTAATTTCTAGCCTTATAGCACTATGATCGGAGAAGATGCTTGTTATTATTTCAATTTTTTTAAATTTGTAGAGGCTTGCCTTGTTTCCCAACATATGGTCTATCCTTGAGAATGTTCCATGTGCACTTGAGAAGAATGTGTATTCAGCTCTTTTAGGGTGAAGTGACCTATATATGTCTATTAAGTCCAATTGTTTTAGTTTTTCATTTAGCTCCACTATTTCCTTGTTGATTTTCTGTCTGGATGATCTGTCAATTGATGTGAGTGGGGTGTTGAGGTCCCCTACATTGTGTTGTTTTTAACATCTTCCTTTAGGTCTGTTAATAGTTGCTTTATGAATCTTGGTGCTCCTGTGTTGGGTGCATAGATATTTATAAGTATTATTTCTTCTTGATGAAGTGTCCCGTTGATCATTATATATTGTCCCTCTGTGTCTCTCTTTACCTGTCTTATTTTGAAATCCACTTTGTCTGATATAAGAATTGCAACACCTGCCTTTTTTTTCTTGCTATTAGCTTGAAGTATTGTCCTCCACCCTTTCACCCTGAGCCTGTGTCTGTCCTTGGAGCTGAGGTGTGTTTCTTAGAGGCAACAAATTGTTGGATCTTGTTCTTTAATCCATTTTGCCACTCTGTGTCGTTTTATTGGAGAGTTCAATCCGTTTACATTGAGAGTGATTATTGATGCATGTGGACTTAATGCTGTCAGTCTGTCGCTCATTATCTTGTTTTCCTGCGTTTCTTTTCCTGTGTGCTTTAGACTACCCATTTAATACTGCAATTTCTTATGTTGTGTTTCTTAGATTTTTCCTTATTTATGATTTTTGACTCTGTTCTGTACTTTATTTTAGTGTCTACCTTGAAGTTTGTATTTAGAATCTCTTGTATAATATAGCCTATTCTCTGGTGGTCTCTTGCTTACTTGACCAATACTGATTTAGACCCTTTGCTCTTCCCTTCCTAAATAATTATTTTCATTTTTTATTCCAACTCGTCTTATTAATTTGTAGTTAGAGTGCTAAGATCGTCCTTGTTTTGGTAGTTTCCTTATTTTTACCCTAATGCTATAGTTGAATATTTGCTGTCCTGTTCTGGTTCTATCCATCGGTCTCCCTAGTCTGTGGATTGTGACCCCTTTCTCCCTTTTTTCTTTTTTCAGGTATGAGAGCCTTCTTGAGGATTTCTTGTAGTGGAGGGCTTTTAGTTACAAATTCCCTTAACTTTTCTTTGCCTGGAAAAGATTTAATTTCTCCCTCATATCTGAAGGAAATTGTTGCTGGATAGAGTATTCTTGGCTGAAGATTTTTATCTTTTAAAGCTTTGAATATGTCACTCCATTCTCTCCTAGCTTGTAAGTTTTCTGTAGAGAAATCTGCTGACAGTTGGATAGGGGCTCCTTTATAGGTTATTCTCTTCTTTTTTCTTACTTCCCTGAGTATTCTTTCCTTATCTTTCCTTCTTGCCAATTTTACTATTATGTGCCTTGCAGTAGGTCTTTTTACATTGACAAATCTAGGAGATCTGAAAGCTTTCTCTACACACATTTCTCCCTCAATCCCTAGATTTGGGAAGTTCTCTTCAATAATTTCGTTAAGCACACTTTCTGCTCCATTTTCCTTTTTCACGTTCTTGGGAATTCCTATGATCCTTATGTTCTTACTCCTCATTGAATCCACTATGTCTCAGAGATTTTCCTCGGTTTTTTAAATTCTTAGTTCTCTTTTTTCCTCTGTCTGGAGCCATTCAGCCTGTCTATTTTCAATTATGTTAATTTGCTCTTCTATGGTGTCTACATGGGCATTCAGGGAATCTGTATTCTGTTTTATCTGGTCCATTGTGTTTTTCATCTCTAGTAATTCTGTTTGATTCTTCTTTATGATTTCAATCTCTTTTGTGAAGTAACTCCAGAACTCGGCTTGTTTCTCTATCTTTCTCTCTACTTCATTGAGTTTTTTTATTATAGCTGCTCTGAACTCATTATCACTTAGTTTACCTAATTCCAAGTCCTCAGGACTTAATTCTATGTTTTTATTGTTTTCCTTCTGGTCTTTTATAAATTGCTGGATGGTAGAGGAGCGGTTTTTTTTGCGTGGTGGTAGAATTCGGTTGCAGTTACAGCCTGTCGCCACTAGATGGGGGTTGAGAGCCACGTGTTATGAGCTCTCTGCCTTCGGGCAAGATGGCTGCGCCCAGTGCGCTTTGCCGGGAGGGAGGGGCTGCTATTCTCGAGCTCCAATCTGGATTCAGATCAGTTCTGTTCTCTGGTCTCCCAAGGCCCTGGGTTTATGGGGTCCCCATGGATGGAAGCTTTCCCCCCCGTCAGCGAGTTTCCACTGAACCAGCGGCAGGAGTCCTGGATGATCCCCCAGTCGCATGGCCCCTCCCCCGCTCCTTCCCAACCCGGGCAGCAGCGATCGCAGACTCTACGGGAGGGAGCGATGTTCTCTCCTACCATTCCAGTGCCTCTGAGGCCATAAGTAAGGTTTATGATTTCCGCCTTCTTGGTATTGTAGGTCTCTAACGTGTTGGCATTAGATTTATTCTCTGAAATTCAGTTTTTCCAATCCTTTGTTGTATTTTGGAGGGGAGATTATCCCGGGTCAGCTCACCCCGGCATTTTGCTCCGCCCTTTCTCCCCAAAAGATGTTTTCTGATCTCTTCTCTACAGAAACTTTCACACACAAACAAAGGAGAAATGTTTCGGGATGACCAAGTGTTCATAATTGGCATTTCTTATCCTCCACTTTGTCTTCACCAAAGTTCAGTCAGCCTTCGCTCCTTCCTCCAGGCCCCTGAACTCTGGGTGCTCCCACGTGTGAGCAAGCACTAAAAAAAATTGGAATCTACCCCTCTTATCAGCTTCTCCTGGGAACCAACTGATCATAGAAAGACCCTTTTCCTAGCAGGTTCACTGGTCATTTCCTTTGCTTGTTCACCTTCCCCTTAAAAGATTCTGCCTATCTCTGCTTGCCCCTCTTTCACCTTATAAAGCAAAGAGCTTTCTATGTTTGATTGTGAGACGTTTGCAGATTTCTGAGATTAGAGCACTCTCTCTATTGCAGTAGTAATTCTTCTGAATAAAACCTCTCTCTAAATCTGGATTTTTTTTCAATTTGATAGTTTCTGGTACTATGATGTGGATGGAGTGCTGACCGACCCTTGCACCCTGCTGTTTTTACCCAGGTATTCATGCTGGCTTCTCAAACCCTTTGTGTCCTTTCTGGCTAGGGAAATGAGGATTCATGGCTTGAGTCACAATTCCTATTCTGGTGCTCTGGACATTTTTCTGAGGTAGCATGATAGGGAGTTGTTTTAATTTTACTAAACTGGGCTCTTCCCAGTTCTTTTCTACTTGAACAGGACTTCCTAGTTCTCTTCTGTTTGAGTAGGACTTCTTCTGGCTTTTTTTCTGTTCTAGTGAGACTCTTACTGAACAGAAGTCTTCTTGGCTCTTTTTGAGTGGAAATTTACAACTTGACTTTCCAGAGGAAAATTCTCATCTCTTTTGTTTTTTCCTGATTCCTTGTTTAGGGTCTGCACAGAGAGAGTCCTTTGGCTCCTCAACAGGGATCGCATGAAGGACTCCTTTGGCTCCCAAATGAGGATTTTGCACAGAACTTTGTTATTACCCCATTCCTTTCTGTACTTGATCCTGCTCCTCCCATGTGTATCTCTCAATCTACTGGGATTGAGAGTAGATTATCTCCAGCTGAATATACTTTTCACCACTGTGTCGCTAATTTTGCCCAATACCTTCAAAAAATGGCAGAATTTTCCTAAAGATGACTTGGAATTGCAATGGCCACTTTGGGGCTTTGGGAATCTCCCTGATTTAGTCCACCATTGGGGAGCTCTTGAATCCTGGGTGTCTAGACTATCTTCTAAACAATAGTCTGCTTTCTTTATTTGGTATGAAGAACCCCAAACACTGCCCTCACAGTTACGTCTCAGTCAAGGCCATTGACAGCCTCAGTGTATCTAATTGGAAGCTATGCTACTCAATCTCTCAAAGACCACCTATTCCCCTCCAAAGCTACTGCTTTTACTCTGAATTCTAAGACACCCTTGCCCTCAACACTTTCCACTCCTTTCCCTTCTCCTCCTACAAATTTGTTCCAGTCTCATTCACAAACTTGTTCTTGTCCACCTGGTGTTTTTCCTCCACCCCAGCCTTGCTAACTTCTCAATTTCCCCTCAGTGTCCTGTGACACTAGTCCTGCTCTTCCAGGGTTAGGACTCCAAGGACAAGAAACTATAGGGCCCCAATAACCTCCTCCCAGCAGATTGTTTTTAAACGTTTGTCTCAATCTGACCTGTATACTACAATTAAGAATTTTCCTGACTCACGTAAAAATAGAGAAAAATTTTCTGCACAACTTAGGTTAACTTTAGGGGCAAACTCTCCAGGACTCTCAGATCTCTACTAATTTGCTCAACTCTTTTTGGGTCCTGGAGACACCTCCTTATGGTTGGAAAAATCTAAATTGGTCAGACTTAATGAAGATTTACAAAGAAATTAAAATACCCCTGAGGCCTATAACAGAGCTAAGGAAATTGGAGAAAAGCTTTTAGGCTCTAGACTCAGAAAATATCTAGAAACGTGATTTAACTCTAGATGAACACGTGCATCTGCTTTGGTTATAAGTTTCATTAATGACACCGTGGAGAACTGGGAGATGCTATTCAACAACATCACACTAACTGGCAAAATGCCCTTTGCTCCAAAATCCAAGCTTTAACAGAGCATCATGAGGACATATAGGCTGATAAAGCTAAGTGCACGCAACACAAACTCATGACTCTCCAACTTAAACAACTTGAGGAAAACCGTTTTAAAACCTTAGAGCCGCCTTCAACTTCACCAAAGTCTGCAAAAGATACCTGTGGCTGTTGCAGGGGAAAAGGATACTAAAGAATGCCCCAGAGCAAAAAGATAACGACAAACCCAACCACAATCCTCAGAGTCTCAACGACTCCCCTCTGAGAGATCTGCTCTTGTCTGCCCCCAGACACCCTTAAAAAAGCTGAGGGAAATAATAATCCCAGTAAATGGGCACACCACCACCTTTCTGGTAAATACCAGAGCCACTGGCTCCACCCTCAACACCTCAAAATTCTCCACAATTATCTCTCAAAGTACGCAATCTCTGTGGTGTGGTTAGACAATTTGCCATGTTTTCTCCCTTTCTAAATCCCTTTCTGTATCCCTTGGGCCTCGTGATGCTGGACGGAGCTTTGTATGAAGTTCCACAATTCAGTTCATCTAATAGGCAGAGGCCTGCTTCTTAATTGGCATTTTAATATTTCATGTTCACCCAACGTGCTAACCCTTAAGTCTAGGATTCGTCTCCCACTCATCTTTGTTCTCTGACAGCTCTGATAGATAACTCATTTTCTTGCCCCTCTCACAGCTCCCAAGCCCTTGACAATTCCCCCATTCTAGATATGTTCATTCACATTCCTAACTCACTTGGGCTACAAGAAGAGCAGACTTAGGAAAAATCTTGGAGGCAGAGTCCTTAACAGTAGATGTAGACCCCACTGTGCCCCTCCTAATACTATCCTCTCTTCTATCCTCTCCCCCCATGCCACTCATTTTATTGTTGTTGGCTTATACTTCGCTTTCTTCAGCAGATCTTTTCCTACTAATTCCAAATACCTACTTTTACATGAGAAAATGATGACTTGGAGAGTCATGCTGCAGGGATTTACAGGAGCTGTCACATATTTTTCCTGGACATTAAGTGCAAATCTAAAATGGTTGATCTTCCCTTGTAATTCAGTCTTCATCTAACACATGGATGACCTCCTTCTTTGTTCTAAGACATTCTGCAGTTCTTTACATGACATGCAATACTTATTAAAAGACTTAGCACAGAAGGATCATCAGGTCTCAAGAGACAAAGTTTAGCCCTGTTGCCCCGAAGTCTACTGTTTAGGTCATGATAGTCCCTTGGAGGGAAACATTTGATCCCCAGATCATATCAAGACCATACTAAACAACCTCCTATCTGAAGCCAAAGACAATTTCAAGGCTTTCTGGAACTGATTGACTATTGTAGAATGTGGATTCCTAACTTCTTTGCTACAGCATCCTTTTTATATGGCATGACTAAAGAAATAGTTATCTGAACTTCTAAAATGGGACTTGCCTTCTGTAACATCGCTTGAATCTCTGAGATCTCCCTTTCTTCCACCCCACTTAGGGCTTCCTGACTACTCTTTGCCTTTCTCCCTAGTTGTTTATGAAAGAGAAGGACATGCCTTAGAGGTCCTATCTCAAAAACATAATGGAAATCAGAGATCCATGGGCTACTTCAGTCTCACCCTAGATCTTACAGCTCAGCTTTTCCTTCCTGCTTTCTAGCAGTACCCGCACCTGCAAAATTAGTTCAAGCCACAGCTGACCTAGCGCTAGGTCATTCACTGAACATTAATGTCCCTCATGCAGTTTGGGCCCTTCTCCTAACTGAAAATACTCGACACTTTTTAACCTCTCAGTTCTCCAGTTGTGAGATTCTTCTGTCTCCTTCTCACATCACTATCCACCCATGTCACCATCTCACTTACGTCACCCTCCTCCCTCTTCCAACTAAAGGACAACTGGATGATTATATTATGGACACGCAAGCCTCAATCTTCTCTCATCCTGAACTGTTAAAAATCCTCCCTGCAAATCCAGACCTTACCCTTTTCATTGATGGGTCATGTCTTCATATCTCAGAGGGAAATTTTCAGGCAGGATGTGCAATTACAGATTTTCAAAATCCCATAGAGTCTAAGTCTCTACTTGGTGCAAAGTCAGTTCAGATCACTGAATCTGTGGCTCTCATAAGAGCCTATTCTTTGGCTAAAGGTAAGAAATTGGACATCTATACAGATGGTAGACATGTTGTTGAGGTAGTACAAGATTTTGGTATGTTAGGAAAACCAGAGGATTTAAGACAACGTCTAGACACCCGTAGAAAGTGGAAAACAGTTGTCTGACTTCTTAGAAGGTTTATTATTGCCAAAGGAGACAGTCATGCTTAAGATAGAAGCTTATAGGGGCCACAAAACCCCTGAAGCAAAAGGAAATTCATTGGTTGATGGATATAATAAATTGCCATAAAGCTGTTTCACCCTAAATCCGCTCTGATTACACTTGATCCTTTAACTGAGGTACTTAAAACCTTCCAATTCATAGCCCTGGAACATTAAAAGGTCAACTAGGGGCACTAGCCCAGTGGTGTAGTGGTTAAGTTCATGCACTCTGCTTCAGTGGCCTAGGGTTTGTCGGTTTGGATCCCGGGCACGCACCTAGCACTGCTCATCAAGCCTCACTGTGGCAGCATCCCACATAAAACAGAGGAAGATTGGCACAGATGGTTGCTCAGTGACAATATTCCTCACAAAAAAAAAAGTCAATTGGAAACAAGTGGGATGTTTTTTCTAAGCAGTTGAGATTGCCAGATAGCCACTTGGTCTCTCCTCAGTCCCTCCCCTCAAATTTAATCTCTGACCTTCATAAATTCACTCACAGTGGAAGGAAGAAACTAAATCAACTCCTCTGCTAACACTGGTCGGGAAACTTCACTTCCTCTCTGGAACATGTGGTGGCTTCTTGTCCCATCTACCAAAAATATAATCCTGGTAAAGCTGCAAAGGTGGGGCAAGCAAAGGAACTCCTCCAGCAGGACCTTTTCTTTACTGGTGATTAGATTTACTTAGCTCCCTAAATCTCCTGGATATGAATATATTATTCTTATTATATGCACCTTCTCTCACTAGCTTAGAGCTTTCCCTCCTAAAAGGACCACTGTTGCTACTGTTAGTAAACTTTTGTTAGAACAAGTATTACCTACATGGGCAATTCCACTGTCTCTTTCAAGTCGCCAAGGGACTCATGTCATTGGTAAAGTCATCCAAGAAATTCAACAAGTTCTCCCCTTATGCCTAAAATGGCATTGTTTCTGTCATTCCCAGTCATCTGGGTTGAAAGAGAGAGTTAAAGGATTATTAAACCTTGTTGGGGCCGGCCCTGTGGCCTACTGGTTAAGTTTGGCACACTCCACTTTGGTGGCCTGGGTTCACAGGTTCAGTCCCCGATGCAAACTACACCACTCATCAGCCCACGTATAAAATAGAGGGCAGCGACCCACATATGAAATAGAGGGAGATTGGCACAGATGTTAGCTCAGGGCTAATCTTCCTCAAGCAAAAAAAGATATTAGTTCAGGGTTAATTTTCCTCAGAAAAAGAAAAAAATTAAAGCTTGTTAAACTGGTGGAAGAACTCAATCTCCCATGGTCTCAGGTCTTACCTTTAGGCCTGATTGCCCTCCATGCCTCTCTTGCTGCTAACAGCAACTGTCTCAATATGAAACAATAACTGAATGACCCATGGTAATTCCCTATTCTGTCTGGACTCTTGAAAATTCTATGCTGGTCAATTCAGACATTCTAAAATATTGCAAGAGACTTATTAAGTATACTCACACTTATCTGCAAAAGGATGAGCTGCTATTCCTCCAGTTCTTTCATCCAAACCACTCTACAACCTAAAAGTTAGAGACTTAGTTCTCTGGAGCTGACATCACCTGATGTTGAACCCTGTTGAAATGGCCCTGACATCATTCTCCTTACCGCAGACACTGCTGCCAGACTCCAGGGGGTCTAAACCTGGATTCCTGTTTCTCAAGTGAAAAGGTTTGAATGCTACTTTGAATGCAAGTCCACTCCAAATGGAAACCTGAAAATGGGCTCTCTCAAGAGTCCCCAGAAGCAGACAGAGGCACAAGGGTGATAGCTTTAAGACAAGTTCATGACATCACAAGTGGTCAGCTTCCATCCAAGATGCCAGAACACAATCTCCTAGGACTCCCTTAACTGCTTCCTATTCTCATGATTTTTATTGTCCTCCTCAGCTTCATTCTCCTTCTTTGTCACTCCTCGTCACCTGACAATCCATGTAACTCTCTGCATTGCAACCATAACTTTCCATAATGAGCTTTATATTGTACAATCTCTTCCCCTCTCACCCTAATTGCTTCTCCTTTAATAATTCCTCCATCTCGGCAAGGATCTTAGAATCTATGGCATTCCTTCGCTCAATTTATAGCACAGTGTCACAAACCCGTTTTTTTTTCTTTTTTTGAGAAAGATTAGCTCTAAACTAACATCTGCTGCCAATCCTCCTTTTTTTTTTTTTTTTTTGCCCTGAGGAAAATTGGCCCTGAGCTAATATCCATGCCTATCTTCCTCTATTTTATATGTGGGATGCCTGCCACAGTATGGCTTGATAAGCAGTACTTAGGTCCACACCTAGGATCCAATTGACGAATCCTGGGCCACGGAAGCAGAGCATGCAAATTTAACCACTACAGGACGAGGCCAGCCCCACACAACCCTATTTTTGACTGCTGGTTATATAGTCCCTTTCCTTTGGAAGCCTCTGGTTTCCCCTAAATTCCTATACCTGTCTCATATTTCAGTGCATCCTTTGAGTTATCACTCAGGGGTCCTTTTGCTTTCTATTCTAGATTTCAAAAAGGAACCTCCTTCAACTTCAATACTTTTCAAAAAAGGCAATCTATGCTTCTACTGTAACATAACCAAGGGCCCTCTCCTGGACCTAAGTACTTGCAATCATACCTACTTTGCCACCAATACACTATTACCATGGGAGGCAAAAGTACATATTTCTTGCCTTGTCATATGAATCTAATAGATCTTATGATTCTAAACATAATTTTATGTGGTATGCTTGGGACCGTCCATCTTATAAACAACAACTTGATCACTTTCCTCTCCCCAGTTGGATGAGACAACGTCTCTATCAAAAAGGCTCTCATGAATTCCAAGATCCAAATCCATGAGACAATTATTTCATGAACTCTGGGTACTCCCCAATGAGACATAGTCGTGTCTCTTGGTCTCTGCTTGCTAGTTGAACTGAATCCTGTTACCTAGCAAATCTAATTAGTGCTTATCAGATTTTTAACCAGAATGCCTTCTTTTTTCACCTTAACTATTCCATTCCCTTTAAGTTTTCCAGGCACTAGATGAGCCAAAATATTTACACTGATGTTTAACAACTACAAACATGGGCACATAATACCAGCTCCAGAAGGAGGCTGCGATCTTCCTTTCTGATCAAGTTCTCAAGAAGACTTAGAAGAAAAGGGTAAGAAATTGAGAGTAAATCTAAAAGACTTGACTGCTGTAGCAGACCGTGTATGGACAACCTTCATGCCTGGAGCTGTTACTGTTTGGGCCACTTAGGAAGTTTGTCGGAACTCCTGCATCTTCCTTGCTCCACTCCAGGAAATATCCATGACTGTAGACACTGTTACCAGAACTACCAACAGCATTGCCAAAGCACTGCAGGACTCTAGTGGTTCCTTCACAATCATCTGGCGTTGCACATGATCCTGCCTTCTGAAGGGGTACTTGCACGATGGTTGGAAGAGACTGCTGTGTATGTTTCTAGAACCCTCTCTGATATCTATACCATCATCAAAAATATTCAGACCATCAACCAGGAAGTTTGTCAGATAGCCACTGCTACCTTCACTCTGCCATCTGAGTAAAGATGCTTCAGGCCCAACATCTTGGAATCTTCTCAACTGGCTCCCTCCAAACCTCATATCTTGGTTTTACTCACTTGTTCAACCTTTAAAGTTATTCTTTTTATTTTATTCCTAGATATATCTCTGGTTTAATGCCTGATCTCTAAGGCTGCCCATCAGCTCTCAGCCTGACTGCACGCTCACTATGTTATATGGTTAGTCCTTCAGGACCAAGAAGAATGTGAAGGGCCTTCTACCCATGAAAACTATTTGGACCAACCTCAACCTCACTATGACTTTTATTCCATCCCTAATTGAGTCTAAGGACAAACTTTGTCTCTTAAACAGCAGGGAGGACTGACCAAACATTCACAACTGCCCATTTCTTATCCTCCACTGCGGAGTGTTCTTCTTATGGCAATTGTCTTTCTTCTGAATAAAATCCCTCCTTCCTAAGTCTGAATTTGTTTTTATTTGACAGTAGTATTCATTACAAGACAATTTATAATACCGAAACTAAGCAATGAACAAACATAAAGATGGGAAAAAAACTTAAATAAAGAAGAAAAATGAGAAAATAAAATTGTCATTTGTTCATGAAATGGAATAATACTCAGGAGATAAAATGGCTGAACTAGAGCTACACTTATTCTAAGGCAACACTGCTTGAATGCATGTTGTTAAAGGAGGAAAAAGAAAATGGGGAGAAAGCACAGTAGGATGCAATTTATACAAAGCCTAAATCAATACAAAGTATCCAAAATATTGTACATTTTATATGTATATAAGTATGTGCCAAAGTACAGATTTTGCCTGTATTTCTATATGTATATACGTAGTAAAAGTATTATTATGTAAGTAGGCACCCACGTTACCTGAGGAGAGAGGAAAGGGAATGTTTGAGGAGGCAGACAAAGTAAGCATAAGTTGTACCGGTAAACCTTTTATTTCTGTAAAAATAAAACACAAATACAGCACCGTGTTAACATTTCTTAAATCTAGATGACAGGCACATGGGAATTTATTATGTTATTCTTTCTATGTTTTGTGTATTTCAAATATTTCATAACAAATCAAACAAACAGAGAAGGAAACTCTAGAACACCAGGGACTGCTGTCAAGTAAAACATTTTCTCTGATCCAGTACTCCCCAGCAAATGCAAACGCAAGGACTTTGCCCTGTATCCTTGCCCTGCGCCTGCGGAGAGGATGCACAGAAGAATTCCTGGTGCCTTGTAGTCAATTCTCTGAAGCCTAAGCTGATTTTCCCAGCACTTTAACTCACTTATTAAAGGCAGAAATTATACATCTGTAAGTATTTCCAATAACAATCTCTTGTATTTTATTGAAACATAAAAATCAAGGATATATTCTTTGTAATAAAATGATGATTTAAGAAAAGAATATCGGTATATGTTATTTATTTTGGTTCCTTATTTCAAATAAGGGATTTTGCTAATGGAGAACAGAAAATAGTCGTAGATCTGTGATTCCATCTGGTTTTACTGGGCAGGAAAACACAGTGCAAGGCATGGAAAGGCAGCTATCTTTCAAGTTTTTGATCCTATACTCCTCAAAAGAATATTTTAAAATAATGCTCTTTCTCAAACATTTTTAAATTTTCCCATATATATTTTTAAAATCATAACCTTAAGTAGATGCTGAGAATGCGTTTTTCTGAGGCAGTGAACTCTGTGGTTGCCCGATTTTGCCTTTATGCCTTTTCAGTTCACGCCAATGAATTTCAAAGGAACTCAATTGAAGTTAGTCCAAAGACTTTGTATGTTTTATTTTACATTAGCCAAAAAAGTGGTTTTTAAAAATTTTTGTTGGTCATGGTGAGTATAAAAAGGTGGATGTAGCTTTTTCCTTGTTACATAACCTAACTCCGCAATGATTGTTTTCAAAAATCTGGTTTATATAATATCTTGGCACTTACTAGAAATAGGATTTACTAAAGTAAGAAAAAGGATATTATATATCAGATGTAATTAAATGATAGAGCTAATGGAGATGTACTGAAAAATGTAAAGTTTTCCCTGCAAGTGAGACCATTCACGTTTCATCCTTCTTGTAAAAAGGTAATGCTTCACATTTCCAAGACACTTATTTTAGGGGGTCAAATGGAAGAGGCTGCAAAAGTTAAAAAAAAAAAAAAAAAAAGAGGTGCAAAGACACAGTTCCTTTAAGAAAATTTAGAAATGTAATTTTGGTTAGAAATGCACTCAGTTGATCTTTGGCTAAGACAGTCATTAAATAAATATGAGAGCATGGGTAAGTTATTTAATCCTCCACTTCTCAGCCTTGGTGAGGAAAGTAAAGGCAATAATGTATGTGGAAGCATTTTATATATGTGAAGTGCTGGTGTTATCCCGTTTGGAAGTAAATTGTGAAAAACTTTCTGTTTACATGGATAACAGGAAATTATCTCCCTGAGAAGAATAATTTTAGCATGTTTACTCATGAAACAATGAATGGGTACATTATTTTTGGTAAATATTTTTGATAGTAGTTTTATCTGAAAGAATATGTACATTCACTTGTGTATTATTTGTAAGAGTAAGTGTGTGTGTGTGTGTGTGTGTGTCTATGTTTATGTGTGTTCTTGCAGGATGGCAATGTAAGAAAAGAAAACACCAAAAACTGAATACAACAGTTAAAAAAAAAACTAACAGAATACAAATTTGAATCACAGAAATTTATCCAGGTTTTATTTTTATCAGGAATCCCAGTTAACAAACAAACAAAAAGATTTGGGTGGGGTACAATACCAATTGTCGATGCAAATAATCCATAACCAATCTATACATGAAAATTGGGGTGAGGTTATTCTGAGCCAGCTGTAGGGCTGGCTTAACCTCAGGGCCTTCCTTCCCCAAGCAAGGAAGGGCATCAAAGAAGTGGGTGTACAGAGTAGTTATATACCCTCAAAGAGCATGTTTCACATATGATTGAAATGTCCCTTTTAAAATAGTCATGAGACTGCTCTACTGGCACAGGGATTGATGGACACAGCAGGGTAGCAGGTCTGCTGTCTCAAGCTGGGTGGTCACAGGCAAGCACAGCAATCAGTTCCTAGACTAGGGAAAGATGCTTATCCTTAAGGGAATACCAATGTGGGGAAAGTTGCACCTTTATCTTAATGCCATTTGTTCTTGCCTTTGGGACATAGGAAATGCTTAAAGCAGATATACAATGCATGCTCAAAGACTATGTCAGACCCTTTTGGAAAAACACAATCAGGTTGAATTAGGTTTACACCAAATGGCTTCCTCATATACTCCAATATACTATTGCTTGCCATTTTCATTTGTCACAATAAATCAACAAAAGAGAAATAGTCTACCGAGAATCTAAGATATCAGTCAAAATGCTTTCATTTAGATCCATCGCTAATGTACTATTTATTGATCATCTGCTTCTCAACCTCAAAACTTAGCAAGTACACACTGAACAAGAGAGTCTTATAATGATAAATGTAGCTTGAGCAACAAAAAGAAAACAAAAATTTCTCTTGATGGAGAAAGAGAAGATAAAAATTATAAATTTGGAAATAAAATGTAAACATTTAAAATTTTTTTTTTAAATCTGAGGCCTGATGTTATATGCATACAATCATCAAAAAGCATCAAAAAACAAGAGCATATTACCAACGTGAATTTAACAGTGATGATCTCAGATTATCAAGTAAATATAAAAATATGTTTACTGTTCTCAATTTTGAAAGTGACTTTTAGAGAGATTTCAATGCAAGCTGTAGTAGTAGACCAGAATAACATGGCTTGCAACAGTACAAATTTGGATATAATTGGTTTGGCTGGAATTCTCTACCCAATCCTCTTCCAAACATCCTGAGCTGTGGGGTTGGGAGACAGGTGGGCACAATGTGGAGGGGTTGGGGAGGCGAGACCAGGAAGGTAAACAGCATGCAATCCAGACTCAGTAAACAGAGGCAGGAAGTGGATTTCCCTGTCTCCAGGATTCTCTAGGCTTTACATCCCTACAGGAGACCAATGTTTGGAAATCAACAAGCTTTAAGAAGATTTCAAAAGCATTGATGCTACTCATCTGTAAGTCTCAGCCAGCCAGAAAAGTCAGAATCATTCTATTAACATTCTATTTGAAACAGAAAACAACTACGAGGTAGCTCCAAATAGCAGACAGGATCTCAAGTTTAGATAGCTCAGCCAAACGCCTAAACTCCCAGTCAGCTACTTGCACAAGTTTCACTAGTTCATTTCACTAACCTCGCAATAACACAACCACATGTTTCAGTTTTGCAATTTGTGAACCCCAATTATCATTTGTAATGGATGCATTTCTTTGCCCCATGCCATAGTCCCTTGCCCAACTCTCATTTTACCTGCAACTATATTGAATAATTCCCATGCCGGGGAAAAGCAAGCCACCTTAAAAACCTGCCACGTCTCTCCAATTTTTTGCTTTAGAGTTTTCCCCAAACCATGGAATCTTGCTGAAATTCGTGCAGGGCCATCTAGAAGGGCAGGAGATTTAACACATTGGGCATGTGGGTGGGTGGAGGGGAGTGGGAGGTTGGGAGGCATTCCTGGGCAAAATTGGAATATAAATTTCTCAGCTTCTTGAGACATTTATAGTGGTTCCCCAGTGGGATTGAGTCCCAGTTGTCCAAGTAAGTAACTAGCTCTTTAACGACATTTTATTTTCTCTTATTTCTTCCTTATTTTACCCTCCAATTCTCTCACTCCTGCTGCCAGGTATCAGCTGCTTAAATAAACGACCTGCTCTTGAGCCTTTGTTTCAGGCTCTGATTTAGGGAGAACCCAAACTAAGACACTGTGATAGCAGAGTTTCACTGTATGTTTTTGATACCTGAAAGTCTATCATTAATTATCTCAAAATGCTACTTCTGATTTCATATTAATTTTATATTACAAAAAGCAGAACAAAACAGAGGGGTAGTTACAGACAGACTGACAGGAATCCAAAGACCGTTAAAGATGCTTCCACATAGTCCAACATACCGTGTGTAATCTGGGGCCCGCCTGCTTTTCTGATCTTATTGTTTATGTCTAGCCCTCATTTATTGCATCCTATCTTATCGGTACACTTTCTCCTTTAGGGCTTTCCCATTTGCTGTTCTTTTTTCAGGAGCACTATTACTCCATCATTCAAGTCTCTGCTTTCTTGACACTCCTCAGAAAAGCATTCCTTGATCAGTCTATCGAAAGGGTCAAACTCTCTGTTTCTTTATGTCTCCTTGCCCTACTTAATTTTTCTGCATATCCCTTAGCATATATATTTCATATGCATGTCGTATGACACTTCCCTATATGATAAGGCTTCCAGGAGAACATTCGTACCTCAGTGAAAGAAGATAACATCATCCAAAATCTTTATAATTTTTGGCACACGATGTCTGGCGATCAATAAGAAATTATCAGATGAATTTCTCAGGATCTAGTCAGGAGACAGAAACTACACAATAATTTGGCATTTAATAATGAAAGAATAATGAACTGTAACAGAAGATTAGCATAATGAGAGATTGGCTACTTAGTTATAAAGAGAAATTTAAAGATTACAAGAAGAGTAGATATTAGGAGCAGCCACTACCCTTAGGGCTAGGTCAAAGCACCTAATGAAAGAACAAATCTGGAAAAGCAGTCTTGCCTCTAAGGAATGACATCTAGACCTCACTGGAGAGAGTATGGTTACAGAAAACCAAATAGCAGGGGTGTTCTGTGGAGGATCTGTGATTGTGGAACTTTCTGGGGAGCTACCTTCCAGGATGGTGGAAGATAACATATACGGGGAGATACTGTGCTGTGGAAATCTCCCTTCTGGCTTCAAGGGAAAGTTGTCAACAGGGAAGTGGTACAAGTACAACTCACCACTCCCTAGGGTAAAACACAAAGATGCTGTGATCTAGCATGCAAGGGGAAGTTTCCATGGGGAGCTGCTGCACACTGCTTACTGCCACACGTGGCAAGTTAAGAGGGCACACACAGGAAACGAGAAGAGACTCTTTCCCTTCCAGCTTTCAGTGTTCATTGAGTGCTTTTTACTGGCAAAGGTTAACTTTATTCCAGCTGACAAGAAGAAATGTTCCAGTATAAAAGAAGAACAATTAAAAGTGAATTTGGTAGCTAGAGGCAATATGTTTATTAAACGGTACAGTCCCTCCCTTTGGCTCCTTGCCTTCCATGTGCACCCTTCTGCTACACTTGAATTGCTGTATGACAACAAAACCACTCTAGGTTTTCCACTAGCAAGATATACCTACCTTTTCACAAGTGAAAATATTCTTAAATTTTCCCCCAAATACAAAGTCACTGCATCCATGACTTTATTTGCAGTACCACTGAAGAGACTGTTACCTGTACACCAAATTGTAAAGCTAATTGCCAAAAAGTTTGTTTAGAACTACAGTGGAAATGAGAAAGCAAAAAAGAAAATGGCATATGCAAATAAGCACATACGTATTATAAGCAAAGAGAAAAATACAAAGCAATTACAGTCCTCATTTTTGTAATTGGTCAAAAGAGCATAGTTGATATTTAGAGATTCCTTCCTCTACTAGCCATTCCCTGATTCCCCCAGTCTTAGCCAGGATCTCAGTTGGTTGAGGTTCTTTACCTGGTTGAATGACTTAAAACTTTGTTCTCAAAGGTTCTGCATTCTTAAATTGTTATGCTTTCTTTTTTCAGTTGCTGTAGTTTTCCCTTAATCTTTACTATTGAGCATATAAGTACTAAGAGGGACCCTAGAGAATCCTCTGGATTGCAGACGTTGTGCTTTTTGTTACTTGGTTTTCCTTTGTAATTTGGAACAATTTCTTCAGCCAGTGGAGAAACCTTCTGACCTACCAGTTGTTTCAGTGGCATAAGGATCCAAAATGATTAGGTATTGGTCTGATTTTCTAATATGATGAGGCCATCGCTACGTTAAAGTATTCCCTCCTTGGGAACTGAGATCTCCAAACCAGCAAAGCTTAAGGTTTCTGTTATAGGAAACAAATATTCTGATATTAGGTTATTGGGCATAATAGGAGAAGAGCTACTCCCACTTCTTGATTCCCAGACCCATGTACTCTGACTACGGGGAGACAGCATCAAATAATGGTCTCTGATTCAAAGCATATACTGCATCTTATAAGACGGGGTCCTATCCTTTTAGTGTGTTGTCTTCCAACTGGTGCTACAACTGAGATATCAGTAAGCCATTTTACCTCTCAGTTAGTACAAATGCTTTCAAGTGATAAAACATGTTTCAAGATTACTTAATTCCACTGACATTAGCCCATTGCTACACTTCATTTGGTAAAATAAGTTCCTTGATCAGAAGCAATGTTATGTGGAATGCTGTGATGGTTTATAAGGCATTCTCTGAGTTATTGGATGGTGGTGCTGCCAGAAACATTACAGGCAAGGAAGGAAAATCCGTATCCAGAATATATATCTATTCCTCTAAGGAAGAATGTCTTCTCAGTCCACGATGAAATTAATCTACTGTAATCAATTTGACACAAGGTTACTGGCTTCTACATCTAGGAAATGATGGCTAATTCAGGCCTCACTGTTCATCTTGACTGTTGGAAAATTAGGCACTAAGCATTATCATTATCCAGATAATTCTCAATAAAAGAAAGTACATTGTTGTTGAGCCCATGCATAGCCTCTATTCCTGCTAACATGGCTCTTTATTCATAGGTTCACTGTGCAAACACAGGAATGACTGGGGAAATAGGCTGACTGACATCTACAAAGTGTGCCATTTTGTCCAACCAATTATGAAGAATCTGTTCTACAGGGGATGCTGTTTGTTGGACATTAACATGGGACACAAATTTCTTCACAGTCTGTGCACATTCTGAGAGGTCCATCTGTACCTCTTCCCAATATTTCTTCATCACTAATTTTCCAATCCTATTCTTTCAAGTCTTTGACCATCCAGCCAACCAGTTAGCAATTCCCCATGAATTAGTGTAGATTCATGCTTCTGGATACTTCTTTCTCAGATAAAGTGAACAATCAAGTGTAAATGTACTGTCTGAAATTTTTCCCATTGAGAGGATGTTTCCACCACACTTCTTAAGGATTATCCCTGAGTGGGACTATGGTGACTTTTCTGTCCAATTTTGGGTAATACTAGCATGTCATACACATCCATCTTTAATACAGGCTTGAGATTGTTTTCTCAGTCAGCTTTTCTTAAGGAACATTCCACATCCCTATGTCTATGGACATATACTGAAGGAAAGAAGGCAACAAAAGGGTTGATATCAAAGCAATTTGAGCTACCTCCCTATGAAAATTACTATGTTCATCTAAACTTGCCCAATATTGTTTTTTATCTGTGCTACAATTATTTTATTGTGTGAGCACAATATAAAACTCCTATTCACCAAGGACACTTTAAGTATCATCGAATCTACTGGATCATAATGTCCAAGTAGCATGGTTTGAAGTTCAGCCTAAACTTGTTGCAGTCTCCTCTTGCTCTGGTCCTCACTTGAAACTGGCAACCACTTGTGTAGATCTAAGTAGCATTCTCAAAAATGGTGTATGTTGTCTCCAAAATCCAAGAAAAAGAAATCTATCAAATGTTTTACCTGTTGTTGTGGAAGGAGGCATGGAAGCAGCATGTCTTTTACCATGTAAGGCATATCTCCACGTGCTCTAGACCACCAAACCTTCAGATAGGAGACAATAATGTGAGGTTGTGGGACATTTCATTGAGATGAGGGGCCTCTGAATTTTTGTAGGGTTTGTTGTCCACCTTCTAATCTGTACATGTGTTAGTAAGGCATTCAAAATACTTGGTACTTCCTGCTCATCAGATCTAATCTGTATAATATTGTCAATGTGAGAGACCAATGTCAAGTTTCATGGAATGACAAAATCATCAAGAACTCTGTGGACTATATTATGATATAGAAGAGGGAAATTGACACGGTCCTGTGGCAAGACTTTGAAGTTCTCTTCTTGGCCTGGTGAGGTGATAGCAGATTCTTTTGGGAGGTCCTTTCAAAATGGTATGGGGAAAAAGGCATTATTTATTCCAGTAAAGTTACTACATCTGGAAGAGTAGCTGCAATTGTAGTCACTATATGATTAAGTTTCTAATAGTCCACAGTTATTCTCTGAAATCTATCCAGCACCTGAAAAGGCCAAATTGGTGAGTTCAATGGGGGACAGGCTAGACATCTGCCCCAGGTGATGTTACCACAGATTTTCAAACAAGAGAAAACTAGTTTCCTCAGAAAACCAGGTACTTCCACTGGTAAGAGAGGATGAAAGTGATTTGATGGTTCAAGATCGTTTCAGGGTTTCAGGATCCCTCTCTTTCTGAATCAATGTCCTAACCCTCACAGGGGAAACTCTGACGTCTGAATTCAACTGATGATGTAATTCAGCAACCAGTATGCTTAGATTTTATGTTTTATTTTTCAGCAATATTAGCCTCATGGATATAAGAAATAGATTAATTTAAGGTTGTTATGGAAGTTCTCTCGTTGACAGATAGTTTCTGAAACTAGGATTAAAGGAGCTGATCTTATTATTTCTTTCTGTAAGTGATCCTGTGCACTCAGTTCATGCCTCCCTCACCATAGTCCTTGTTGTTATCAGTGCTGCCGTAAAGGCCAAGGGTTGCAACCACTTGGGCTCCCAAGAAACTTGCCTCACTGGATTTCATTACAATTAATGATAGTTTATAGCTTGATTATTTGCACTGTCACTTTGTGCCATTTGTTACTAGCATTTCCAAATGGCAAGAATTTCAGGACTGTGCCCAAGCCCAAAGTCATGCTCAAACCAGTCCTCAAATCCCATCTTCCCAGTATCAATTCTGTATTAGTCAGGAGCCAATCAGGAGCCACAGACTGCTGAAATATTTAGAGGAATCTTATTATAAAGAGTTATTAACAATAACGGGGTTATAATAATGGCATAATAGCTACCAAGGGTAAAGTGAATTCTAAAAGAAACAAGGATATCAGATATAAAGACAAGTCATTACCCTTAGGGTTAAAGCAGAGCACACATTTAAGAAACAAGTTTGGAAGAGTACTCGCCACCTCTGGACCTCCTGACGGAGGGGTACAGCTGTGATCCACTATATGGTAAAGACATTCTTTGGGTTGCAGCACTAGTGAAAATCTCTGGGAATTCATGCTCTGGGGGTTTGAAGAAACCAACCAAGTAAAGGTTCTGTGCTGTGGAAGTAGCTGGGAATCTACCCTCTAGGGTGCCAGACAAAGCCATCAG
Organism: Equus quagga; assembly: GCF_021613505.1. Lineage (NCBI taxonomy): Eukaryota > Metazoa > Chordata > Mammalia > Perissodactyla > Equidae > Equus > Equus quagga. The sequence continues at coordinate 95,725,726 of NC_060271.1, forward strand.
TAGGGAGATGCTGTACCTGGAAGCCTGTGGCAACTATTGGGGAGGTGAATGGAGTTGTCTATGGGGAAATGGCATGCATGAAACTCACTGGGAATCAGCCATCATGAGTAGTGCTCTGGGAAGATTCTCTCTGGGATTTAGGGGATGCTGCCCATGGGAGGTGCCATGCACTAATGGCTGCTACTTGCTGCAGGAGCCTATCAAGAGAGTGCACAGAGGAACCAGGAAGAAGTACCCCTTCCCCTTCCGGTATCCCTCCAGTGCCCTCTATTTACAAAGCTTAAAATTATTCCACCTGGGAAAGAAGAAATTTTTCAGTGTCATAAGCAGAACAACAAAGGGCATATTTGGAGCAGGGTGGCAATATGTTGACCACTGACATACCAAGCATTATAAGAAACAGGGCCAAATGCCCAAAAGCCAAGAGGATAATAGCAGCATAAACTAACCAATAGTGATACAGATGATTTGGAATTGGCAGACCAGAACTTTACGATTACTATGTTCAAAAAAATAAAAGAAAGCATTGGTAATGTTAAGAAAGTGCTGGAATCTATAAGAAATCAAATGGATATTCTAGCACTGAAAAATATAATAGTTAAAATTAATTTTTATTAAAAATGTAAAAGCACAATTAAGAATTCAATAGATGGGGTTAATGACAATGATTAAAAAGCACGTAATTAGGAAATTTGAAACTAGGCCAGTAGGAAATATCCTAAGTGAAATACAAAGAGGGAAACAAAGGAATGGAAAAGCCAGCACAGTCTATATGACATGCCTATATGTGAAAAAATGAACACATATTTAATAGCAGTCTCCAAAGGAGAAGAAAGAGAGTTGGAGAGAAAAAAATATTTGAAGAAATACTGGCTTTCCTGAACTTTTCTGGAATGGGTGGCACTCAGTGATCTCTCTTGAATTCTAGAATCTGTCCTTTCATAGAGGATCAAGATGCGTCAATTTTCCCCACCATATTAATTTAAGAGAATATGTAGAATTTCAGAATGTGATGGTCAGAAGTTGAAGAGGTACAGATTTAGAATGTTTCAACAATTGAAAAGCTGTTCTCCAGGACTTAAGAGTGGCACTAAAAGAATTTAATAGAATACCATGATAATTATATCATAAAGGGATTTTTTTGGTCGTCTGGTTTGCTTTTCTGCCCTGTGGAAAGACCACCAGTGTAAAAGCTCCTATAAAAATCAGTTGAGTAAACAATCAGTCTTGCAAAGTGGCTATTCCCAGTAGCTTGACTGATGACTAATGATTTCATAATTAGGAGAAAAGAAGATCCTATTAAACATATAAAAGCTTACAAAGATGAGACTGAATGCTGGTGTTTGCCTTTATACCAGGTAAAATTAGGAGATGAAACTCAGAAGGCCCAAGCACCACAAATAACTCCATTGTGAACAAATGTATTTCCTGTTCCTTTTTTTGAAGATTTCATTTCAGATAAAGCTTTTAAAATAGTAAAAAGTGTAATTCTTGGATTATTGATCCTCCCTTGGATTTAAATAAATGCTGATTCACAGATAGTCCATAAAAATTTATTTGGGGTTTAAGCAAGAGAGAAACTACAAATTTACCTGTACACCTCAGGAGAGTTGGTCTTCTTTGTTTCGGTCTCAGAAGTTATTAATGTGAGTAGAATATAACAAAATCTGACTCAGAAGATATTGAAGTTGTTTATAAATGACTTGAAATGTAATTTCAATTTTCTCATTGTTGTCTCTTCAGTATGTGGCAGGAAGAGATTGCCACTCAATATTTGAAATAAAAATCTGTTTATTTCTTGCTCAGCAATGGAGAGCTGTGCTTGTAAGAGACAGTATCTCCAAACAAAGAACAATGCTGAGCTTATATACAGGTTATGGGAAGCGTGCATATCACAAATTGGTGGGCTATTAGAAGCAGGCATGTTTAGGGATTGGATGACCTTTGATCTCAGTTATAGGATTGCAGCAGGCACCAATTGGTTGACTGACAGAAGTGTGGGACAGTCTATAATTGCGGGACAATTGAAGTTCTCATTGGTTGAATGGGATGGTTTTAAAATCAGTTTTTAAAGTTTATTGTTATTAAGGCTAAATAGTAATCAATATTTCTGTAGGAAATAGAAACTTTTTATTCTCAAGTATAACAACAAAAACATATATACCTTTGAAATAATTAGAAATGCAGACTTCTCCATCTCCATTGTCTAATATACTAAATGACAAAAGTAACAGAGGAAAATAAATTTCGTGTTAGTTGCATAGATAGGAAGATAGTAAACAAATATGTGTGAGAGTGCAGTAAATAGTCATTTCAATTATCTCTATATAGTTTATCCATTCTGTAAGTTAACTGCAATAATTTTAAATTAATTTAAAGAAAGTAAATTTAAGTAGCTTCCTTTTTACAGAGAAAGAAAAAAGCTACACATATATTTATTTTAATCATATTTGCAGTAATGAACTGCCCATCATCATAATTTTCAGTTTCCATTAAAATATGCCATATTCTCCTATTATTGCCTCTCAAGTTCAATATATGAGTTCAAGTTGTATATGAGAAGTCAAAACCACAAATAGAAATTTTGTTCACCCTGTGATGAAAAAATGACTTAATCAAAGTTTGTGCAATATTTTACCAAGAGGCTGAACTTTTATTTTCCTTTAGAGATCCCCTACTTTAATCTAATTGATAAGAATATAGAAAACTAGCTATCTCCCATCTAATTATCTTCAAAACCTATCTGCTGTGCTAAAGAAAGTTGAAGGATGTCATGACGGAGATGGAGACAGGGAGCAGAACTAAGTTTTATTGAACTCCTGCTATTTTTCCAGGTGCTGTTCTATGTAATCAGCTTGTTTTCTCATGTTATCTATTTAATTTTCACAGTAGTTGCCCTTTATCCTTTATGAAAAATATCACATATAAATAAGTAAATAATCCTCATCATTAGACATTTTATAGATGAAGAATCTATGAGTCAGAGAGATTTAATGAATTTCTCTAGTCAAAAATTAAATCGGAGGAGCTGAGGCTCAAATTCAGCCCTGCCCAGCCTCTAAGCCCATGGGAAGTCTCTGATGAAATAAAATTAAAACTCATCGCCTCTATCCCATTTCATTGCAAATGAATCTTATTCTTGGTGAATTATTCCATTATCAAGAAGGTTTAACTATGGAGCTTTTAATGTCTGTTATCTATCCTATATATGATTTTATGGGAGACACAACCGAATTTGCCAAGTGGGTTAAGTTGATTGCAACTCAGTTACACCCTTGAGCAAATACTATTTATGGCGTTTCCCCTTGCCCTGCAAATTGAGCCATATACCGTGCCCACTAAAGTGCTTGCCCTGGAGGAACTCAAGTAGGGCAGCTCAAATAGCCTGCTTTGTTTTTTAAAGTGTCGGCGCTCAGCTTATTGGAAGGTACATGATAGAACAATGCTTCCCGCTTTTCAGTAAATGATGCCACATTTCTTGTTGTTTTCCAATTTCCTAGCTCTCTATAGTGCTCCATGACTTTCTAGCTGCAATTGGGACTTTGCTGGGAAGTTCATTAGTCAATTCCCTCAACGCCCAGGGATCCATTTTATTTGGTCCTGCTGGTTTATGTATGTTCACATTTTTAAAAAAGTATTCCCTGGTGAGTTTTAGTCAGTAGTTATTTTTTCATTTCTTTCCAATTCTGTAAACTTCATTTTCTTTGCCAGGATTGCTTTCTTAGATTGTTATACGTCTCCAATTTTTATTTTCTTCTTGTTTCCTGTGAATCATGGGCTTTAAAATATTAGCTAATTTTCTCATCTCTTCAGAGAAATTGCTCATTTCTCCACTTCTTTGTTCTTTTTGCTTTTGGAATCTATGTTTTCTGGTATTGCTTTGAATTCTACTGTTGTACGTGCTCCTTTGTCCTTATCCCAGATCCTGTCCTACTTATTCCCTTTGTCTTTATGCTGTTTTACTACTTACACACATTGGAGTTTCCCCTGCTGCTCAGTTGCAAATGGATACTCCAGCTCATAACTTTTATACTTAAGTTCTCTATTAAATTACTTGACAGAACAGTATCCATAGTAGAAAAAACCCCAATGTGGCATATGGTATATATATTTTTTATGGGTCATATTTTTTAATCGATTTCTGTGTTGTGAAACCAAAAATGTGCACGTAAAATGAGCAGGTGATTATGAAGTAGATGTGATCCAATTGTATTGTTCGGGTCTAGATAATATCATGTGAGGGTCTCATCAGTTGTCAATTGTGGAAAAAAAGACATATCTATCTATATACACATACATACACACATATATACACACATACATATATACATGTATATATGCACACACATATACGTAATTAACATGGGGTATATAAATCATGAAAGAATTTTATGTTGCCCAGTGTAAGTCCAAGATTCAGGTGCCTAATTGTAGTTCATGAATAATGGCCCCTAGATATTAAGTGTGTTTTCGTTTTTGTCTGAGGACTCATTCACAAACACTATGTTTAGTAAAAGAAGAGCTGCTAGTAGTGAAAGAACCAACTGAACCAAAGATACGCATGGTTGTTGCGGAACTGTGTTTCTGGCCTCACATATTGGCAATTACTCTTCTATTCTAAAAATTATTGTCAGGAACCAAAGTTAATTCCAGTTGTGATTCTAAGCATTGGGCATTCCTTTCAGGTTCCGAAGCAGTTTAGAGCTGCCTTTATAAGGTCCAATGTCTTCCCATAATCCCTGCTCTGTTCCTAATCTGTACCTTCTTTTTTCTTTACCTGAAGATGCTGTAAAATTTGCATTTGAAAATACAGAATGATATTCCCCCTGGGTTTCTTTTTATGTGTTTTGTCAGTCTTGACAGGTCAAAAGTCTTTGCTAGGGCATTGAATTCATGTCAGAGTGAGTGCTCCCAATGGAATAAGTTACGTATATATTAAGTATACACTCAAATAGGATATCACAGTAAAGCACTTGTTGGCAGAGAACAATTCAATAAGGGGTACTGACTCTCATTGACTGAGTTTACAATATAGCCTATTGGGCTAACTGATACTGCTTAAGAATGTAAGACTGCAATTAAAGCGTGGGGAAATTATAAATTTGTATTGTCCTTTAGTGGCATGTATGTGCATATATATTTTATCATACATATTCTCTCTCTATGTCTCATATATCTATATCTCTATACGTATGTATGCATATATGCATGTATGAAATTTGATGAATGTACTTAATATTATTTTGGAACCCTTTTAGAGACAAACAAGATTTTATATGTATGCAAAATATGGAGAGTTTTAAAATATGGCATGCATATCTTTGTTCACAAATTTGACTAACATTTATTGTGTACCTAACCTATACAATTTGAATCACATATATTATCTCTGTTAATAATTATGATTACATTGAGAATGTGATCACATCATCAGGGCATAGAGTAGAAGCAAATGGAACAAAATAGAGAATATTAGCATTGTTCTTGTGTGACTTACTCTCAGGAAAAGTGAAAAATTGATAGATATGCAGTTTGAGAGAAAGGAAAGAGAGCATCAATTCTTAAAGTCCAAAATCACAAATGTGAGTTCCGGAAATAAGAGAAAGAGAGAATAGAAAAGAAAATTATCAAAGATATAACACAAGGTAATGTTCTAGAGTTAAAGGACAATTGACATGCCCACCTCATGCCCAGGCAGTAATGCAAAAGGCCGTATCTAGACCTACTATTTTAAAACCAAAACTTCTAAAGTGTAAAATTAAAAAAAACTCTTTCAACAAATAATCAAACAAAACAAATGAGATGAACAAACCAAAATACGATCTACAAAAGGAAAAGAATCCGTCCAGCATCAAATATATTACCAGGAACACTTAATGCCAAAAGCCAATAGATTAATTCCCTCAAACTACTAGAGGAAACTGATATTCAACATTGAAATCTATACCCAATAAAACTTCACTCAAATGCAAAGGTATAATAAATATATTTTAAGATATGCAATAACTCTGAATATCTCACACACATTTTTTAAAAATTATTTTTGTTTAGATTTCTCCAGCACAGTATTTACCTAATATTAATCACATTTCTCAATTTAAAGTGCATCAAAATAATGCACATTTTTATTTTTTATATGTTTTTTGATTGCTGTTTTTTGGTATACTTTAACCCTATTCCAATCCCATTTTCTCTCCACATTGTGTATTTAAGTACAGCCGTTCTTATGTTTTAAATATGTCCCTTTATCATGAATGAGCCCCTGATCCAAAAGAATTCACGTCCTTATAAGAAGAGGAGGAGATACGGAGAGTGTATGCACACAGGAGACGTCATGGGATGACACAATGAGAAGACAGCCATCTGCAGCTGGGAGAGAGGCCTCACCAGAAACCACCCTGCCAGCACCTTGATCTTGGACTTGTAGCTTCCAAAACTATGAGAAAATAATTTTCTGTTGTTTAAGCCACCAGGTCTGTGGTATTCTATTGTGTGGCAGCCCGAGTGGACTAACGCAATATTCATATTACATCCTATTGACAAAAAACTTGCATCTAGAATATAAAAAGGAATTCTGACAAGTCAAGAAGGAAAAGACCAACAATCTCATTTAAAATAGGCACTTAGACACTTCATAAAAGAAAATATTTAAATAACCAACAGGCATATAAAGAGATATTCAGCATATTTAGCTGTCAGGAAAGTTCACATTAAAGACACTGCTATAGCACTTCATATCCACAGGAATGGCTAAAATTAAAGAGGCTGCCTATACCAAATTTTGCTCGGTGTGTGGAGCAACAGCAACACCCATATACCGCTAGTAAAATTATAAATTGGTACAGTACTTTGCATAACAGTGTGGTGATATCTATTAAAGTAAGCTAAACGCATAAGTAATTTATGATCTATCAGTTCTACTCCTAGGCATGTGCTTATGCCAGCAAAGGATGTATGCAAGAATGTTCATAACAACTTTATTCATAATAGACAAACATTGGAAAGAACCTAAATGTTAAATGAGAGAGTGCATACATTCCTCAGTTTTCAAACAATGGAATACTATTCAGGGATGAAAACAACAAACTATAGTTACACATGACAACATAGATTATCTCACAGCCATAAGAATGAGTAAAAAAAGCTAGAAAAGAAGCCACATACTGGATACCTAGATCGTTTCTTTTGTATTGGTCCTTATACATGCTCTTTTTGCATTTCCTCTGGGAAATTTGGCCTGAAGTGTCATATACTCCAAAACATGCATAGAAAGAAGAGAAAAATTCAGAAATAATGTAAGATATAATATTTAAAGAGAAAAATAAAATCAATACAAAATCAATACAAAAGGGAATGTAGTCTTAGTACACTCTTTGGCTTTATATTAAACTGTATGTTCATATTCAAAATAATTTAAACTATTTTTTAATTTTCAACATTAAAATTAGTGTATGAACAAAATATAGAAGGCTCAAAATGATTATAGAACAGAATATACATGTTATGTATCTTTATATATGTATGTCATGTTTGTATATATATGATGTATCCTTATAATAAGGAGGTAAAATAAAGAGGTCAATATGTGGGCTGTAGGAAGGCTAGAAGGAAGGGAAAAAAGAAATGTCTTCAACCTAATAAAGGAGAATCCAAGAGAAACTGTCTATATTTGCTGGAACTATAAATAAAGTTTATATACTACATAAAGTTATTGAAGTATATGGTATAATCATTAATCGTGGTGAGCAACCATATTGAGGAGAAGGAAGTTGGCAATCATATAAGTGACTAAGAATGTAAGAATGTATGACAAATCCCCACTTGTCATAATAGGAGTGAATTATACAATATCTAAAATTTGTTAATCAATGATCTTAGTAATACGTAATTTAGAGATGTGGAGGTCCCAATTCCAATTAATGGAGTGGAGGAGGGGTTCCCCACCACCACAAGGCAATTCTTGGACACCAGGGTGTCCAAAACTTCAACTAAATTCTGATATTATCTACCCAGAGATAGCATCGGATTCCACAGGGTTAAGGGTTCAGTCCTACAAGACTATCCTTCTTCCCTACTTCAGATTCCAATTGCAAGCCTAGGTTGTCATGTCTGCTTCTGACCAATTGGCTATAGATTGGAGGGTACAACAACCCCTTCCAATTCAGGATGTCAATTGCAAGCCCAGGTTGTTACCTATTCTTCTGACCTACTGGGTATAGATCAGAGGTCCCCGACTCCCTCCTTGGGTTTGATTAATTTGCTAGAACAGCTCACAGAACTCAGGACTCTGAAAATGTTTTACTTACTAGATTATCAGTTTATTATAAAAGGATATAACTCAGGAACAGCCAGATGGACGAGATGCATAGGCAAGGTATGGGGAAAGGGCACAGAGCTTCCATGCCCTCTTGAGGCATACCACTCCCTTAGCCCCTCCAACGTGTTGTGTTCACCAACCTCAAGCTCTCTGAAACTTCTCCCTTTGTGTGTTTATGGAGGCTTCATTAGATAGGCAGGATTGATTAACTCATTGGCTATTGGTGATTGATTCAATCTCTAGCCCCTTTCCCCTCCCTGGAGATTGTGGGGTGGGAAAAGTTCCAACCCTCTAATAGCATGGCTGGCTCCACTGGCAACCAGCTCCATCTTAGGTGCTTTCCAAAAGTAGCCTCATTAACATAACAAAATACATATAAATCACTCTCTTAGGAAATTCCAAAGGTTTTAGGAGCTCTGTGCCAGAAATGGGATGAAGATCAAATCACAATATCACAGGAGGTAATTGCTGGGAGAATGTAACACAGAGATAAAATAGTTAAATTTGATCCCTTTTTGAAACAGAACTGGGAATGCAAAAAAAAGGTTTGTTTTTGTTGTGAGCCTTTCTGTTTTATTAAATATTTTAATGATGCACATGCTTTATTTTGATTATTAAAAAGCTATTTATATAGTTGCTTGTCAACCATTCTTGCACAGAAATAGCATAAATGGTAAAATCTATTTGGTAGGCAGTTTAATAATAACTATTTGAACTAAAACACAGATCCTCTTTGACCCAGTAATTCCACTAACAGAAATTCATCATACAGATGTTTTGCATAAAGTACAAAGATATAAGTACAAATATTGACTGCTGTGTATCAGTAAAGGACATAAATATCCTTGAATAGAAACTCATTAAGAGGTTTTACTACATCCATGCGTTAGATTATTTTTTTTAATTTCAATCTCTCTGTACTGTTTTGGAGTATTTCAAGATTTATTGTTATTACATCAAGTGAGAAAATATGTAGAACGTTATTATAATGTACATAAAATAAATTTATTATGAATGTACATATGTATATACACAGCACTTACATAAAAAAGCATTTTGGGGGGGAAATTAAGAAGTAACTGTTAACTGTACTTCAGATGGTGCCACTGTGGCAACTGTGGTAAGAGGGAGGAATTCTATTTGGCGAAGGGAGGGGATTCCCTGTGCAGTGTTCAAATTATTACCCTGAAAATGAATTAGGTTTTCTATTAAATAATAGTTAAAAATGACTTAAGGTTAATCTTTTTGTCTTTGTGTCTTTGGACTGTGCAACTCAATTCTTTGTATGCAGTGGGTGCTCAGTAATGTCTGATTATATAAATTCCAAATGAAACATGCCAGCATAAAGAGTCACGTGGCCAAGATGAAGTCTCCTATACTTAGGCTGAAGAATTCAGCAGTGATTTCCTGTCTAAAACATCCTTTCACTGAGGTGGTAGTTAACCAACATTAAGCGCCTTAAAAACTAATTGAAAGGATGGTCAAGGTCCTCATTAGAGAGCATGTGTCTATGAATTTCATTGTAATTAGGCTTAATGAGGCTATTACCTCCCTCTGTCCACAGTGTCATATTATTGGTCAAAGGACACCAAGGCTGATGTAGTTCTGCTCAATTTGAATCAAGATTACTCTTTTCTAGGTAGAGATTTCATTAAGGTCAGAAACACAATGGGGAAGGTCATAAAGGTACGAAAGAGTCATGATTTTTTTTCCCCCTCAACTTTTTTCCAGCCAAATACCCATCTATGGCTATTTCTCTCTGCATTCCTCATGAAATGACCTCAGTTCATCACTTTTACCTATTAAAACCCTGAGTTACAACATAACTTCTGAGCCCAACATCCTTACCTAGTTCAGAGACAAAGATGAGATAGTTATCAGAGCTATAAATGGCAGTAATGTTGTGGCTAAGAGCATAAGCTTTGTTCACAGTTTGATGACCTGATTTTGAATGTTAGCTCTATCAATTACGGGGTGAAATATTTCAGACAAGATATTTAACCTCAGAGCCTTCATTTACTCATTTATGGAACACTGAAAATAATGCCTAAGCCAGTAGAACTGTGGTAACAAATACAGTTTTTAAGTAAGTGTCTGCACAGAGCTTTAAAACAGTGGTTATATATAAACTGTAATCAGACACAAAAAGGGAGTGCCTTTTCTTGGTAGGAAAATATATACTCATAGCTTTTCCTGGGCAAGTGATATTTTCAGCATTAAAAAAAAAATGGGATCAGCAGGATGATCTTTCTTAAGCGAATCACCACATATTCTGGACAGAGGTTAACTGTCCAATTATAAGCTTGGAATAGGGAAATAACAAGCTTGGACAAGATATTGAAGAGCCTAAAAAGACTCCCTAGATTTGATGTACCATATCCTCTTCCTTTTGCCAGGCAAGTATATGCATTACCCTGAAAACCCATAAATGCAGAAAATGTACTTAAAACTATCAAGCAGTACAGAAATAAAAATTTTAGTGACCTAAACTTCTTGGGATACTTGCCTCCAAAGCATCAATGGTATGGTGTCACACCTGGATTCCAAATAGAAGATAAAAAGGTTCTGTTTTGGTTTTTGTATTGATTGATGCACTCATTAATTCAATAAATGCTTACTGAGCATTTACTATATGCCAAATCCTCAATCATAAAGAAAACCTAGGTGATCCTTGCAATCATGTAGCTCTCAGTGTACAGGGAGAAAGCAACAATAAACAGGTAAACACATGAATAAATCTACAAACACTAATTCTAATACATGACATGAGATAAAAAATCAGAGCTCAATGGCAGAGAGAATGACAGCTGTGGTGGGGTGCATTGTTATTTACGTATTTGCTATGTATTTATATGTTATATTTATGTTTGTATAGAAAAGGTGTTATATAAAGTTACTCTGCACCGAGGTCAATTTATTCTCTTTATATTCATTATGAATTATAAATGCCTCACATTCTCAAAATTTACCTAAGCCATGTAGTTTTGTAACCATTAATCTTCATAAAAAGAAGTGAGTGCTTTTCAACCCAACTTTTCAAATTTGTGTTTTTTTATACCCACAATTAAAATTCAGTACACCAAGAATCCTCAACCTTCTTTCACTGTAAATGATTAAAGTCCCATCTGTCACTTTAGACAGTCATTGATTTCACTGTAAATCCTCACATAATGATTAGATGCCAAAATCTTCTTTGAGCTAACTAATAACACATACAAATTAAAAGAAAATGTTAAAAGTAATGATTCGAAACTACTCATTTATTTACATTTTCCAAAAAATTTGCTATTTTATCCATTACTGGAAAGCAAGTAGGAAAAACAACAACAAAACCTAGGTCCACGGAATTGATACTGACAAACTCATTGCTGATCGGAACATCCTACCATTGTGTAAGATGGTAACTTGCAGCTGTTGTATAGAATCCCTCAGCTGGTCCATTACTTGCTGGGAAATCAAGCTCTAAATTACTGATTTTCTTTGCCAAGATCTTTATTATCGCTACCCCATCCTTTTTAAAAGAACAAAAATGTGAAGGCAGAATGAAAGGCAATGAAGGTATTGGATTATAGCTTTGATCCCCTCCTACTAACAATTTGTTCTATTTGTGCTGGAAAGCTCAATGAATCATTTGAATATGTACTAAATAATTACTATTCCCACCTTCTCCTTCCTTCCTCTGTCATCTTTTGCTAATTTAAAGAATTTAATCTATTTTTTTGTTTTGAGCCTTCGTTCCTTTGTCCACCAAAAATCTGAGGTAATATTAGGCAGAATAGTTTTCTTTCTCTTAATTATCCATCACTCCTCCCTCAATAAAGGCCACAAACATGGATGTTTTCTTGTCTATTGCCGTGTGGTGGTCTCTGATTCACGGGTTGGTACTTTTGATTGTACATTCTTCTGATGGATTCTGTCCAAGTCTGTCATTTTCATTCAATTCAGAGTTGAAGATTTGTAGGAATAAATAGTTTTGTTACTAGAAGAATCTTGAAGGCTTTTGAAAGGCATCTTCTAAAGTAGTCAATCCATTTTAGTATTCAATGGCTCTAACTTCCAAGGTTAAAGCCGCATTTCTCACAGGCATGACTTTGAATGCTACAGCAGAACACATGCGCCTGAGAAGTAGCCAGTGACTGATTATACTATTGATTTTAGCCTTGATTAGTTTTCTATGTGGAGCTTTACAAGTCTCATCAAGTGTATAAAAAGAAACCAAAATAAACTTTCCAGAGCAAAAATAAAAATTACACATTTTTAATAAACTACACAGCCACTGACACTTTCCATCTCTACTATATTAATAACATACAAATGGGTTAAATTTCCTGGAACCTCAAATTAGTGATATGCACAAGATGAACAAATGTTTTCAATTTATATCCCATGAAGCCTGTAAACTATTCTTTTATCATTGTTATGATATGTTATGATTTACCATCCAACTGAATCCAAAACATGTGGCTAAGATGGTAATAGAAGGCGTCTAGGTTTATTGTTTTATGGTTTTAGTAAATGTCTGAAGTTCTTCCATCATACAACACTTATGAAGGTAAATACTTCAAAAAAATGTTATGGATCTTCTTTCTGTTTTATTTACTGTTTACTTACTTCAGTTGTTTGTAGATTCTGTAAACATTTATGTATATGCAATAGCACTTTTATTTAGGCCATATTTTATTATTTTAGATAAATTTTATATTTTGAATATATAATTCATGTAAAAATCAAAGCAACATAAAAAGGAATACAAAGAAAAGTACTGTTCTAATCTTTGTCTTGTTCCATCATAGCCATGCTCTACATTTTAGTTTCTTGTGTATTCCCCAGTTTCCTTATGTAAATTCTAAAAATACTAATACATAGTCTCTCCCTCCCTTGTTATATACTGTATTAAGCCTTTTTTTCATTTAAGAATATATTCTAGAGATCATTTAATATGAGGACAAAGAGTTTCCTCACTTTTAAAATGATTCATAATATTTTGATATGTAGTTATACTCTAAATTTTAGTTTGTTTCCAAACTCTAGAAAAAGCAAAGATGCTACACTGAAAAAGATGCCACATGGTTAATCTTATACATTTGTTATTTTGCACATGTTCAGGTATATCTATGTACAGGATAGATTTCCAAAAGTGGGATTGCAAAATTGCAGGATGATGTGTTCATTATTTCAAGAGATGTTGCCAAATTTTCCTGCAGAGGAGTCGTTTATCTTCATATTCTTGCCAGCAGTTTATGAGAGTGCCTCTTCTCCATGGTCTTATCAACAGGCTGTGTGGTTAACTTTTTGGGTTCCGCATTTCTCTTATTTGGAGTGAAGTGAACCATCTTCTCACCTGCTGAAGGACCATTTGCGTCTCTTTTTCTGTGAACTATGTATATACTTTGCTCATTTATCTAATGAGCTATTGGTCTTTGTCTTATTGATTTCTTGGGGATCTTGCTATATAAGACTATTAATCATTATTTTTCTGTGACAAAACTTTTTGGAAGTCTTTTTTCTTATTTTGACTTTGCAGTGATAGCTTTTGCTGTGCACAACTATCTCATTGTTTTTTATGTGCTCATGGTGGATTTTGTCAGATTATAATTTTATGATATCTAGGTTTGGGGTCATAATCCTTCCTTTCTGCAAGGTTATAAAATGTTCACTCATATTTTCCTCAAGCACGTGCATAGTTTTATGTTTTACACTTAAATCTTTTATTAAATTTGGAGTGTATACATATCTTGAGATATGGACCTAAATTCTATAACCCAGTTGACCCCATATCATTGATTCACAAGTCCGTATTTACTCCATTTAATTCGAGATATTGCCTTTGTTAGATATAAGATTTCAAATGCATTTGGCTTATTCTCAGTCTTTCTCTTCTGTTCCTTTGATCTCTATATGTATTCGCTCATCTGTACCATACCGTTTTAATTATTGTGATTTATTTTTGAGTCTTCCTGAATCTCCTTGCTTGCTTATTTTTTCCATACGTACTTTAGAATTTGCATAACAATTTTAGAAGCCAGCCTTCTGTTTAAACCTAATTATTAAAACATTGCTATTTATATTGTGGATTTTCTTATTCTTCTTGAGTGAGGCTTTTGTTTTCCTGGGTGCTCTCCAACATTTCCAAATTTGGTGACTAAGACATTAACGTCTTATGGCTATATGCTCTTTTTCACTTTTGTCTCTATCCTTCTGATCATGTGACTTGACAGTTAAAAATCATCAATGACTCTCTGTAGTATTTGGAGTCCAAACTCTCTCACCTGTCACCCAAAGACCTCTGAAGCTCTCCAGCCTCTTCACGCACCGTACACTCCCTCTCTACCCATAGGGACTTTTTGTAATTCTAAAACAAGACCTTATCTCTTTTAACAGAGTGTTGGCTAGAACCACCCAAACCCATTACTCTTCAAGAGGCTGTCTCTAGCCCTTTTGGAGCACTCAGCCAAGGCATCAGTTCTTCTGGAAAGGTTTCCCTGTCCCTCACTGTCTGATCCACACACCCTTCATGTGTGCTCCCTCAGCTTCCAGGGTACATCTCTCATATAGCTCTCAACAAACTTTGATGCAAATGATTATTTTAAAGACTTCACCATGATTCTCAACTGTATGATTTTGTCCTAAGGTAGGAACATTCTCATGAGACTAGCGTAGTAAATGCCAAAATAATCACTGAATGCCTATTGAATTAGTTAATGTAATATAATCGTTCAATAAATGAGGCATGATTATAATTTTTGTTTAATTAGGAGCTCAGATGTCAAACTCACACCCAAAATTTCACTATGTTGATGGTAGACTTGAGACAGAACCCAAGATCCTTGGCAGAGAGCTTAGTTTCCTTCCATCATGACATAATGAACTGTCCATGCAAATCCTCCAGCAAGACTGAGTGTGGAGGGCTGCATGGAAGTATGTGCCAACACATGGTATGATGCGCAGCCCTAGCCTACATCTATACACTTAGAGAGCGATGTTAGTTTTACAGCCATTTTCCATACGTATGATTATAACTTGCTCGATAATATAGATGGATTGCAAAGGGTTAGCCATTTATAATATAAGATCATGTGCTTAATAATACCTAAGTATATATAACTAAAGATTAAATCTCCTTCTGAGAAGTATAAATTCCTTTTAGCAGGTCATACAAAAGTACCTCTAGCAGTAAATCCAAGAAAGACTAAGATTGCTTGTGTAATCTTGGTAGGGAAAAGCTAAGTATGACACCTAAGTCATAAAGCATGAAAGGAAAGGTATGATAGATTTGACTGCATGAAATAAAACTTCTGTATATCAAAAATAGCATAATCTTGCCTTGTAGTCTAGAGGGAAAATACTTATAAGGTATGATAAAATGTCAATATATTTACATGTTACTCACATATCAATATGAAAATTATTTTAAAAATCTGTATTGATAACATAATGAGCGTAGGACATTTCCAGAGAATTTATAAATGACTGGATTATCCCCATAAATAAAGAAATAAACAAAAAATAGAAAGTTGTGTTCATTTTAGTGGGATTAAATATATACACATAAAGCAAGAAAAATCAGCCTCTTTCTTCTTTATAACTGATTTGATTTTTTTCCCAGTCCTCCAATTCTCTGAGTGGTGGGTAAATGCTAACTCTACAATTAACAATGCTGTTACTTTTTCTGAGGTGAACTGTCTTAAGTCTTGGCAAAAGTGTGACTGCTCCCTCTCCCTGGAATTCTTTCTTTTGTGCCCATTTCTCACTGAAACTAATTAATCCAGCCTTCTTTTCATCCTTCAGATGTTGGATTGATTATCAGTTATTCAGGGAAACATATTTTATCCCTTAACTAGGTAATGTTGCTCTGCTAAATGTTCTTATACAGTCTTACTCTGTTTTCATAGTATATATTAAAGTATATTTGATTAATTCTTTGATTAACCACCCATCTCTTCTATTAGACTGTGTTTCCATCTATAGGACTGAGACTATGTCTATTTTCCTCATCCATTTGCCCCAGTGCCCAGTGCCTGGCACAGAGTTGGGATCCATTAAACATTATTTAAATGAATGAATAAACAGCCCTTGAATAGAAGCATATGATAGTATAAAATTGTTGAAGATAACATTGAGTATACCCTTTGACCTACCACTTTTTCACAGTAATTTACTCTGAGCTGTACAACGATAAATGTCATATTCAACAAGCATTATCTATAATAGTGAAACTCAGAAAAGATCTAAATGCCTGCATCTGTCACTCTTCCTGCTGAAGTCCTCTGGTCCTCTTCTCCACTGCCTGCCACAATGGCTGACTGCTTTCTGATGTGCATGCCAGGAACTGCGGCCCTGAGGGATAGCAGGGAAAACGTGTGGTGATTGCCTGCAGGTGTCCAACTGCAAGATGTCTTCACAATTCATTGAAAATCAAAGCACATATCCTAGTTGAGCACATCTACTGTAAGTCACCTTGTCACATCAACCTATTTTTAGATCTACGATGGTAGGAAATAAAAGCCAAATTAAAATTCGCTTTTTTGTTTTATCTGTGAGTTGAGAAAATGGAGTGAAGAGAAAGGGAAGAAAATTGGTGTTTTGAGAGATGTTGGAGAGGAATTCAGAAACTGTGAGCTAGAAGTTACCTCTTCTATAAACTGTCAACATGATGTTGGGTTAATCACATAAATAGTCTGGGTCTTATTTTCCTTCTACATAAATAATGGATTACGTATTCTCTAATAACTCTTTGTTTTCTGAATCTTATAGCATATGGTTTGATTTGTGGATATATTAATCAGCCTTTTAATAAAATATATTCGTGGTCAAATTGTGCTACCATCCTTTCTCAATGACTCTAATCTTAAAGGAAAAAAAATAATTTCTCAAACTCTAATTTTAGCAACATTTTATTGGTAATAACTCTAATGAACAAGCACAAGTTGATCATTTATTTAATTTTTATTCTTGTAGAATAAGGCAACACTGATCTTCAAATTCTTAACTCTGAAAAGTTGTGGAATTATCATACTAGAGGTTGAATAAGAATTGAAAGGATAGTGGTTGTCAAGGGCTGGGGAGTGGGTAAAATGGGGAGACGCTGGTCACAGGGTACAAACATTCATTTATATGATGAATAAGTTCTGAGGATCTAACTAGTTAACGATACTGTATTGTATACTTCATATTTACTAAGAGAGTAAATGGTAAGTGTTCTCACTGCACACGAAAACATGGCAATTATGAGGCAATGGATGTGTTAATTAACCTGATTATGGTAACCATTTCACAACATTTACATATTAAATAATCACAATTCATACCTTTAAAAAAATCATGTTGCACAATCTAAATTTATACAATTTTTATTTCTCAATCATATCTCAATAAAGTTGACAAGAGAAGAGAAAATCCAAGATCTGAATGCATGGTGTTAGTTTCAGATGTAAATCATCAGCGTGAAATTTATCTTTGAAATAATTGAAGCAAAATAAGTTCATCTTTATAGCCATTATTCTATTATGTAGAATAAGTGAGAGTGTAGAGCAAAGGACACGATGATATAGACTGTCTTATATTCTGTAAGATCATAGAAAACAAGATGGCCTCAGAAACCAAGGGGAAAGACATGGGGGACCAAGATGAGTACATTTGGCTCACATGCCATCTTGACCACAGCCGGCAATCTTCTGTCTTATTCTGTTATGAGCCATTAATCCTCTTAAAGCCTGACAGTAGAAAAAGAAATGATATAACCTCTGCCTGGAGGGACTGTCAACTGAAAAATAAAAACACTTCCTTACCTGAGTCTAAATTTCTCTCAAATTCCTGGCCCTGGGGCAGCATCATATGTAGGAAAGGAGACAAACATTTGAATTAGAAAGTTCTGAATTCAAATAACCGGTCTGGTGTTTGTCCCACAACTAATCTAAAGCAATTTCCTCCATGAAATTGGGGTAATCCCACTACATAGGATTGCAGAGTGAATACATAACATATTATTGCAGGCAAAAATGCCTGGAATTTAGTATTTCCTCTGTAATTTTAGTTCTTTTCCTTTCTTTATCAATCCCATCATATAGCTAGATGATGATGATAGATAGCAGATAAATAGATAATCTTGTACTGAAGCTCTGGCAGAGATCGAAATAGCCGTTTCTTGTGTCCATTTTAAATTTTTCAAAGGTCTTACTGGTTTTCAGCTACACAACAATAGGCCGAACAAAACACAATTTACATAGACCATGATGTGTTTTCCTCCTTGGATCCGCCAATTATCTTCCAATGAAATAAAAGGTGGAGAACAAGTGATTACAATGGATTAGACTATAAATAAAAGTATTGGAAATAATTAGGAAAGTTACATTGCTTTTTAAATTTAACCTGGCACTTATACGGCAGTCATGGAATAGTATTAAAGGTCTCAGGGATTAGTAATCACATGGCTCTCTGTCTGAGGGTGATTTCAGTAGGACTGGGAGCTGGAGAGTCAGAGACTCAGTTGTTGTTCAGCAATGTCCGGTACTGAGGATCCTCATTCCCTTTTACATTTGAGCAGTTAAACTATTTGTGGGCATGGCAGGCATCCATTGTTCCTGAGTTCTCAGAGCCATTACACAAGATAATGTTGAGAATAACCCTCACCAAGCAGTGCTACAGAGGACAGAGGCAGAACACTTTACCTGGAGAATATGTAAAGTCAAGATTTACCATCTAGTACATGCTCAGTTTCAAGAATTTTCCAGGCCTCTCATCACTAGAGGCTATTTTAAGATGTGTGAGCAGAGGTATGAGGAAGAGGAGATTTCTACTCATGCAGAGAAGCTAGTATTTTCAGCGATGAGTGCTCAGTGCTCTATTTAGAAATGTTGAGGCAAGATGCTTCCTTTGCGGCACTGCTGGCATTCCTGTCACTCCTGCTTAGCATCTCACTTGGTCTGACTGCCTTGATGCTAAACAACTGGGAAGAAGCCATGACTTGTTTACAGTGTGAGTGTAGATGCACAAGGGGTGTGCCATTTTGGATGCTCCAGATAATTTAAACTTCCCTCCTGACAGTGGATTTCTGTTGTAATTCATCATTGTCCCTTTGCCTGACATTCCTGTAGTAAAATGGATTTTGATTCCACAAACCCAGAAAGACTTCTGAGAGTGAGAATGGTGAATCATTATGATTTTCTAACCAATGGACTTGCAAACCCTGGAGGGCAGTCCTGGAAAGATTTTGGTTCAAAGACTATGGCAGCAGAAAAATGTCTCTCTTACATTGTCTGTGCTTTACTGGTATGAATTAGTGGTAGATTTGGGACCACATTCTAGGTGTGTGGCATGGATTTTATTTCAGTGTAGACACTGAAAGCTTGCCTCAGTGTTAGCAAACATGGGTCACCAACTAAAAATAAGTTAAACTCTGGTCTTTGGTTTCTTCAGTATGAGTTAAGAATAATAATATCTGAATCATCTTTTTAAGTGAGGTTTAAATGAGATATAGAAAAGAATATGATTTTAGAAATATGACTCAAGTTGGGACCCAAATAATTTGTGTGTTCTAGATAAACCAACCCATTCCCAGCCTCCCTGTCACCATTGCAAAGTGAAAACAGGGTGTCGGAACTCTACGTCATCTTGAAAAGACTCTACTCTCTTTCCCAACCCTCCAATACTTAAAAGTTTGCCACCATTATCTGCATCAAGACCTTCAGGATCAATCACTTTGCTTCCTTTAAGCCCCTTTAGATCAATCACCTTAAAAATTTCAGCATCTAAGGTTAATCTTCACTCCTAGATTCTAGTCCGTATAAAGCTCAACGGGGCAACATTTACCCCCTACCCCTTCCCATTTCTCTGCATCCTCTGTCACCCTTTCTGTTTTATTTTTCTCCAGAGCAAATATTGCCATATGATTTACTATCTAGTTTTTTTATTTGTTTTTCTGTTTCCCCACTAAAATGTAAGCTCCATAGAAAAAGGAAGTTTTGGCTGTCTTGTTCACTGCTGTTTCCCAAGCACATAGATTATAACTTGGCATAGAGTAGATAATTAATAAATATTTTTGAATATATGCATGAATTACTAAAACTGTAAATGATATTAATAACATATGTTTAGCAAGTATTTATGAACACTTAGTACACTATGTATAACTTATAGAATGGTATTAAAACCTGATATACAGTGTCTAAAATAAATATCCCAATGAACAAACTAATATTTATCTTTCTGACAAATCAGGGATCTATAATATTAATTATAAATTTTGAATGTTAGAGACACTACTGTTTTCCAGATCCTATGAAGTACAAAATAAGTTCCTATATTCAAGTATTTCAAAGTACTGTTTAGCAAATGAGGCTTGTACATAGATTACTAAAATGCAAATTAGAAAATGTGATCCAGAGAGAGCTACAGATAAAATTACTCACTCATAGGAAGTGACGATTAGGTAATTATGATTTGGTGGTCAAAAATACCCAGAATTAAGCAGCAAACATTCTTTCTTAGTGTGTTAGGATTGAATAATTTAATTTTCAGTTTTACATTTTAAGTCTCATAGTCTTAGGTAGTTTCAAACTAATAGGATCCAGAAAATTATGGTTGGTGATGGCTTACATCAGTGCTTCTCAAACTCTAATGTGCATTTGATCAACTGAAGATCTTGTTAAGATGTAGATTCGTAGTCAATAGATCTAGGGTGAGACATGAAACTGTGCATTTCTAGTAAACTCGCAGGTGACGCTGGTAAAGCTGCCAGACCAAGGATTAAACTTTGACTAGAAAAGACCTAACGAGCACCAGAGTCGTTAAGCAATGATTATTAAAGCAACTGAACTTCAAAAAATGAGCCATAGAGAAACTTGATTGAACTTCATTTGCTAATTTGAAAATAGACACTAAAACATGCTTCGATGCATTTTCAGTAGTATTGCAACCAAGCATCAGTTTCACTGTGCTGCTCAGAAAGCTCTAACTGTGACTTCGGACGAGAACATGGTAAGATTACAAATCTTGCCTGCACAGTGCTTCCTTATGTATGCATTATCTTGAAATTATACTTGTTAGGGACCCACAGAGTTCCCTTGCAACACCAGGTAGTATACAAAAGAGAATTTAACAGAACCACTCCTCTCTCCTCCAAGATCTAGCCAACCAGCCCTCACTAAAATATTCAGTTGTATAGCCCAATCATATTTTTGTATGATCTGAAGGTCATTTTGAACAACCTTCAGAGTCTTATTAAAGATTTAGAGAGATTTTCAAAGCTAAGTTCCTTGTGAAGCCTCATTTTCAATTTGATCTTTTACTAAATCCCCTCTAGTGAAGTCACTGAAGACTGAAAGCATTCAAAATCTGAAAGAGAAGATAAAATTGCTCTTCTCAGTATTAGAATAAATAAATACAAATGTGAATAAAGAAAGGTATTTTTCATTCTGCTTACTATAGACATTGTGCAGTGAGACCAGAAATTGAGTCAATGCAGCTATGGTTTAGGACAATTAACTGTCTCTCCCACAAACCCACCTTTTAGATGGAAGTCTCAACTGTGCACTTGGTCACAATATAATATGAAACATGCCATTAAATTGAAAATAAATATGACTTCTTGTGGGGACAACTTAATCTGCCTGGGGTCTCAGAAAGAAACCTGAGAATAGTTCATATATATGTTGGAGGAGATGATATATAAGCTGGAAAAGTAATACCAAATAACTGTTTTAATGGGCCAATCTTTCTAGAGGGAGTGCATAATCTCTGCTAAGCCTTACAGGTCTGAAAGAACTGGGCATTTATTCAGAAGAGTAAACAGTTGGCTGCAGTTGGAGAAAACTGGGTATGGATGGAGAAGGGGAAGCAGGAGATACTGACCAGAGAATTTGGAGGCTAGTTTCAAGGAGTCTTGTGTGCCTTATCAGTTAGGGAGTTGAAGGTTTATCTAACAGCCAATGGAGAATCATTGAAAGATATCTTTACAAATTCTGTCTTCTAGAAAGCTAATGTTACTAGAGGTACAGAGGATGGACTAGCTAGAGGACGTCTTGAGGCCAGCTGCCATCTGGGAGCTATTGACCAGAAGAGAGAAAGATGCTGAAAGCCCAAACCAATGTATAGCAGTGAGAATACAGAGGAAGCAAAGAGCATATGCGTGTGTGTGCACATCTGTGTATGTGTCCCTGTGTGCATTTATAGATGGGGATATATATATATATACATGTATATGTATTATAAAGACTCTGAATAAGTGGATCTGTGTGGTACCTCTTAGGGTTGTCTATGAAAAATAAAAGTTGTAAATGATAATGTGTTCCTAATATAAGATAATGATGAAAATTGTTAATATGCATGTGAATCAATAAGATCTCTACTTATATGATGTAGTTTTGAGTGTGTCTTGTCAGAAAGTTAATATATTTTTCATTAAGATTTTGGGAGAGATTTGTTGAGATCTTGGCCTTGCCTTCTATATTTTTATAGAATCCTCTAAGATATGAAAAGTGGCAGAAGATGCCACCCCAAAATAGACCACTTTGGCATAAGGATTATTTTGAGCTAAAGACACTTGAAAAACAGCGGATGCAAGAAGGGTCTTCTAATCTCTCCATTTTTTTCCTGAAAAAGGGCGATTAAAACTCCCATGTGAAAGACGTCCTCTCTGTATAGGGAGAAAAGAAACATTCTTTGATGAGGAGTCAAAGCCAAGAGAATTCTGTGCAAACAGATCATGTTAAAATAATTTCTTATCATTCTTTACCTTCCCCATATAGCTTTCCATGATTGTCTCCTTTTTGTTCAACCCAATATAACAGCATATTGGTTTTGCCATTTCTTTGGATCTTCAGTCCTTATGGGGGTTCTCATATCACATAAACCATGTATAAATTTGTATATTTTTCTCCTATTAAGCTCTCTTATGTCAGTTTAATTCTCAGGCCCAGCCAAAACACCCTGAGATGATAAAGGTAAAAATTTCCGTCCCCTACAGATATGTCACAAAATTTGGGGACTCTTTATGCAGAATAAAAAGCAATGTTAGAATGTAAGTTAGCAGAGTGCCCTATAACCTTGGATACGTTTTCCTACCTGACCTACTTTTTCCTTTCTTTCTTTTTTTTTTTTTTGTTGAGAGAGATTCACCCTGAACTAACATCTGTGCCAATCTTCCTCTATTTTGTATTTAGGTCACCGCCACATGGCTGATGAGTCTGTGCCTGGGAAATGAACCTGCGAGCCCAGGCTGCCAAAGCAGAGCATGCCGAATTTAACCACTAGGCCATGGGGTCCACCATCACCTACTTTCAATATTATGTAAACAGAATTAATATCAGGGTGCAGTTTCTCTGAGTTCCATTCTGTTTCATAACTGCAGACCATGAGATCATTTGGTGCTATATATTGTCTCAAATAAGTATACTTTTAATCAGACATAAATAGGGGAATAAGAGTTGTCCAACCCAACTAAATCCAACTATGAAAAGTGACAGAACACATTATGTTGGTTTAATAGTGGCATGTATATATACAAAAGTGATCACATTAATTTATGGACTTTCCTTCTCCTGGGGAATGCTTAAATCACTCAAGGGCATTGATCAGCATGAGTAGAAGTTTAGAAAGGTCTTGGAGGAGAGAGTAAAATATGCCAAGTGCATGCTTTAATACCTTCCAAGGCTTCTGTAAGGTTGCGAAGCTGATGAATGCAATGTCCTGCGAGTGTGGACATAACCTCATGACTCCAGATTGTTGCTGTTTCCACATGTTTCGCCTTTCTTTTTCAATTTGCTGGAAAGGTAGACTAAAAGAGCAGATTGGTAAACTACTTTTGTTTTCTTCAATAAACCTAGGGTAGATTTGGGCCGGAAAATTGTCTCACACCATTATTTGAACACAAGTTATTTGACTTTCAAACTCCACATTTGGTTCATTGTTAAAAGGATTTTGAATAGAAAATATTTCTGCTAAATCACAATGCAATAATTATATTCTTCTTCCCAAATAGCTACAGATATATTCCTTTTTCAAATGTGTCAAGGATCATGAGGTTTAAGTCTAAGATGGTGAACTTACCCAAACTCCTGCTATCAGGAGAGGATGGAAAAGTTAATGGTCAGGTTAAACAATGTCGCATGAATGAAAGAAAACGAGAGACAGAGAGAAGGAGAAAGAGACTGTTGAAAAAGAGTTGGGAAAGATAAAAGTTTTCCCCAAAGTGACTTCTTACTGAAGAGTGTGGTTTAAAATTTCCTGCATAAATGTCTTTATTTGGCTCTGAGATTTTTAGCTCATTGCTACTTAAATGCAAAGCAACTTGGATTTCTCTCATTTTCTCATACAACAGGGATACTACTATTCCATTTTCTAGTCTCATATGCAAAATGAGGGCTCCTCTTTCATGCTTCAATAACTTTTGAATTTAAATTAGGTCATGAAGGTAAGTAGGGAGGGAAAAAAATGGTAACATTTTTCAATGTTTATTACCTGAACTTTCAAATTACTTGAAGAAAATCACAAACCTCTCTAAACTTAAAGATAGGCATAGCCCTCAAATCATACTTTTATCCATGCAAGCCAGATACACAATTATATCGGAAGTAGTTATTTTTCCAACTCCAGTTTTTGTCATTCTTCTAGTGTTTAAATGTGAAGTGATCTTGCAGAGGAAGACCTGATGAATTCTGCAGCCCTACACCAGATGATCTTGAGTATTGTCTTCGTGTTATCTGGCTGAGTCTAAATAAGTGAATTGTCATAGCCAAATTTTGTCTACTTAGCAAAGTTGAAACAAATCGAATTATCTCTAACCTAGGTAATTTTAACAGTGTAACCCCTTAACTGCCATCTTCACCATCTGAAACAGCAGGAATGGGTATCTTGATACTGATCACATTGATTGCATTGATGGATCTCTTGCGTTCTATTTCCTGAATTGTGATTCTCTTGGTGGTTAGTTTTCTCTGTGTGTGTGTGTGTTCTCTCTCTCTCTCTCTCCTTGCTTTTGCTCTTCTATTGAATAAAAACTAAAGAAGCATAGCCTTAGGCATAATTTACTCAATAACTACTTACATAACACTTACTATGTGCCAGTATTCTAAGTGTGTTAAAAATATTAATTTAATCTAGTATAATCTTACAATAACTCTGTGAATTAGAGATTATTGCAATTATCATTTTACAAAATGATGAAAGTGAAGATCTAAGAAATTAAATCAAAGTCAATAAAGTAGTGAGAGATTAGGAATCCAATCAGCTTTCAAGGCCATTGCTATTTTCATTATGCAATGTAATTTTTTAAACAAACTGATAAGTACAAACAGGGTCATGGGTTATGTTGTAGGCAGTTCCCTAGGGGAATAATTCTAAGTGTGTGCTTAAAATAAATCAATAACACTACTAGTTTATTAACCATCATTTGTTGATTTATTCTGTGGACCTAGAGTCTTGTTGTCCAAGAAAATCTAACCCAAACTTGTAACCATTATCAAGTATTGATTAATGAATTTAAGTAATAACCTATGTTTATTAAGCCTTTACTATCAGTTTAATATTGCTCTCCATTTTATATGAAATTCCTCCATTAATGTTGATAACAATACAAGGAGGTAGGCACTATTATTGCCCCAATATTCCAAATCAGAAAGTCAGACTCATAGAAGTATATAACTTCCTAAATTCTGTTGCTCCTAAGTGGCTCAGTCATGGCTTGAATTGGACCTAATTTATTCCAGAGTCCAAACTCTAACTTCAGGACTTGTCATTTGGGATTAACACTTAGAAAAATTAGTAAAACAGCTAATTACTGACTCCAGATTTTATTCTACATAACCAATATGAGGCAATCAATCATTATGTTCATTTCTCCCAAATTGGGATTGTAATCATGTTCAACCTTTGCTTTCTTCTAGTCACCTTATTTGTCTCAAGGTCTGCATACCCCCAGGGGATATATTAAAAAGTGAAGATGACAGAATAACGCCTAAAAACCAAATCCACCTACTTTTATGTTTTATGGTGAAAATTTTACTTTGTTTCCCCCTGTCTGCCTACACCCAGAACACTGCCTGACATTATGGACATGAGATCATAATTTGTTCCTTTTTATCTTAGGTGAACTCTTGCCTGCGCCACCCCTGATTCCTGTCTCATTCTACAAACGCTGTCTCTATCTCTGCTGCTCACTCCTGGCCTCTGTCAGAACTTCCTGATCATCTGGACTTGCTTTTCACACCCTCTCTGTTGCAAGATAAGGGGACAATGGGTGTGCTGAACCCTCCATGGCTTTCTGAAACCTGCCATTTATTTTTACTCCTTGAATTGCAGGTTTTGACAAACGGTGATCAAACTGTGGTTGTTTCTACTTTTACCTTTTTTTCTATATGAAATACGAAGTATTTTCCATGGACCCTAGCAGACAGTAGCATTTGATAAAAGATTTCTGCAGGATTGGGAGTGTCTTTGGGGCGGGAGGGAGGTGGTGTCCTCATCTCTACATCTAGTGCTGTGTTTGGACACAGGGGAATCCTGGTAAATATGAATCTTATTAATGAATGAAATAATCTTTAAACTCTTGTCAGTTTCATTTCTATGTTATAAATTGTTTATATTTCAATGCATTTCATAATTTTTATGAATCTAAATCATTTTACTCTCATCTCAGAGTGTTTACATCATTTAGGTACTTTAAAATCGTTAGCAAAGATCTGTACTAATAAAATTTTCTTTCTTTTATCTACCTTCAGAAACATAAAATAGTTACTTTATTTGAATTTTTCTAATGGCAACCAAGAAATAACTGGAAAATTTCTTCTAAATTAACAAAACTTATTAAGCCATTGAGAGCTATGCTAACACTTTGGGGAAATACTTTACAGTTTGGAATATTTGTGCAGAAGCTAAATGTTACATTACCATATATTTTCTCTAATAAAGAATTCACTTATGTCTGTGAAGAGTATTTACAAGATGAAGATATGGTGACTGAATTGACAAGAACTAGGGGTCACACTCCTAATACAAACAAATGGGAAGAGTTCTGGGCAGGGAGTAAGAAGACCAGTGTCCTCAGTTCCACCACTAATTAGCAGTTTGCTATTAAAGTCATTTTACCCATTTCCACCTAAATATTATGTTATTTTATTATTTATTTATTCTTTTTTTTGGTGAGGAAGCTTGACCCTGAGCTAACATCTGTTACCAATCTTCCTCATTTTGCTTGAGGAAGATTGCCACTGGGCTAACATCTACGCCAGTCTTCCTCTATTTTGTATGTGGGTTGCAGTCACAGCATGGCTGGATGAGCTGGATGAGCTGAAGCAGAGCATGTGAACTTAGCAACCAAGTCACTGGGCTGGCCCCTCATTTTCTTTTTAAACAGTGAGAGGTCAGTGACACACATTCTTTTAAAAATGTATTCAGTTCTACCTGTAGTACCCACTGAGATTCTTTGGAATTAAGTTTTGTGTGTGTGCAAAATTGTGTTACTTATTTCAATCCCTGAGAAAATTCAATCCCTATTATCTGTCCACACAAAGGATAAATTTAGTCATTGCTTGAGCTTGTGGTATTTGCCTAGAGATTCTGGCCTTTCAACAGACTTAAGCTAGAGGTTTGAACAAATGACTTGATTTCACAGAATCGTACAGTTTCCTTAACTACAAATTGAAGGGATTAATGTTTACTTACCTGCTAAAGTATTATATGGATTAGTTAACAGAGGAAGAGCACACATTTTGGAGTCCTACAGTTTCTATTCTTTTTTCTTGATCTCTTATCTTAAATTATTTCTATCTTGAAAGAACTTTATTTTTTATCTACCAAGACTGCTTATTTCACAACCTTTCATTTATTACCTTAATAATTTGGAAGGTCCAACTTACCCAGTGAATAGCTGTCACTCTCAACTGCCTGCTGTTTTATTACTTTAAAAGTGGAAGTTTACTCACCTGCCTTAATACTCACTTTGACTACCTCTAGTTGTTACTTCTTTTTAAGTTTATTACTTTTGTTGGTTTAAATACAACTCAAAAGAGATTATAGAAAAATTTGAATTTTCCCTTAGCCTTGCTATGAACACATGTGACATGCTGTGATAAGCCAGTAATTGAAGTAAAATGAGCAATTAGAGTAATCGTGTATGTGTTTTGGTGATAGTCTATTGTTGGCTAAAGAACAACCAAGATTAAATAACACCATAGTAAAGACAAAAAATAATCTAGTGTTTGAAACCATAGGTTCTATGAGCATGCAGAACCTCTTTCCAAATTGGGTGCATCCCTTTTTATCCACATGATCTTGGGTAAAGGTCTTTGCTTTTCTAGGCAAGATTCTTTGAATACAATATTCAGATATTAATAATTTTCTAAATATAGATGTTGGAAACATCAAATCAAATATCATAGGTTAAGAATCAAGAATAATGCTAATGCATAGAGGATGCTCAATAATTTTTGGCAGCTAGTACTGTTATTGTACTATTGCTGTTGTTGTCTCCTTCCAAAAGACTTTCTGTGGTAAGATTTAAGGAATTTGAGGCTGAAAATGGTGTTTCTATATTTTATGGTATCAAATGGCATCCTAGGAAATCTCAACTTTATAAATTATCTGCATCTTGTAGGTAACAGTTTTAGTGTCTAATCTGGTAGAGAGAGGGCACATGAAGTAGGATGCAGGATACCAACCACTCTAAACCTCCATCAGAGGACACTGATCTCAAAGATATAGAACATATTTTTCTGTACATTAGTTTCCTACTGTGTTGCTCTGTAACCATGAATATATTCTGACTTAACCAGAAATTGAGCATGGGAAATAAGTGAAATATATATCACAACTTGCCATGTTTTCTTTGTTTTTGTAAAGCCATAAATAAAAATATTCTTTACAGGCCAACCCAGTGGCGTAGTGGTTAAGTTCGTGTGTGCTGCTTAGGCATCCTTGGTTCACACTTCAGATCCAGGGGGTGAACTGACACACCGCTCATCAAGCCACACTGTGGTGGTGTCTCACATACAAAATAGAGGAAGATTGGCAGAGATGTTAGCTCAGCGACATTGTTCCTCAAGCAAGAAGAGGAAGATTGGCAACAGATATTAGCTCAGGGACAATCTTTCTCACCAAAAATAAATATAAATATGTATATATTCTTTATACAGTTAAAGATATGTTAAAATATATTATAATTAAATTGAAACCATGAGCACTTTCAATTTGCTAGCAGGCAGACACATATGTCTGACACTTCATGATGTGTCCTACACAATATGTAGAATAATGATAAGTTCCGAAAAGTACCTAAATATTTTTGACACACTGGTCATATTTGTATTGTATTGTATCTAATATTTACTGTGCAATATTTATAAATTACCTTACACTCTGCTATGCTGTGCCGTGTTATGTTGTGTGTCATAGCATACTGATCTACACTGCTTTATTCATATTCCAAAATCCAAAAGACCCCATAAACCCAAAATTTCTACATAATTATTCAGCCAGTTTATTTGATGGCAAACTTGAAAGGAAAGATGTGAGGTTCCTTGCAGTCTTTTATTTTTCCTCCTTAGTGTAGCTCTTCATATGTTTCATTCCAGCAATATTATAGGCTTTGATTATGGAGTGCTGCAACAGATGCTATCTGGGATATTATATAATACATAGTATATACCCCCATATTACCTTTCTCAAATCTGAAGGATTCTAAATCTGAATCGCTGTAACACACCTTGTCTTAAGTATTTTGGATAAAGCATTTGGAACGTCTACTAAGGATCATACTATGATAACTAAATTTTATAGGATTAAATGAAATAACCAATGTCATTAAAACGAGAAGAATTTCAAGTGATGACTTCTTTGTTTACTTATATGTCCAATGTTTCATGCCCCTGAAAGCCATCTGTTTTGAACAACAGACTACTCAATTCTACTTGTGTAAATTTATTAAAATGGCCAAAAGTTGTCTATATTCACACCATTCCCTGATCACAACTAGTGTAAAGTTGCCTTTCCATAGTCAATAATGTCTAGCACTTCTCCAAGAAGCCTGTCAATCTTTCCATAAAACAAAACTGTCACTCTTCTTTCTCTCATATGTCAAGATAAAGTCTTGGTATTGATTACTTCAAAAGTTGAAGCTACGTTCCATCTCTCTCTGATGATTTGTCTTGTGCTTGCTTTTTTGGGCATATGGATATTCCATGTGCCAAAGGAAGTGATAGATAAAACTATGAATGATGTGTGTAGACATCATACTTGTCACAAGCATTTATCATCCTCTTCTCAGGAATAAAACAATATGTATTCATTCCATCAGGAATTTCTCTCCAAATAAATTGTGTTTGCACTGAGGACTGTTACTGTGGCAGTTATTTTTAACCTCTCTGGAACCCAACTTTCTCTGACCTTTATTATTGTAATATGAGTCACTACGGAGCTATACTTAGCGTAACGTGTTACTACAGCCCCAGAACTGGCATGAGCCTCTACAACAGCACATGGAGTAGGCTAAGTTAGCATAGACTTTGGTGAATGAATTAGAAGCTGCAGATGTTAGATGAAAGCAACAATAGGATGCGTCCAACAGTAGGAAATTAAATAAATAAATTATAGTAAATCTTGTGATGTAGCATTGTATAACTCTTAAAAACTATAATGCAAAATGTAATATATTTAAATATGGAAAATTAGAGAAATTTAAAAAGTAATGTTTAAAAGCAATACCAACATAAATATATATATATAAGCATACATAAATATGTGAATAATATATAATGTTTTTGAAGATCGTGGAATTATTTGACTCTAAAACATGTGTGGTGTTTTAACGTTTCAACGGAGCTGAGTTACTGGTGATTCTAACTTCCATTTATTTGCCTTTCTTCACGTTATGAATTTTTAAATAATGTACATATTACATTTGTGTATATGCATCATCCATCCAGGGCAAGAAGCAGAGCATTCTCCCAAACTAGAAGCCCCGTATGTAAGACTCACAGTTTCGTTCTTCTCTTTCCAACCAGATATTACCACTGGCTGTCCAGGAACTGTGAAGGATCCAGAGATGTTACCCTGCTTGCAAACTAATAAGCCAGCCTGTTACAGTTTTGAGGACCCTTGAAGAAGACAAAAGATTATTAGGACAGAGAAAAGGACCGCCTTACTTATGACAGAGTAGGTAACGTGAGCTTCACGTTCCCATTGCCTCGCCTTGCTTCCTAAGTCCCAGGGAACAGGTGTGGATGCCGGAGAGAAGTTGCATGTAAAGTGGGTTTGTCCCTCAAGTGAGTAACTCCGAGCTTAGGAAACTACAATACTTTGAGAGTTGCCAGGAAACCTGCCCAAACTTTGCCCCAGTGGGACACATTATCTTTATTATTCTCAGAGGCAAACAAATCTGTCCTCTGCACAGGGAGATACTATCTCTATCTTTCAAGGCTGATTGTGTAAAAACATCCTTGAAAACAATTTCCAGAATAAAAGTTTCTCCTCAGAAGAGTGCAGAAACAAGCGAAACTCATAGAGATTGTCTTCCAACGCCATTAACTTAAATTTTCTTAATAATTGCCCTGCTTTATTTCTACTCTTTAAACCTAATTTGTGTATCTCTAAACAATACATGGTTTCCTGCTTTTGAAATTCAAATTAATTGAATATTCGGTAATTATTTTTGGTATGATATTTTAAATCCACATTAAATTTGATACTTATTTAGTTTCCAAATCAATGTGTGAAAAGATGGGCTTATGAAGTAAAATTCAAAACTGCGATTTCATTAATGCATGTCCTAGAACTAGCTGTGATACATGTCAGCTGTCAATCTCTGTGGGAAAGTCAATGATAAAGAATAGCTTAAAGGACGATGTATGTTAAAGCACATTTAAGTGATATTATCAGTTCTAGCCTGTTGTTCTCTATGAATAAAGTTTTAGAAAAAAATAAAAGATCCTAAATTTATCTTGCCCTATTAATAATTTTGCTGCTTACTCTCTAATTCCAAACCTGAGGTTGTAAATGCTCTTACTGTTTGAGGCTTCTTAAGAAATATTCTTCTGATAAGCTATGTGGCATTTCCCAAGTCTAATCATTTCTTAGAACATTTACTGAGTTGTCTTCCTGTTGAATGTTCCTCTGCCGGGTTACGTTCTTGCATTTATGAATAGAAACCGGACCTCTTCTTTGCTCTGCAACTTCTGGAGATGAAAGATGCATCAGAAGGAAGTAATCTTTTTAATTACTTACCTGGCAAAATACATGAGTTACCTACATACACACAGATGGACTTTCTGACCGTTTCCCAGGCACTTTGATCGCTGGAGAAGTGTTTCTACATTTGATATTGAAAAATTTCATTAGCTTTGCAGCAAATGAAATCTAGGATATTATTATTCCTTACTGACTACTTTTACTTTAACGATAGAGGTTCATACCAGCAGCAGATGTTTATTTTACATTAGCATTGGTTAAGTACAGAAAGAGGAATAAAACCAGACTATACATGACATCACTTTTTCCTAAATGTCATATAATAACCAATCTGTGGCAGATGCAAATGACCCATGTGTAATTTCTTTGGCCCTGATTAAAATTTGTGACATAATTATTAATTGTTATAATAACTACCATACCTGTTTGATAAAATGTCTTCAGAGACATAAATTTGGGCAATCCCAGCCATGGACAAAACATCAAGTTGGGTGATATATTTCTTCCACCTATTCATCACTTATACCATGCTCTGTGTCCTTTACATGTTCTGTTCCCTAAGTCTCCACTGCTGCCCTCCATCTGGCCCCAGCTCTCTTGCTTCCCCATTCACCCTAGCAAAGCCTGCTTAAGTCCCTGATTCATACTCGTATACGGTATCATTTTTCTTGGAGGTATTTGCATTTAATAGAAGCCTATGGCATGTGTGTCCAATATTTCCCCTTTCCTCTAAAATGGTAGCTTGAAAAAGTCTATTTCAAAGCACATTGAACTTTCTGTACTCTCTGGTCACCACCAAGGAGTTGGAGGGGTAAAGTGCAGAAAAATACAGCATCACGTAAAAGCATTTTCAAGCTAAACTGAAATGACTAAGATGTTTCTGAGGTATTTTGTTTGAAAGATGGGAAGACCAGTGATGTGGGACTTTTACAATATTTCATTGCCAGTTTCATTTGTAATAACACCAAGTTTAATTTATTTGTCCCTTTTCTAGGAGCAACGCCATTTAGGCAAAACTTCTTTTACTTTAGTAATCAGCTATTTCTCCCTGAAGCTTATTCCCAAGGGTGGTGATACAGAATATGTTGTTGGCTGAGTAATGTTGACTGGGGAAAGAAGTGGGTCTGAGTGTTGATTGATTCTTTTGTATTTTTCCTTTGGTGTCCTCTCTCCTAAAACACCTTGCTTAAGATTCCTTCAAGCGCTCCAATGACTCCAGTAATGGTCCAGAGAATAAAGCTAAAATGTCTGTGCAAATTGCAGTTGTCAGATAGTTGCTGCACATAGTGCATCCTAAGAAATCTTCTGAGCCTGCATTCATACTCTGAAAGAGTACTATGATCAACTACTTGTGGCTATCATGGGTGCAGAAGAGAGACAGGACAATTAATGCGTCAAATTCCTACTGGCTCTCCTAGACTATATGATTACCAGGTGGGACCATAGCTTGTTGATCTGTTTAGGGACACAGCATTGTGTCTTTACTCCAACAAATTATAGGATATTCCAATGCTTTTGAAGCAAATTATTTCTTTTATTTGCATTTGTATTTGAAAGGTTTGCCCTGCTCACACAATTGAAGCAACTATTCCTACTATATATTGTGGAAGTGCTCCTGGGGATTAAGGAACAGAAAGAGTGCATGAAGATCAACTTGTTTTGTATTTGATTAAATTAATCTGGCAAAATCATAAAGTGAAAATTATAAAATCAAATATTACTTTGTGATAGCCCTGTACATTAGCATAGCTTTTTATACTTTCAAAGCACTTATGTGCTGGATGTTTTAAATTTTTAATCCCCATAATGACCCCTTGAGATCTAGAAGGAGAGTGCTAGTGTTCCTACTTTACGCAGCGTGAAACTGGATACACAGCACATTAGTGATTGAACATGGACATGAATTCAGGTATCCAACTTTAAAAAAATAACGATGTTTCTGTTATACTACTTTAGCTTCCATTATACCATGTAAAGAGAAGGCGGGATACCTAATGTGAGAGCCTATTACATGTCAAACACTATGCTAGGAGCTTTGTAAGGATTATCTCCTCTAATTCTCACACTAACTCTCCGAGGTTGCTGATAATTAGTTTTATTTTATGAATTTTATGAATAAAGACACAGAGATTCAGAGAGGTTAATGAGCTCGCCCAGTGAAAACAACTAGGCTATGGCAAAGCTAGTATGCAACGTTAGGAGTGGTTAAAGCCAAAGACTGCTACTTTTCAGGAATATCATACAGCTTTCTAAGTGATCCATGATCAGTAAACTTTTCCCCTTTCCTAGACTACTACTTGTTTATCACCTCTTTTCTGGCTTCTCTTTGTAGCTTCTTTCTCCCAAGTATTGTCTATATGCTAGCCTTGGCAACCAACAAGATAATTATCCTTTGCTAGTGGCTGAGGTGGTGATTTGCCTATGAGTCACATCTTGTTCAAAATTTTGTGAGGTACTAAATTTAAATTTTACATATCTCATCTAGGATCTAACAAAAAAATAACAATGGATTTTGCATAATGAAAAACATTGTGGAATTTCAATTTCACTTACTATAAAATATATCTATGACATAGAATTAAACAAGATTGTACATTTAAGGTGTCAGAGAAGATGCCGGGCACATAGTAGGATTTTTTTTCCTTTTATTCTCCACCTGCTTTTTAGGGTTTCAGAGGAATAAGATATTTATTGTTTGTTATTTGGGCTGTTTCTTTTTCTTTTCTGTTCTTTAAACAAAAACAAAGCTTCATCGTATTCTGTATTATGAGGCCATTATATAAAGTCCCTTAACAATAAGCAATCTGTCTGATAAATTTGATCTTGATATGTTTTCAAGTATACTTTTTTAGGAATGCATAATGGTAGTGTTCTTTTCACAAAAATAGAAATTTTACATTTTTCCAAACATTCAGTACAGCTTTGATGGGAAGCTCTTCCTAAAAGATATGAATCTTATATTTGATTGACATTTCTAATTCAATCTTTGAGACTTATTCCATTATGGTTCTGCAAATGTGACTGGAACGTCAACCTTGAGTAGCAATCTTGGAAAGCTTCTAGAGACCAGTTTTTGCCACTTCTTTAGTGAAAGCATTTCTCAGAGTTGCCCTTTAATTTTGGGAATATGGCTTTGTTTGAACACATTCACAAATATCTCAGATTTGAATGCCTTTTCAAACCTACCTCTGTTTTCTTGACGCCTTTCTGGATCAATTTAGCCCAACTGATCACTCATTCTGAATATATGTTAGTAAAGTGTACCACACATTGTACCATTTAGTGCTTTCTAATTACTCCATGAAGGTTATCTTCTCTAACTAGATGTGTATGTCTTGGGTGTTCTGTAAACCTTAGAGCTAAGCCTCATGTCAGAACTATTACAAGGCACCTGTGAAGTATTTGTTTTATCGTAATTAAATCAGAGTCATTGGGGAAAATTACTATGCAAGGGGTAATTTTCCTTTGTAGTATAGGCCATTTAGTTCCTACTTGACCAAGAATAGAAAATTAATTTGATATTTTGTACCAGTTAATATCAACTGGTGGTAAACTGCTATTTTGAAGAGTTTCTGAGACTCTCTCAGGATTCCGTAAATAGTGCCATGATTAATTAGCAATCTGTTCCTTAAGCACAGGAAGTGGGGATGGTGTGAGAGGTGGAACACATGGGCACTATTTTATTATTATTATCATTTGTTTTTTAGTTTCTGGATTATTTTCATATTTTTCATACCAGTTTTTGTACAAGGGAGTTAAAATCATCAACGGAATGAATGAAATAATAAAAAAGCAAATATAAGCAGCTATTTCCAAAGAAATCATCAGTGGTTAAATCTGAGTAATCACTTTTAAAAAGTATGCATCCCTTATAGCCAGAATCAAAGGCCAAAAAATAAGAGGCCATAGAGTTATGATTTAAATATTGATACTGATTCTTCCCTTCTATCCATGAGGATGGTAATATCATACTTTTTGAGATGCTACAGAGGATGAAACCACCTTTAGGACCCATTTCATAGTCCCTTTTTTTCCACACAAGGTAATGAATTATTGAGACATTTCACACTTTTGTGTATAAAAAACCTGGGTCATTAATTCTTGGGAACTTATACCACGTACATGACATCATCTCATTGTGGGAGGGGTATTTACACACACATTCCCCTTTCTCTCTATTATCCACTAATTTACTTTGATTGGGAATCCCTCCTTGTTTTGCTTGACATAGCTTAAGACAGCCCCAATAATCTTCAACATTTTCTAGTAACCACAACTGTTTACATACACAGGAAATTATTGATCTGGTTATCTAACTCTTTCATTACTGACATGTTCCACTTTCCTTTATTTTAAGTTCCATCCTTCCTTCCCCATTATTTGTGACTTCAATGAGAACATAGACTGCACTCCAGAGTTTTTTTCATAGTAATTATTGTCAACTGAATGGGACATTCTCCTATATGTATGTAATTTTCCCCAAAATGGGTGGGGATAAACAAGTAGACCTGGGAACAGAAAAACTATGGATCAGAACCTGGCTTGTTATTCAGGATTCAACTTGATATCACTTCTTGCAAAAAAGCCTTTCTTGAACTTAATCAGTTTCTCTTGAGATTGCTCTATGTCTGCTCTTGCGTGCTTTCATAAGACTCTATGCTTACCTGAACCAGCATATATAATACATGTTGTGTCTCTTAGCCTGTGAAATAGCTCTGAGTGCAGGGAAATATCTCATTCATTTTTGAATCCCCAGTATCTCTCATAGTATCTGGCATATAGTAGGTTCTATCTTTGTGGTTATGGAATAATGTTGGAACCATGGGCAAAAGAGAGATACTTTTGATAGCACAGTAAGTAAACAAGTAATAAATTTGTGTATCACTGAAATAATTTTATTTCAAAATTCAGTTTTAACATTAAGATATATACCAATACTCTATAAACCAGCACTTTCATTTTTATAATGATAATAAAATTTTTACAACCACAAAACTACTTTGCATTACTGGAATACTTCTTTATAAAGCCCCAAGTGTTTTACAGCCGATGATATAGCACTCTAATTACAATGTTTTGAGGGACAAATTAGTTACTAACAATTCCTTAGAGCTTATTAGCATCTGGCACAGAATATTGTAGTGAAGAAGATCTGTGAGACTATAAACCAAACACCTCTTCTAACAGGTAAGACTGTGAAGCCCCAGAGAAGTGGCATGACCTAAGGTCTTACCGTTGGCTAATTATGGTGTTAAGGCCAAAATTTTTATTTCAAGTATAAAGGACGGGCCATGAATGTCCAACCGCCCGCCATGCCTTCACATCTGTCTGAGGGAAGTGATTACAAAAAGAAGATTTGCATAAAGTAAAATGGCCCATGACGTGGAATCTACTACCCTGTCTCCAACAGAATGTATTAGGGAGCGTTCAATTAGCCAAAGGCAAGATTTGGTAAGCTAAGTAGTTCCATGCCTATGTGATGGATTGCTTCAAGACTGTTCTCAATAGTGGGAAATCATCTTAGCGGCTGACAAATTCACCTAATTCTATTTTCTCTTATGCAGTGTGAATGGGAAATGCACATTGGGTGGGTGGCATGGAAAGAGGAATGGGTACATGCTCCTCAGTGAAATCATTCACTCAGCTCATGTGAATTGATGACTTATGATGTGCTAGGTGCTGTACCAGTGGCTGAGCAAAAACTAACATTGTCTCAATATTCATAGATCTCATAGATTATTAAGGAAAATGAACATTATTCAAATTATCAGACAAAGAATTATAAACTTATTGTTTTAACTGTATTGACAGAGAGGTTCATGGTGCTTAGAAAGCACGTTACACAAAGATTCAGTCTTATCAAAGAAGTTAAGACAGATTTCCATAAGCAAGTGAACTAAAATTGAAGAATGAATAACAAGTAAGTATTAAGACAGAAGGAAGAGTATGCCAGGTAGAAAGAAGGACATGTTCAAAGACTCTTGGATGGGAGAAAGAGAGGCTATTTCAAGTGACTGAAAGATGGACATTACAGCTAGAATGGTGAGAAAGGGTGTCACTGCTTCTAGTCCCTTCAATGGACAGAGCTGGGAAATATATATATATATATGTATATATTAATCCATGCATACACACATATGTATATTTATTTCTCTATATAACTGTATGTATATTTTTAAAATGTGTGTTCATGCTAATACCTCAATTTCAAACACTACAATTTCATCCTAGCTTTCCCTCTTTACTTATCTGTAATTTCGTTCCCTGACACTGGAGCCGTTGCTCTCGTTATTTACAATATATTTACTTATCTCTTCAATCATAGTATT
The DNA here is from genome assembly GCF_021613505.1 of Equus quagga. Taxonomy (NCBI): domain Eukaryota; kingdom Metazoa; phylum Chordata; class Mammalia; order Perissodactyla; family Equidae; genus Equus; species Equus quagga. Next base: position 95,764,546 of record NC_060271.1, read on the forward strand.
TACTTAAAGTAGTTTCAAGACTGCTAATCCATATGGCTGTGAGTAAAAAAAAAATGCTAACTAGAGTACAGTAATCGTATATGGTACTTTGTCTTTTGCCTTATGATATGCAGGCAAAATGTTGTTTTCCAAAATTACTTAGGCTAGCCCTCCTCCTCACTCCTTCAATGTGGTTATGTTAATCCTTAGAAGTAGATTTCTTTGTTACAGTTTGCATTCCATTTTTGATTCTCTCTTCATCTTTTTTATTTCCTTTTTAGAATTTACATACCATACAATTCAATCTTTGTGGTATACAGTTCTGTGGGTTCGGGAAATTCAGCGTCCTGTGTTCACTACAACCGCTGGGATACAGAAAATTTCCATCATGCCCAGAGTTCCCTCGTGTTCTCATTACAGGCAACCCCTCTCCCCATGCCCAACAGATGAGTGGCTGCAACACAGGAAGGTACATTGGAACTCTATGGCACAAAATAAAGCTGCAAGCCACAGCAAGAATATTTTTCAGGAAAGCTTCGACTTCACGCTTAAGGCCTTTCACTTGGCTGAATCATGTCCCCTCTGATCACCTAGGATAATCTCCCTTATATAAAGCCAACTGCTTATGGACTTTAATCATGTCTACTAAATACCTTCACAGCAACAGCCAGATAACATTTGATCAAATAGCTGGAGTCTGTAGCCTAGCCAAACTGAAACACAGAACAAACCATCGTATATTATACCTACTTTCTTCTTCTTTCTTATTAATAAAAATACAACTAAAAATATTGTATTTTCTCAGCCTCCACTAAAATTAGTGTGTCCAAGTGGTAGAATTCAGACCAATAAGTTATAAAAGAAGACCATATGGATTACTTCCAGACAAGTAGTAAAATAAGATAGACTTTGGCACGCCTATCCATTTTGCCCTCAGTTCTATATCCTTCCTACAAGCTGAACCAGGGTATAACCGTTGGCTTCCTAGCATCCCTTTTGTATGTATAAGGAAAAGGATGGAAGATGGTAAATCTAAAAACAGCATGGCTTCCTGATAAAGCGTGGCACATCCATGTCATTCTTGAACTACCTATTTGTGGACTTCATTTCACCTAGAGAATAAACCTTAATCTTAAGGTACTGTTATTTTGGTTTTCAATTGCAAGGAGAAATGGTGCTCACATATGCAAGTTTAAGCCATATATATTTGTCTTAAGGCTAAAATTCTAATCACGTACACTTAGTTAACCTTACTTTTCACATAGCATGACATAATTCTTGAAATTGTCATGTAGTTTAAAATCTATTGGAACATTACTTTCACTCTTTACATAAAATATATGAAAAAGAAGAACCAGACAGCATTATTCAAGAAAAAGAATTTATATTTGAATAGAATTCTGAAAAACATAACTGGAAGTATACAATTAGATCAAGACTGGATAGATTATTTTTAAGATACCACTAATTGTTTTCTTGGAATCAAAAATTTGGGTCACTGTGATCATTTGGCTTGAACTACTTATTTATTTATTTATTTTTTATTTAAGGATTGTCACCTGGGCTAACAATTGTTGCCAATCTTTTTTTTTTTTCTGCTTTACTTCCCCCCCCCCCCCCCCCCCCCAGGATCCGAACCCTGGGCCGCTGCAGCAGAACGCGGGAACTTAACCACACGGCCACGGAGCCAGCCCTTTGAACTACTTATTTTATGGATAAGGAAATGGCATCCAGACAGATTAAATGATAGATCCCATGCCACATAGGTCATAAGCATCAGAATTAGATTTAGTGTACAGCGTTTAGAGTTCTTTAAGGATAATTCTTTCCATTGTACCAGAGCAATCATTTTAGATTAAAATATAAAAAGTATCAAAAAGATGATACATTTGGTTTTCTTAGGGAGACTGACACCTTCATAGAAACTCAAACTTCATTTAGCTCTAACAATTTTACTATATGCTTGAACACGAAGTTCGCCATACAGGGGTAAAAACAGAAGGTAATAATTGATGGATTACGTGAAGAACAGCCAAGAATCATAAAAAATAAATTATCTTACATAATTATGACTTGACATAACTTCAACTGTCAGCTATATTGTTATGTTTCTTTAAGACAGATTTTGAAGTAATAACCTACAATTACATAATTATGCTTTTCAAAATCTTTGTTTGGAGTTCTTTTGGAGTCTAAGGTTACATACCCCCCAGGAATCATAACATATTTAGAAGAAAGACAATTCTCCATTTGAGGGAGCTACAATGACTCTCATGATACAAGAAAACAAATTAGGTAAATAAACTGGTTGGAATAATTCGGTGTTCTATTTTCCGTGTCCATGTCATTTTTATGTATACCTCACCTTACTCCGATAAAAAAGGGAGAGTTGAATTACTGAAACACAGAATGTTTAAATAACAACAAAAATAAGGTAATCTAAGTTTCTTACTTAGACAGAAAATTACGATCTAAAAATATAAAATGTATTCTCAAGTCACTGCAGGGAGAGAGAATGGGTTTGCACTAATAAATGTCCTGATATCTACATTCCCAGCTTAGTTACCCTTCCATTGAATCACAGGACTCAAGAATGGCTAATATTGATCTACCCACCTTATAATATGTGTCAAAAATTGTATGACGATATCTATACCTCAGAGAAACTTAAGAAAGAGGATAGTTTTCAAAGGGAAATAATCATTTTATATAAACTCTATTTTCTAGAAAGCTCCAGTGGCATTTGTATCCTTTACATATCTTTATGATACTCTAAATCATTTTCTCACAGTTATGCTGTTGAATTTTGTTTATAGCTATGGATTTTTAAAAAGTTTTATTAGAATATTTCCATATGTGTTTGGGAGTTTAGAAACACAGGTGTATGAAAATCTTTCGACTTTCCTCATTTCAGTTATCTGTCAGTATTCTTGGAACCGTGAAGATTGTCAAATTCTGATTTGTTTTTCCCCTACCTTGAGTTTGGTTTTATCTTTATCCATTTTGGATTCAAATATTCTTCAGACAGATCTCTCAGTGTCCCGGGGATGAATGAGAGTTCAGAGGAAGAGAGGAAAGAAGACAGAGAGAGTCCCAGGACTGCTGTGCCACAGTTTGAGATTGGTCTGATGTGCAGGAAGAATATTCTACTCCTCCTGTGAATTATAGTTCATTTCTGTGGCATAGGTAGGACTTAGAAACCTTCAGCAAAAAGGCTTATGATTGACTACAAGCAATAGTTAGAAGAACACATTTTATTTTATGTACTATTTTCTCATGTTTGTCTCAGTTTTCACGGCAGTTATATATTTCCCGGGGTTCAGAAATGACTTTAAACTCTAGTTTCTATGAAATAAGAGCACAACGTCTATTTTTCTATGACGATTTTTCTTGAATTGAAAAATCATTTTGTTATTATGCTCGGTTTAATTTTTTATAAAAGAAAATAGTTGACTTGGCTTTACTACAAGCTTTTTGTAGGAGAGGTGTTAAATATTTTATACAAAACAATGCACTTTTTATTTAAATAACATTTATTGCTTACTGTGTGCCAGACATTATGCTAAAAATCTTTCAAATATTTATTCAATGTGCACAATAAATCAATGAAGGTAGGTATTATTATTATCTCTGTTTTACACCTGAGAAAGAGGTTGAATAAAGAAATGTGGTTACTGAGGTCCTATTTCTGTCTACTACTTGAATTTACTGTCTTAATATAAAACCTCTGATTTAAAAGAAAAAAGTGAAGTATTTTAAAAACATCCATTGGCAACTGGCTGGAAAAATAAGTGTTCCTTCTAAGTTTGATGATTTTGTCGTATTGTTGAAGAATCTTTTAGCATGTATCTTAGTACTCTTCCCTGATTTCTTAGTCTTACTGATATTTATACTTCAAGCTAGAGCTATTTTATATGAGTAATAATAGGAAAAAGTAGGATGTATCTTATTGCTACCTGGTGAACATGGAGCATTTCTCTTATATGGAATACAGATATCCTACATACACAGCAAGAAAAAGGTGATTATAATTCACTTCAGAAAAGAATACCTCTTAGATGAGCATCCATCACAACATGGGAAAACTGAGAAAAAGACTACTAAATAATTGATGTGTCAAAGATGAAACCGTAATGGAATTTATAAAATATTTAGAGGCAAAAGACAACAAAAAACATTTCATATGGACCTTTTGGGTTTTACTAAGAAATATTTAGTTAATTTTCTGAACTTAAAAGCGTATAGTAGAAAAGATAATAAATTAACATTAATGAAATACATATTCAAGTGAAAACAAATTCAGAAAACAAATGCCATGGTATACTCTCAAAATATACATAAATAAAAGTTTAAAAATAGAAATTAATGAATGAGGACCAATGAAAAGCAGTGAAGATTGATCAAAACCTGAAGACTCACAAAAATTTATCTGTGGGTGATTAAGAAAAACACAATATTTAAATAATAAAATTGAAAAAGAAACATAAATTCCTATACAATGGAAATTAGAATATCATGGGAGAATATTCTAAATAAATATATGTAAATATACTTGAAAACAGGATGAAATAGACAATTTAAAAGAAAAGTGCAATTTGCCAAAATTTTATCACGAAGAAATTGCAACTGAAGTAAACTTATATTCACCAAAGAAATCAAATTAGAAAAAATGTACACACAATAACCTAACCAAGTCCTGAAAATCTTCAGTTAAATTTGACTAAAGTTCAAAGAAACTCTAATTTCTCATTTGTGCAAACTGTTCCAGACAATGAAAAAGATAACTTCCTATAGTACTTTAAGGGGCTTTCTAAAAGCTTAATAGAAAAATTCAAAAGCATAGAAAAAGAAAGGAAAATCAGAGGTTCTTCTAACACAAATATTTGCAAAATTTATAAATCAAATAATAGCAAAGTCAAACAATGTACAAAGGATATGCTAGTCAAAAGAGAATTATCGTAGGCATGCCAATATATTTAAAGTAAGTATATCTGTATATATAATTCAACACCTTAAGGAAAAAGAGAAACCTATAATCATCTCAATTAGGTGCAGAAAAAGTATTGGCTACAATTCAATATCCATCATGTTAAAACTTAGAACAGAATTAATAGTATTTCTTAAAATAATAAATTTTTTCCAACCTATGACATAGACAATATTAGTGAAATATTAGAGATTTTGTATTAAAAGTCAGTAAGTAAGGCTGGCCCAGTGGTGCAGCAGTTAAGTTGGCATGCTCAGCTTCGGCAGCCTGGGGTTCACTGGTTTGGATCCTGGGGGCAGACCTAAGCACTGCTTGGCAAGCCATGCTGTGGCAGGCATCCTGCATATAAAGTAGAAGAAGATGGGCATGGATGTTAGCTCAAGGCCAATCTTCCTCAGCAAAAAGAGGAAGATTGGTGGTAGATGTTAGCTCAGAGCTAATCTTCCTCAAAAAGAAAAAAAAAAACCCCAAAAGCCAGTAAATATATGTCTGCTGTTCTACTTATATTTTCTATTGCACTAAAATTTTGACCAGGGCAACAAAACCAGGATCTGTTTCACAAAAAAGTGTCAAGTTTAGTAGAAATTGTGATTGTCTATATAAAATCTCAAGAGAACATAAAGACAAATGGTTTGAATTAAGAGAAGTCTATTAGACTGCTGGATGGAAGATTTACATAAAACAACAGGTTTCCTATATATCTGAAATTAAAAACTTGAAAAAGTAATAATAATTACAAATCTAGAATGAAGATTCTAGTCATAAGAGGAACAACATTCATAATTGCCTACACATGAACTGTAAAAAATGTACTTAAAACTTATATAGAGATAAAATAAAATATTATTTAGGTCAAAAGTGACAAACTACAAATCGTCTAATGATACTCACATATGGGAAGATCTATTATGTGGAATTTGACAAACTGACCAAAAATTCACATGGAAAGATAAAGCGCCAAGACAATAATGACAAATTTGAAGGTAGGTGGCTTTCCTATATATATTTGGACTAATTATAACGTTATAGTGACTTAAAGAGTGAAATACGACATAGGACACAAGTAGTCAAATTAAAAAGAATGCAGGAAGAAATCTATACATATACGGAGCTAAATAGGTCACAGAAGAGGCAACAAATACACTGAAGAAAGAATGCACTGCGCAAATTGGAACAAACTGACTATCCACTAAATGATATGGGAACAGTTTGCTATTCAAAAGAAACCACCTCAGGGGCCAGCCCGCTGGCATAGTGGTAAAGTTCACGCACTCCACTTTGGCAGCCCACGCTTTGCAGGTTTGGATCCTGGGTGTGGCCCCAGACACCGCTCATCAAACCACACTGTGGCTGCAACCCACATACAAAAATAGAGGAAGACTGGCATGGATATTAGCTCAGGGACAATCTTCCTCAAGCAAAAAGGGGAAGATTGGCAACCACTGTTAGCTCAGAGACAATCTTCCTCACACACACAAAAGAAACTACCTCAAACATATTCTAATTATGGAGTGATATATTTTCCTTTGTTTTAAAGTGCAGAATATGTGCCTGATAATCAAACTACCTAACTGGGTTGCATATACTAATTTATATGTATCTAAGTAAAAAGAAAACATCTGATCATGGTATTTAAATGTTTGTCAATTTTGATCTAAATCATAAAACATTTTGATGCATGAAGACAAAAATGTAACCTAATTACAGATGATACTTATACCCTGTCTTTTAATTCTTGCATTCTTAGTGATCATAATTTCATTATTTTAAACGAAGACATCTGAACCAATGATGTAGAGGTTGGAATATAAATGTGTATGTCAACCGCAATTTTCCATAAATTTGAAAGCTACTTATGATGAAATCATTAGCGAGAACAGTGTGAACAGACAGCGTGCGTCCTTTTCTTGAAATTATGCCACTGAACATTAGGTCAGTTGAAGAGATTTTGATTTCTATACATAGTCATGTGTTGCTTAACAATGGAGGAAAATTTCTGAGGAACATGTCATTAGGCAATTTCATCACATGAACATCATACAGTGTACTGAAGGGGATCAAAATTTACCACTCCCAAATGGCAAATGTCTCTTTAACATAAGGATTCCTTTAGGAGGATTACTTTTAAGAAGCCAGTCTCAGAAACGTTTTCTTGTCACCTCCCCCTTAACTGCCTAAAAGAATTCAGATTAAAAAAATCTGTCTTAAGGAGTGAGCTACCATATTAGCATAACGTGAGCTAGGTGGTAGACAAGGAGAAACCTGGAAAAGCCTACTTGTTGGGCTCCCCTCTGTGTTTTGTTTCTGCATAGCCAAACATTTGTTTTCCAAAAGTTTACTTCTCTTCACCTACCTGTCAATTGCCTTCCCTCTCTTTGAAGTCCCCAACTCTCCCCACTACCAACATCTTTTGTCTTTAGCTGAGGATGGTATTTAAGGAGAGGGCTTCAGCCATTTTGGTGAGTTACTTGGTTTTTTACAGTTTCTCTCATGTATACATGTTATTAAAATTTCTTTTCTTTTTCTCTTGTCAATCTGTCTCATGTATATTTAATTCTTAGACTGCCAGAAGGACCTGGGATGGTAGAGGAAAATTTCTTCCTTCTCTATAGTACTTACACAAACAGCCCACTACACACTCAGGCTACACGGCACTAATCTTAGGGGACCACCATCATACATGTAGTCCATTGTTGACCAAAATGTTGTTATGCTGCACATGACTTTAATCCCAACAATAGAATAATAAAAGCTTGTATTTATAGAGTAGGGATTAGGTATGTGAGAAAGCTCATTCTTTTCTCTCTTAATATAAAAACCTTATAAAATTAAGCATTTTGATTTTGAGCTGTTGGTGACCTTGTAAACAAGCAGATATTTAAAAATTTTGAAGGTTACTGAAATAAAAAAATTTGAGTGTGACATTTGATATTATTTGTTAAAATTCTGTATGCACTTATCATATGACCCCTCAATTTGTTTACAGGAAGTTTATTCTATAGGACTACTCACATGCGCTAAATATGTGTTCCAAAGTATTGTGTGGAATTACGAGGCACTGATAATAACTTAAAATCTATTAGTAAATGATGGGCAAATAAAACTATAGTGCTTCCATAAGTAGAAATATTTGTAATGACATGAAGGGATGTTTAAATGCATTAACTGGAAAAAAAGTAAAAAGATCATGGACCTTTTAAAAGGATCCCAGTTTTATTAAAATAAATCTAAAAAGTAAAAAAATCAATTCATAAATAAATTAAATAAAATTAGATTTATCTCCTTTTAAAAGTTGAGTGAATTTGTAAATGGTGAATGAATTGATTGAATTGGTATTGGTATGAGAGTCCAGATTATCCCATTAGCAGCCACTGTCAACCTAATGGGTGAATTTACTTTTAATAATCTTAGTTAATAAAAAATATATAATTCATGGAAATACGCACAAGATATTAGTGTCATAGAATGAAAAGGACATTTTCTAGATTTCTGAATTGCCTTTCTTCATAATATATGCAAAATATTTTTCTGAATAAATAATCATGTGTGTACTTTGTAAAAACATAAATCACAAAAAGTTGTATGACATAGAAAGTGAAAACCTTTAAGCCCTACATTTTAGATATAGTTATTGTTAACAATGAAAATTCCGCATGTAAAGAATGCAGGTTACCTAAAAATCTCCTAATAATGAGATTTCAATTTCAGACTTAAAAACCTATAGATTTTGGAATAAAACATAAAGGATTTGTTTCTATAACATATGGCTCTAATTAATTCACTGTGATTCGCAAATGTGGAAATAATGGCTTCATAAGGCAGAAGTTGTACCGATTTATAAGCAAATTCCAATGCAAGATGAACAGCAATAAGAGAATGACAGAGATGCCTTAAACATAACCTTCAGCGGTAAAGGAAAAAGCTCTCAATACTGCAGTTACGGCACTATCACCAGCATCCTTTTTTATCATTCTTTAATAAAATTAGAAATAAGCATGCACACCAGAGATGCTTGCCATAAAAGGGGCATCCCCAGTCTACTAGGGCACTGGACTTACAGCAGGTTGTACTGCCCTCTGTGCTTACCTTAATACCCGCTCCAGCGGCTTAGAGCGCCACTTCCGTCTTCATTCTCCGAGTAACTGCATTTCCACTCTTTTGTATCTGTGTGTGTTATGGGTCAAATTGTGTTCCCTCAAATGTCATATGTTGAATGTGACCTTATTTGGAAATAGGATTGTTGCAGATGTAATTAGTTAAAATGAGATCATTGGGGTAGGCTCTAATCCAATATGACTGACGTTCTTATAAAAAGGAGAAATTTGGGAACACACACACAAGGAGTGCCTCATGTAATGATAAAGACGGAGATGGAAGGGATGCTTCTCTAGCCAAGGAATTCCAAAGATTGCCAGCAAACCACCAGAAGCTAGGCAAGAGGTATGGAACAGATTCTCTCTTAGTCTCAGATTTCTAGCCTCTACAACTGTGAAGCAATAAATTTCTGTTGCTTAAGCCACTTAATTTGTGGTACTTTGTTATGGCAGCCCTAGCAAACCAGTACAGTGTGTTTTTAATACCCATTCAATCTCCGATTTCCTTAAGCAACCTGTCTGGGTAATTCAAGTTATCTCCCAATGTACGAATTATTCCCTTTTTTAATGTGCTAGTTCCTAACTTGCATAATTTTTGAGTTGCCTGACCCAACACAAATTTTCTCATAAGTCCTGTTAACTTTTAGACTGCAATTTTATGGAAATGTGCGTTCTTTACTCCAACCACTTACTATAAAAATTTCAAGCACACACTAAATTGAAAGAATTATTTAGGGAACACCTCACATTCATTGCCAATACTTCACAATTTTTAATATTCTGCTGTATTTATTTCATTGCATTCCTCTTCATCTATCCATCAAATTGTCTTACTCTTTGGATGCATGTAAAAGTATATTGAAGACTCACACTTCAACAATAAACACGTTATCATGCACATCATTAGCCAGCGTCCAATATTAGTTTATAGTTATTTTCTAGGAACAAAATTACATAGAGTTAATTGCACAAACTTCAGTGTAAAATTAGATGGGCTTTGGCAAGTATATATATACCTGTGTAACCCAAATCTCCATCAAGTTATAGAACATTATCATTGTTTCAGAAAGGTCCATAATGCCTTTTACTAATTAGTTTTAAACACCCTGATACCAGAGTCCATGAATGCTGATTTGTTTTTTCATAGAATAATTTTGCCAGCACAGAAACCCCATATAAATGAAGTCATACAGTGTGCATTCTTTTGTGCAGAACTTATTTTATTTAGTATACTGCTTTTTGAGATTCACCCATGTTATTTTATTAGCAGTAGCACTTTTCTTTTCGTTGACAAGTAGTATCTCATTGTGTGAATATACCCCAGTTTCTTTATTCATTCACCTGTTGATAAATGACGGGGCTGTTTCCAGTTTTTACTGTTAGAAATAAAGCTGTTATATATTCTTATATAAGATGGGGGGTGCGTTGTGTGTCTGTGTGTGTGTGTGTGTGTGTGTTTCTGTCTGTGTGAATATACACTTTCAATTTTTTTCAGAAAATACCCAGAAGCTAAATTTTTGAATCTTAGGGTAGGTGTATGTTTACTTCTGTGATAAAAATATCGTGAGAATTTTTTCCAAAGCTGTTGTAGTATTTGATGCTCCCATCATTTATGTATGAGAATTCAATTTGTTCTACATCCTTGCTCACATTTGATGACCCATTTATTTTAATATCAGCCATTCTTTTGAATGTGAAGTGGCATCTTGTGGTTTGAATTTGCCTTTCTCTGATGTCCAATGATGTGAGAACATTTTCATTTGTTTATTAATCATTCATATTTCTTGCTTTGTAAAGCGTCTATTCAAATATATTGCCATTTTTCAAAAACTTGATTTTTGTTTTATTATTGAACGCAGAAATACATCTATATTATATCCATGTCTATCTATATATCCATCTACCTATCCCCTAGACACAAATATTTTGTTGGAGTCATGTTTTGTGAATATTTTCTTCTAATCTGTGGTATTCCTAGTCTTTTCCTTAATAATATCTTTCGATTAGCAGTAGGTTTTTAATTTTGACATCTATTTTACTATATTGTTTCCTTTATTGTTTTCCTCTCTGTGTCCCAAAAAACTTTTTTCTGTGCCCAGATGATGAAAATATTCTCCTATATTGTCTTCCAGAAGATTTATAATTCTGGTTTTTTAGAAAACATTTTAGGTAGTTATAAAAAATGATACAGAGAGATCCTGTATCAAGTCTAAGAACTTTTGTCCGCCCTAAATTCCGAAGACTATCTCCTATCATTTTTTCTAAAATTTTTATGGTTTTATTTTCTACATCTAAGTCCACAAACTATTTTGAGTTAATATTTGTATGAGATGTGGTATTTTGGTCAAGGTTAATTTTTTGCCTCTGAATGTCCTATTGCTCCAGCATCATTTGTTGAAAAGGCCATCTTTCATCCGTTAAACTGCTTTTGCATCTTTCTCAACAGCTGGGCGTATTTGTGTCAGTCTATTTCCAAGTTCTCTATTGTGTTCCATTGAACTATGTGTCTATCCCTCCAACCAGGAGGGATGGATGCGTAATACATAGGCTTGATAACTGTAGCTGTACAGTAAGTCTTGAGCTTGAGTAGACTGATTCCTCCTGCTTTATTCTTCATTTTCAAAATTGTTTTAGTTACACAAGCTCCTTTGCCTTTCCATATAAAATTTAGAATAACCTTGTCTTTGTCCACAAAAAATTTTGCCAGGTTTTGGTAGGAATTGCATTAAACCTGTATATCAGTTTGAAGAGAATTGACACATTTACTGAAACGAGTCTTTCAGTTCGTGATCACCATATGTCATTCCTTTTATTTAGAGTTTTTTGGTGTCTCTGATCAGCATTTTTTAGTTTTCAGCATACAAGTTCTGTACATGTTTTGTTGAAGTTACACCTAAGTATTTAATTTTTGTGAGTGATTATAAATATTATATTTTTAATTTCAGTGTCCATGTGTTTATTTCTAGTATATAGAAATACAATTCACTATTGTGTGTTTACCTTGTATTCTTGTGACCTTGCTAAACTCACTAATTAGTTCTAGGTCTTTTTTTTATTCTTTGGAATTATTTACGTAAACAATCATGTCTTTTGCATATAGGGACAGTTTATTTCTTCCTTTCGTATCATCTAAATAAACATTTGAAAAATGTCCTTGTGATATAATGCACTTTTGTGATAGGCAGAACTGACCATCAAAAAACAGACAATTGTGGGGCTGGCCCAGTGCTGTAGTGGTTAAGTTTGCATGCTCTGCTTTGGTGGCCCAGGGTTTGGGAGTTTGGATCACAGGTGCAGACCTACGCATCACTCATCAAGCCATGCTGTGGTGGTGTCCCACATACAAAATAGAGGAAGATTGACACAGATGTTAGCTCAGTGACCGTCATCCTCAAGCAAAAAGGGGAAGATTGGCAACAGATGTTAGCTCAGAGCCAATCCTCCTCACCAAAAAAGCAAATAACAAAAACGCAAACATTTATAGTATAGGATATGAGATGGTTACTTTTATGTGTCAGTTTGGCAGGGCTATGCCCAGTAGTTTGGTCAAACACTAGTCAAGGTGTGATTCTGAAGGAATTTTGTAGATGAGATTAACATCTACAATTAGTTGATTTTAAGTAAAGGAGATTACACTCAATAAAGGGAAGGCCTCATCGGATCAGTTGAAGGCCTTAGAAGCAATAATTGAGAGTTCCTGGGGAAAAAGTAATTCTGTCTCAATATTTCAGCAAGAAATCCTGCGCAAGTTTTAGACTGATGGCCTTCCCTACAGATTTCAGACTCAAGATTACAACATCATGGCCTGTCTGAGTTTCCAGCTTGCTAGCCTGACCTACATATTTCAAATTTGCCAGCCTCTGTAGTTGTATGAGCCAATTGCTTAAAATAAATCATATCAGTCTGGGTTCTTCAGAGAAAGAGAACCAATAAAATCTATCTATCTGTCTATCTATCTATCTATCTATCTATCATCTATCAATCTGATGCATATTTTAGAACTGGGAATAGAGTAAATGGATTTTACATGTGGGAAGGACGTGAATTCACAAATTTTGGGGGACCAGAGGCTGGACTGTTATGTTTAATCATGTCCTCTAAAAAGATATTTTGAATCCTTCACCCTCGTACAGGTGAAGGAGACTTTATTTGGAAATAATCTTTCAGATGTAATCAAGTTAAAATAAAGTCATTATGGCGGGCCTTAATCCAATATGATTGGCTTCCTTATAAGAAGAGAAAAAAAAGTCCTGTGAAGATAAAGACACACAGGGAGCATGCCATATGGTGACATAAGCAGAGACTGGAATGATGTAGCTTTAAACGAAGGAAGTTCAAGGATTGATGGCCACCATCAGAAGCTAGGAGGAGGCAAGGAAAGGAGTCTACCCAGCGTCTCAAAAAGAGCATGGCCCTGTTGACACCTTGATTTCAGACTAGCCATCAGAATTGTGAGAGAATAAATTTCTCTTGTTTTAAGCTACTCAGTTTGTGGTACTTTGTTACAGCAGTTCTAGGAAACTACTACAGGGGATATGCATAAATAATTTTCTTCGATTGAGAGACAGGAATTTAACAGTGAAATACATATTGAAAAGGTGTACATTTAGAATATTTATGTTAAAAATGTATATCTAAAAACACACACATGTTTCATATAATGGGGAGCATCTCTCACGATGATTTCATGTGTTTAATACCTAATTCATAAGAATTATTTAAGAATAATTTGAAGATACTTATAAAATTTCAAATGAAATGTCAATATCTCTTATTAGTTTGCTGTTCCTTCTTCCTGATGATGATTTACAAATCAAGAATACTGTGATCAAGAGATACAAAAAAACATAGGTGTGCATTTATTTTTCTGCCCACAAGTAGTATTGCCTTCCACCTCTGTCTTCCAGTAGACCAGTTGAAGAACTGTCAATTATTTCATTAAGTGGAATTAATATGGCCAGATAGAAGTTATCAGTTCTACAGAGTTATGCCATTTGCAACATGGAATTGCTAAGATTTCTAAAAGCTTTCACGGAATGCATCCCCTGCAGATAAAGGGGGACTACTGTACTCATCTGACTCTCCATTCTTGGGGATACACAAGCGATTTGCCCTGTGTCCTCCCCTCTCCCACAGATCAAGAAGAGTTGACTCTTCAGTCTGTTCCACTTTCTGCTTGTGGTTAGGACGGGGTGACTTCCAAGCTCCTTACGTGCAGAAGCAGAAATACCGTTGGGTAGTTTTTTGATGTTTCTTTCTACATTCCAAAAGAGATTGTTTGGCCTAAAACTTTCTTTCTTTACTGGGGCCAATTTTAGTAAATAATTTTTCTAGGAAATTATCTATTTCATCCTGAATTTCAAATATGAAAGCTCAGAAATGTCCCTTAGAATTTTGTCTTCTCCAATTGTCATATTTTCCTTGTTCTTTCTTTCTTTTTTACAATTTTCTTCTTTTGTACAATTGTATTTCTCTTTTTTTTTCAGGATTAGGTTAATTAGGTTTCAAGTATTAATTATATTTTTAATTTTATAATTAATTTCTGGTTTAATCTTTGTCTTTGTCTTTCATTTATCTTTCTTATGGTTTGTTGTTTATTTATCTTTTTAGCTTTTTGAGTTCATTTGTTTTATTTTTTAAAAATTTTTTATTTTTATGTATGCACATATTTAAGGCTATGAGTCTTCTGCTATTCACTGTTTTAATAATATGCAAAAGACACTTTTTTAATGTTTTAATAATCCCTATTTTAAATAAATTCTATAGCTTTAGTTTTTTATTTTCCCCTGCAGCTTTTCTTTAATCAAAGGTTTTCTATTCCTTTAATATGATAGTAATTTTGAGTTTTATTTTATTATAATCAGTGAATGTTGTTTATATTAACTCTACTTTGCAGAAGTTATTGAGAATTTTTTAAAAGAAAGACATGGAAAATTCTCAGGAATATTCCATATGTACTTGAGAAGACTTTTTATTTTTTAAATTTTAATAT
The DNA here is from genome assembly GCF_021613505.1 of Equus quagga. Taxonomy (NCBI): domain Eukaryota; kingdom Metazoa; phylum Chordata; class Mammalia; order Perissodactyla; family Equidae; genus Equus; species Equus quagga. The sequence continues at coordinate 95,779,598 of NC_060271.1, forward strand.
ATACTTAGAGGAATTACTTAGTGATTAGGCTGTTTACTGCTTAAATATCTTTACTTATTCTTTAACCAATTGACCAAATTTGTGCTGAAAGTAGTGTAAAAACTTGTACTTTTATCAATGTTTCTTGGCCTATTTCTTCTTTCATTCCATGTATTCTCTGCTTTTTGAAGGTGTTATTTCGTGCATAGTTATCCAAAATTCTTATCACTGTGAATTTTAGTCTTTAGCATTATGAAGTGTTCATCTTTTCTTTTTATTGCTTGATTGTTTGCCTTAATTCTTCTTTGTGGGATATAAGGATTGCATTCGATATAAGGTTCGATATTATTTTTCCATCTTTTTACTTTTTCCATTGTTTCAAAGATAAAATTTACATAGCATAAAATTCACCCTCTGTATCTTAGAGTTCTACTAATTTTGGTAAATTCATACTGTCAAGTAACTGCCACGACAATCAAGTATTGAACAATTTTATTACCGCTGAAAAATTCCCTCATGTCCTTTTATAATTCAACCATCTCATGACCTCTAGCAGTTAGAAACCACTGGTATGTTTTCAGCTTCTATAGTTGCCTTTTTTAAGAAGGTTATATAAGTGGAATCATGTGGTCTGTTACCTATTAAGTCTGGCTTCTTTCATATAGCACATAGGTCAGCAAACATTTTCTGTAAAGAGCCAAGTAGTAAATATTTTTATCTTTGCAAGCAAGACAATCTGTGTCAGAACTATTAAACTGTGGCAGTGTGGCCTGAAACAGACTTAAACAATAGGTAAATGAATGACATAGCCAGATTTAGCCAATGGATCATAGTTTACTAACTCTAGATTAGTATAACCCATTTAAGATCCATTTATGTTTCTGTGTGTTTTTATGGTTAGTTATTTTTCTATAGCTGAGTAATATTTCATTATATGGATTTACCAAAGTTTCCTTCTTTATATCTGTTTGCAAATTTAAGGACATTTGGATTTTCCCAGTTATTGGTGATCATAAGTCAGGCTACTATAAACACTTTTATAAAGGTTTTTTTCATTTCCCATCCATAAATACCAAGGATTTACATTACTAGATCATATGGAAAGCGAATATTTAACTTCATAAGAAATTGTCAAATTGTTTTCTAAAGTGTCTATATCATGTTACATTCTTACCATCGGTGTATGAGACACCAAATTGTTCTGTGACCCTGCCAACATTTGGAATAGTCAACCGTTCTTATTCTTAGCAATCTTAATCAGTGTGTAGTGGTGTATTATTGTTGGTTTTAATTTACTTTACCTAATACCTAATGATGTTGAGCATCTGTCATATGCTTATTTGCTATCTTTGTATAGGTGTACCTAGGAGATATTGCAGGTTCAGTTCCAGACCACTACAATAAAGTGAAAGTTTCAATAAAGCTAGTCACACAAATTACTTGGTTTCTCAATGCATATAAAAGTTATGTTTACACTATACTGTAGTCTGTAAAGTGTGCAATAGTATTATATCTGAAAAAACAATGTAGATACATTGATTAAAAAACACTTCATTGCTAAAAAATACCAATGCTGCTGGAAAAATGGTACCTATAGACTTGCTCAACACAGAGTTCCCACAAACCTCTAATTTGTAAAAAATGCATTATCTGTGAAGCACAGTGAAGCAAAGTGCAATAAAACAAGCTATAGCTCTATCTTCTTTCTTAAATTGACTGTTCAAAATATTTGGGATTTTTTATTGGGTTGTTTTGCTTTATTGAATTTTAAATGTCCTTTGATTATAATTTATGACATTCATTATCTTCCACTGTTTTATTTTTCATATGCTCCTAAAATACCTATGTTAAATCTTTGATATTTTTTGTATCTATCACTTTCTTTTGTTCCTTTTTTCATTTTTATTTTGTTTTCCTTTTCTTGGCAGTATGTGTCCTTTTTTAAGAGCTCTCTATTATATTTTACATTGAATTTATTCTCGTTTGAGACCCTGCAAATTTATATATATTTTTATGTATTGTTTTATGTTTTACCTCAGTAGCTTTCCTCAGTTTAGTCAATTCTTATTTCTCATGTCAATTTTTAGCACATTTATTTTCTGAGTTTTTAAATATCTAATTCAAGGAATTTTCTAACATCTGCAAAAGTTTTTAAGAACATTAAATCAATTTAGGGCAGGGATTGGAAAACTATGGCTTAAGGGCCAATTTGTCTTACAACTGGTTTTTGGACAGCCCATGAGCTTAGACTGTCTATGACTTTTTTGAAGGGTGGTAAAACAGAATAGGGAAGAATATGTGACAAAGACTGTATGGGACCTGCAAAGTCTAAAATACTTACTCTCTTACCCTTTATAAAAAAAGAATTTGCCAGCCTCTAGCTTGGTATATTATGGTAACTTTTCTCTGCATTATAGTTGAGTTTGGGCAGGTGAATTTTCAGTAGTTTGACATTTTTATCATTTATATTTTTAAATTCTAGTAGCTTTGAATGGATGTAGTCTGCATTTTATGCTTATTTTTAAATGTTTTATGTTTGCCTGGACCACAAATAACAGGTATATTTAGGTAGATGTGGTGGATTTGGGTAGGATGTTGGATTTTTTTTTTTATTCAAAAATATCCTCCACTTTTGTTATAAGAACGTGAAATTTCTTTAATTGATGGCACTTTTTGGGAGTGGAGAGTGGCAGGTCTTTTGATTTTTAGTTCTTTTCTTTCTGTAGGAACTTTAATATCCACCACTGACTTCCTCTTCTCCTTCAACACCAAGTGTCCAGGGGTGTTCCCCATTAAATGACAGTAGAAACAGTGCCTTCCCGAGACTACCACTTTCTGCTCCAAGGGCTTAAGAACTTCTCTCTGTAGATTCTCCAGGAACCGAAACTGTGATCCACCATGTCTCCGTTATCAATATTTTTCACTCAGGTTGAACTATCTCTTTTTGGGTATCATTTTCTCTATTTTATGCCTTTACTGATTTTTCATCATTTCCATGTATTCTCCATTTGATTTTGGTCTTGGCCTGAAATCCAGAGATGGTTCTAATCATTTTGGAATGTTTGCTTATTTACACGTTAATGTCCATGCATTTTCTATCTCCTCATTATCTTATAATTATTGATTATGCTTGGGTTTATTTGCTGCCCTTATTGAACTTATTGTATTTTTTGGAAGATACATAAAGAGAATTAGATTTAAGGGGCTGTCATTAACCTGGAGGAAACTGGGGCTTATTTATTTAAATTACTATTTTTTATTTGTGAAGTCTAAATGCCGCTCTTTTAGAAGCCACTCTTGTTCCAAACTACTTATTTTTCTTTGATAGGAGATATACATAGAATATATATGTGTCTACATGTGTAATTTTTAAAACACTAGCATAATTTTTTAGAATAATTTAAGCTCTATCTTACATGATAAATGTACATTTTAAAATCCATTTTAAAGAAGATATACTTTTCTAGGCTTAATTTATATTTAAACATTAATTTGAATGCTAACTGCTGTCTCTGACTTCCTCTGCTGACTTGATAGTTGATTTGAGAAATTACTAAGAAGACATTGTGTTCCATTTTTCCATTATCTTTTCAAATATGCTGAGCTCTTTTTATTTCTTTTCTTCCCTCCTGGTTAGTTGACAGTGATCAATACCCTTCATTATATATATATTAATTTTCAGTACAAGTGTCTGTAACTCATAATTGAATCTCTTCTTCAATTTGTCCATGTGTGTTGGCCACATTCAAGAGATTCTTATGGAGGGTCCTTCAATTTTCAGTGTGAGTGTTGTAAAGTCAAGTTTCACAGCATCATGTGTTTTCATAGTTAGATTTTGGTTAACTGGTTTGCTAAGTAGTGAGATACTTTCGACATTTAAGCGTTTCCAGACACCTAATCAGTAAAACAGATGACACTGAGTATTTTTTATAAAGACCTTGAAGTGGGTAAAGAAATTATAGATTAGATTGTTGTCCTCTGATGATTTCTACCCCAAATGCTACTAAAGCACTTACATAAAACCCATATGATTCCACAAAGCACTGACTGGATCTAGTCCTAATCTTCTCCTGAGTTAACAAGACACTGATGTCTAGAAGTCTTAGTTGACTTGTACATTGTCACAATGCTAATGACAATGTTGCAACTAGAAATTAAGCCTTTTGATTACCTCTGAAGTAAATTTTCTTATGTACTACTGTATGCTAGATGCTTGAGAGGTATGTCAACTGTTAGTATTTACCAATGAAACCCATACAAATAGTTCTATCCTATTATCCTATACCACAAATTGTCATATTTATAAGTAGTTAATTAAATATTTTAGACATCTTAGATTTCAAAGAGATAAGTAGTTTATAGAGATATGAAAACTATTTCATGTGAAGAAAGCAAACATGGAGTTGGGGAAAGTGGTTAGGAAGGGCTTGGAGCTATGACTCCATAGTCACGTAGCCAATGGAACCCATTCATGTTTAAACATACAGAGAATTAGAAGTCAAAATTACAACTAGGAGTGAGCTGTTTGTGTCTCTAATTCAATTTATTAAATTATAATCCTAAAAATGGAGTTTAATTGGATGCCTCATATTATTTTGGATAGTCATAACATTCTTAGATAAGAGTGAGTCTACTAATCTATTCTCAGATTATTAGAATTTGAATCTTCTGGGAAGCATCCTATTTTACATTTTGTCCATACGAGATTGCCAATTTTCATGTGTTCAGTGTTTTTGCTTTTTACACAGGTAATCTTCAATATTTGTAGAAGACAACTTTTATCACAAGTCTCTTATCCAGTGGGTGGCCACACCTGCCAATTTGCCTTAGGCTGCCCTGGCGTATGTATCTTTTCCAGGGGAAATCATTAATAGCACACCCTCTTACTCTCAAAGGATTCTTCATGGAAACCAAATTATATTGTCATCCAATTTACGCCATCTTAGATCTTCATAACCTCATCTGTTGCTGAGATCTTTGGCCATTGTTTTGCACAGTTGCCATCATAGCAACTAACTCTGAGTGGACTCAGCCCAACTGCTGCCATAGCAACCAACTTCACATGGTAAACACCAAAAGCACCTTAGCTGAAGCGCTCACCTTGTGATTCGCGCTTTCCCCACTGAGGTTTTGATATTACTGCTGAAGCATAAGATTCCAGAAGATCTGAATGACACTCACACATGTACAACATGGAAGCACAGGCAAATTATCACCTATGGGAAAAAACATTGACTAATGGGAAGAGGATCTGATGAATAAATTATTCTCCTGTCATTTTTGGGGATGGACTTCCTGACGAGGAGCAGTATTCTTAGAGTCTCAAAGAAGGCAGCTCTGTAACATCAAGTTACAATTTTAGCTTGATTCTAGGCAGTAGCCAACTAGTAATAAACCCACATATTTGGGTTTTTTCCTTCTATTACTCTCCTTTCCTCTCACTTCTGCTTTCTTAGGATTGCATTCCCTAATAAAGTAGCAAAATATAAGCTTTACTTTAATGCTCTGCATGTTTTAGAAACATATGACTGCAAAGTTGTAATCTGTTGCAAAGTGACTGCATAGGCCCAGAATATTTTTAATTATTTTTGATCTCAGATAGAACTCATTCAACCAAGGGATATGATGTTATTTATTCTGATATACATATATTCATGCATATATATATATACACATACACACATATATATGTATGTGTATATATATATGTCTATGTATATATATGTATGTGTGTGGATGGTTATGAGTGTAGGTATGCATGCATAAAATAGGTGTAAATTCATCATTGTTGTCTTACCCAGGATCATTTTAAGCACCTAGCACATGAAAGGTGAATTATTTGGAATAGCAAGTTTAGAATGGAAAAAGTCTCTATTGATATCCACAATATGCCAGGTATTGTGATAGATGTTTTCACACTCAGCACTGCTGGCATTTACATCTTATAGCCACTCTGAAAATTGGAGGAATTTAGTTAACAGGTTTCAGTTCACATAATTTGTAGTATGTTATATTGCCTTTGTATGAAAATTCTTATTTTCCTCCCTTTTAGATCCCTTGCTATGAGTGGATTATGCTCCCTGACCACGTTGATATCACATTTGGCCATATGTCTTGATTAATCTAGTGAAATGTGAGGGTAAGTAACAAATGCCACTTATGAACAAAATGTTCAAGAGCATGCAGAAGGTTTCCTATGTATACCTTCCCTGTTTTGCAAAATCTACATAAAACAAATTCACAGCTCACCCACAACGAATGTCTAATGTGAGCTAGAGATAAATCTCTTGTGAACCACTAAGATTTTTAGGTCATTTGTACTGCAGTATAACAGATTTTCTGACTTATATTCAGTTAATAAATGGTGATTCCAACATCCAAATGTGTAGGTCTTGAGCAAAGAAGAATAGAATAAATATCGTGTTCTCAAAAGGTGTGGAATGTCATTAGCCATCCAAGACCACAAACATAAAATGTAAAGGAAAATATTAAAAAATCCATACAAAATCCTAATGAGGGAAACAGTCGATAGTTGTTAGAGGAATTTAGGGGAAATAGTGAGTTTTCTTAATTTACACTACCATTCCCCGCAACCCCGTGGTATTATTTCTTCTTCTCCATACCCTGAACCTATAATATTTTATTTCATATGTTTATTTTAAAAATAAGCAGGAACATCCTCTATTTATGTCTATTTTTATTAACTATATACAGTTTTCATTTTACTAATATGTCATATACATTATCAAACTTACAAAGATAAGAGGTAAAATCACGAGACCATCCTGTTGACTTATTTGGTCTCTACTTAGGGCTCTTGATGATTGTGCTTCTGTTCTCACTTATAGACTCCAGTTATGTATTGAAGAATCATGATTTTGGTTGCAAGAAATAGAAAACAATATCTGTACTAAGCCAAAATATAAATTAGATGAATATTGGGGCCCCACACAAACCTAGGAAGGCCAAGTTTGGAAAGCAGCCAAATTCAAGGTTGTTCTAAAGAGCTGAGATTCTGGCTTTATAAAATATGTATCCAGTAAACAGCATGGCTGACTTCCACTAAAATTACAGAAAACAGGGACTTTTCTAAAATGACGTAATAGGTTTGACTGAAGAACAGAGGGGGAGATAAGTCAAATTCTAAAAGTAATTAATTGACATTCTCCATAACCCCAGTTTTTGCAATTTGTGCACATTCAGGCTTACTCTGCTTAGCATACCTCAGAACTTGCATTCTAACCCATTGAATGTTACCCTAATAACTCTCACTCACCTAATCCACTTCAGTTGGTGTAGAAGTAGCAACCACGTATACGTTCACCAGAGGGCTAATAGCAGATGATGAAATAATAGTTCAAATTTATGAAAAATTAAACTTCTAGATCAATCTTTGTGTATTTAGTACTGTTCAGTATCCACTTAAATTTGTTTCATATACAACAGACAAACATTAGAAGAATATTTACAAAAATAGTTTGATAATGCTAGTTATACATTTCTTGCAGAAAATTCGGGAAAAAGTCCTGCTTAGTCTGGGTATTGAGAAACCAAAGTTCCATTAATTTAATTGCTCACACTCTAGATTAAATTTATCAAATGTAGACTGCAGAGAGGAAACTGACAGGGCTATTCTTCTTCAGTTACAATTCTTTATTACCTTTCCCTAAAGATTAACATCACTGTTTCTGTGTTATTAAAGACATTAATCTAAAAATACCTGAAATGACCCTAACAATTGACTTTCTAGTGTGATGGTTTGCTCAGCTGACTGATCATGTTAATTAGATTAGTGAACTATAGAAAATATCCTTAGTTTTAACGTGATGCTCTGAATTTGACAGTTTGGGACCTCTAGACAATCAACTCCCTGTGAGAGAAGATGGGCCATCTTCAGAGTAAGAGTCAAAGGAGCTAATGTAAAGATGAATAGACTATGAAATAAAATATTCTCGCCTATGGAGTTCTGTAAGGACCTAGAAACCCTTCCTAGGAAGACTTTAAATGGAGTGTAATATCATTAGAACACTTCACAAAAATATTAGACACACTTTACTAAATGCGTTCTACTAAGTGGTTTTGTTTGGGAAAAAAATAAGGAAAACTAGAACATAACTACAAAATAGATGAGCTTTTTTCCCCTTTTGATAGTTATCAGGTGTTAAATTCTCTAAAACAAGAGACTGGAGCTCCACAAGCACACCCATTCTTACATGTTCTCGGTGCACGTTGGTTGTACTCTACAGTGAAGGTTTAAAAGAAGCAGTGCCTGATACCTTGAAGAGTAAGTCAATGTGGAAAACACATCAGGAAAACCAGAAGTTTAATGAATATAAATTAGAATGGTGGTGTTAGAACATTGTTAACATCAGGTAAGTACCCGGGCGAAGTCATGTGTTAGCAAGTGGAGGTGGATGTAGCGTTCACAAAGGAATCAAAAGAGAACCAAGATGAATGCTTGTGGATGAGTCTTCCAATATATTTCCTGGTATTTTAAAAGATTTAGGCCTTCCAAGTTGGACTTTTCACACATGATCCGGTAAATAAATTTTTTTTACAAGGCATTATCATTTCTGACCGAGATTGAAAAACCCTCCTAATAAGTCTTCTCATTTCCACTCTGGTTCCAAGTAATGCACATTCTACAGTTCAAAAGTCAGAGACCTTTTCGTATTAAGATCTCTTTATTTTATAAAATGGCAACAAGATTTCCTGGCTATTGTCACTTGAGTGCATTCAAATGCCTTATCAGATGTGCTGATCTCTCTCCAGCCTTGTCCCTTACTTACCTAGCACTTTATTTCCATGCTCTAGCTATATTGGACTTCCAGGGATTTCTAAAATGCCTCCTCCAGTCCTTTCTGCTGCATAAATTCTGCACGTCCACCCTCTCATCCATTCCTCACCTCTTAGCACGGCTACCTCCTAGTCTTCAAATGCTAGCTTGCATTTGCTTTCTCAGAGCAGCTTTCATCAACTACTTAATCATAGGTAGCTGCCTCCTACTATTTGCCCTTAAGCACTGTGTTCTCTTCTTCATAGTGTTTAACACCGTGTACGGCAACATGTTTGTATTAATTAGGATACAGACTAAGCTGCTGTTAAACAAATAAACATATCGAAAACCTGGTGGCAAGATTCAGTAGCCTGAAGAACAGAATTTGATTTCTTACTCCCTAAACAGTCAAGCGGTGAATGGTTTTGTGTGTGTGCCTGTTGCAGAGGTTCTGCAATCTTCATCATGTGTTTTTTTAGCTTTGAGTACAAAATAGTTCAATTTTTCACCAACATCCAACCATCAGGCAAAGGGAAGGAAAGAAGGTTGAGGGAAATAGCACAATAATGGAAGCCATACACACTACTTCCACTGCATCCTATTGGACAAAACCTAACTACGTGGTCACATCTAGTTGAGAGAGAGGCTGAGAAATGTAATCTAGCTGAGTGGTCACCCTCCCAACTAACTCATAGCAAGGAAGAAAGGAAGACTGTGAATAGAGGAGGACAATTAGAAGCCTTGCTAAGGTAAATTTTTTAAAAGGGTGTATGCTCTGTCTTCTCCACTAGACTATAAGCTCCATGAAGACAAAAACATAACTCTTTTGTTTTCTTATTGTCTAGGTCAGTGACTGGCACGTGGAAAGTACTCAGTAACTATACTTTAATTCAATAAATTAAACAAATTCAGAATCATTACTCTAAAGTACCTTATCACATTCCTGTATTACAGTCCTCATAAGCATCTGATATCATCTAATTTACGAATTTGTTTATGAGTGTATTTTCTGTCTTTCCTAGGAAATTGTAAGTTACAAAGGAGTAGGGAACTTTACAATTTATTTCAAAGCGGTGTTCCCAGGACATAGCATGCTATGGGTATTAAATAAATGCATACTGAGTTAACAAATTAATGTAAAAATACAATTGGTCCCCATTTTGTAAGATTTTGGTAAAGTTGACCAGCTGACAAATTTCAGACCTCTTTCCACTATACCAATGTGCCTCACACTTTTCTAATTATCACCCCTACACACTGAAAGTGCCATTTTAGATGTTTTTCCAACCCAATGACCTGTGAAAGTTTAATACCACAGCTCCCCTGTACATACTTTTTTCGGCTGATGAGCTAACATCTGTTGCCAATCATTTTTTGTTCTTCTTCTTCTCCCCAAAGCCCTCCAGTACATAGCTGTATATTCTAGTTGCAAGTCCTTCTAGTTGTGCTGTGTGGGACACCGCCTCAGCATGGCTTGATGAGCAGTGCTAGGTCTGCACCCAGGATTCAAACTGGGGAAACCCTGGGCCACTGAAGTAAAGCACTCGAACTTAACCACTGAACCCAGGGGCAGGCCCTTACTGTACATCTTTTTATGTACTGTGGCCCTTTGGAGGGTTACAAACCATTATAATATTTAAGACGTTTTTGCCTCCCTCCTCCCTTTCTGCTGGAACCAATTTTTGCTCCTTTGGGGATAATATAGGCCCTGTTGAGAATGCTTGCTCTGTACCATGATGCTTATTATTTTAGTTTATTTTAAGGGTGACAAGGGATATCATCCAGGGATATCATGGAGGGACCATGTAAACCAAACTCAATCTTGCTAGAGTAATGTTCAAAATTGTGGATTTGAAAACAAAGCACATGGCCTAATAATAAATTTAATTTAGTCTACTTCTCCTTTATTTTTACTTTACATTTTTGTTTATGGATATCTATAGCCATCATTACTTGAGTTATTATAATTTGTTAAGCACTGGACTAGCACTTCACGTAAGTTTTCTGATGGAAAGTCTGTTTTGTGGGAGAAATTTGTTTGAAATTTTTGGGTTCAGTATAGTTCAAGGTATTTGAAAAGAAAAAGGATCTATTGGGATAGCTGGAGCAAGCAAATAAATACTGTAAAATGTAAGTATGGACAAAGTTACGTGCAGTTTCTTTGATTAAAATTATTATTTCCTATGCACAGTAAAATAATTTTTATGATAAATTTATTTATAATAGATATTATTTAGGTCTAGAATTCCATTACCATATTGTACGATTTAATAGAAGAACTTTTCATGTCAGTGAAATTGCATCTGCCTGACCTACATCTTATTAGCTAATTACAAATCATGATTTTCCTCAATTACATTTTAGAGTAGACTATTATTAGTATTATTACGGCATATTACTGGGGCTAAATGTATAAATAATGTATGCTGTTATATGGACTCCCAAAGTGTGAAGCTATGTTCTTCTTATGAAAAATTTTGTTTTAAAAAAATTCAATGTTTCATGAGTTAACTTTGACAGTTTGTTTCCTGCATGCACATTTGTAAAATTATTTTAATAAAAAACATTTTAGGTTATGTGTGGGGATAAAAAAGGATATTATTCAGGAATATCATTAGTTGACCACACAAAATCAAGCAAATGTTGCCTATAGAACAAGCAAAAAGTGTTGGTTTGAATAGTCTAAGGAGTAACACCCTTCTTATCCAAAAATTCAGTTTTCTGGCAACCTCAATACTCTGGAACATAGCCAACAAGCAACAAAGAAACAAACAAAAATTATGAACTGCTAAACAGTAATCACAAGTGTATATTTATTGCATATTTTAACGTTCCTGTGCTCAAGCCTCTTGCCTGACCACATCACTGTGACAGTATTTATCACTTGTAGTTATAATCGTTGATTTATTCTCTATCTTCATCCCATTAAATTGTAAGTTCCTTCGTGATGAAAACTCTATTCAATTTAATATCATCTCAGAAAACAGAACAATGTTGAAATTAGTGTAGAAAAACAATTTTCGTAACATTATCCAGAGATTATCAACTCAGGTAATATGCCTTGCGCATCTCTATTAACTACCTAACACTGACCCTAATGATTTGCATATTATTGTGTAAATTAACTTAATAAACAATTGCAATAAGTGTAACAAGCTGCTTTCCCAGGTCATACCTAACTAAAAGCAGTACACTGATGGAGCTAGGCACAGGCACCAGGACCACTGACAAAAGGAAGAGGAGCAGTGGGGGAAAAAACAAACAAACTAGAGTCAAAAGAAAATGCCAATGATATGGCAGAGAACAACAAGAGAAAGCCATTACAGTTACTGGAGTTATTAAAATAGTTACTCGAGTTGTTGAATGATATTCCATATATTATATCTTTAAAAGCAGGCAAGTATATAATGCAATACAAAAATATTCTCCTCCAAAAATATGTGCATTTTAAAGCATTGACTCAAACCAACAATCTTCAACTATACGGAAAATTAGTTTCTTAAAACAAGTTATTCACATATGATGCTAGATCAAAGATATTACAATATTACTAGTTCAAGGATTTATTTTGATTCATTTCAACTTTTGAAGAGAGTTTACGTGAAAAGCCTATGGTGAGTTCTTAGAAGAACAAGAATTTTATTTGCTTTGGAAGCTTCTCTGACACCAAAACCATCCTCAAATTCTTACCCTATGCTAAAGCTGGGTTGTAATGACAAATAGTATGACACTGAATTTGCATTAGAGGTTAGCATAAAAAGATCATAAAGAGGAGGTGTGGCTAGTACTTAGAGCGATCCTGCCTTCCCAATTAATTAGTTCCCAATTAATTATTTCCCAATTAATTAGTTCATAGGGGACAGGTAGGTGATTCCTTCAGCCAAATAGCTGAATGTAATATGAATTTGTTCAGTAAAGTCCTACCAGTTTACTTTCTTTGTTGTATTTCTTAAAAGACTAAAACAGAATACGACTTTGAGATTTAGGCATACGTGTCAGAAATTTTTATGCGTCTCTAAAACTCAACATTTTAGGTTAGTATTTCTATTTTCTTTGCTCAGTTGGCCAATTTCAGAAGGAGCCACCAAGTTTCAGATAACCTATAAATATATAATCATATTTTCATTTATCATGCTTTATAAAATATTCAACATGGTGCCCTCCGCCCCTCAGATAGTGCCTCCTCCAAGCTGTTTCTAAGGGAAAAAATTATTTGAAGCATTAGAACATTCTTTTCTTACCTGTAGGTTCTGATATATCATTTTGGGGCTCCGTAGCAATAACCACCACCATAAAACAGAAAACTACCTAAAGATTAAAAGCATAAAAAAAATCTTGGAAATAGTGTAAGTCACTTAAAAATGATCTTCACTATCATTCCTGTTTTGCACAAGATGAATTTTAGGCTCAGAGAAGGGAAGCGATTTGCTCAGGATCATTTATCTAATAATAGGCAGCATACAATTGATGCTTAATAGAGACCCACTATAGTTAAGACCTTCACATGGATTTTTCCATTTAATCATCTCAACCGAGATATGAGGTAGATATTATTGTTATCCTTACTTTACAGACATATCGTGGTAAGGATAAGAAATGTTTTTAAGTGCGGAAGATTCTAGCACTAGAAATCAAGTCTGTCACTTTCTGGGACCTTTGTTCTTTACAATTTTAGTGCTTGATTAATCCCCTATTTAGACAAACTTAAGATAAAAACTTAAATTGTATTTTTATACAGGTTTTATACTTAATTTAAGAATATTTGGAAAATGCAAAGCTTTGAGCTAACACATTTGATAGAATTGGAGCCATTGTAAATAACTGAGGGAAACATTTTAAGGTTAGAGACATCTGAGAAGCTCTCAAATCATGACATGAACATCCGTCTACTTCCATATACATAAAGTCAGTTAAATCATAGTTTGTTAGTTCTTAGATGCACTTTTTTTGGCTTTATGAAATCAAGATGCTCCTTACAATCTTATAGACATCTTATAAATGATCCTGGTCAGGAGGCAGGTGTTACAGTTACTGTCGCATGATTTGTGCAAACTTGATTTTGTTGCATATGACGTAGCTGAACAACTGAATTAAATATTTTTGAAGTTTAAAAACTAAAGACCATTTGTGTAAAAATATGAATACTCTGAATACCTTTCTTGATAATTTCTTGTCAGAGCAAGAAATTCTCAGCATCTACATTTGCAGCATAGATATAGTATACACTCTTTGAAGAAATGCTGCATCCAAAACGTATGGACAACAGAGACTTTGATCTTGCATGAAAACCCTTTGGATGTTGTTAACTCTAAGTTAAAAAATATCCAGAAGCATCCAATCCCGCCTATTAAGAAATTAGGAAAACCTTAATCAATCTTTTACACTTATAATTTCCTTTTGCTGTATGCAAAAACACGATACATGATAAAACATCAATGTATAAATATGTCTACAAAAGATCTTTAAATATGATAAAAATTTTAAGTGATTTGAAGTCAATATTTCAAAGTTTAAATGACAGGGTTTTTTAATATGATATCGAATAATGGGGCATCTTACAGTAGATGGTGACCTGTCAATATTAAAATATGTTAGTATTTGACTTGATGATGATTTTTTGACTAAACTCTATGAAATAAAAGAGCAACACACTTTTTAAAACGTGATAAAATAATTTTAAGATTCTGGATGAATAACAACACAAGTACAGCTGGGAAAGTTTTGTGAAAGAAAACGATCTCAACATGGACAAATCTCGTAAACATAGTGATGAGCAAAACTTGCTAGACACAGGGGCTGGCCCAGCGGTGCAGCAGTTAAGTTCGTGCACTCTGCTTCGGTGCCCCGTGGTTCATTGATTTGGATCCTGGGCACAGACCTATGCAACGCTGATCAAGCCACGCTGTGGCAGGCATCTCACATATAAAATAGAGGAAGATGGACACAGATGTTAGCTCAGGGCCAATCTTCATCAGCAAAAAGAGGAGGGTTGGTGGTGGATGTTAGCGCAGGGCTAATCTTCCTCAAAAAAATAAAACAAACTTGCTAGACATAAGAGCATGTTTATTATATGATTCCATACAATGTACTACTAGAAAGCAGATCAATGTTTGACTTTGGTGGAAGCAAACCACAGGGCAGGACTGGGAAGGACTATAAATTGTTCTAGTTCTACAATGTTCCACACTTGACCTTGTTGGTAGCTATGCCTGTGTTTACTTTGTGGTATTTTGCTGGTCAGAATGGTCATTAAAATTTATCTTAAAAGCTGAAGCCCAATATCCCTCATTGGAGATGGTGAAACCGAGAACTAGTAATGCTTGGCTTACCTAACGTCACATAGGTAAGCAGTGCTAGAGATGAGTCCTCTGGCTCTAGAATGCCGTGTGCAGTTAATTAAGCAGGATTAACTAATGTATAACATATAGGAAGAAGTTAGAACACTTAGGGCATAAGGCAAAGAAATTAACACTACAGACAATAGCGTCTAGAGGAGTGGGAATCACATCAGAATTTCTATATGCACAGCTCTCCTTCCACAAACGAAGCCTAAGATATATAATAAACCCAAGGCTGGACCATTTATGTATGCAGGTTTGTCTGAATAGATGCAGAACAGCATCTCACCTAAGTGGTCCTTCTCCATGTTACACAATGTCCAGTGTATATGCAGGGAAGGATTTATAAAATATACATAAACTATTTCATAATTAATCATGGGCTTTAATTTTATTAATCATTTGTCTTCCAAATTTAATTCATTCCTTTCTTACTTATTGGGTGATTTAAGAGTAATTATAATTTTTAATTATTTTTTTTTTTAGTTTTCTACCTAGGAATTCTTCCCAAGATCAATTTGTTTCTATGTTGACGTCTTTAGCCAGTGGCCAGAGTTCAATTTCCAAATAAATATTTTTTTTATATATCATTACTTTGGAAATCTTTCCATTGGCTAGCATTTCTGTGAATTATACATTCGTAATTACAGCAAATTGATATTTTCTAATTCCAAAATTAAGATATCACAAAAAATTCCTGTAAATATACAGTTGCATTTGCATTCTTAGTGGTTAAAAAATTAGGATTGGATTCAGGCTGATTAAACCAAAAAAGCTATAGCTGCCAGAAAACCATGTTTTTGCCGTTTACTCTGCCATGAAAGATTAACTGCTATGGGAATTGTACTCCTGCTGCATGATACCAGAAAACTGCACCAATGTTTCAGACAGTAGACAACAGGCAATGTTGGAAGGAAACAAATGAGAAAATGTCTATGACTGTCCTAGCTTACTGCATTCTTCCTTGTTGCAGAGTAGGGCGGGAAAACCCAAATAGAACCTGGCAGTCTGAGTTGAGAAGACAGATACCAGAGCTTAAATATGTCAAGATGGCTAGAACTTGTGGGATGGGGTGTCAGAGAGAAGATAGTTTCACACAAAAATAGTTAAGACTTTGCGAGAGTATTAGGTCTAATTTATTCCCTAGAGCAAATGCTGCTCTGGAACTAGCTTAACATAGCTTACAATCAAGCCTTGGAGGGATCAAACTGATAAACAAGTAAGATAACTGCATGCGTAAGCAATTCCAACAGTCTTTGAAATAATGAAACAGAATCCAGTATGCAATAATATAAATTACAAGTCTGACATCTAATACAAATTACTAGGCAAACAAAAAGAGCAGGAAAATACAACCAATAACCAATATGTAGGCAAAAGAGGGGAATCAATTAATAAATGACATTGTGCCAAAAATGCCAGAAAGGAAAATTAGCAGACAATGTTTTTAATAGAGCTATTATAAATCTTGCGAGTATTTCCATATGTAAAGGAAATGATATATTGAAGGAAGAAATGGAAGATTTAAAAAAAGACAAATTAAAATTTTAGAAATGAGATTTATAACATCTGAAGTAAAAATTAGACTGGATGGGATTAACAGTAGATTACACACTACAGAAGAAGATTAACATGGAAGTACAGGAATATAAACGATTGGAAATGATCCAAGGAGAGAAAAATGAATGGTAAAATTAAATAGAACATCAATGACCTGGGGGACTGCACCGAGCAGCCTGACATGGGGTGGTGGTGTTAGGGAATATTTGAAAAAGAGTGGTTGAAATTTTCCAAATTTAATAAACGTTTTAAAACCACAGATTCAAGATATTAAATGAATCCCAGGCAAAAGAAACATAAAAGAAGACATATCAGGACAAATCATAATCAAATTGCTAAAAATCAGCGATGAAAGAGAAAAGTCTTAAAAGCAGCCCGAGAGAGGAGAGGAAACATTACTCACACAGAAGAAAATTAAAGCATACTTCTCTTTAGGAATTATGCAAACTGGAAGGCAATGGAACAACATCTTTAAGTGCTAGAATTAAAAAAAAACATTTACAATAGCCAAGACTTGGAAACAACCTCAGTGTCATTGACAGGTGAATGGATAAAGAAGATGTGGTGTGTATATATATATATACAATGGAATACTACTAAGCCACAAAATAGATAAAATCTTGACATTTGAGACAACATGGATGGACCTTGAGGGTATTATGCTAAGCAAAATAAGTCAGAGGGAGAAAGCCAAATACCATATGATTCCACTCGTATGTGGAAGGTAAAAACACACAAACAAACGACGACAATAAACACATAGATATAGAGAACAGATTGGTGGTTTCCAGAGGGGAAGTGGGGTGAAGGGAGGGTGAAAAGGGTAAAGGGGCACATATGTAGGGTGATGGATGGAAACTAGACTTTTGGTTGTGAACACGATGTAGTCTATACAGAGGTCGAAATACAATGATGTATGCCTGAAATTTGTATAATATTAAGCCAATGTTACCTCAATAAAATATATACATAATAAATAATTAAAGTTAAAACACTGATAAAAAAGAATACTCTCAACCTAGAACTATGTAACCAGTGAAAATAATTTTCAGAAAATAAAGGCAAAATAAAGACTCTCTAAAACAATCAGAAGCTGAGAGAATCTATCACCTTTAGACCTACACAGTAAGAAATGTTAAAGAAGTTTTTTTCAGGACAAAGGAACAATGCCAGCTGGAAGTTTGTGTCTACACAAACTAATGAATAATACCAGAAGTGGTAAATATGTGTGTACACATAAAGGATAATTATTTTCATTTCTTTATTCCTTGTAAAATATAATAACTTGTAAAACAAAAATACTAGAAACGAATTGGAATTTTCAAAATGTATCATGATACCCTGAAACCACATTGTTTCTACATGTATCTTACACCTATCTTAGTTGCATTTAGTTCTTTGATTTTTTTTAATGTTATCACCCTCAAATGTGTCCACTTAAGCAATTGTGTTTTTGTTTTTGTACAACATTTGGCCATACATACATCTCAGACAAGTTTTTGCTGCCTCCTTTCTGTACTGTCCAGCAATGAAGGATACTGTAATAGTCCTCAACTGTGCATGTGTGTGTGTGTGCATGTACGCATTAATTGGGGATTCTTTTTAAATGTTTTTTGTGAGCTGAAAACCACAGTAAATGCAATGTATTGATTTAAAATGGCATTTCTTTCTTCTGCAAGAATATTTACCTTAGCTGGATGGGTGCCACAGTCTTTAAGACATAGCCCTTCTCAGGTAAAGGAACAAGGCAATAACTAAACCAGACTCATTCCCATGCAATAATATATGAATAAATCTTAGAAACTTCATGCTATGTGAAAAAAGCCAGAAACTAAAACTATATTCTGTATGATTCAGATAACATGAAATTCTGGAGAAAGCAAATCTGTAGGATAAAAGACTGCATGGTAGTTGCTAGGGGCTAAGAGTGATGGGAAAGAATTGACTATATATGATTGACTTTTTGCATGATAGGAATATCCTGTATGTTGCATGTGATATCAGCTACACATCTGTATATATTTGTTAAACCTAGTGAATTATACAATAAAAAGGATGAAGGTTATTATAGTAACTTATACCTCAATAAAACCCCTCCTCCTCTAAAACAAAATTCCTTTGATCGTGGTCCTCATATCTCATTTTTGGAGGTAAATTATCTAGAGATTTAGTTAGACTAGGGCATCAGCTTTGTCTTGCCTATGAATTCCATGGATGGTTTTGGATCCACCCTTATTCATTATTCATGTTGCTGAGTATACTGTCTGCATATTTAATCAGTGAAACTTTTTGAGCTGTTTTTCCTTAGCGGAATCCTGTTTGCTTGTTCTGACATCACTCGGGGTATTATTGGAATCTTTGCTTTCAATGTCTGCGTTTGGTAAGTGCGATGTCAACTAATGCCCAAAAGCAGACCAATAGCTGATATTTACTAAGCATTTCTTAGGTACTAGTCACTGTTCAAAACCCTTTACATATATTAATTTCTTGTTGTTCCTAACAACGTTGGTGATTATATTATCCTCATTTTATGCATAAGGAAACTAAGGCAAAAAGAGAGGAGTGACTTGCCCAAGTTCACAGAGATAGTAAAAAGTAAAGCTGGGATAATGGTCACAAGGTAAGTCTCCAGCAGATACTTCAGTCAATTTTTGGCTCTCATATTCCAAATGGCACTGTTTTCACTTTCCTGGATTTCACTGGAAATTTCAAACAACATAAATCTCTATAGTAAACACTTTTAATCTCATAAAAATATAAAAATTCAACACTTCCTTTGCATTTTGACCTGATTTATCAGCCAATCCAGGGACATCAAGTTTCACATCTTCTTCTCCAATTAAGAGTGTGCTCTTCCAAGGGCTGGCCCCATGGCCTAAGGATTAAGTTCAGTGTGCTCCACTTCAGTGGCCCGGGTTCATGGATTCAGATCCTGGGTAAGGACCTACACTACTCATCAGCCATGTTCTGGTGGCGACCCACATATAAAATAGAGGAGGATTGGCATGGATGTTAGCTCAGGGCTAATCTTCCTCGGCAAAAAAATTTAAAAAAGAATACTCTTTTCCTTAGAAATTGGTTTTTACTAATATTAAATTATCAGTATAGTTAATTTTATCTCAGTGATTTTACAGTCAATTTTTTTCTTAATTAAATTATGACAATATCAGGGGCATTAAAACACCTTTGGCCAGCATGGCCAAAAATATATTTTATTCCTTCTGATATAAACCAAATTATTTCTGGATACCTCCTAAAAACAGATAGAAAAGAAATTATGAGTGAGATAAAATAGCCTGTGCAACTTTCCTCCGCCTTGCTGCATTTCCTCTCCTATAGTGACTGTGACAGTGACGTGATTGGGGAATGACTTCACCAAGGCTTATCAACTGTTTATTTTACTGGCAAGACAAGCCTATTATATTAAGAGTTTGAAGGTATCAATACACCTACATGCATCATTTCTTTAATGAAAGAATCCAATATCCTCTTGTCCCCCAGGGAGTCTGAGCTATTGAATTTTGTCACAGCTCTCCACCTCAGTTACTCTAGATGTTCTCAATTAGCATGTTCAATTAAAACTTAGTCCAGAGCAGATTTTGCTGTACCCTAGCACCCTGAGCAGTAGTGGCTGGGTTTCCCATTCACTCATAATACCTAGACCACTGATGCATTCTGGTATTAGAATAAATGTCATATCTCTCCAAAAAGAAATGCCATCAATATTTATATTGCCACCACTTTTTTTTCCTTTTTGTTACTACATCGTCTTATTCTGTCAAAAATACTGTGGAGTATTTGTTAAATCATCTCAAAAATAGTGCAAATTGAACTCCAGTATTTGGAAGTCAAAGAAAGCATCCCACAGCAAGCCTTTATACCGTGAAATCTGCACATGGCCCCGGATCTCTCACAGGAGATCTCATGAGGTTACATGTCCTCCCATCAACTGGTGTTTCTAAACCTCTTCCAGGATTGTTTTCCCAATACACGAGGTTTGAAACTCTGTTTCCTTTGTTGGGATTTCTGTCCCAAGTCTTTTGCTATTGTCCTCCCTAATTGTCAAACTTAGGTTAGATGCTGCGGGCAAGTTTTGGTCAAAGCAGAGGGAATCTTCACAGTCAGATAGCACCCGCTCATGTAGTTGATGATAAGGCACACCAGTACATTGGGGGATTGACCATGAATAGCTTGCTTTCCCATTTCATATGGAAAATAGCCACGAAATGTATCCAGTTTTAACTAGTATTCTCTTTACCCCAGTCCTGTAGTCTTTTTTTCTCTCCAATTTCCTTTTGCTTCATTTGCTGTATCAGTTAGTCTCATGTTTGGTAAAATTTCCCCAAAACCAGACCTTAAAATGATAACCTGAGTGTCCATTTACTTGGAACGTGAGCCCAAGATTATAAATTAGATTATGGGAAAAGTAAGAGAAGGAAGGAAAGTCCCCCAAAAGAGTGTGTTAATAAACGTAGTACAGGGTTGCCAGATGAAATACAGGAAGCCTAGTTAAATCTAAATTTCAGGTAAATAGAAATACTTTTTTATACATAAGTAGGTGCTAAATTTTTCATGAGACATACTCACACTAAAAATTATTGGCTGTTTAAAATTCAAAACTAACTGGGCACCCTGTCTTGTTATTTGCTCAATCTGGCAACTCTGGCACGGTACCACCGTGGATAGTTAAAGATCAACCCTGAGAAGCCATATGGAACACGTTTCAAAGTCATCCCCTCAGAGGACAGGATGGCTGAATCCTTTCCCCGTTATTTTTAGAGTTGCTCTGATTGCTTAACTCTGTGTTCCCTTTCCCCTCGCACAACTTCGTTCAGAGTTATGCCTGCCTGCCTAGGCAATCTCCTGTGTATAATGCTGGAAAAAACGCTTGGTAGAGAAGCGAGACACGTGGCTCGAAAACGTGCTTGACACATGGGGAAAGTGCATCTCTGGTCATGGCTTCATTCCTCTGTGACTACAGCTCGCACCAGGAAGCCCTGTCTCCATGGCTGAAGCTGCCAGTGAGTTCCATCTTCACCATTGCTTCCCCTTTCTTCTTCAGCCCAACACATTTTGGTCCCTAAGTTTCTCAGCATCATTTGTCCCTTTAACTCTTCGTCCCTCTTTAATTAGTCACTTACTAAAGTATTATCATTTGAACCATTTGAGGTAAACTTTATTTCCTGCTGAGACCTCAAGTGACAAGTATATAAAATTTGATGTACTTTTCTGAATATGCATGTTATTATTTCTCAAAATGAAACAGAAACAAGTGAGTGAGAGAGAGAGAGGAAGAGAGCAAGCTTTCTGATTTGTTGACCGGTGGTGCGGGAGGAAGAATCTGCACAGCCGAGCTTTGTCCTTTCCTCCCTTGGGATGGGCCTGTGTTCAGGAAAGCTGCATTCAGGGCTGACAAGTGAGCTCAGTGGACGAGGTTAAAACGGGTGAGTGTGCTCAATTCAAGGAGATGTCAGCAAATCTTTCTGGTTACTTGCCTAAGTCACATCCTCTAATATTTTTCATTAATAAGAAAGCTGATTTTTTTTTATCATTGTTTGTTTAAATACTGTGTATATCTCTCAATTAATTTAGAGAACAAGTATAAAAGAGAAATGCCTTGCATATGGAACCCCCTAAAATTGGATTTAGGGAACAAAAAACAGAGAAAAGAAGGATTTTTTTCTTCTTTTTTTTCATGTGTGTGGGGAAGATTGGCCCTGAGCTAACATCTGTGCCAATCTTCCTCTATTTTATGTGGGCTGCCACCACAGTGTGGCTGATGAGCAGTGCTACATCTGGGCCCAGGATCTGAACCTGCAAACCCTGGGCCGCAGAAGTGGAGCTGGCAAACTCAACCACTAAGCCGCCAGGCCAGCCGTGGAGAAGAAGGATTTTTGATGTGCATAAAACATATTAATTAAGGCCTTAGGCATTGGCAATTAGGGACTGCATAGATCTTTTTACTTTAATGAGGTTCTCTGACATAGACTGTGCCAGGAGATTTGTTTCTTGCTTTTGTGGTTGGCTTTCAATTGGCACAGGCAGGGCAGAGGGTGAGTCTTTAAGGTCTCCTGAGGATGGGCCAGGAGGAATTTTTCTCTTGTCAAGTCACTAAATTTTATGTCTGCTGTTTGTAGGCTAATAGTTGCCTTCATAGAGGTGAGAGCTTTTAACAGACCTTAGCATTCAGGCTCTTACCTGACCTTGAGCTTCAGATTCAGCTAGACTTGGTATTGCAGGTGAGGCTGGGCAGAGGCTCGTCGTTTCAACATTGTTGGGAGGTGTACAGTATTTTCTGCTTTGATTCTATCACTCAGCCAGATTTTCAGGTAGCGTCTTTTAACTGAAAGATAGCTATCCATGTTCCATGTGTAGATGTGAAAAATCCTCACTTTTATTTGCCAATGCCAGACCATGGTACACAATGCTAAATCAGCTCTCGTGAATAATAATAACTGCACTTAGAAATGAACGAGTAAGCTGAAGGGGCTATCATTTCATAGTATTTGTCTTACTTGTAGGTTTCAATGGTCTTTCCACCCACCATCATGACTCTAGATTTGTTTACTAAGTAACTGCTGACACTGGCTTTAGACTGCAAAATCCACGTTGTAAGAGACTTACTCATGGAAAGCTGAGTGATTAGGTTAATGCACAAAAAAGGAAAGAAAACTGGGTGGTTATTATGCAAATATACATCAATGCTTTTGTTGGGTTGATACAGACGAATATTGAGGACTCATAGGATAAGGCTAAAATGATAAAGGACCATTGTCCATTAAACTCTGACTTTAGTAATCGAGTTTGCTCAGGATATCAAAGAGAAACTTGTATAGTTTGAAAAATGATCTTCAGTTTTAGTGTCAATAGTAGTAGTGGAACAGTGGGAGGAAAAGAAGAAGAAGATTAATGGGACAAGCTGTGGAAAGTTAAAAGGAAATCCTTAGAAAAATATTTGTGATTCAATAAAAAAGGATTTAGCCATAAAAATTAGATATTTAAGGATAGGCTAAACAGAGATGAAAGGAAGTAAGCATATAGCTAGGTCCAAAAGCTCTTAACCATGGTATTAGGAAAAAACGTGTAGATGTTTAATTGTTTGATTATTTGAAAAAACAAAACAATGAATGAGACCCACAAAAATCTAACAGAGGAAGAAGACTATACTTTCAAAGAGATGAGAGCCAGAATAAACCAAAAAGACAGACGAGGGGCCTGCCTGGTGACACAGCAGTTGAGTGGGCACTTTCCTCTTCGGCGGCCTGGGGTTCGCAGGTTTAGATCCCGGGTGCAGACATGGCTTCGCCTGACAAACCATGCTGTGGTAGGCGTCCCACATATAAAGTAGAGGAAGATGGGCACGGATGTTAGCTCAGGGCCAGTCTTCCTTAGCAAAGAGAGGAGGATTGGCAGCAGATGTTAGCTCAGGGCTAATCTTCCTCAAAAAGAAAAGAAAAGAAAAGAAAAACCAGACAAACAAAAACCTAGGTGACCTTTTTTTCTTGTAATTTAAAATGATTTTTAGTTAGAAATATAAAGCATTAATCTACTTTATATTGGATTTACCTTTTTTTATATCAATAGACTTTAGAGTTAGAGCAGTTTTAGTTTTATAGAACAACTGAGCACAAAGTGCAGAGATTTCCCGGATGGTACCCCAGCTCCCCTGCTTCCCATGCTCCACCCACCACACAAGCAGCTCCCGCCATTGTGAACATCTTGCCGTAGTGGGGTACATCTGTGACAATGTATTAACCCAACTGATACATTATTATAAACCAAGCGCACAGCATATACTAGGTTCACTCTTGCATTGGACATTTTATAAGTTTTGACTAGTGTATAACGATATGTGCATACATTACAATCTCACTACAGTATCATACGGAATACGTTCACTGCCTAAAACTCCCCTGGAGTCCACCTACTCATCTTTCCCTCTCTGTTTCCCACTACCCATGATTTTTTACTATATCAATAATTTTGCCTTCTCAAGAATGTCATAAAACTGGAATCATAGTTAAGAATCCTTTTCAAACTGACTTTTTTCCACTGAAAAATATACATTTAAGTCCCCTTCATGCCTTTGTTTAACTCAATAGCTCATTTCTTTTTATTGCTTAGTAATACTCCATTGTATGTATGTATCACAATTTGTTAATCCATCTTCCTATTAAAAGACGTTTTGGTTTCCTTCAAGTTTGCACAACTGTAAATAAAGCTGCAAAAAACATTAGCATGCAGGTTTTATTTGTGGATATAAATTCTCAATTTATTTGGGTAAATATCAAAGAGTATGTAGCTGGATCATATGGTAAGAGTGTTTTTAGTTTTGTAAGAAACTGCCAAACTATCTTCCAAAGGGGGTGTACCATTTTGAATTCTTTCCAGCCATGAAAGAGAGTTGCTGTTGCTCCAGATGCTAGCCAGCATTTAGTGTTGTCAGTGTTCTGGACTAAGCCATTCTAATAGATGTGTAGTGGTATATCATTTTTATTTCAATTTTCAATTCCATAATAACAAATGACATTGCACATTTTTTATGTGCTTATTTTCCATCTGTATATCTTCTTAATGAGATGTCCAGATCTTTCACTTATTTTTTAATCAGTTTGTTTGGTTTTTTTACTGTTGAGTTATACATTTCTCAATATATATTTTCTCAATCTATGGCTTGTCTTTTCATACTCTTATTCACATCTTTCACAGAGTAGTTTTTAATTTTAATGAAGTCCAAATTATCAGCTACTTCCTTGATGGATCATGCTTTCAGTGTTGTATCTAAAAAGTCATCATCAAACCCAAGGTCCTCTATATTTTCTCCCACGTTATCTTCTAGGAAATTTTTAATTTTGTGTTTTGCATTTAGGTCTTTAATCAATTTTGAGTCAGTTTTTCTGAAAGATCTGTGTCCAGATTCATCCTTTTTGCATATGAATATGCAGTTTTTCCAGTAACATTCTTAGAAAAGATTATCCTTTCTCCGTTGAATTACCTTTGCTCCTTTGTCAAGGATGAGTTGACCATATTTGTGTGAGACTATTTTTGGGCTCTCTATTCAGTTCCATTGATATATTTGTCTATTCTTTTGTGAACACCACACTGTCTTGATTACTGTAGCTTTATAGTAAGTCCTGAAGTTGGGTAGTATAAGCTCTGCTACCTTGTTCTGCTTCAATATTGTGTTGGCTATTGTAGGTCTTTTGCCTTTCCATGTAAACATTAGAATCAGTTTTTCATTTCCACAAACTAACTTTCTGGGATTCTGGCTGGGATTGCATCAAATATGTAGATGAAGTTGGGAAGAACTTATATCTTAACAATATTGAGTCTTCCTGTCCATGTTCCTGGATTAATTCTCCATTTATTTAGTTCTTTGATTTCTTTCATAAGAGTTTTGTAGTATTTCTTATATAGATATTCTACATATTTTGTTAGATTTATACCTAACCACTACATTTTTTGATACTCATGTAAAATATTGTGATTTTTATTTCAAATTCCAATTTTTCTTTGTATTTATATAAGAAAAAAATTTTAATATATGCTTTATACTAATGTTGTATACTTGTTTTAGTTACAGGAATTTTTTTGCTGATTTTTTGGAATTTTCTACATAAATAGTCATCCATTTGTAAACAAAGATAATTTTATCATTCCTTCCCAATCTGCATACATTTTGTTTCATTTTACTGTCTTATTGCATTAGCTGGGAATTTCAGTATGGTAATGAATAGGCGTGAAGAGAGTGGCTATCTTTGCTCTGTTCCTAATCTTTAGTGGGAAAGCATCTAGTTTCTCCCCACTAAGTATAATGTTATCTATAGGTTTATTGTAGTTGTTCTTTATCAAGTTAAAGATGTTCCCCTCTATTCCTTGTTTACTGTGAGTTTGTATAATGAGTGAGTGTTGGATTTTGTCAAATGATTTTTCTGCAACTATTGATACGATCATATGACATTTCTTCTTTAGCCTCTTGATGTGATGGATTATATTAATGACATTTCAGATGTTGATTAGCCTTACACACCTGGAATAAATCCCACTTGGTTGCGGTTTATAATTCTTTTATACATTGTTAGATTTGCTAATATTTTCCTGATATTTTTTGAAAATATGTTCATGAGTGGTATTGGTCTGTTGTTTGCCTATCTTGTAATGTCTTTGTGTAGTTTTGATATTAGTGTAATTCTGGCCTCATAGAATGAGTTAGAATAAGTTAGAATGAGCATTCTTTCTCCTTCTATTTTCTGAGAGAGACTGTAGAGAATTGGTATAAGTTTTTCCTAAATGTTTGGTAGAATTCACCAGTGAACTCATCTGTGCTTAGTGCTTTCTGTTTGAAAGGTTATTAATTGTAGATTCAATTTTTTTAATGAATATAGGCCTATTTAGATTATCTATTTCTTGTTGTGTAAGTTTTGGTAGCTGTGTATTTTAAGTAATTGGTCTATTTCATCTAGATTATTAAATTTGTGGGCAAAGCCTTGTTCATAATATTCTTTTATTATCCTTTTAATGTCTATGAGAACAGTAGCGATGGTCAAGTATGCTTTTTCATTTAAGATATTAGTAATTTATGTCTTTTCTCTTTTTTATCTTAATTAGTCTAGCTGGAGATTTATTAATTTTATTGATTTTTTTCAAAGAACAAGCTTTTGGCTTTGTTGATTAGAATTTGGCTTTTAAATCTGCAATTGTAAACAGCAATTGGGAAAATATCCTTAGAGATTATGACGGCTATGCTAGGTGGTTATAGAAAATCTGATGAGATCCAAGACTGGAAGAACAAGAAAATCAGTGCAAAATACTCAGAGGAAAAATAAATGGCTAAGTTTCAAGATGCTAGAGTTATTATACATGCAAATGTAGGTGTTGTCTTTCTGATGAGGTCACATGGTAGAGAAAGGTACAAAATTATGGAATGGATTGGATGTTGATCAAATGAGAAAATGTCTTCTGGGTGAGGGAATCCTCTTATTCATGAAGATGAAAATGAACAAGATACATTTGAACAATGAATGCTTTTGGTGAATCATAATATTGATTTTACCTTTTCTAATCACAGAAAACCTCAGAAGACAACATATAGAGGAATTTTTTAGAAAAATAAATTTCCAGACCATAAAAGAGAGAGAGAGTGAAAGAAAAGAAGACATTCACATTCAGCAAGAAATGTAAGCTGTATTTAGGATAGAAAATATGAAAGAACCTATCTAGGTAGTTTTTTTAACACCTCTTCTCTCTGACGTGAATAGGGGAATATCAGAAATATATATCTATATCTATATATATATATATCTTACTAGAGATAAAGAGAAATGTAGAAGAAAAAATATTCTTGTCAACATTGAAATAACAAAAGAAGAGAAGAGCTCAAATGTAGAGGAAAATAAATGCCAGAGAGGTATTACTCTTAACATGGCCTCCAGGACCTACCAAGAATCAACACCATCTGTAGATCAGGAATTTGTTGAGGGTGATTCTGCAGTTGGAATGAAAGAGGGGAGCAAGGGTAAACCATCCCGGGACCAAGGATTCATAAGTCCAAGAAATCCAAGGACAAATGAATTCATTTCAAAATGGCTGTGACAGCAGCTGTTGGGCCCAAGACAAGAAACAGAAGTTATATATCAACATACACACTGTACAAAAGGACAAGAACCAAAGGAAATGAAAATTAAAAGTTTTTAATATATTGGAAATGTGCTTTATATAATATCTGGCCACTGAAGTTTTCACAACTGCAATATGTAGACCTTTTATTATGTTAAGAATGTCAGAATACTATAGTCTTAGACAAGAGAAGGATTATTTTTTGAGTGCCTTGTACTCTGCATTTTTAAGCAGTGCATAATAGCCTTTCGATGGGCTATTTCTACAAACAAAATTAATTTCACAGACTGAAACTAAAAAAGTTTCACATTTCATTCTCCTTATCTCAGGGACTATAGTTTTGCCACAATATTTGGAAACATCACGAATCAGGTGTAAGCCAATACTCTGTTAATGTTTTATATTCTATTTAACTCTGGATTCTTCAAAAAAGGGAAATATGAAAAACCAGGTAACTGCTAAGATCTCAAAGGCTTTCATTGGAAGACATTCTCTGTTGCCTCTGCTGAAAGAATCTAGTTCTAACAAATAGCAAGAATCACTTTTGCTGAGTTCAGCAGAATAAGAAAGGATGAATCTTGGATTTCACTTACTTTTAACTAAGAGACCTGGACTATAGTCCATACTCTCCAACTAGAATTCGTATAGGTGGCATTTGTAATCTGGTTAGGAACATAAACCAATGCAGATAAAGGGAAAAAAATCCATCCCTGCTACTATCACTTTTTAAACAGATAACTTTCCTGTCTGGGGTTTCCTCTTATGTAAAAATTAATGGTAAGAATAGGTGATCTGTGAGGTTTCTTCTAGCTCCCAAACCTTATGTTTTAATATTAGAAGAAATTTGCCTTAAAACATACCATTATTCTTGATAACATAAAGTAGAAGAAAGCTTGTTCCATAAGTGACATATATGATAATATACTTGATAAATTTCTATAACTATGTTTATTCCTGTGAGTATTTATGAGGTTTCTGAAGCAGGCAGAGATTTATTATTACTTACAGCAATAAGCACTCCGGGTCCCCACACCCTAATTTCCCTCCTCTGGGGTAATGCAATGAGAATCAGATGTAGTCCTATGTGTACTAAGGTCTATACCGTAAGTGAGGAAGCTTGATGGTTATACAGGAAAACTGGTCCAGCAGCCTTCCTTTCCTCTTGAGCCAGGAAGGGAGAGAAAACCATCTCCCTATGGCAAAGAAATTCTCCCCCTAGGAACACAAGGGGAAAGATTCGCGTTTCTTATCCTTTGAAATACAAATCAATATTTCTAGGGAGAAGAAAAGCCAAGCCTCTCTGAATTTACAACCCCTGGAATGTCTTCATGGCTCCGATTCTCATCCCCTGTGAAATGTAAATACATTGCTCAGACAGGTAAATCTCTACCAAAGGTCTCTCACTATTTACTTACCCTTGAGCTTCAAAATCTCCGAATGACCCAGGTCTCAAATTTCTGTCCTCAGAAAGTCCTACACTTGCAGAAACATAAAAATGTTTATGTCCTGACATTATTAAACTATATTTTCAAACTGGAATTACTTTTAGAACTTATTATCCCTTTAGATCAATGGTTTTCAGTGTGTGGTCCTTTGACTAGCAGCATCAGTACCAGCTGGGAAACACAAATTTTTGGACCCCATCCTGACCTTCTGAATCAGAAACTCTCTGGATTGGATCCAGCAATCTATTTCTTTTTTTCAAACTCTCGTGATTTTGGTACACACTCAAGTCTAATAATCATTGCTTCAGATAAATAATTAATGGTATTGATATGTGAGAATGATTTTCCTTTCCAGTTTTTTTTTTTATTGTGGCAGTATACATATAACATAAAACTTACCATCTTAATAATTTATAAGTGTACAATTCAGTAGTATTAAACGCATTCATATTGTTGTACATTCTTCACCACCGTCCATCTCCTGAACTCTTTTCATCTTGTAAGTCTGGAACTCTATACTCGTTAAATAATAACTCTTCATTTTCCTCTCTCCCTACTCTTTGGCAACCACCATTCTACTTTCTGTCTCTATGATTTTGGCTACTCTGACTATCTCATATAAGTGAAATCATACAGTATTTGTCTTGTGACTAATTTCTGCTAGTATAATATCGTCAAGGCTCCTCCATGCTGCTGTATATGTCAGAATTTCCTTCCTTTTTAAGGCTGAATAATATTCCACTGAACATATGTGTCACATTGTGCTTATCCATTCATCCTCTGATGGACATTTGGGTTACTTCCATGTTTTAGCTATTGTGAATAATGCTGCAATAAGCATAGAAGTACAAATATCTCTTCAAGATTGGGTTGTGGGGGACTGGAATTGTCCACCCCAAGACATGTCTCTTTGGCATGAGGATTATTTTTGAGCTGGTTACTTTTGAAAACTGCAAACAGGAAAGAAACTCTAAAAAGTAGAATTTACTTACCCTTTGTTAAGAGACATTTACATTTGTAAGGGAAATCTCCATCTGTAAAGGTGTCTCTGTACCAGGAAGAAGGAGGGATGACCTTATCTCTAGAAACTCTTATCAATGCAGAAGTCAAGGACTCAAGTCTTCATAATAACCTGACTCTTGTTTGCTGTACTTGTCTGGTAATCTCTCATAACTGACTCCCCCCACTCCCAAGATTTTCCTTTGTCTTTAGCTGAGGGTAGTATTTAAGATGAGGTCTTCTGCCATTTTAGCTAGTTGTTCAGGTTGCCTGAGCCTCTCCCATGTATGTATGTTATAAAGCTTTGTTTAATTTTTTCCTGTTATTCTGTCTCATGTGGATTTAATTCATTTTCTGGCCAAAAGGACCCAGAGTGGGTAGAGGAAATGTCTTCCTCTCCAGCAGGGTTTTCAATTCTTTTGGGTGCGTACCTAAAAGTGAAATTGCTGGATCATATGATAATTCTGTTTTTAATTTTTTGAGAAAGCACTATACTGTTTTCCGCAGTGATTGTACCATTTTTCATCCCTACCAACAGTGCACAAGTTTTCCCTTTTCTCTACATATTTGCCAACCTTGTTATTTCCTGTCTTTTTTTTTCTAATAGTAAATATCTTAGTGGATGCAAGGTGGCATGTCATTGTAGTTTTGATTTGCATTTCCCTGATGATTAGTGATGTTGAGCATATTTTCATGTGCTTATTGGCCACTTATATATTTTCTTCTGTGGAGAAATGTCTATTCATATCCTTTGCCCATTTTTGAATTAGTTGTTTGTTTTTTCTTTTCTTGAGTTTTAGGAGTTCTATATATATTCTGGATATTAATCTCTTGTCAGGTATATGATCTGCAAATATTTTCTCCCATTCTGTGGGTTGCTTTTTTACTCTGTTGATAGTGTCTTTTGATATGCAACTTTAAAAAATTTTTCATGAATTCCAATTTGCTTATTTTTTCCATATCCTGTGCCTTTGGTGTCCTATCTAACAAATCATTGCCAAAGCCAACATGGTGAAGATTTTTCCCATATGTTTTCTTCCAAGACTTTTGTAGTTTTGAGTCTTACATTTAGGTCTTCAATCTATTAGAGTTAACTTTTGTGCATGGTATTAGGAAGGGGTCCAACTTCATTCTTTGGCATGTGGATATCCAGTTTTCCCCACACCATTTGTTGAAAAGACTGTCCTTCCTCATTGATTGGTCTTGGCACCCTTGTCAAAAATCATATGACCTTATGCAAGGGTTTATTTCTGGGTTCTCCATTCTTTTCCATTGGTCTATTTGTCTTTCTTTATGTTTGTACCATGTTGTTTTGATTGCTATAGCTTTGTAGTAAATTTTTAAATAAGGAAGTGTTAGGCCTCCAGTGTTGTTCTTTTTCAAAATTGTTTTGGCTATTTGGGATCCCTTGAGATTCATATGAATTTTAGGATGGATTTTTCTATTTCTGCAAAAGAGTGTTACTGGGATTTTGAATTATGCATATGATTTACGCTTTGATAACATTGTGTTGATGATTCTTCAGCATTGAATCTGTAGATTGCTTTGAGCAGTATTGACAGCTTAACAATATTAAGTATTCCGATTCATAAACACAGGATATGTTTCCATTTATTTTTGGCATCGATGAATCCAATATTTAAGCATCTTATATGTGCCTCACGCTCTAGCTTACACATCCACGGGTTGGATATTGTAAGTTTTATATAAGGGCAGAAAGCCTTCTTTATGAAATCATGGATTAAAATTGCTTCATTACACACAATATTTGAAGTTCAAGTTGGTATAATATGCAATGTTCCTTATCCTGATATTTTTCGGTATTTGCTCCAAAATGGTTACTATGCATTCCTAATCCAGGTGCTTAAAGAAATAAAATTTATTTCAATGAGATAATGAGCTATCATAGATTTTAGGATCATTCCATTCTACATTTTATGAAAATTGTGAAGATTAAGTTTAAAATTCCATTAGTTGTTTCCTGGAATATATGATTTCTAAATTGAAAAAGAAAAATCCTTGCAAATATTAATCATATTAATATTTCCTGTATACAAAATGAATTATTTAATGATACCGTATAGATGAAGAGTTTAAATATTCCTTAGAATAATTTGGGTCCCTACGTAAGTTTTGGTATTTTGGCCTACTACATTTTTTTTTTCTCCAAAGATTGGCACCTGAGCTAACATCTGTTGCCAATCTTCTTCTTCTTTTTCCTTCTCTCCAAAGCCCCCTAGTAATAGTTGCATATTCTAGTTGTAGGTCCTTCTGGTTGTGTCATGTGGGATGTCACCTCAGCGTGGCCTGTTGAGTGGTGCCATGTCGACGCCCAGGATCTGAACTGGCAAAACCCTGGGCCGCCAAAGCAGAGCACGTGAACTTAACCACTTGGCCATGGATCAGCCCCATACTACTTTTTTTAGTTTTAGTAAATATGGAGCAAAAGATTACAGACAAAATTGTCCGCAGAGACTAAATTATCTGTTAATTTTATTATACCACATTCTTTCCTATCCATACATCTTCACAACCTAAGTCAGAGTGGCATTTTGTAGTACCTACAGACGTATTTAAACTGATAGTCTCAACACTGGCAGCACCCAGTTTTAAAATTCATTATAAAAGAAAGTCCTGACGAGAGCAATTGTCAGGAAAATAGATAATTTAACTCAGTAGGAGAAGAAAGCTCAGAACTCACAAAAGTTGACACTATTGTCTGTGTCTCAGATAGAACTTGACTTAATTTAAGAGCACCCACAGAATGGGATAATATAGAGCAGAAGCATATTTTACCTGTCAAGGACAAAGTGTGTAGGAATTTCTTCACCCTTATATTTTACTACTTTTACACATCACAGTCCAATAAGTATTTTGCTTGTTTTTTATTTTTGCAAAGCACAATAAAACCTAATTTTAAAAATGAGCAGGAATGGTCTATTTCATTCTCTATGCCCTCAGTAGACAGCTCAAAGGCTCAGTGACTGTCTGTAGACAAGGAGTATGTGGACCTTGTTGCGGTATTAATAACAGTTTTGCAGGCAGTCAATGGGAAGGGCTGCGGGACAGTTGCCTTGATGGATCGCTCACCATGATTACTTAATATTTGAGTTACTTAATGTGATAGATTTTATTCATTCCTTATTATTTTCAGGCATGAAATAAATTTACTTAGGAATTATATTCATTTTTTTAGGCCACAGAGTAACGTGCAGGCACTGTGCATGTAACTAGAAATTTAGTCTCACCTTGAAAGGAAAAGGATTTATTAATTTCTTCAACTTCAACTAATACAGTACTTCTACTACACTTTCAACTGTACATTTATGAATGATAACACCAACAATAATATAATAAGAACAAAAATGGTTGAAGTCATTCAAATAATTTGTGTTTCAGGAAACAGGCATTTATTATTTGCCAATTAAGAAAATCTAACCAGTTATTTTCAAAATAAATTCAGCACAATTGGCTGAATTTATTTGTGCTTATTTCAAGGATTTAGCTCAAGGCTTCTTCAGTAGTTTGACATTTATTTTCAAAGGGGAGGAAATAGAATTATAAATATTTTACATACATATACTTTTATTTTCAGAATACTAAATTTTTAGAATCTGTGAAAACATACTCTGAATAGCACCAGACCTTCCTGAAATAGCACATGCTGGGTGATTAAAATCTCTTTTCTGAAAATGAATTTTTTTCTGCTAAATTTTAGAAAAGTGAAGAAATGTAGAAAAATGAAGAAATACTATGAAATAACTTGAGATCTACTGCCCTTTGGCATTTTGAGTTAAGTCATAGTATACTGCTGAGGCACTTGATGAGTCCAATGGTTTTAGTTCAGAGGTCAGTAATTTTTTTGTGAAAGAAAAATAGCAATTTTCTTAGGATTTGTAGGCCATAGAGCCTCAGATGTTTGATGTTTCTGTTGAGAAACAGAGCCTTGGAGCTACTTATTAGTGCCTCCAGGTCGATTCCAATTCGTAGCGGCCCTCTGTTCAGCAGAGCAGAATCCTGCCCGGTCTTTTCGCTCCATCCTCTCACCTTCCAGTGCTATATCAGACAATGCTCCACGGCTATTCACTGGGTTTTCAAGGCTAATATTTTCAGAAGTGGGTGGCCAGGTTCCTCTTCCTACTTTGTATTAGTGTGCAAGCTCCACTGAAACCTGTCCACCATGGGTGACCCTACTGATATTTGAAATACCAGTGGAGTAGCTTTCAGCATCACAGCAGCATGCAACTGCCACTGCATGACAACCAACAGATAGGTAGTGTGGTTGCCTCACTGGGAAATGAACCCAGGATGTGGCGCTGAGAGCACCAAATCTTAACCACTAGACAACCAGGGCTGGCTCTTCGAGTTACTTTTTCTGTAATGTTTGCTGATAATCCCCTATTTGACTAGGCTTAATTTGAATCACACAGTTTGGGAAGACCCTTACCTGGCCAAGAAAAATGTTAACATTAAATACTTCTGATGCACACCAATGTGAGACAGTTGTTTCAGGAGGAAAAACCACAAACACTTGTGCAGTCATTTGATTTGCATGCTGAAGTAGCTGCTATTTTTTTTTTTTTTTTCCGGTGAGGAAGATTGGTCCTAAGCTAACATCTGTTGCCAATCTTCCTCACATTACTTGAAGAAGAGTGGCCCTGAGCTAACATCTGTGCTAATCTTCCTCTATTTTGTAGGTGGGTTACCACCACAGCATGGTTTGATGAGTGGTGTAGGTCTGTGCCTGGGATTTCAACCCACTAACCCCAGGCCGCCAAAGCAGAGCATGCTGAAATTAACTGCTATGCCACCAGGCAAACCCCATAGCTGCTTTTTAAAAACATCATTTTAATTGAAAGAATGATCTACACTCAAATTATGGTATTCAGTCTTGTATATTTGATCAATATTTCAGAAATGAAGGAAGTGAGCATTGTATTCATGGCCAATGGTAAAAGTTGAGATTTTAAGTGAAATTTAAATTTATGGAAAACTTATATCTTCCACCATAAGCTTAATAGGTCCCCAATGAATAAATACTTTTCTGATGAGATCTATGCTTATATTAACAAATATGGCTGTTTGATATTATATGAAATGTGTTAACATTTGGATAACTCAGTGAGAAAATATTTTCTAAATGATCAATGTATGGTGTCATAAAATCATGCATGGGTAAAAAATCCATACAATGTGCAATATAGACCAATGAATCTTTTTTTTTCTCCCCAAAGCCCCAGTACATGGTTGTATATTCTAGTTGTAAGTCCTTCTAGTTCTTTTGTGTGAACCACTGCCACAGCATTGCTATCAACAGATAAAGGGTGTGTGTCCATACCTGGGAACCTGGCCTGGGCCACCAAAGTGGAGTGCACCAAACTTTAACCACTAGGCAATCAGAGCTGGCTTGACCAATGAATCTTAATATAATGGAGTAGGAATAATTTACTTGTATGGTTCTGAATTTCACATTGCAACAGTTTTTTAAGGAACTACCACTTGTCAAGTTTTGGTGTAGTATCAAAGAAGAACATTCATAGTTTTCTGAAATCACTTTTAAAATACTCCTCTCTTTTCTAACTACATGTCTGTGTGAGGAAGGATTTTCTTCACATAACATCAACCAAAATAACACATCAGAATTAACTGAACACAGAAACAGACGTGAGAATCCTGCTTTCCTCTCTTGAGGCAGATAATAAAAAGATTTGCAAAATGTTAAAAATGACACACTTCTCAATGGTTTTTGATTTGGGAAAATATAGTTATTTTCAGAAAAATATTGTTTATGTTAATGTGTAATAAAATTTGTTCTTATTCTTAAATGAATTAATAAATCATCGCTTTTATAATTTCTTAAGTTTTAATTTCTAAATTTGCAAGTGTTGACATATAAAACTCATACAAACACAAACTCTTTAGGGTCCTTAATATTTTCTAAGAGCACAGATGTTCTGAGAGGTAAGGATTAGGAGCCGCTGCTTTAACAGATCCTTTCCTTCCCTGGTCATGCTCACTTTGACACCAACATCTTAAATCCAAAAGGCAAATATCTAAGATGATAATAAACTTGTGAGAAACTAAATATTTTACATGTGTGTTTAATTCTATACAAATATATGTGTGATTAATTTTAAGGGGAATATAATGTTTTCTGAAATTGGACTTTGATTTCCTTTCATTAAGCAAGTGATTAACCCTTAACCACTGTAGATGTGGGACTAGTCCAGGTCCACTCTGACCCTCTTCCAGGAGTGGAATATTGTCCTGACTCATAATATATTTATCTTTCAGGGTAATTATGACTGGTTCTTTACTTTTTAGGTTGTGTTTGCTCGAGGTATCATCTTCAAACCCTCACATTTATCGAATGGTGTGGAGGTCAACGAGCCTGGTCCACATGTTTTGTCACTGGCTGGCTGGGCCATGAGCTGCTGCTGCAGGTCTTTCTCTCTTCAGGTAAGAGTTCTGCTTTGAACATGTTCTGTGTGCTCAGGCACTTTTTCCCTCAACATTCTTCCACCAACTGCAGCAAATAAAGGGAGTTACGTATGGAAGGACAGGTGGTGCATCAGCGTGCGTATTTCCCTTTGTTGGGGAGATTTCTGTACCTATAACAGTTAAATGAAGACAAGTGTCTTGTTGCA
This sequence comes from Equus quagga, assembly GCF_021613505.1. Classification (NCBI taxonomy): domain Eukaryota; kingdom Metazoa; phylum Chordata; class Mammalia; order Perissodactyla; family Equidae; genus Equus; species Equus quagga. Next base: position 95,816,958 of record NC_060271.1, read on the forward strand.
AGGATGAATGCATGCATGAAACATGGATGCCATTGTGTTTCCTATGCACTCATTAGTCATATTTAGTCAAAGATAACTACGGGCATCACTGTTGAATTGCTTCATGGTGATCACCACGTGGCTTATTTGTCTAGAACTATGGATTCAGTGTAACAGTTTTAAAAGTATGTTTATATGGAAAAAAGAAAAACTATGGTAAACTGCAATTAAAAGTTTATGGAAATATCATTGCATATGCTAAAAATAAAACCATCTCCCCAATTCTCAGAAAGAAAGAAAAAGAAAGACAGAAAGAAAGGAAGAAAGGAAGGAAGGAAAGAAGAAAGGAAGGAAGGAAGGAAGAAAAAGAAAAGAAGGAAGGAAAGAAGAAAAGAAGGAAGGAAGGGAATGAAAAGAAAGGAAAACAAAACTTTTTGCTTTCACTTTTCTTCTGAGGCCTGTCTTGGCCAACCTGTGGGTATTTTGGTGACAAAAAGGATTGGTCCTTTTATTACCAGGTTTTTGTTTTGTCTCAGATGGCATGATCTGTACCTACTGGAAATTTGTCTATTTAAAGACAATCCATCTTGCCTTCTCTAAGAGGATTTTGCCTTTTGTCACAAACATTTTTTCCTTTGTCTCTAAGATCAAAACAATGTAGGGAACTAATCTTGGTAATACTTAAGAATTATAAACTTGCTAGTCAAAAATAATACAGGCAAGCAGATTTTAGTGAAACAATGCTGACATCCAGTGACTGCTTAAGCTAATACAAAATTTTGTAAATAAACTTAAGATGTGAGAGAGAATGTTCATTTATTTAAAGGTCTAGTCAAAGTGAAATACTGTTATCTGCCTGACTGATCAATGTGTCTAGGTCAGAATCTAGGAAACACCTTGCACAGTCAATATTCCTGAAGTCTGTGGATTATCAATGACTGCGATTCAATAAATGCCTATAAAACCATTAACGTTAAAGTTAATGTGCCCACTGCATATGACGTATTTAAAGTTTTCCCAATGTCAAAGTGTAGTTAAAAAGATATATGAATAGGAATTCATTTTATGAAAATGGACCCTGTCCCCCTCTGAGAGAGATTAACATTTTATCATTACTCTTATAATATATGTGTATGCATATGTTAATTAATATATTTCATCAGCAAAATCATGTATAACTTTTTAAAACAGTTGCTTTATGTATTGAATATAGATATATTCCTGCCAAATTAAATGTAACATCTATACTAGCAAATATACTAACAAGTATATTAAATCAATAATAAAGTTTAAAAACACTCAGTTCTGATGTATCCACTTCGCATCACTCATCTAGAGCTAACATAATTCTTTTAAATACTTTTAGGGGCCAGCCTGGTAATGCAGCCATTAAGCTCACATGTTCTGCTTCTCAGGGGCCTGGGGTTCGCTGGTTCGGATCCCGAGTGTGAACATGGCACCACTTGGCATGCCATGCTGTGGTAGGCGCCCCACGTACAAAGTAGAGGAAGATGGGCATGATGTTAGCTCAGGGCCAGGCTTCCTCAGCAAAAAAGAGGAGGACTGGCAGTAGTTAGCTCAGGTCTAATCTTCCACAAAAATAAAAAATAAATACTTTTATAGTAGCAGTCCAATGGTGCTTAGGCTTAAACGCAAATTTAGCTGTTTTTTACCATTCATTTCTTTTTATGGGTACCAAAACGCAATATCTCTGGGTCTTCTCCTTCCTTGGTTAAATATATAAAATGCTTGTTAATTGCAACACTTGCTTTTTGTACACCTATTATATGCCAGAAGATGTATAGAGTACCCTCGAAGAACCTTGGCATTAATATTAGAGGTTAGTTCTATGCTTCTTACATTTTCCATGCAATTAAACCAAATTCTTCCTTCAGTTTTTTCTGCTCCTCTTCTTCCATGCTGATGGTTGGAAATCATTAAAGCAATCCTGATAACTGTTTTTAGGATGTCAACTCTTATTAGATGGAGATTAGAGTCTTTCAATATTTCATCCACAGTGATACCATTATTTCTGATTTTAAAGATTTATGCTTTTACATTCAACCATTGCTGCAGATAAATGCTTTTATCATTCCACTGTCAATACTGACATTCACATTTTTGGGTGTGTATATATATTGCAGTGCATATATTTATATGCATATATATATAGTGTGGATAGAAAAATCCATGTCTTCTTTTTTTATTAAGAGCTTGTTAAAAGTAGGAATGAGTATTTAATTTTATCCAGTTCTTCCTCTTCTTCTTCTTTTTTTTTTTGGTAAGGAAGATTGTCTCTGAGCTAACATCTGTGCCAATCTTCCTCTGTTTTGTTTATGGGATACCTCCACAGCATGGCTGATGAGTGGAGTAGGTCCATGCCCAGGATCAAAACCTGTGAACCCAGGTAGCTTAAGTGGAACACATGGTACTTTAACCACTCAGCCACAGGGCTGGCCCCAATTTTATCCAATTCTTGATGCATCCATGAAGAATGACAATATGGAATTTATTCCTTGTCACTGTTATGATTAATCTTATTATTAGTAGATGTTCTACTGTTGAATCCTACTTGCATACATAGGTTAGTTTACATAGCTAGTTTTTCACTTAAGAAGCCCAAAAGAATGCAAAAAAGTGAGTAGCTAAAGATATGGCCAGGACAGTGTGGCAATTTCTTAGAAAGCAGAACAGGAGGGATTTGTAATAGGTCGTAGCCTGGCCCGATCTACAGGGAGATTATCTGGTATGCTCTGTGCCGTGATTGGTTTTGTTTCTTGCTTAGGAAAAGTTTAATATCAAAGAATAACAAGAAAATTCCTCTCCTTTAGTAAAATAGTACTTACCTTAACAAAATGACTAGAAAAGTTTATCAAAGCAAGCCCTGGAAAAGTCTTTGTTACTCTTGTAATGGAATATACTATTATTTTTATTTTCAATCCCATTTTTATAATGTTGAAAATGCAAAATTTCAAGGCCTTTACAACATTTACCTTAAATTTTGGGGTGTTGTACAGACATTTGCCCTGTTCACCAGATTTCCCAGAATCCTTCCCTGGAATCTGTAAACCTACACGCCGTTCATTAAAAATAGGTTCTAATCTATACAAAGCCCACGAGTCCCAAAACTTCTCAGTCCTGCATTTAGAGTCATCATTTTCTTTCTCATTTTGTTTTTCCTCCTGCTATATAAGAAAAAGAAAAGAAAATGACTGACTTCTCAGTGAGTGATGCATCTCAATTAACTGTGAAACACTAGTGAACAGTTGTCAGTCCCTTACTTGTCAAAAAATATAACATTGTTTGAAATTTTAATGTTGTAGGGTATCTTACTATCTATATATGCAATTTTCAGCAGTATTTTCCTTTTTTCTTGACTGCCTTTTAAGATTAAAAAAAGATATATAAACTCTTATTAGTTGTTTAAATAAGTTAGCACTGTAAAGGAATTGGTAAGTGTTTGTAAATGAAAATGAGGCATTTGTAATTGTCACTTCAGTTGTTTTGTCTTTATAAAGCAATATATTTAAAACTAAACCATTAACAATTGCAGTTTTGAAGAGTTTTCAAATAGGTACACTATTTACATAGCACATTTTGAAGGACACAGGGACTTTTCATAGTGAAGTAGAAATAACTCCTTAGTCAATAAAACAAAGCATAGTCTTTCTTCTTTATTACTTATAATAAGAAAGTACATAAAGACTTATTCTATGTCATCATTATTCACCTCTTCAGTAGAGTTGAAAAGAGTTCATGAAAATTAATGTTCACAAAAGTTAATTCTTGGTAATTAGAATGAGGAAGAATAGAAGACTAAGACGTCAACATAATTGCCTTATCCTCAAACTATTGTTACTCCCAAGGTGTGACTGTGATGTTGACGGGTTCTCAGCAGCCTACACTGCACACGGGGATAACAGGCCTAAGAGGAAGGGCACCTCACTTTCATTGTGATGGATTTGTCCAAGTGCCCAACAAAGTGCCTAAAGCTAGCAAGTATTCAATAAATATTAATGAACGAATAGATCAGGCTCTGTAGGACAATATCAAAAGGAAGAGCCTGCAGTATTACTGACTTGAGAGTTTTATGTTTCTGTATCTTTTCTTAGCTGCCTTTACGTGGATTGATGCCTTGATTTCCCAACTGGAATAATGGCTTTCTAAAACTAGGGACAATATTTTCTGCCAATTTCTTCTTCACAGCAAAAAAGCACATCACATCTGTTAAACAGTGATTAGTTAGATAACCAAATAATTTTCCTGACAAAAAAAGAAGTAATTTTGTATATTCCTAATAATATTATGAATAATATCAGAAAAATGATATTACGAATAATAATTCATAATAGAGTACTTGCTCGAAACATTATATAGTTCATATACGTGGGCACTGTAGAAAATGTCCATTTTTCATAATAAGTTGGATGGATTGTTTTTATGCTTAATATACTCTAAATTCCAATTAACTTTTCATTGCACATTTAATTGTACCACAGATCATTTTAATTACTTAGGAGTAGTAATGGATTAACTAGTTTTCCTGGTACTTCCCATGGAATTACCAAACAAAGAGTTATTCTCCTTTCCTTTCCTGATAGAATTTGTCTCTAGTTATATACACACTGAGTGCTTTCTTACACTAAACCAATTTCCTTTTTTCAAATATTACAGAAAACATCTCTTGTCTTGACAATGGAAAATGTTCAAGATACTGAGGGCCATTAATGAAGTAATTTTGAAGACTAATCTTACTCTGTGTTAATACTAAGCTTACTGATATTTTCAACAATGCATTAGTATATAATTTAAGGTGAGTTTTAGAGCCAAAAGAAACCACTGAATTTAACACGGCATTTTGCTAACAGAAGTCCTTTTCTGCATGGCAAACAGATGAAGCTGTAACTCTCTTGAGTTCAATTTGCATATTATCTAATATTTTCATGCTGAGAAAGCACAGGCATCATCCTGAATTAGAGGCACTTAGCAATTCCTCTGCACAAAACCCATGAAACAGGCAAATGCCCATTTATTTCCTTAAAATGCAACTTTAGACTTACATCTGACTTGCACCCATCTTATTCGTAAATAATAAAAGAACTATTTGTTTAAACACTGCCAAACCACTGAAAAATAAAATTTATTTCTTAAATCCTTATTTAAAATAATATAATTTAATATTTTAGTATATATAAACATGTTTTGATTCTAAGGTAACAGTAGAAAAGAATCAGGATAAAAATCCTATAGGTATTTAAAAACTATAGATGTTTCATGAGCAATTGCTACTTGGGTAAAACAAAGTTTTGGTTCTGTCCATTTATATAACCATCATATTTCCATAGATTCAGAAAATACAGCTGGTGTCAAAAACAACCTCAGAGAGACAACTTGAAATGTAGAAGTTGGAAGCTGGTGTAGCATAATGGAAAGAATCTGTAGAAATTGGAGAAGATCCAACATAATTGATAATAAAAAAAGTAACATAATAACAGGTATTACTTGTTATGTATTTTTTTATGTTTAAATTCTTTCCATGATATTCTCATTAACTCTTTTAATGATAAATAATCTTATGAAATTTGTTTTCCTGAGTTTACAGATGAAGACGTTGAAGCAGATGGACTTTAAAATACTTGCCCGCGATCATGTGAATAGTAATTTCAGGACCCTGGGTTCAATCTCTGATAGTGCATCTTAACTATTTTATTTCAACAGTTCTGCTACTAATAATGGGAATCTTGTTCTTCAAGTCCAAGATTCTTGCTTATCTTTGAAATTCTTATAACAATAATATAGATCTGATAGGTTTATTGTCAGAATTAATAATGCTAGTGGTTATTTTAAAATTTGTATAAAGCATTCTACAAATGTTCACTCTTATCTTAACGTATATTAATATGTATCACCCATGGATATGTCAATGTGCTTATGTGAGTGTTTGTCCTATCACGTAGATCGAATGTTGCCAAATTTTTTCCGTAAAAGGCTTTATAATATATATTGGGGCTTTGTGGACCATAATGTCTCTGTGTCAGTTATTCAACTCTAGCACTAAGCAGCCAAAAGTACTATGTAAACAAATGAGTGACTGTGTTCCAATAAAACTTTATTTACAAAAGGTACTACAAGACTAACTAGGTTCATAGGCCATAGTTTCAAACCCCTGACTTCAATAATGTTATTGGCTTAGACATGACAGAGGCAGAGATATTATATTTAAGTCTTATCGTACAGACTCTAAAACCGATTGCGGCTGCAGACGCACATTATATTGAATCTTACAGATAATGTCACCATTGTAGTATCTCCATGATAGAGAGCGCTGAATTTCAGCCTGGTAACTTCCTAGCATGGTTGACTTTTGGGATTCTGATTATACACTAAGTATCTCAACAACTCAGACGACAAACACATTATATTTCTAAAGCCGCAAGTGAGCAAACAGGTTGACACTTGAGTTAATAATTAGATGAACAGAAGCTAGTTTCACATATGCTTCCCATGCAGCTATTTTAAATTGTACATAAGGCAACTGGAAGATGGAGATTTTATACACAATGTCAAGAACCACTTTGGAAAATGTGATTCTATGTAGAAGCAAATTTCTGAGGAGGTCTCTATTATACTTAACTGGCAGCTTGACTGCTGAGCAGATGATGCTAATGCAGAAGGTACTGCATAAATTTCTCATTAAAACAGAAACACGGACTTTTTACATGAAAGCAGTTTAACTCCCTCTGACTGTATCTGCCGTTTGTTTCCCAGTGTACATCAAGTTTGAAAAGAGAAACTTTATGTGTGTTTTTGTTGTTATGAATGAAAAACTAAAATGATATGTTTGGGAAAACACATAGGGAACAAATATTGCATGTTTTTAAATGTAGAATGGTGCTCGATGGAAACAGTCTTTAACTCTATTTTCTCTACCTTTAAAATATAGATGTAATTTCACTTGAAAGTTAGGCTACAATACCCTGGGTGACTTCAGCTTCCATTAAATTAATGGAAATTCCAAATTTTGGACTTCTTCATTCTCAAATGTCCTTGCCTTCAACTTTACAAAATTTACACATGGACTAAATCACCTTCCTGCCCCTCTGAAACAAACATCTTCTGTACACACACATACAAACACACGTTCACTGTAAAAATGTGCCTTTACTCCCAGCCTTGCTTGCTTTCTTGTGTTCCTTAAAAAGAAGAGCACCTCTTCTCAGGCAAAGCTAATTCCTCTTCCATCTCTTCTCTAGCCCTTTAATCCTCTTATGGCCAGATGCTATTTTATTCTCTTTCTGAATCCTCCATCTGTCTCTCCAGAATCTTTTGTCTCTCTCTTCTTTCACTCGTTATCCTCAGCCTGAAAAGCTCAAAATTCCGCTAGATCTTCTGTCTTAGACATTGAATCTTCTCTAGCTGTCATTTTAATTTTCTTCTTTCTTTCTCTGCTACATGTCCTGAAAAAACAGTCTCCATTTTCTTATTACGTTTAAAGTAAGATATCCTCTGGTCCTGTTCTTACCAGTATCTAATAAATGTGTAATACAGCTTTTTAGCTATTTCAGGAGAATGGATCCTTTTAACAATGTCATGAAAGTTATGGGTTTTCTCCCTCAATACTGCACATACCTGGAGAATCCTTTATACAAATTTAGGGTGATCAGCCACCTTGAAGCTCTTCTATGATGGCAAGTGATACACTCTTAAGCTAAGCAGACCAGCACTCCTTTCTGTAATCAACTCCTACAGATTCCAATACCATCTAAGTAGTCATGAATTCTCAACCCACGAATCATTGCTTAAACTCCTTCATGATTGCTAGATCTTCTGCTGGACATCTCTACTTACATGTTGCACATTCGACATGTCCTAAATTACCTATAATAGTCTCTCAAAACTTATCCCTTCCCTTCTTTCTTTGCTTTTTTTTTTTTTTTGAGGAAGATTAGCCCTGAGCTAATTGCTGCCAATCTTCCTCTTTTTGCTGAGGAAGACTGGCTCTGAGCTAACATCTGTGCCCATCTTCCTCTACTTTATATGTGGGATGCCTACCACAGCATGGCATGCCAAGCAGTGCCATGTCCGCACCCGGGATCTGGATTAGCAAACCCTGGGCCGCCAAAGTGGAACATGCACACTTAACCACTGCACCACCGATCCAGCCCCTGCTTATTTCTTATCTTGATGAAATGCAACATCACGGTCCAAATTGTGAGATCATCTTTGCCACTTTTATCTTTTACAGATGATCTATGAGGAAGTCATTCTGACTGTACTCCTAAATGTCTCGGATCCTCTCCATGTTCTTTCTACCTATTGCTACAGTTTCTGGATCTATTTCCAACCTCACAGCCACAATCTTTTAACTGACCATCATCATTACCTCCAACACCTCCATTCTAGAGTCACTCTCAGTTAATATCTGTCAAGGCACCTCATACACTAAACATAATACATTCAATTTAGCTTAGCTATAAAGGTAATTTAACTCCTGCCTATATTTTCAGCCTAATGTCCTGTCGATCATTTATATTTAGCCTGACATCTAGTCATAGTGAAATATTTGTGTTTCCCAAAAGATAAAATATAATTTCTAGACAGTTTGGCTTTGCACACATGATTAACTTTGTTCAGAGTTTTCTCCCTTCTCCTGAGCACGGAGAAACTTCTTCTAAACCTTTAAGACTCAATTCAAGGATCAACGCCTGAGGGAAACCTTGCCCAAATCACCTTTGCAAACTTTGATGTTACCTTTCTTCAGCCTCAACAGACTTTCAGTGAGGAAGCGGGACAATCCAAAGAAACCAAATAAAATAGCTAAGTTAAACATTTTACTACAATGGAGCTGTTTGAACTACTATTTAGTTTCTCACATAATTATGAAGGCCAATTTTTATATTTGTCTAGTTCTCGACATTTTTTACCATTCTTGCGTGCATGTCCCAAATAGCCTGTGTGCTTTAATTTTACATATCTAAGTATTAATAAACTGTGGTAGTCAAAAAATGTCCCCCCCAAAAAAATGTCCATGTCCTAATCTTCAGAACCTGTGATTATGATAGGTTATATGGCAAAAGGAAATTAAGTTTGAAGATGGAATAAGGTTGCTAATTAGCTAAGCTTAAATTAGACAGATGATCCTGTATTATACAGGTGGGTACAATGGAGTTACAAGAATCCTTGTAAGAGAGTCGAAGAGTAAGAGAAGGATGTGATCATGCAAGAATGACCAGAGATAGAGCACTGCTGGTTTTGAAGATGGAGGGGGCTGTGAGGCAAGGAATTAGGGCGAAGCTGGAAAGGGCAAAGAAGAGCATTCACCCTTAGAGACTTTCGAAAGGAATACAGCATTGCATTTTAACCCAGCGAGATCCTTGTTGGACTTACAACTTACAGAAATTAAGATAAGAAGTTTGTGTCGTTTAAGCCACTAAGTTTGTGGTAATTTATGAGGATGAGTATAACAACCAACATTCACCTTTCTATATTTCTGACACAAATCTTCACTACTGAAAATGCAAAATTCTGGAGAATATACCATTAGAAGAATTAGGGAAAAACAGTAAACAAATTAAAGTTTGAAAGACTAGAAAATAAAAATAAAAAGCAACCAAAAATAACCAGAAGTCTTAGTTTTTACTAAAATTTAACAGTGTTTATAATGCATCTACAAAGACAGAGTAAAACCAACAAACTAAAACTTCAGAGAAATCTTCAAATACTTAAAACTATTTCATCCAATATATTTTTCTCTAAATTTTATAAACAGCTAAAAAAACCAATTTTTGGAAAATTGGTGTAGTAGGTAAAATGGATGAATTGGTCACTTAGAAAAGTGATAATTATGGGAAAGAATTTTATGAGAATTAACTAAGAACCCTATAGTAAAACAACCATGTTGAAACACCCTCTGGGCTTCCTGGAAGTTATCAGAATATTCCTGATGAGTCCTATATTGATGTGAACAATAGAAATTCTTTCTTTTGTACTTCTGAGCAGGTGAGACATGATAATATCATGCTTTCATTTTATATATGCTTTATATCCTATCTCTAGTAGCCTGTTAATTAGGTTTTAAGTTTTACTAAACCTTGGAACTCATGAAGTAAGATTAGAGCATATAGAGATTGTAAGGGAATTGTAATTTAATAGTCTCTCAGAAAGGTGAGGTTTATTTTTCAAAATGTTTCCATTGAGCATTTTTTGTCTGTCGTTTTTTTTCTTTTTCTTTTTCCTGGTCCAGAATTTGGCAAACATCCTGAGGGGAACACTATGAATATAAGGCTCCCAACTTCCTGCCCGAAAATCTGTTAGTTTCTCTGAGCCCCAAGTGTGGGCCTCCTGAGGTGTGGCCCTTCTTCCTTCAAATACCCTTGGGAAAACGTGGCTGCAGAAGCCATTTTATTTCTCCTGGTTTATCCTTTCTCTGAAGTCTTAACCCTCCAGTTCCTCAGGATCTCTTTGAAACTTGAAAGAAATCATTTCTTTCTTTCTTTCTTTGGCTTTTCTTTTTTATCAGATGGGAGCATTGGTCTATAGTCATTCCATCTCATCCAGGAGTGGAAACTCCCCTGATTTAAAAAAAAAAAAAAAATTATATCTGAAGAAAGTGTTCCTATGTCATTCTCTAGTGGGTGTTTCCAGGATACTTTGGCAATATAGATAGTTATATTTAGAAACCAGCATCACTTATAAGCCACCTGCCACTTCCAAAATATTATTGAGTAAATACAAGAAGATATAGAGGGCCTGTTTCTTTGAGCAGCCATTGTTTTTTCTAATTACTTATGGTTTCATCCTTCTGTCCTGGCACTTCTCCTTTTCACTGGCCATTTTGTTTGCTTATTATATTCCCTTTCAGTTAGAAAGGAAATTAGTATATCTTTTGGTTGAAGGGAATAAAAATATAAGAAAATAGTTAATGAGATTCTTACTAATACAAAGAAATTTAAAGTGTGAAAAACAATCCTTAACCTTTGTACACAATAGTATTATACAAAGTTAAAAAACTTACATAGTAAAGAAAAGTACATGATACAAAGAAAAGTTTGTCTCTCCCATCACTTATTATCCTCACCTATCCCCTGTTCTTCTTCCCAAAGTTTACTGGTGTTACCATTTTTTTGTAATTCCTTACAAAAGAATAAAAAAAAGAGAAAGAAAACATCTATGTATATTTTTAATTCTATGCAAAAGAGATACATTGCATACATATAATTACCAAATAAAATCATTTGTAGATTCATTCATTAAGGAAATTTTTTCTGAGTGTCCATCATGTTTCTGGAACTGAATTCTAACTTTGTCATTTGCCAGCTTATGACTCTGAGCAAGTTTCCTAACCTTTTTATGTCTCAATTTCTTTACATTTAAAATAGATGAAATAGTTGTACCTGCCTCAAAGAGTCTTTTATGAGAATTAAGTAAGTTTCTATATGTAAAAGTGCCTGTGGTTTCTTGCCTGATAGATAATAAGCATTATATAAATGTTAACTCATTGTTCTTGTTTCTACTACTGTATTACAGGTACCGTTTTAGACACTGAGAATTTATTAGTAACAAGGCTGACAAACATCTTGATTAAAAGAAGCCTATATTCACATGGGGGAAAGGACAGACAATAAACAAATGAACTAATAAGTAAAACAATAATATCAGCTATTGACATGTACTACGCAGATAATATGAAGTTGATATAATAGATTAGGACCAAGTGGAGATGGGGGAAGTAATCAAGCTAATTCTAGTACAGTGATTGGGGAAGGTCTCTGAGATAATGATATTTGAGCTGGGATGTAAAAAGTGCTAGTCTCATGTGGATGAGAGGGAATGTATTTCAGGTAGAGGAAAGAGAAAGTAAAAAAGCCTCTGACATTGTTGCTGAAACCAAAGTGGATTCCCTCCTGGCGAGTTCAATCAGACTCTACACCAGAAGTAAGTTGTCTCACAAAGCAGAGTCTATTTGTGGCAAATAAGAGACCATGAGGAATCATTTCCAAAGGCAGGTGTCCCAAACGAAGGGAAGCAGGGACATTTATTTTGGATGGGGAATGAACATTCAAAAGGGAGAGGTGGCTAATCGCTTGCACAGGCTCAGTTGGAAACATGCTTCCACATACACTGCAGGTTATGGTAATAAGGCCTAAGCTCCTCCTGGAGAGATCTTAGCATTAAAAATAAGGCAAAGCTAATAGGCATAGATCTTGTGGCGAGGCCTGGTTTGGTGCAGGGTGATTGGTGATTGCATCTCCTTAACATAAGAAAAGGAAAAAGAACAATTTGGAGAAACACTTAAAATATCCAAACCCACCCTTGTGTTCCTGGGGTAACTGTTGGTGACAATATGAGTGAGCTGGATGTTTCATGTAAAAGAAAAATGTTGGCGTGGCTAAAAGCGGTGAGCCTGGGAGAGTGGGATGAGAGAGGATATATAAAATATAGCCAGCCCTGGTGGTCTCATGGTTAAGATTCAGCACTCTGAGTGTTGTGGCCCCAGTTGGTTGTTTCCCAGCCAGGGAACCACACCGCCATCTGTTGGTTGTCATACTGCGGTGTTGCTGTGATGCTGAAAGCTCTGCCACCAGTATTTCAAATATTCGCAGGGAAGATGGTGCAAAAAGACTGGGCATGGTTCTGCTCTGTTGTACAGAGGGTTGCTGGGAGCCTGAATCGACTCCACAGAACTGACAACAACAAATATAAACACATGCGGAGAATATCTGTTATTGGCCATAATAATACAGCAAGTGGTACCAGAATTGTCTTTCTATGTACACAGCTATAAACTGGACAAACTCCATAGAGTAATGGCTTCCAGTAAGTGCTTCCAGTTGTCAGAAAACAGGTAATGTAAAGCTGTGTCCTCTGTCCACCTAGGAAGTTTGATGAGAGGTACTTTTCTCAGTGCAGGGCAAGGTGGTAGAGCCCACTCAGAGGGCCCTTCTTGCTAAGCTGAGAAGGCAGACATCACGGCTGAAGCGGCTGAGAACTGCAAGGGTCAAGAGAAGATATTTGTACAGGAGGGTGAGGAGAGGTTGAGGGGTAGACTGGTAGTCTGTACGTGGGGTTCAACAACAGATTCTTGGCAGAGAACTGGCCTTCAGATACACTGGCTAAGACTCCAGAAGGCCCAGCAGAGAGCAGCCCAGCAGAAAGCAGCTGCTATGGGGCTGAGAGCAGAACAGATCCCGGAAGTCACGTCTTCTGTGAAACTTTGGAGTTCTGGCCTAGTAGCTGAAGGGATCTTGCTGAGCATCTCACACATTCAGATAAGACAAGGAAAGAAAGACCAGGATGCTGGAGAAAAGACTACAAGGTCTATGACCTAGAACAAGGTTTAGCAATCATTTTCTATAAAGGGACAGGTGGTAAATATTTTTATCACATTTCTTTTTTAACCAATCTTTATGAATTCGTTAATGTAAAAAAAATTCTTAGCTGTGGACAAAAACAAGCCACTAGATTTTGTCACTTGGCTATAGTTTGCTCACCTCTTTTTTAGTGTAAAATCTACATTTTACGACTAAGAGCCAAACTAACGTAGGCCCACTCTACTAGAGAATAAAATCAAGTCTGATTGATTAAAAAGTCAAAAGATAACTGCTTATTAGAAAAAAAAAAATTTTAAAGGAAGGTAATATGTTTTATAACTGGCCATAATTTATCATCAACAAGGTGTATAAAAGCAGGAAAATGTGACCTAACATCACAAAAAATGGAGTCAATAGAAACAGATGCCAAAATTACCCAGATGTTGGAATTAGCAGACAGGAATTTAAAACATCTATTATAAATATGTTCAAGGACTTAAGAGAAAAGATGGTCAGATTGAGTGAACATATGGGGAATCTCAGCAGAGAAATGAAAACTATTTTAAAAAGAACCAAACTGAAACTTAAGAACTGAATTATAAATATAGGAAATGGAAAATTCACTAGATGAGCTTAACATTAGATTGGAGCCACCAGAGTAAATGGTCAGTGGCCTGGAAAACAGATCAATACAAATTATCTACTATGAATAACAGAGAAAATAGACTGAAAAATAAATGACCCGAGCCACAGTGCCAGGTAGGATGTTATCAGGCAGGCAAATTACATGTAACTGGAAACTTAGAAGAAGTGGAATGCGTAATGGGGCAGAAAAAATATGTGAGGAACTTACAGATAAAAATTCTCAAATTTCGGGGAAAATCTTTGCAACTTAGAGATGCACAAACTTTAGTAAACCTCAAGCAGGATGAATACAAGGAAAAGTATGCCTAGAAATGTCATAGTCAAGCTATTCCAAAGCAAAGGTAAAGACAAACTTAAAGATCAGCCAGAGAAGAACACACCCTAAAGAGGGAAACTCAGAAGCAAGTGGTAGCTGACTTTTTTTCAAAAACACTGGAGGCCAAAATACAAGAGAATGGCATCTTCAAAAAGCCAATGAAAGAAAACAGATGTCAATCCATAATTGTATTTCTACAGATGATAGCCTAAAAATGAGGTAAAGCAATTTTTAAAAATTTGAGATAAATGAAAGGTAAAAGATTTCAATGTCAAAATATCTGCATTACAAGAAATGCTAGGGGCTGGCCCGGTGGTGCCGTGGTTACATGCACATGGTCTGCTTAGGCCACCCCGAGTTTGCCGGTTCGGATCCTGGGTGAGGAAATGGCACCACTTGGCACGCCATGCTGTGGCAGGCATCCCACATATAAAGTAGAGGAAGATAGGCATGGATGTTAGCTCAGGGCCAGTCTTCCTCACCAAAGGAGGAGGATTGGCAGCAGTTAGCTCAGGGCTAATCTTCCTCAAAAAAATAAAATAAAATAAAAAAGAAAAAGAAAGAGATGCTAAAGGACACACTTTAGAATGAAAACAGATGGAAAATAGGATCTACAGGAAAGAATTAAGAGTAATGGATATAAAAAATATATGCTTAAAGATAAACATATCACTGTTTTTCTCTCATTTTGAGTTCTTTCTATTGAAAACAAGAGTCTCACTGTGCCAGGTAAGTGCAAATAAGTCCACTAGAGCCTTTTTTTTTCCTCAATGATTAAAATCTTTGGACAAAATAAAAGGGGAACTGTCTGAAGACTCTGAAAAATAAACAATAAGCAGATAAATTGGGAAGGGAAGTTAAAACTTAAAGAGACAATGTGTACAGAGGTGAGTTATCCAGTTAACTTTATTTTTTCAGGATTTTATTGTAGCTTTGAGCTGAGGGCAGGCACCCTGACAGAGCTTCCATGAAAGAGAGACCTGATTCTTCAACAGAAGCCTCATTTTTCTGGCCAGAGGAATCCGGAAAAGAAATCTCTGTAAACTGAAAAGAGTAATGGGGAGGTTTATTTTGTATGTTTGATTTTTACTTACTTTCCTCTCAGCTTTCACCCAAAGTCAATCCTTTCCTAAAAAGTTCTCCAAAAAATAATCAAACCTTCTACATTAAGGAAATGGACTATTGAAGTGCAAACTAAACTCAAAGAAGGAGAGAGAAGGAAATAATTAAGAGAAGAGAAGATATCAATGAAGTTGAAGACATCAGACAACAGAGAAAAATCTATGAAATGAAAAGCTGGTTTTCTAAGTAGACAAATGAGAAGGATAAGAGAGCAAACACAAATTTCCAATATAAAGAATGAAGAGATCCTAGAATTTTGGAAATAAAATAAGGAAATACAACAAATTTATGCCTAGTTTTCTTAATAAATAAATCTCAAAATAAAGGTCTTATCATGAATGTGGTACATTTGGTAAAAATATGACATTTGTATACCCTTAGCAATGTGCCCTTGTAGATTAACAACAGCAGGGAGAAAAATAAACCCAAATTCATCCACAGGTATTTTCAGTTTCCAGAGTAGCCCTGGTCAATAGAACTTTCTACAACGATATAAATTTTATATAATAAGCAGTGCCCAATGCAGTGGTGGTGGCCACTCAGCACTGTTGAGTGCTTGAAAATGGCTAGCACATTTAAGAAATGGAACTTCAAGTTTTTACACAGTTTAATTGACAAATTCTGTTTTTCTCACTTTTTGGTATGTCAAGATTATGGCAGTAAAGATATTTCCTTATTTTATCCCACATTTCCTTTCCTCGAAAAGGGTTCATATAGCCTTTATTCAATCACCACAATGCATATACCACTTTATAAAGCCTCTGTCCATCTAGGCCACATGAAACAATAAAAAGACAAATTGCATACCCACACATCTATACCCACACATCCCACACATGTAACTACATGACTGGTGTTGGAGAAGTATCAGGTACTCTGCTTCTTTATGTCTCGTTGAATTTACCCAAAATGTTGGATTTGATTTAGACAAAATGTAAGTGAAATATTTGCTAACATTTGCCTTAGCACAATACTTTTCACTGATTTTGTGTTCAGTGGTGTGTCTGTGTTCTTACCGATCTTGCTAAAAAAAATTAAAAGTTTATAAACAAAATGGCATTTCAAGAAAAAGTGCCTTGTCAACCCCATATATCTGCAGACACAATCGTCCGTTCTAATCCTTCTAGTGGAAACTTTGTTAGATAAGCTAAAGTCAAATCAAAATTGTTGGAACCTGTTTGTTTAAAAAATACGTAAATCAACAATGCCATGCTGTTAGTGTTTTAATGTAGTTTTTCAGATTTTATTGTAAACTTCCCTCAAATTGAACACAGCATATGTGCAAAATCTATAAAATGTCTTTCCTTGCTTATTGTGATAAATCAAATTAATGCCTCAAAACATATGTTACACTGAGAAATCTCTAAATGTTTCCATCAATACATCCTATTTTCTAATAGGTTTCGAAAAGGTCATTCGTCTACAAGAAGTTGAGGGAGCCCTGCCAGTTTTCATGGCCCCGCTTGGCATCAGCAGATGCACTGTCAGCTGTGGCCTTTAGAGAGAGTTCTGACCTACTGGGAAAGAGGCAGTTCAGCAGGAGCCTGGATGGAGGAAGTCGCTTGATGGGCAGGTCTGAAACAGGAAAAAAATCCTGTCTGCCCACGTCTCTGAAAGATTCTTTACATGCCAATTTTTCACTTTCATTTAGGAAAAAAAAATGAACAAAGAAGAGAATATATTCATTCAGCAATTATAGTCATTATGCAAACTCATAAATTTACATTTAGTTTCGGTTCAGTCTACTCTATTGTTCATTAATTCAAGGGTGATTAAAAAAAAAAGCAGCATTGCAATAGGAAAGGAAGACAAGTTGAACATTTAAGTTTGCATTCTGAGTGCTCCATTCACGTTAACAACGAGACCATCACCATTTTGAAAATCTTGGCTTTGAAAAGAGCATTATCTAAACTAGCTAAGTGGTGTGTCTTACTAGGAAAATCTTTTCCGTATAAAGCTGGTACTTTGATAAACATCTTTCCTTGCTTAACTCTAGTTTGTTTTTTTCAAAAAGGAAATGTTTCTTCTTTTTCTCTAAATAGGTTTTTATCCTTGTTTCATACTGAAAATTCATAAAAATATCATTTTATACTAACAATTATTTTCTTCTACTTTTCCTGTATTTCTATTACATTTAGAAAAAAATAAAATAAAATTGTTAATATAGTGATAGGAGTAGACGTAAGAGAGGAAAAGTAAGATGCTAAGAGGAAAATAAAGAATAAGCATTGACAAGTCTTTAAAGAAATTCTGTAAAGTTAAGCAAATAAATGAGGCTAGAATTGGGGTTATCCTGACAAACATTAGGAACGAAAAAGAGTGGAAGAGGTACTGGAAGTTTGAAGGAGGGGAGAAATGTCAAATAATCTAAAAGAATGTGGTCTAGAGTTGATTTGCATTACATGGTAGACTTCCAGGTGTTTTACAGGCTCATCTGCAGTTTCCTTCCCATAATTCAATAAAAATCAGGGACGACAATTGTTTCTATATTGGACAGTTGAATGCCGCTTTTCATTATTTATCCTTTCATGTAACTCTAATCAAAATCAAAGCCATGACATGGCCTTGTGTATACATCATTTTACCTCAGTTTACTCCATCCACCACACTCTTTTCGCTAGTGTTCACATGGCCTACTCCCTCTTGTTGGGCAGTTTCCTCCTCAAGTACCCCTTTTCAGAACTCTCTGTGTGCCCGGTATGAAATAGCACCCTCCCTCCAGAGGTCAGTTTTTATCCCATTACATACCCTACGATCTGTTTCTTTAAGCATTTATCACGTTGTGGTATATTACCTAACACACTCTACTCATGTAGTTTGTTGATTACCAGTCTTCTACCCTAAAACGAAAGTTCCTTGAAAGAAAGGATTTTCTCTCTTTCATTCATTACTGTATCTTCCAAAGATTAACCTGTATACTACAAACAGTAGAGTCTTAAATATTCCAGCTGAATGAATACATTCTGTCAAAGCATCCTCAAAATTTCTCTATTACAATATCTAATCAATGATTTTGCAAAGAAAATAGTTATTTCATGGTTTCTATTTTTGTATCTATAGTGTATAGCTATACCATGCATATGGTATGTGATTTAATATGTTTTATAAAAAGATGCAGTGCATAAAATGTGCTCAGTAGAAATAAAAACATCAGCTGATGGATTGTTGATGCTATACTATTTTTTTAAACACTATTCTCATTATTTGTGAAGTGATTTTTTTTTTTTTTTTGCATCCACTTTTGGCAAAGGGTTTAAGAACACTTGAATAAATAATGTGCTATTATTGATTTTTATGTGTTTATTTATTCTTGGAATTTTGGAGTTTTTTAAAATTTTATGTTTATGTTAATTCATGTATGTATGTATGTATGTATATGTATTTGGAAATGTCTGTATATCCAGAGTTGCTGATAGCTGATGATAATTTTTTATCATTGCATGTAGTATTAGACACTAATTATTCTCCATGGGAAAAACTAATATAGGGGCCAACCCGGTGGCGCAGTGGTTAAGTGCGCATGTTCCGCTTCTTGGCAGCCTGGAATTCGCCGGTTCGGATCCCGGGTGCGGACATGGCAGTGCTTGGCAAAAGCCATCCTGTTGTAGGCATCCCATGTATAAAGGAGAGGAAGATGGGCATGGATGTTAGCTCAGAGCCAATCTTCCTCAGCAAAAAGAGGAGGATTGGCAGTAGTTAGCTCAGGGCTAATCTTCCTCAAAAAAAAGAAAAAAAAAGGAAAAGAAAAACTAATGTAATACCATATATCAGTTAAAATGTCTAATGATAGAATGCAATAGATGTCTGCTATTTTTCAAGCACTGAGAAAGTAAAGGGTTGAGTGAGCGAACCCATCAAAAGATGCTTGTTGGATGAAAAAGCAAAAGTACTATAGGCCTCAGCTGGCAAAAATTTCATAGTTAATTCTCCTGCCCCAACTGAAGTTGGCATACTTAAGTATTATACCTTCCTTTGATTTAAATAAAGTTCACCAAGTTTCTAATTCAATTTCTTGTTCTTTATGCCTTTAATAACTCTTTTTGTTGTTGTTATTTTACTATCATCTATACTCTTCAACTATAAAAGTGGCTTATTTTTAATTTTAATGGTGTATATATTTTAAAATATATCACATATTTTTGTGTGATACTAGGTTACAATTTATCTATTCTTAAACTTTCTGCTGAGAAATACCTTCCCTTTTGCAAGCGTTTGCAAAACATACCTGGTTTGCTCCTGTCAAGAGCTGTGAAAGGTTTGAGGCTCTATTTACAAGCTAACAATTTAGGCTGCAAGAGTATCTAACTCAAGAGATTCCTGAGACAGGGATGAGGACAGAAAATTGCTCACAGCAATTGAAGGAGCTGGAGTAGCAACTATTTTGCGCCAGTTACCTGAGCCCTGACTCCCACAGGGCAACACAAAGATGGCTAGAAGACGGCTAGATGACACTTCACATGCGATGGGCTGTGTTGCGGGAGAGGAACGTTGAGATTAAGAACCCAAAGCTTTTGTAACGCTAAACAGGCCTGCCCTTTGCTCTAGGAGGAGGCGCCACCTCTACCTTCCACAACTGACCAAACCTGCCCTTTGCTCTGGAGACGTTCCTTATTTCCATCTTTCAAAGTTGTGTACTCTTCAAATGTCTTTGCAAAGGTCATCTGGAACAATGTGCAGTAAGTGCCTTTCAACCAAGACATGAAGAAACACAAGAGATTCACGGAGAATTGTCTTCTGAGATATTTATTGGATCATGTTAGTCAATGTTCTCAAGTGCAGTCTGTGTAAGCTGTGATTCTGTATGTGTTGGAATCTGTCTCCTGGATTGCTAAATGTCAGAGATGCTGTGGGGTTTACAATCTGACCTACAAACTCAAATTCACAGAACACTTAAAAGAAAATTGTCTCCTCTCCATTGTGGCCTCAATATTCCATTGTTACATTTTAAATAAGCAGTAGGTCCTTCTGTGACCATAAGTGTGATGGTAGACTTTTGCAGGTACTCAGATCTAAGAGTAAAGCTGATGACTGTCATACTGAACTTGCTCATTTAAACTTATTTGAATTAAGTAATTGGTTCTGGGACAGGAAGATACAGAATGTATTTATTCTCGAATTTGGATAATTTTACTATTATTAAAACCATAAATAGTTTAAAATGAAACAATGTATGCATATTAAAATATTGAATGGTAACCACAGTGATTTGAGGCCACTAAGCACTAAATTATGGCACTGGTCTTTTCTTGCCTTGATGTTTGCTATGTTTAACTGTAATTTCCCCTGACAACTTCAGAATCTTTGAAAACAGAGAAATTCTCTCTTCAGAGTTTGACAATTGGGGTCAAGGCTTGATTTTGGATTTAGTGTGCTTATAATAATCGACTGTGGCACATTGAACTAAACGCTCATTCTGATAACGATGAAAGTAGAAATGAGCAATATCTCTTCAGCATATATTTTGTAGCAGGCACATTGTTAATTATTCTTTTGTGTTTTATCTCTTTTTATTTCTAACAACAGGCTTTCCAGGTAGATGGTACATCATTTTTGAGAAAAAAAGTATGTAGCGTAGAGAGGTTAAGAAACCAAAGCATAGAAGGTTTCCAATGTATGTGCACTGTCAAACAACCAGAAAAGAGTAAAACCACAGTCTCCTCTAGAAGGCACTGCTTTGCCCTCTGTTCTCCACGCACAAGAGCAACAATTCCATAGCAGTGGCCTCCAAATGTGCTCAAAAAATTCTACTTGGCAACTTGACACACTTTTTTATAGAAATGCTAGAAAAAACTAATATTGATTAAGTAATTTTTTCCTGCATCACTGGATATCTCAATGCTATATAGTAATTTTGTGGCAGGATCTGGCAAAAATTAAACTCTTTCCAATGAATCTGTGACAGGGAATCTGTTTCATTAAAGTGCACTTGATGCCAGTTACTTTGGTGGAAATATATTCTAACAGATTGAGCTATGAGTGTGGCTCATTTTAATGAAACTCACTCTAAATAAATCCAGACTCCTAAGGCATAAATTAGAGGTGATGAATTACTTCTTAAAAAAAAATCCTTCACTGTGTGGAACAATTTACTAGAAGGTTATTCTAAGTGTGTAACTCTCTTCTTAGCTTTAGAGTAAACTTAATCTTACTTAATAATACACACATATAAGTATAGCAGATTTTACAAAATGTGTGCATAATTCAATTGTTGAATTTATTTTTATAAATAATTAGATTCACATAATGGTTCATTAGCCCTTGAAAAACTATTGAGACAGTTAATATTACAAAAATAGGGGCATATGATTTTATATCTTTTGAAATTTGGCTGCATACAATAAAATTGTTATAAATTGCTATAAACTGATTTATGAACTTTCATCATTATGTAGTTACTCTCTTCTGTAGTAATAGATTTTCTCCCCAATGTATGATTTATCTGATATTTGTATAGTTCCACCACTTTTGTTCCTGTTG
Source organism: Equus quagga (assembly GCF_021613505.1). Taxonomy (NCBI): domain Eukaryota; kingdom Metazoa; phylum Chordata; class Mammalia; order Perissodactyla; family Equidae; genus Equus; species Equus quagga. The sequence continues at coordinate 95,838,807 of NC_060271.1, forward strand.
TTGTTAATATTTTCTACTTTCAGGCTTTCTGGACCACTATATTTCAGTGTGTATGTAGTAAAAGCATATGTTATGATAATAATAATAATATTATAATATTTCCATTTGCAGTCTGCCATCTGAATCTTCTGACAGGTAGTTGAGCCCTATTGAATAAAATTATTGATATTTTGATTTTTAAAAATTTAATTGTATCACCTATTTTCATACCACTTTTTAATGACTTTTTTGGGTTGTATTATTTTTAAAAAATTCATTTACTTTTTAGTAATTTGGTAATCACACCTATTCTTCTGGTGATATAAATAAAAACGTTAACTTTCATATAAAACATAAAATTTTATTTTATAATTTTAAAATAAAATCTAGCATTTCTAACTGATTCTTCTACAAATGTGTTTGTTCTTTTGTGACAGTCTCTTTTTCTTTCCCCTATGTTGAAGATTCCCTCGTTGTCCATTTTCCTATTTTTTTAAATCAACAAATCCACTTCAGTCGATTTTGAACCTATTTTAGTAATTTCAGTCTATTTGGGTGTGATTTTATTGAAGCTTACTTTCTTGCCCCTGTGGATAGCACCTCTCCTATCGTACTTCTTGCTCTCCTACCTAAACGGAGCCAAAGCTGAAAAGACAAGTTTATCGTCAGTCTTCATCTGAGGTGTGCAGGAGCAATCACTGAAATGATTGCTACTCAGGGGTCTTGTTTTGGCTTCAATGTTGGTGTCTCCCATTTGGCTTCCGATGTCTAAGCTTCCCCCTGCCATCATTTCTTAAATGTGGCCCATGAAATCTGAAACTCTAGGGGGATGCACACAGGAAGCCTGTTGACTTCATCACATATTTACCTCTCCATATTTTTTTCAAATTATTTTAGTCTATTTATTATTCTAATGTTGATAAGAAGTTATCTGACATAGTTAAAGAGTTAACTCCAAGCCCTGCATCCCGGCTTAGATGATTGCTCTCTTTAATAACCTACCAGCTCATAACCTGGTTTGTCGAATGGGGAAGAGCATATTGGGAAATCACTTATTCTAGCTCTTTGTAAGAAAGGAGAAGCCTCGAGCCATTTGCCTCATGCTTACACTGACACTGGTGAACAGGAAAGTCCCATTATGCTTCAAACATCTCTACCTCTATTCATTTAAGACTTCATCATGTTCTGCCTTGTGATGCTACTTGCATTGTTTTACTAAACCATAACTGTATTTTCTTATAATTTTGCTTAATATGTCACCATTACAGGAATTGTCACTGTAACTAGGTGACAAATTTACCCACAAAAGTGATGAGAATGCTACATCTTCTCATAGCCCTCAAGATCATGTATCACACATTTTGGCTACTTAACACATACTTGTAGTTATTTTACAGATTCTAATTTTATGATTTAACATATTTAAAGACTATATCATCTATCTTCTTTTAAAATAAAATAAACTCATCTTATTCAATCTTCTCCACAGTATTCCCATATTAGCATTTCTGCTTCTACTCTTTCATTGTTTTTCATTTTTTTGCATATTTCTTAGTATGTAGAGACCATAAGAGGACACCATACTCCAATAAGTATAGCAGCATGCCAAGCATAGCAAAATGATTATTTCCTTACTCTTGAGCATTGCATTTCTTTTATACATTGCATAATCTTGTTAGCATTGTACTACAACAACAGCATGCCTAAATGACAAGACATTTGCAGTCAGTGACCCACAATTTGTTAGTGGCATACTTTGGTAAAAATGAGTGATTTCGTATAATGATGTTATTTTCTTCTCCCCTTATCCACCACACGCACACACACACTCACACACACAAACACAAATTTATAGCATATAGCATACCAGTCTTATTTATATGGCCCCACTTTGTGGGGCCATATAAATACGCTTTTATTTAGAAAGCACAGAAAAAAATAATAGGACCTGTTACACTGGAATCAAATCTAACACAGGAATTGTTTATTGTTAATGAGGAATTAATATGTATTTTTAGTTTCTGACCTCTCTTAGGTCCATTGTAGATCTTCAGAGTGAATTACAAATAGCCTACACATGACTCTAACATCGCCTACAATCAATAAAATGATTGTATGTGTGAGTATGTGTATATGTATATATAGTAAAAACTTCACTAATTGTCAGACATACATTATATTATATATGAACTTTTAATTTGATTTAATTTAAAATTAAACTAAAGGTTTAATTTAAGTTTATTATGGTGAAGTTACCAAATAATATTTCTACCCTTTGATGGTCAAGAAAGTTTTAAGTAACTGTATGTTACTACCAATTGAATTCATACCCCTTATTATTTCAACTAAACTAGTATCACTCCCTTATTCTTCTTTCTTTTAAATCACTGCAGTTTTTTCGACTACTACCTCTATTCTGAAACTGCTAGTTGAGACCAATAAAAGAGACAAAGAAGAAACTGCTGGAATAATAGAACAATAAAACAAAAGAAAGTGGTTTCACGGAGGTTAAGAGAAAGAAGAATTTTGAAAAGAAACACGAGTGTTTAACACCAGTGTTAAGCAATATATACTACATTAGTAGTATGAGAATTAAGTACACTATTTTCTTTGGAAGTTAGTCACCTTATTTGTGGCCATTTTCTGGTATAATGAAGTAAAAAGTAAAATACTATCAATTGGAACTAAATGAGAATTGCACTATAGTAGAGTACTATGTCAAGATGTTTTGGCTGAAGAAAAAAATTGCTTAAAGGAGAAGTGTGATTGCTACACTTCTTTTTAAAGGATTGTGTTTGTAGACCTAGGAAAAAGGATCCAGAGGGGGGAAAATGATCTTTGGAAAGAAAGAATTAATGAGGCTTTCTAGAAGCTTGTGAAGAGATTGGGTACATAGCATATGTGGAGGGACTGTAAAGAGAAAGAGTGAAATATTATTCTCTTATAAAAACAGAAAGAACAGGTGTCATTATAGATATTTTTTTCAGATTGAATTGGAGAAACTTAAGGGGAAATAACCTGAATTTTTCATGTTTTTATATATTAAAAAGCAATTTCATCTCTAAAATGAAGAGTAAACATGTATAAGATTCTTTCTGACAAAACATCTAGAAAATCAGACAAGTAACTTCACATATTGGAGAACGGCCAGTACAGTTTAGTGATGTTGAGAAAAAAGGAAACAAAGTGAGTCTTTGTATTATGCTGGCTTTTAATGTGGAAGCACATTCTAGATCTCTGACGAGATAAGGAATCTCCAAATAAAGAACGATGATCTCGTTGAGTTTTGGAAACTGTGATCAAAGTTTAGTGTATCTGAGGAGGCTGAAGGTTGTAGAACAACGTTAGGAGAACAAGGAACATGCAAAGAGCCCCAGAAATCTACATAAGGGTCCCCTTGCGTACTTACTGAGTACTAAGGTGTGCCATGTGAAACTCAACTAAGTCGGACGAAGAGTGACCGGGGAACACGATGTTAAATGGTTTCTAAATTTCACCGAGTTGGGAGACTTTCCATTTTCCATCAGCCAGACGGCTGAGTTGTTGTTGGTCACTAAGGACATGCAATCTAGACCAAAGAAGGAAAATGCTTCTGCAGCAGAGCTTAACCCCAGAGTGAAGGCTTTTCTAGAAGTGCCTTTGCAGAGTTTACAAACAGACCGCAAAAGCAAACCAAATCTCACATGGCTTGACAGCTTGTGAGAATAAAGCTCGAAACTCCTAAAATGAAGCCAACAAAATCCAGATATTCAACAAGATAAAATTCTAAATATGCAACATCCACAAAAAATTACCAGCTAGTCCAAGCAGCAGGAAAATGTGAACCCTAGCCAACAGAAAAATCATTCAATAAAACCAAGCCCCACAGCAATGATGGGATTAGCAGACAAAGATGTTATAATGGTAATTATAACAAATTTCATGTGTTTAAAGGCAAGTATTGATATAATGAGGAGAGAAATGGAAGACATAAAAAAAGCAAAAGAAACCTCTAGATGAATATATCTTAAATTTTAAATAGCTAAGTTAAATTAAGAGCAGATTAGACACTCTAGAAAAATAAAAACTTGCCAAGCACTCTAATATCTGTGTAAATAGGATCTAAGAATGAGATGGTGAGTAGAAAAATATTCGAAAGCACAGTCAGATATTTTCCAAATTTGTGTGAGAACTGTAAACCTGTAGATCCAAGACCTCAATGAGCCATTCTGAGATTCTTAACATAATTAAATATGGAACACTTTTTCCCCAATAAGATTACGTTTTCAGGCTCTGGGTGCACATATCTTTTGGGGGGTCACCATTCCACCCACCATACCAAGTTAAACAAGCCAGTCACCAAGGACCAAATATTATATCATCCACCTATAAGAGATGTCAAGAACACACAAATCTACAGAGATGAAAAGTAGCTTAACCATTGCCTGGGGCTGGAGGGTGATGGTACTTGTGGAAGAGGTAACAACTAAAAGATGTGAGGTTTCTTTTTGGCTAGTGAAAATGTTCTGCTGTGGATTGTGGGGATGGATGCACAATTCTGTCAATATACTAAAATCCACTGAATCGTATATTTTAAATGGATGAATTGTGAGTTATGTGAATCATAATTCCATAAACTGTTAAAAAAGTAAAGATAAACAAAGATCCATAATAAATTATATGAATTTCCATCTAAGAATCCCCAAAATAAGGGAACATTAAACATGAACTAATTAGAAAGAAGGAAATAATGAATAAGAAAACAGAAATCAATGAGAGAAATTTTTAAAAATAGAGAAAATCAATAAAACCAAAAACAGATTCTTGCAAAAGATGAATAAAATTGGCAAAAATCTGGTCAGCCTAATAAGAATAAACACAAGACATGAATTACCAATATTAGCAATGAAAGATGAGATATGACCACAGATCACATAGACGTAAAAATATAGTAAGAGAATATTATGTAGAATCCATAAGTTGGAAAATTTATAGGGTATATACAAATTCTTTAAAACAAACAATTACAAAAATCAATCTATGAAGAAGTAGAGTATCTGAATAGTTTTATACCTATTAAAGAAATGGAATCTATAGTTAAAAACACTCCCATGAGTAAAACACAGCCTGACATTTTTCCTGAAAAATGACATCAAACAGATAAAGAAGAAATAATACCAAACTCGTGCAACTCTTCAAGTAAACAGCAGGAACAAACACCCCCCTGCACATTTTCTAAGATACTTTGATACTGAATCACTTGAAGATATCACAAGAAAACAAAACTACAGACAAAGATTCCACCTGAATACAGACACAAAAATCCTTATCAACTTATTAGTAAATGAAATTCTGTAATATATGGAAAGTTAAATCATGATTAAGCGGAGTCCATTTCAGTAATAAATTTCAGTAACTTTTAACATTCAAATAATGTATTTCACCATATTAATGGAATAAGAACAAAAATCACATGATGAGTCAGTATAGGTAGAAAAAAGCATTTAATAAAACTAAATGTCCATTCATGATATAACAACTCAGGAATTTATAAATACCATGGAACTTTCTAAATCTGACGACAGTGGAACATGGCCTGTGAGCCTGGAGAGCTGGGAAGATTGTAGGAGTGTGGAGACAAACCGTTTTTAAGTGGAATGCAAAAGGCTGAACTATGCAAAGGAAAGACATGAAGGTGAGGGTGGAAGAAATTGAGAAAAACCCTCTGGCAAATCAGCCTTCACTCTAACTCGTTATTACTAGAGGAATTTATGAGGCTAGTTTGCCAAAGGATTCTTCTCCACTCCTCTTCCCCACGCAATTTTACATCTTCTGTTTGCACAGCCCTCGCCACTCTCCCAGCAAATATTTGCTGTTTCTTGTTACTCGATGCTTGTTAGCCTGTTGAGGAGAGGGTCAAGTCAGGCAACATTCTCCTTTGCCTTATTACGTCTCAGTGTTAGGCAAGCACTATGTTTTGGATTTGGGGAGTGTAGCATTTTCAGAGCCCCTGCCATTCCCTCAGCTGTAAGTACAGTACATCCTCTCTCTCAGGTAAAGATTTGTTATTCTGTTCCCTTCTCCAGCTGCAACGGTTTTTCAGCTGTAACCCAAAGGAAAAGAATACTGCCACTGCCAAGACCTCCAGAGCACGTTAAAGCCTTTGATCCATGTCGGAGATTTGGAGAAAGGTTTGGGCAGAATTTTGTGCCCTTCCCACAGCTGTTGTTCCCTTACTTTAGGCATGCAACAAGAAGGAAGCTCAGGTCACTCAGGTCACTAGATTTTGTGTGTGTGTGTGTGTGTGTGTGTGTGTGTGTATGTGAGTGTGTGTGTCTCCATTGGGATCCATGGGAGAGTAGAATCCTCCAGGGAGTGAGAAACTCCTACCCCATATATGTGTCCCCTAGGGGCTCCATACTCTCAAATCCTGCACTCAACCCTTACCAATTTTTAAAGATTCCAGCTAAAGTCTTCTTGTGGTGTCCTGTTGCATCTTCCCCAGGTGGGCAGGTCTTCACATCCTGCTGCTCCTCGGGTGCCTGTCTCTCCTTACATTTCAGTCTTGTCAATTTCATTCTGAATCAGCTCTCTGGTACCTCATCTTTTGTTGTTTGTCCATCTTTTCTCTTTGTTGTTGTAAGGGTGGAGATATCATTCTTTTCAGCTCTCTGTATGTCTGAGCAGAAGCCCAGAGGCTCTGTTTACCTTAAGAGCTAAAATTTAACCTTAAATCTTATTTTTATACCTTCAGTGCCAAGCATAGGATGGGGTGTATCTATCCATCAACAAATGTTTGATTCATCAAACTGAAGTCAAAGTCAGAGAGGCATATAGTTGCATAATTCAGGAAAGTGTCTTAAACTACTCTTTGCATCACTCTCAAAGTTCTTTGTTTTTTCAACAGTACTGAATTGTATTTTGATGTTTTGGCATGGGCTATATCTTCCCTAATCAGACTTTTGTGTGGAATGGTAATTAAATACTTTTGAAGGACTCTCTCTATTATAGAAAGTATTGAAAGAGCCAAGGATGGTGAAAGGTTCTGGTGTAAAATGAATTTATGTAGTCACATTGCGTTCTGATTTTATCATCTATGGTCGCTATTTTGACCAATATTAGAATCACTTGGAGAAATTTTAAAACCTTGGCTTGACTCTACCCCAGAAAAATTAAATGAGAAACTTTGGGAGCAGGCAATAGTATTCCTGAAACTCCCTATGTGATTCTAACTTGTATTTAGGAAGGATAACTATTGTACTAATTTGATTGTATACTAGAAATCAATATCATGTGTACACAATTATCACAAGTGCAATTCCACCAAAATAGGGGTGACTAAAACTAAAAATTTAACCAGGAATCAAAAACTAACGATTCAAAATGATTTTTCAGTGGCTGATAAGGTATTTATCAGAGAATCTTCTCTAAGCTCTCCTCAACACGTGATAATATTAGGTTAATCTATCTCCTAAAAAAAATCAATTTAGTTGCAAGACCACTGACTTTTTCTGCATTAATTTAGAATGAGGCAGAGATGGAATAGTCAATAAGGGTAAGCAAGATCTGAAATTCATCTAGGGAATGTCAGTCTGGTGTCTGGTTCCCCAGAGAGGACCTATACACTATTACTCCAACTATCACATACGTTCTTTAGTCCCAGTGACATTTTCTTAGTTTCTATATTAGTTAGGATAGGATAACTTGTCCTATGATAACAAACCAATCTGACATCTCAGTGAACTAATGTCTACAAAACTTTCTCATTCCTACAAAGTCTGCTGCACAACTAAATGATTTTCTGGGATAACTATCTTCTATATTTACACAGTCAGATATCCAAACTTCTGGGGTGCCTTTATCCTATTGCTGAACTATTACACACCCTTGGCCCATGTATGTGCTATGGCAGAGAACCGTGCATGGAATTTCCACTCTCTCAGTCCAGAAGTGGTAGATAATCATTCTGCTCATTGACCTTTGAACAGTGCTAGACACTAGGTTTCCCCCAGTCACAAGGAATAGGAAAACAAGATACTGTAGGGTACTAGTACAGGTTGTTGATTCCAGGCTTCTAATTCACATGAATTGATTTTTTTTCTTGTAATTTCTCTAATCATCAGCCTGCATTTAATTTATGTATTCCATTTATCTGATATTTAGGTTCCGTGTCTTTTAAATCAAATTTCCATTTTGATTATTGCTTCAAATAAAATGAATAATCAGTACTAAAATACTGATACTCATGTCGTACTAAGATATACTAAAAGACAAATGGAATAACCCACAAAATAAACTAGTTACTACACCCTCCTTAACATATGTTGAAGCTCTGATCAAGCCATAGAATTTGGTAATGTGAACCACTGGTCAATAATAAGATTAATTTCTAGATTCTAATCATTACTTCTTTCTTTTTCCTACAGGTCTCCAGCACAAATACTCATAAATCTCCTGGGAAAGCTCTGCTGACTATCAACACTGAGATTTCTAACTTACTTTTTCATAGTGATGTAAAGTGAAATATGGAATTTAAAGTTTACAATAACAACTCTAAGTTTTCATGGGTGCTTCTTTTAGAAAAAGTTACATTTTTAAAGAAATATTAGTCTTTCCTAAATACCATGAATTTAACAAATACCATCATCTAAAGTCTTGCAGTGTTTATTTACAATGCCTATTTTACAGTAAAGTACAAAAAATAATACCACATGACCAAAAACCAAGGTAAAAAAAATCAATAGAAACATACTTAACGATAGTGGAGTTAGCTGACCAAGAATTAATATGTCACAAATATAGAATGGGAAGTGTAGAAAATAGATTAAGACAATTCTACCAAAGAATTTAAATCTATATAAAAATCAAACAAAGACTATGCAAAGGAAAAATACAATTTATGAAATGAAAAACTCATTATATGGGTTTAACAGCAGAGTAGACACAGCACAAGGCAGGAAGAGTAAACTGAAAGACATATCAATGAATAATTCTTTTTTTTTTTAATTTTTTTTATTGTTTTCCTTTTTCTCCCCAAAGCCCCCCAGTACATAGTTGTATATTCTTAGTGGTGGGTCCTTCTAGTTGTGGCATGTTGGATGCTGCCTCAGCATGGCTCGAAGAGCAGTGCCATGTCCACACCCCGGATTCGAACTGATGAAACACTGGGCCACCTGCAGTGGAGCCCGTGGACTTTAACCACTCTGCCACAGGGCCAGCCCCTGAATAATTCTTAAATTGAAGCAGAATAAGGAAAAACAAATGGAAAATATATAGGACTACTAGGTATATGTGAGCCAGATTAAAATAGCCAAATACAGATGTAATTGTAGCTTGAGAAAAAAGAAGAGAAGAGAGATATGCTGCATCAACAGCATTTAAAGAAATAATGCTAACTAAATAAATACACCAGTTCACAGGTTCAAAAAGCTATGGGAACCCCAAGCATAAGCAAATGAAAAGCAGTACAGATAAGCACAACATGGAAGAACTACTGAAAACATAACAAAACAAAAACCAAAGACACATCCATAACCCTCTTGAGAAAAGACACATTACCCTCCAGAAATGATCAACAGACTGACAGCCAAAAATTATGAAAGTCAGAAACAATGGAATAAGACCCCTATTAAACATAAGATAAAATGCCAACTTAGATGTTCATGCTGAGAAAAAAATATCCTTGTGAAATAAAAACTTATTCAGACCAAGAAACAAATAATCCAAATTCTGAGAGAATGCCTCAGCCGCAGACCTTAACTAATAGACTTACAGAAGGAATTTTTTCAGACACAAGGAAAATGATCACAGAAATATAAGAAAGAATGAAAACCAACAGATAGAATAAATATATGAGTAAACGTGAGTAAAGATTGTCATAAACACAGCACTTCTAATGTTTATGGGAAAAATGAATAAAATAAAAATGTTAACAATGCAACCTATGGTAAGTAACTGGAGTAAAGTGTTCTAAGTTTTTAGTAGTTTCAAAGACATTTTTAAATTAATAAATTGTATATGATGATAAGTCACAATAATCCAAAGAAAATTGGTATAGCTATACTAATATGAGACAATATAGATATTAATGTCAGAACTATTAGAGATAAAGACAGACATTTCATAATAGTAAAAGGGTAAATCTACCAGGTACATATGATGTGTGCCCCTGGTAGTTTAATATAAATAAACAACATTTGACATAAATAAATAAAATTAAAATATTCACATCTATAATCATTGTGGGAGATATTAATTCATATATCTCATAAACCCTGTAAAGCAAAAAAACAAATGCAGTAAAGATAAAATATAAAAAACACAATTAAAAATGCGTATAAATGATCATATAAAATCATCTATCCAAAAAAGACAAAAACTTGTTTATTTCATAAGTACATTAGATATAAATTTTCTATATATCTTGGATCATAAAGTATATCTAAACAAAATTCAATGGATGAATCATATTAGGATGTTTTCTAACCATAGAAAAATAACAAAAAGACAATTAGAAAGTCTCTAACTGTTAGAAATTAAGCAACAAACTCCCAAACAACCCATGGGTCCAAGACAAAATCACAATAGAAATTAGAAAATATTTTAAACACAAAGATAATGAACACACAGCTCATGAACATTTGTGGGAAACAGCAAGCACAATGCCTAGAGGGGAATTTATAGCCTTAAACATGTATTTTAGAAAAGAACAAAGACTGAAAATCAATGATTTAAACTTAGATCTCAAGATGCTACAAAATATTCTGCAAATCACAGAACGTAAATATAAGAAAATAATAAAAATAAGAGAACAATGAAAGAGAAAAAATGCATGGAAGAGTATGTTAACACAAGAGATAGCTCTGAAAATACAGATGATCTTAATAAAATGCTAGCAAGACTAATCAAGGAAAAAATTAAAAATTTACAAGTTACCAATATCAGATATAAAGTAATATCACTCCAGAGTCTACACACATGAAAACGAAAATGAAAACATATTCTTAACACTTTGCACCAATACATTTGACAATTTTTGAGAAGAAAAAATTCTTGAAAAGTATATTCCAAGATTGACACAATAAGAAAAAAATTAGGAATAGTCCTACATCTATTTAAAAAAAACATTCTATTACTAAAATTGTCCTCAGAAAAAAGACTGCTTCACCAGAAAGTTATTTCAAATATTGAAGAAAGAAATCAAATCAAACTTTTAATCATAGTCCAGATTGTGTGTGTATGTCATTGTGTGTGTGTACAGTCATTTTATGAGATTTGCATAACCTTGATGCCAAAATTTGACCAGGAAGATTCAGTTAATTTTTTCTCATGTAATTCTCCAATTTTCCATCTCTTTACTGGTAATTATAATTATTTCAAAATCCTCATCAGTTAATTCCATTATCTAGATAATCTGTGAGTGGGTTTGTAGGTATCCAGTGATGATTCTCTTGATTTTCATCTTGATTTCATCACTCTTGGTATTTCTTGTGTTTACTTTTTTTCCGGCCAAGCTGTATGAAAAACGTAGAGAGCTCTTGATCATGTGGTCTTCCACCAGAGGAGGCCGCCCATTCCTATTCTAGATGGATAGAGTGTCAAGCAAATCAACTCAATCCTATCCTGGGCGGAGTACAGTGGAGGCAGGGTTGCACTTTTAGGAAGGCTCAGTCTGCTTCTTACTCCAAATTCTTGGGACATAGGTTCCAAAGTTTTCAATATAGAATCTGGTGGATTCACCAGGACTGCTTGCCTAGAACATTCAGACTCTATGTCACCACCACCAGGATACTTTGGAAAACTCTTCTCTGCTTTTCAGAATGTTCCAGCTAAAACTGTGTCTCTCGCTCCACACAGATTCAGAATTTGGCTAGTGTCTCAAAAGGGAAATGGACAGAATGTTTGAAGCCATTCAAGTCTCCAAAGTTGTCTCTAGCCCGGGGTCAGCAAACTGTAACCTATGAGCTAATCCAGCCTACTGACCATAGCCTATGAGCCACGAATGGTGTTTATAATTTAAATGATTGGAAAAAAAATTCAAAGGAAGAACAATATTTCATGAAATGTCAAATTATATAAAGTTAAAATTTCAATGTCCATGAAGTTTTATTGGAACACAGCCACACTCATTCATTTACATATTCTCCAGGTCTACTTTTGCAACAATGACAAAATTGTGTGTTTGCCACAGAGACTGTGCAAAGCTGAAAATACTTACTCTGTAGTCCTTAACAGAAAAAAGAATTGCAATGCCCTGCTCTAGTCTATAAGACCACCAAAAGTTCTGGCACTTCCTGCATCCTCCAGCAGTGGCCGTCTGCCCAGGGAAAGCCCAGATTCTCATTGAAAGCCTACAGGAAAAAATATGGTTTCAGATTGTAAATTCATCACTCATGGTTCTCTCACTTCAAAATCTTTATCCTCAATTGGTTTTTGCTTCAGAAGTGCTCTGATTTCTGTAAACAGATATATTTTTTCTATTTTATCTACCTTTTGCTATTTTTATCTAGTTTTTCTTGACAGGAGCAATCATGTACAACAAATTACTCCATTCTATTTGCAAGTAGAAGACAACCATTAATTTTAAGAGCTGGGTTACTGGCATATTTCATTTTGTTTATTATCAGAGGTATACAGAAAGACAAAAAGGTAAACGTTGAAAATATTTGGATCATCAGAGTCTCTGGCTTGAAAGGAACCAACAAAGACTTGGGGTTCAATCCCTTGTCTTGCAGATTAATGAGTCATGGCTTAGAGAGCAGTGTGAGCAGTTTGTCAGGATCTATCTTTACATTTTGGTGGTAAGGACTTGAGACTTAAACCTCTGGATCTGGGAGACTTTCCTCTGCTGCCCTCTGTCCTCTGTGTGACCTTCACTGTGCATGCACATATGTGCGTCTAAGCTTAGTTGAAGTAGTAAGCTGTCTGTGTGCGTGTGTGTGTCCACGTGCACTTACCTTCCAAGACCTATGTATATTTGTGTAACTGACACATTTAGATAATGCTCTGACACTTGAAGGTATTGAAAGTTGTCTTTAAACTCCTTGGGCTGTGTTCTTTCCAAGAGAGAACATTATCTTCCTGCCGTGTTTGGTAAAATGAAATCGCCAAGGATGTTTTTAGGTCAGCTTAAATTTATCCAATGTAATTTGAATATTATTTTTGAAGTAAAAGCATAATGTGTCAGTTAAAAAATAGGGTTAGTGAGAAAATTGCTGACAGATTCATAGTGTTAGTGTCACTGTATACTAGTTCCTTATTCAGGCACAAATTAAGTATAAATTTACATTTAGCTTGTCAAAAAGAAATACTTTTTAAAATTTTATTCAGCTTTTATAATTTTAAGCTGAGCTTATCCTCAAATACCAAATGATATATGCTTATGCTTGCTTCTGTATAGTTAGCTATCTATGTAGATTGGCATATTCCTTATAAAATACAGTGAAAGTACCAAAAGAAAGACATTTGTTATTGTAGAAACTGACAAAAATTAAACCAAGACTGAAGCACATGTTTATATATGTCTTATATTTAACCTTCTCATTGGCACTAAATAATAGTAACCAAAATTATTCAGTTGAATGTATTTTAGCATCCAGGACAGGTATATCAGACTGCCATTGATAGCATATTTAGGAATACACTTATATTTAGAAATTCATTCAAATTTTCAAGTCCTTCTTGAAATCCTTTGGAATTAAACATTCTAGCTCTACATTTTCTATTACTGAGATTCATTGCAACAGGGCAGAGCTCAGAACTGGGCATAATTAGAAAATATTTATCTTGTTAGTTTTCTCCTTCCTACTGACTTTAGTCATTTCTAACAAATATCTATTATTTAAATAAGGGTTTACAGGTTTAGGCAAATATTTCTTGATTTTCATGCTAATATTAACTTACTCCAGAGGTTCCCGTGATACCAGAATGGTTAAGCTTAGTTGGAAAACAATTGGTGATTCTTCATTATTTGCCACTTCCATTGTATTAACTTATTATACTGTTCTTAGACCATCCCACTGATATTTGATTTTCTAAAAAGCTTTAAAATAAAAGCTTTTGAGTAGATTAAAATAAATTGTTTCTTCAATTCCTGTAAAAGTTTGTGGAGTCTTCACATGTCTGGTATTTGAAGGTAAAATAGCAAACTTCCTTTCTATTATTGGTCTTCCTGGACCTGGAAAAGACAGGAGAAATGAAGCAGGAGAGAGTTCTCAAAAGTAACATAAAATCTGCACACAAGATTGGTATAAATTTGGAACATAAATGTAAGTTCTGAAATTTATTTGAAATTTAGTTAGTTACCTCCCACAGCCATGAGCATGGCTTAAATATTGATCAAACAATTTTCTGTTAATATGCCTTTCTGGGTGAGTAGCATCATAGCAGACTGAGTAGGCATGCAATAAACATTCACCAAAGGATTAATTGACTAAATGAAGAAACTATGAAAGAACGAGATAAATACAAAAGTGCTGAAAGGAAAAAGAAGGGATTAGTAAGCAACAAGGAAACACTTTCTGCTTTTGAATTTTGTGCCACATTTTAAACAAGTGATATGTACGTCATTCAGAAGAGGCTAGATATGCCACAATTGAGAATAATGATCAAATTTTAGTGGCTTAAAACAACGAAGCTTTACCCCTAGCTTTGCTATCTGCCCAACACATACCTGTTGATAACTCACTGTTTCAGATGGATGAAGAGTTCATCTCATCATGTGTGTCCATGATCACCGTGGAATGGGAACAACAAAGCTGTAGGATGCAGCACCTGCTGTTAAATGCTTCTGTCCAAAATTGGTCCCATATCTATGTCCAGGACTAGTCACATGGTCCTACTTAACTTTAAAGGGCAGAAAAGTACAACTACTTGTGTGTCAGGAAGAGAGAGGAACTAGATATCAGAAAGTGGTAATGTCTGCCCCGGTGGCAAATTTTCTAAATCACAAGGGATATGGCACAACCAAAGGCTAAGGGCTAGAATTTATTGGCAGCAGAAAAAAAAGAAAAGATTAAAAACTTCTGGCCATTTGGCCAGGCAAGATTCATATGGACTACGATGGCCTGAGAGGCCTCCCTTATGAATTATGATGTTATTTGATTTGGATTTGACACAATGAATAACAGAGAACAGACTCTTAAAAATAGTGAAATAAAAGAGTAAAAATATCAACCACTACCATATGTGTATTCAATGCTCGATAATTCTGGCATTTTTGCTTTGGGTAATTGGAGCAGGAGAAGATAGAGTTGCTGCACAGTAAAAAGAGCCAATAAACTTGTTACAACAATTCAGGTAAGGAGTAAGATTTGGGCTTGGGCTTGTTATTTTGCTGAACAAATGGAAAAAAAAAAAACCAGGAGAAAATCTAGACCTTTTTACAGAGGGAGATACCCAGAAGTTGATAATAAATTTAATTTTAAAGAAAAAGAAGAGAATTAAAAACATGGTCCTAGGTTATACATTCTAGAGATTGAGAGAGAATGTGTTTGTATGTTTATACATGAGTAGAAGAGAGACAAGACAAAACAAACGATTTTTGAAGCAAATCAAAGCATTTGAACAACTCCATCAGTGGAAATCAGATCAAAGTAGAAATAAGGTAAGACAAATGAGGCTTCTCTCTCCACCTTTGAATAACAATATGAAATTAAGGGTGAGATAATTTCCTATTCATGGAAGCTATTCTGCTTTGAAATTTACTCATATACTCAGATATGTTAGAAAGGTAATGAGCTCTGTAATGTGGTCTTTAAAATGCACAATGTGGCTGGCATGGTTTAAACACAGCGTTTAGTTGCAATATCACCCCAAATTATCCTAGCAGGGAGAGCCAAGGCAAACCACCAATTTTGACTCCACATGTATTCCAGATACAGAAAAATGGATAAATTGGCTTCTTTTGTGCTCTCCTTGCTGCTCGTCTTTATGAGCAGTGAAATTGTGCAGATAGAGATTTCGGCTCACGGAGAGACTTCCAGAGGAAAGCTGCAGGAGTTAGCACCTCATAGGGCAACGTGGACTGCACATGGAGCCAGCAGTCATCATGCTGAAGAGGGTGGGTGTGGATTAGAAGGTAGGAGGCGGTTATTTTAAGCAGCAAGCTCTAAGTGTCTGAACTCCGGTGGGGAGGAGGGAGAGCTCATGACTAGTGGGCATTCCAGGAAAGATTAATTTGGCTCTTCAAACAGCTTTTACTCAAAAGGTTATCAATAGGTTTCCAAGACTTAATAAGGAGTGATGTTACAGTTTTCTATCACTGTAACTGTATGATCTTCGACAAGTCACTTAACCTCTCTATGCCTCAGATTCTTTCTCTGCAAAATGGAGATAATGTCTAAAGATGAGAGAGCGTCAGAAGATCACATGTGGTCTCTCCTCACTTTAGGATGTATAATTCTATGATTCACAGAGACCTATATCTATGTACTGTGCAAAGGTCTAGAACTGTAATGAAAAGCCCTTGTGACTCTTTAACCTTTAAAATTGTGGCCACTTACCTCCTACCTGTATGTTTAACACCATTCTAGATTCTCAGCTAGTTCTGCTCCTACTTGGGGAAAATTTAAGAAATCCTTGATCAGTAATGGCAAGCAGTAAATACCTATCTCCTAGGGTGGTTATGAGAATCGAGTGTATTATTGCATTAAAGTTCTTAACCTATTGATTGACATACACTAACTATTCAATAAGTATTAGTGTTGGTGGGTGTACTGATATTTATCATTGAAATGGCCATTATGCTAATGGCGTCATCAAACTTTCTGCTGATTGACTACAACATGTTACACTAATTCTCGGATACTGGTAGTAGTAGTAAGGGCTGGAAGTTTTTTGTGACCAAATTTCCACTGTGCATTATTATTCCATATCTTGCTTCTCTTGTGTTCATGGGTCTCGTTTTTGGGGCTTGACCCTAAGCTTGAGTCATTAGTTCTTCTAGAAACAAAAGATCTGTGCAAGAGCTCTGGGTGTGTGGTATGGTTGAATTCTTGACGTCTGCCTTGACCTTTCTGATGCAGGTGATCGGGTGGACCTCTGTTGGCTTGAGTCTGTAACCTGACGTTCTACTCTTCCTTCTGTTGCCTCCAGTGCAACATCTCTCTCACTATACCTGGCCAGTTTTTGTGGTCTCCAGTGAAGCTGGTAGTAGACCATACTTCCTTCCTAATTTCTGAAAAACTTAGGCAATAAGAGAGAAGAGAAGTCAAAAGACCACGTTGCATATGGATAGTATTGGAGAGTGTGGGTTTAGGTGTGAAATCAAAGAACTTCCTAACACGGAACCTCAGAATTAGGCAAGACCACACACGGATGGCTGCTGCCGGAGGAAATTAGATTGAAGAGGAGACCAGTGTGGGGCTGAGCCCAAGATGTCCTGGTTTTTCCCCAAATATACCAATTGGTAAATGAATAAAGGTGTGTAGAGAGATTAGAAGCATCCTTAAGGGAAAAAGTTCCTCCTTGGAGAAACTAGAAGTGAGGAATATGTACCTCCTTTATGCACCTGTCTGACTGTCCTGGCTCTCTCTTTTGCACTTTCTCCCATGAGGGGTGACCTCCAGGTCTTGTCCATGTTTGAACTAAAGCCTATGATGCTTATTAAGACTTTCCATATTTTATTTGGGGTACAGTAAGAGAATAATATAAACCCTCTATAAAACCTTAACTTTTTAATGGAGTTCTATATTAGAGTAAATAGAATACAAGTTTGTGTTCATAATATAAATTTAGCAAACATAATGTCTGGTGTTAATTAAAAACAGACTTTGGAGAGAGATGCTGAAAGTGCAACATCCTCCCTTAAGACAAAATGAAAGAACATTTATAAAAAAGAGATAGGCTTATGTGAGTCCTTACGTAAAGGCAGGAGATAAAATAATATTTTGAGTAGCGTGCATTAATTTACTATTTGTCATATTTCCCTATGTTATGCCCATCTCCTTTAAAATATGTGACCCAAGGTATCATTTCTGCTGATTCTTTGTCACAATGTTATGTCCTCTGAGAACTTCCCTTTTTCATTGTATAAAAGGTAGTCCTACTGGTCATCATCAAGCACTTTCAGGATTTGAATTCATTAAAATATTTTAATAGGGTTGAAAAATATTTCATTTTGAAGTGTGTCCTAAGGGTTCCACAGGGGCCAGTAGCAAACAATAAATTAACAGAGAAGGAATTTAACATAATGTCAAGCGGTAAAACAATGCAAATAAATTACAAGGGTTTCATCTCTAGTAATTATGAGTTAGAAAAATAGAACCGAAAATCTGATGGGACTCCCTTTTTTTGCTTTCTTGTTAGAATCTCAGTGGCTATGTGGCAGTGGTGGTGGTGTGTGTGTCTCACTTGGAAAAGCTGAGGGTCCATTCTTTTCCTGCAAGTATGTTCTTTTATGAACATGTACTGCCATTAGCAATGTTCCAAAGTTGTTCCAGAGGCAGCCAGGACTCTTGCTGACCTACACAGTAACAGAGAGCCTGCACCAAATACTTATACTGAGCAAAGCGTGAGCTCAGCGGTTTGCATAGGATATCTCATCTAATCTTTCAACTATTATATAATATGGTTATTGTTATTGGCCCCACTTTATAAAATAAATTTTTTCAAAAACTGAAGTTTAAAAAGTTTATGTAACCTGTGCAAGAACACACTGCTAGACATAGTCAAAGGTAGGATTTTAAACTCTTGTCTATCTGGCTCCTTAGCCATCCCCTAAGCCAGTAGATTCCAAATTATTCACCAGAGCATGAGCAAAAATACACACTGGGGAGTGGATAGAAAACATTAAGGCATATACTTTTTAATTTATCTCATCCTTTTAAATTTTAATTTTCGTGTATGTTACAGTCAAGTACTATATTCAGCTATTTGTAAAGTATATACATAAATGTAGTGTGTTGGCTCAATTTTTCTTATATTTTTCCTTTAATTTTTATTTTATTGATATGGATACACGATAAACCTGGGGAATTGCTCTGATTCAGCTGTACTTGCAAAAGTAGCAAAATAAGTTTTTGAGGTTTACCCAGCACTTTCTGCTTTTTCACTTTCTGACATCCTCGCTTCCTGAATCCCTAGGCTGCCAGTGTCCTCTTGCTCTGTGCCAGGCATCCACAGATGACTCTAGTGTCCCGTAAGAGCCTCCCTTTAAATTCCGTTTTTCCCTTCTTGGCCTACTTTCTCTACCTCCATCATTAAGCTTACTCTTTGATCAATGTCACTGCCTGGGTCTCAGTGTAAAACAAATAAATGATCCATTACTGTGATCACGAAAATTGCTGCTGAGTAATGGCATGACATCGTTGGGATATCTATAACTTAAAAGAGAAGTCTTTTACATGAAATAAGACTTTTGGATTGGAGAGTGAAGGGAAAACATTCATTTTCCTTATTTCTTTACTGAAAGATATGGATTATTAATTATGTGGAGTATGTCAAGAACTTTAGGAATGGATGCTTTTGAGTGGTGTTTTCACTTTGCAATATTGGTGAAATTTTAAAAAGAACAAACATTTTAAACACATGACAGTAAATTTATTTTTTCTTTAAACTAGGGATTCTCCTAGGTGCTGTCTTCCTTCATGCCTATTTTTTCCTCCAATAACTATTTTTTTGTCTTTTGCATAAGAACTTTGAAGATTTCTGTGTGAAAATATAGTAATATCTTTAGCATGAAAAACATCCAAACTTTGCCAAAGACTCAAGGAAGAATATTCTTAGCTATACTTTTTGCGTGGCAGGAATTAACTGCCAATATCAGTACGGATCTTACAAAAAAGGCTTACAATCTCCGAAATATTGATGTTATGTCAGTTTGTACTAGTTGTGTAAATGATCACCAGGCTGAAATGAAAACAACTAGATATTTGCTATGTTTTGGTTTCTGTGATGATCCATTTACTTGTAAATCCATCTCTCTGGAGGCCTAGTGAAGTTATGCAGTGAAGGCAGAATTTTTCTAACCTTGTCTATGGAGGAAGAGAGCAGGAGAAAACAATGGAGACTATGAAAAAAGTGATAAAAAATGTGAGTAAATTCAGTTTAGATCTGGTAGGATTGTTAAATTATTTTCAAAGTTTGATTTTAATGTAATTTTATATATATTCTTTATCAAAGATGAACATTTTCACCGGCATGCTTCCAGATGAAATCCATGGTACACTGGTCCACCTCCACAAGCATTTTATCTTAGCACTCTGGATAACACAGAGAGAGGAGACTCAAAGGATGGACAAAACAGTCCCACATGAAACTGTGCACAAGCCAAAAAGTCCATACGATGATATGTCAGAAAGGTAGACTGCACAGACGAGCATAGAATTTTAACAGTCAGTCTTGGGATGAAAGAAACACAGATGTGTCTATGTTGAATATTACACGTTAAGTGCACATAATGAATATGTGGTAAATTACACGAGAAACCTATTTCAATATTCACATGCTCTATGAGGGTTTGTCTGTACCAAAATAAGAGCAACATTAATCCTGTAGGTACATTGAAGCTGCTTCATCTATTTCACTTCTGCATCTTCAGAAAGATCAAATTATTCTCTCAACAGATTTAAAGCATCAAACATTCATTCTGACATATTCATATTTTTATTATTTTAAACCTTAAAATATTGAAACTTGAATGTCTTTTACTTTTATGTCTTAGAAGAGATAGACAAATTTTAACTAGCTTCAATTCCTTACAGAATAATTCCTCCTCTTTTGGCCTGACACCGTCAATCACTAAAAGGACCATTTGTGTGTGTAAGTATGTGTGTGTGTGTGTGTGCAGGTGTGTGTGTGTGCATGTGTGTGTGTGTATTACATAGGTCTGCCTAGATAGATTGGAACTGGAAAGAAGAAATCATTCTATAGCCAGTCTCTCTAACAAAAATGGATTTTTCTGTATTTTTTTTTTACTAGACGAGAGGTTAACTATTAATTATCTCTATTTTCATGTGTCTGCAATTTATTAAATTCTGTGTTGAGCGCAAGTTTGTAGCCACATTATTTTGTAATGTTTGCTGCAACCTTTTCCTGCCACTAAATATATTACACAGAAAAGAAGAATGATTTTCATAATTTATTGATGGGTTCTCCAGGACACATCAATAAAAACCAAACTTTGAAAATATGAAAACACATTAGAAGAACAGAGAATGATTAACTGTAATTGGAAATTATCAGTATTTGTTGTCAGGATGAACATTATTTATTTTGAAAAATATGCTTTTATTTATTCACTTTCCGTGGGAATCGGCTTTATAAAACCAGAATTTATGTAAGGGAAGAGACCACACTCAACACTGTAACTTCAAAACATCAATTATTCTATACCTTCTGACTTTGAAATAAAACCAATTGTGCCCATTTCATACAGACTCAGATTTACATGTTAGGGACAGAATGGTTTAAACATTTTTTTAGTCAAGAAAATGAAATCATTAAAATGTGTTTTCCCAATGTAAGAGATAAAGTCAGTTTATAGTAGATATTTTTCAGATGAGTTTTCTTTTCATGGGCTTCTGCCTTGGGAAAAATTGGAATAGTTGGAATGTAAAGAATAAATGTTCTTCAGTCCTTTATAAAATTAATCTATATCAAATATAAGCAAATTGATCATATTATCTCAATGAGAGGTACTAATATATTCACTTATATAAACCAGTATAGAATGCTGCTATTTTATGAATTTAATTCAGTTTATTTAAAAATGATACTTTTTTGCAATTAATGAATGAATGTTGATACATTGTTATTAAATAAGTCCATACTTCATTCGGGTTTCCTTTGTTTTTACTTTTTGTCCTTTTTCTGTTCAGGATCTCTTCTAGGACACCTTACATTTAGTAGTCATGTCTATTTAGACTCCTCTTGGCTATGACAGTTTCTCAGACTTTTTTTTTTAATTACGTAAGTTTCAGGTGTACAGCATTATACTTTGACATCTGTACACATTACAGAGTGATCATATGTATCACAGAGTGATTACCACCCAAAATCTAGTTACCATCCATCACCCTACGCTTGGGCCTCTTCACTCATTTTGCCCACCACCCCCAATCCCTTTCCCCTCTGGTAATTACTGATCTGTTTTTTGTATCTATGGGCTTGTTTTTCTTTTGGTTTGTTTGTTCATTTGTTTTGTTTTATTTTGAGATTCTACATGAGTGAAATGATATGGTATTTGTCTTTCTTCTTCTGACTTATTTCACTTAGCATAATACCCTCAAGGTCCATCTATGTTGATACAAATGGCAAGATTTCATTCCTTTTCATAACTGAGTAGTATTCCAGTGTGTGTGTGTGTGTGTGTGTGTGTGTGTATCACATCTTCTTGATCCTTTCATCCATATATGGACACTTAGGTTGCTTCCATATCTTAGCTATTGTGAATAATGCTGTAATGAACATAGGTGTGCATATATCTTTTTGAATTAATGTTTTTGCAGTCTTCTGATAAATACCTTTTGATCCCGTGGAATAGCCTGATCACATAGTAGTTCTATTATTAACTTTTTGAGAAATCTCTATACTGTTTTCCATAGTGACTGCACCAGTTTACATTCCCACCAGCAGTGTATGAGGATTCCCTTTTTTCTACAATCTCTCCAACACTTGTTATTTCTTATCTTTTTGGTAATAGCAATTCTAGCAGATGTGAAGTGATATCTCATTGTAGTTTTGATTTGCATTTCCCTAATAATTAGTGATGCTGAGCATCTTTTCACATGTCTGTTGGCCATCTGTATATCTTCTTTGCAAAAATTTCTATTCAGATCCTCTGTACATTTTTTAATCGAGTTGTTTTGTTGTTGTTGAGTTGTAAGAGTTATTTGTATATTTTGGATACTAACCCCTTATCAGATGTATGACTTGCAAATTTCTTTCCTATTTAGTAGGTTGGCTCTTCGTTTTGATGATGGTTTCTGTTGCTTTGCTGAAGCTTCTTAGTTTGATGTTGTCCCAAATGGTTACTTTTTTTTAAGATTTTATTTTTTTCCTTTTTCTCCCCAAAGCCCCCCGGTACATAGTTGTATATTCTTCATTGTGGGTCCTTCTAGTTGTGGCATGTGAGACGCTGCCTCAGCGTGGTCTGATGAGCAGTGTCATGTCTGCGCCCAGGATTCGAACCAATGAAACACTGGGCCGCCTGCAGCGGAGCGCGCGAACTTAACCACTCAGCCACGGGGCCAGCCCCCCAAATGGTTACTTTTGCTTTTGCTTCCCTTGCCTTTGGAGTCGGATCCACAAATACATCATTAATGCTGATGTCAAGGAGATTACTACCTATGTTTTCTTCTAGAAATTTTGTGGTTTCAGGTCTTATGTTCAAATATTTAATCCATTTTGGGTTAATTTTTGTGTATGGTGTAAGATAGTGGTCTAGTTTCATTCTTCTGCATGTGGCAGTCCAGTTTTCCCAACACTATTTACTAAAGATACTGTCTTTTCTCCATTGTATGTTCTTCACTGCTTTGTCATAAAATAATTGTCCATATGTGTGAATTTATTTCTGGGCTCTCAATTCTGTTCCATTGATCTGTGTGTCTATTTTTGTGCCAATAACATACTCTTTTGGTTATTACAGTTTTGTAGTATAGTTTGAAGTCAGAAAGCATGATACCTCCAGCTTTGTTCTTTTTTCTCAAGATTGCTTTGATTATTCAGGATCTTTTGTGGTTCCATACAAATTTTAGAATTTTTTGTTCTAGTTCTGTGAAATATGCCATTGGAATTTTGATAAGGATTGCATTGAATCTGTAGATTGCTTTGGATGGTATGGACATTTTAATGATGCAAATTCTTCCAAGTTACGAATATGGAATATCTTTCCATTTATTTGTGTCTTTTTCAATTTCTTTCATCAATGTCTTATACTTTTCAGTGTAAAAGTCATTTACCTCCTTGGTTAAATTTATTCCTAGGTATGTTATTCTTTTTGATGCAATTGTAACCTGGATTGTTTTCTTAATTTCTTTTTCTGATAGTTCATTATTAGTGTGTAGAAACACCACAGATTTCTGTATATTGATTTTGTATCCTGTGACTTTATTGAATTCATTTACTAGTTCTAACTGGTTTTTGGTTTGTTTTTTCTTGTTTTTGTTGACCTTGACTGTTTTAAGGACTACTGGTCAGATTTGTCTGATGTTTTTGGTTTTTGAGGTGGTTGTTTTTTGAGAGGAAGGTTGCAAAGATCAAGTGCCATTTTCATCACATCATATAAAGGATACATACTATTAAACATGATTTTTCCCAGTTATTGTTGACCTTGATCACCTTGCTGAAGTGATGTTTTTCAAGAGTCTCCATTTTAGTTACTCTTTTTTTACCCCTTTTCCATACTGTACTCTTCAGAAGGAAGTTGCTATACACATCCGATACTTAAGGAGCAGGAAGTCATGCTCCCTATCCTTTAGAGTATCTACACAAATTATTTTGGATTCTTCATTATGGGATATTTGCCTCTTCTCTCACATTTATTTATTTATTCAACTATTTATTTATGTCAACATGGACTCGTGGATATTTGCTTTATGCCTTGATGTATAATCCAATAATATTTTATGTATTATGTTGTTTCAATTTTTTCCCGTTTTGTCCATTGAGAGCTTTTTCAGGTAGCTCCTGTGCCCTTTTGACTTTCATCAATCAATGTTTTATTATTATTTTTTAGTATTTCCTTACTTTCTAGCACTACAATATCTTTGAGACTCATATTATATACAGTAGTCTCTTTTATCCATAGGGAATACATTCCAAGACCCCCAATGGATGCCTGAAACCATGGATAGTGCCAGACTCTACATATCCCTTTTTTTCCTATACCTACAGACCTATGATAAAGTTTAACTTATAAATTAAGCACAGTAATAAATTAACAATAATAAAGAATAATAAAATAGAACAATTACAACAACACACTGCAATAAGATTTCTCATAGATCTTAGCAAGCTCAGCATATGATTTTTTTCTTTCCTTCTTGAGAATCTTCAACTTTTCACAAAAAGAGGCACTCTACAGCTTCTCTTTGTGGGATCCAAATTGCCAACATCTTGTGCTTTGGGGCCATTTTTAAGTAAAATAAGAGTTACTGGAGCACAAGCATTGTGATACCCTGACAGTCCATCTGAAAACCCAGATGGCTACTAATGACTAACGGGCAGGTAGCGTATGCTGCACAGATAGACTGAGCAAAGGGACAATTCATGTTCAGGGCAGAACCAAGTGGGACAGTGCGTGATTTCATCATGCTACTCAGAATGGCATGTGATTTAAAACTTACGAATTGTTTATTTCTGGAATTTTTCGTCTAAGATTTTTGGACCACAGTTGACCGTGGTTGACTGCAGCTAACTGAACCTGCAGAAAGCAAAACAGCATGTATGGGGGACTACTGCATTTGTATTCGAGTCTTAGAATCAATTATTTCTACAAGAAGTTCTTTTTTAAATTGGAGACTGGTACTAAAAATAGAACTCTGGGTGCTAGATGTGCTTGTTGCTTCTGGATTTCCGTTGATTTTAGGCCATCTCCACTGACAGAGCAAGGAAATTTATGTGTGTACATTAGCTCATGTATATACATATGTCTATAAATATTTTTATTTGTAACCATCTGTGTCTATATTAAGCTAAACATGAGTTCATACTGTTGTCTCCACCTGTAGTCCATTACCATATGGATCATTCTCGCCTCCTTCCCTTGTTTACATATAAATTCTCTTTCCTACAATCAGTAACCTGGCTCCCACCATCTGCCATCTATTTACTTAATTGTTTAATTCCAGTAAACTTATATAGCAGTATTGGAATTGTTGACCTCTACCCCTTCGGGAAAAACTTTAACAACTGGAGAACAGTGCTTGTGTACAATTCCTTTTATCTTTACAGAGCCCACTCATTTTCAGTTACTTAGGTCAGCCTTTTTCCTCCCTACTCCCTTCAGTGAAGCTGTTTCATATATTTGTAATACAGTTACATTGTTTTGTTACATTCTGAATTTCTCCTGGGATTTAGCCAAACTCCTAAGTATTTTTTCAATTGCATTCATTAAAGCTCACTTTGTACTGTAAAGTTCTGTGAATTTTGCAAATGGATAATGTCATGTATCCACCATTATAGTATTATACAGATTAGTTTCACCACACTAAAAAAATTCATTCTTCTTCTAGTCAAATCTCATGCCCTTGCTTTGAACTCTTGGCACCACTAATCTTTTTCACTTTATAGTTTTACCTTTCCCAGAATGTCATATAATTGGAAACGTACAGTATGTGCCTTTTTTCAGATTGGCTTCTTTCACTTAGCAACATGTATTTTAGGTTCATCCATGTCATTTTGTGGCTTGATAGTTCATTTCTCGTTGCTGCTTATAAACTGTCAATTGTATGGATATACCACAGTTTGTTTATCCATTGACCTGTTGAATGATATCTTCATTCCTTCCAGTTTTTGGCTACTGTGAATAAAGAAGTCATAAGTCTAAGCTGCAGGGTTTTGTGTGGACGTAAGTTTTAGATTATTTCGAATACCTAGCAGTGTGACTGCTGAATCATATAGTAAGATTATGCTTAGCTTTGTAAGAAACACCAAATTCTCTTCCAACGTGGCCATGTTACTGAAAGTTCGGTCTCTGAATTCAGTGCCAATCCAAATAATGAGAACAGAGTTTTGAGTGAAAAGGAAAATCAGCTTTTATTTGCCAGGCAAAGGGAGCAAGCAGCAGGCTAGTGCCTTAAGAACTGCTGGCTCCTTATTAAAAAGTAGATAAAGGCTAAAGGTTTGCTAGGAATGTGGCTGATTGTGGCGGGGAGCCTGAGTCCTTGCTGGTCACTGCTCTCCCATCAGCCTGCATTTGGCCCTGTGAGGTTGTTTGCAGGAAGGCAGATGGTGAGATAAGGGAATCTGCAGGTGGGTGGTCTTCGTTGTCTGGCTCCCTGGTGGGTGGTGGATTCTGGTGCCAGGAAGCCAAGGAGTTGGGGCCTGGGAAGCTTCAGTTTCTTGATATTCCCTGGACATCAGTGTCCCTGTAAAGATCTTCAGGCCAAAACTTCAGTGTGAGGCCACGTGGGCTTTAACAATTTGTAACTTCTATTTGGTTGTAAAGCTCAGGGAGTTGAGGTTAAAGAAACAGATATTTACTATGAGTGCAACTAAAGGAGCAGGGAGAGGGGATAAGGGCTTTTGGTTTTAACCCCATATATGCTGGGTTTAATGTGGGGGAACCGATATTAGGGCCAGTATTAATTAAAGGCCTCCAACAGCCATACATTTTTGCATTCCTACCAGCAATGAATGAGTTTCTCTTGCTCGACAACCTAACCAGCAATTGGTATTGTCAGGGTTCTTTTTGGATTTTAAGCATTCTAATAGGTGTGTAGTGGGATCTTATTGCTGTTTTAATTTGAAGTTTCCTAATCATAAATGTTGTTGAACTTCCTTTGCCAAATGCTCATTTGCCATCTGTCTGTCTTCTTTGGTGAGGTATCCGATCAGATCACGCCTATGTTTTGAAATTGGATTTTCTGTTTTCTTGGTTTTGAGTTTTAAGAGTTCTTTGTATATTTTGCATACCAGTCCTATATCTGATATGTGTTTGGCAAAGTTTTTGGGTTTTTTTTTTCCCCCAGTCTGTGGCTTGCCTTTCCTTTCTCTTAACACTGTCTTTTTCAGAGAAGTTTGTATTTTAGTGACGCTCAGCTTAACATTCTTTTCCTTTATGGATCGCGCTTTTGTTTTTTATCTTAAAACTTAAGGCTGCACAATGAGATACCATTCCACATATGCATGAGGTGGCTATAATAATATTATTAGAGGGAAAAACAGAAAATGAGAAGTGTAAAATGGTACAGTATAAATCTAAGTATAAATTCAAAAGAATTGAAAACAGGTACTGAAAAAATACTTGTACAAGAGTGTTCATAGTAGCACCATTCACAATGTCCACCAAGAGATGAATGAATAAGCAAAATGTGGCGTATCCATACAATGGAATATTATTAAGTAATAAAAAGGAATGAAGTATTAATGTGTACTACAAGGTGGATGATTCCCAAAAGCTTGCTAAATGAAAGAAGCCAAATACCAAAGGTCACATATTGTATAATTCCATTTATATAAAATATCCAGAATTGGTAAATCAATAGAAACAGAAAGCAAATTAGTGGTTGCAGGTGAATGGGAGTGACAGATTCATGTGTGCAGGGTTTTCCTTTGGGGTGATGAAATTATTTTGGAACTAGATAGACAGGATGGTTGCACAACATTGTGAATGTACTGAGTGCTACTGAACTATACACTTTAAAATGGTTCATTTTATTTTATGCAAATTTTGTCTTCAAAAAAATGAAAGAAAAAAAAACTCATTGCCAAACCCAAGGTTACCTAATTATTCTGTTTTCTTCTAGAAGTTTTATAATTTTGTCTATTTTTATCTAGTGAGTTGCAAACCAAAAGATATTTGTAAGTATTAATGAATATTCCAGTCTACATACATTTTCAGAGCATATTTTCTTAGTTACCTAATAATGTAATTTTGTACATACTTTAAAAAAGTTAAAAAACACAATGAAATTAGAATTTAATAAAATATATTTTGTATATATTTATTTTATTTTTCTATCTTTTTTTTTTTTGAGGAAGATTAGCCCTGAGTTAACTGCTGCCAATCCTCCCCTTTTTTTGCTGAAGAAGACTGGCCCTGAGCTAACATCCATGCCCATCTTCCTCTACTTTATATGTGGGATGCCTACCACAGCATGGTGTGCCAAGTGGTGCCATGTCCGCACCTGGGATCTGAACCAGCGAAGCCTAGACCACCAAGAAGCAGAACGTGTGCACTTAACTGCTGTGTCACCAGGCAGGCCCTTTCTATCTTTTTATTCTCATATATCTATGTTTTTTTCATAATAAATAATTTATAAAGCTTTTTTAAATAAAAGTTAGCTTATGGGGCAATATATGAAATAAAAATAAGGAACGTTATCATGTGGTGCCTGTTATAAATGAAAATACAAAGAAATGGAAGTTTTCTTGATTGCCATAATGAAAGGCAAGTTCTATTAGTATTTATTCATAAAAAATGTTTTACATGTTTATATTTACCTGATTTTTAGATCTGCAATACAAGCACACAAAATTCAAATTCTAATAAATTACAAAGAAAATTGTTATAAAATTTTTATGAAAGTCAAACAAACTCAAAATAATATTTTTCCAGCTTGATTTTTCTCTTTGCAACAGAAAAGAACATTATACATTTTATTTTACTTTGGGAACCTGGAAATTAATATTAGGATACTGGAACCATCCTCAATGTGGCATTAATAAGCCACTATGAATTAGTTTTAATATTTATTATCCTTTAGCCACATTGTTTTCATCTTTAATATGAAACTTTCAATCATGTAAAATGTATTTAATTGTTTGAATACAGTTGAGTTCACTAAAGTTAGAAAAGAAAATAATCAGAGTGGAAGTGACTCAAAACAAAGAGCAGGAAGGCATTTGCGATATCATCAGAGGGGCCTTCTGCACTGCATTCTGGCTGGACTGACAGCCCTTAACTAGAACGTAATAGCTAGTTTATCGCGTGGCTTATTTTCTCCACTGAGTATTTTATACAATATTGAGATATTTGGGGCATTAGTATATTTAATTCAATACCTGTCAAATTTTCAGAAGCCATAGAGATATTAATTTAGTTAATTAAAATAATATTATTAGTGATAGAAGAAAGATACAATATTCTAATGGAGGCTGCTTCATCATGTGCAGAGACCAAAATATTGTGAGGAAAATGTGGGTAAGTATACTATGAATGCATATGAAAGGTTATGGTAGCTTCAACAATAGGAGTAAGTGCATCTAGCTATGTCTGAAATCCTTAGAAACAAAGATCTGAGGATGCCTTAGATTTTTCAGACTTATTTTCTACATAGAGTTGCTTATTGTGAAGCACTTCTCTGGAATTTTGGGTGGAATGAGAGTCTCACACAGCTCTTTGGCATATGCTGTCCTTGGCACAAATAATATACCATGACCCACGGGAAACCTCATCTTTCTTTGCTTCCTGCCCCAAGCCCCACCTTCTTTGTTTTCTAGGGACCACCTTCTCATTTGAACTACTAGGTCATTCCAAAAATGGTTAACTCATTTCCTTGTTAAGATCTGAATAGTGAATACACAATGTCTTTAGAAGTGATCCACTCTGATCTGAAAAAAATAGGAAATTATTTTCCTGTGTCATTCCCTATATTGTTCCCTGGCATAGTTACCGCATATCAGAGGCTCATGATAGAAAATTAAAATGTGATGAAATCCATCATGTTCAAATCTTATTTTGAACAACATTCAATTTTGTTTCTAATATATGCCTATTCTTGTTCCAGAGTTAACAATGTAACTGTTAGGGTTTGAGACAGCCAATTGATATCTCTCTTTTCTCCTTCCTGATTTAGACTAACAGAAAGATGAATTCACAGGTGGAGACCACTTTTCTGGTAAAGAAGTGTCCACCTTCACCAGCGCATTTTGTAAATCCTGAGGTTGGACTGACTTAGCTGGATCTGGTGTGATGGCTTCAGTTCAGGCATGCAAACATTTCTCTCGTGAAGCACTGTGGCCTTCTCTTAGACTGCATAACAATGCAGTTATGCAGACTGACTTCTCACAAGGCAGCACAGGGACAAAGGTTCAGAAGCAACAATGACTGATGCAGACACTTAAAGGTAGGAGTGGTTACTAGCTCCTCACATGGACTGAGATCCCACCAGGCAAAGCTCACCTTTATTGAAGAAGTAGGATTGCAAACAAGAAAGATTGTACTCTATGCATCCATAATATCTTCCTGCATTTTAAAAATGTGGGCCAATGCTTTAATTTCAAGTGTGCTCTCTTGTTAAATAAATTAAGTAAATCACACAATTCTGACTCTGAATCGCACATTTTGACATATATAAGCAATAGTGAACTAAATGCTGCATGTGCCCACTGGAGGAAGGAAGGAGTGATTTTTGCAAACCAGACATCTGTAGCAGGTGTGTCAATGGAACCTACTTCCTGTTTCTAATGGAGCTGCACATGTTTCTGGCAGGCAGCTGGAATTGGTGCCCCTCAACCTCAGTGATTTCGTCTTGCTTGGCTCTAGATTCTGGCATGTCTGTGCATAAATTGTCAACTTTATTAGAGCTATAAAAGGCCTGAGTGTTAACATCAAGCATGCAGATGCAGTGCTTGCCTAGCCAAGCACACTTCCTGGATCACCAAAATAGTGCAGCTGCAACCATTGTATGCCATTAGCAGTGACATTCTGTAAATCTTAATCTGTGCAACTGTGGCACCGCCACGGGTTGATCCAGGGTAAACATTTGCTATTTCAATTAGCTAGTGGTTAGAGCTCTATAAATATGCTATTTTTTCCCTTAGAGGATAAATTATGTATTTAAAGTCAAAATATTATTTATAAAAAGTGGCTAATTTGTAATTGCTTATTTAGCAATAATTTGGTGACCTTGTTTTAAGACTATGTCCTTTGATTCCTCTAAGTGTTTTGCTTGAAGAGTGGAAATTTATTTCAAGGTTAAGAACCTCTCTTTCATCCATTTCTAATGCATACAGATATTTGTTGATTCATTATACTTGAAGGCAAAATTTGTGGGTCCTCTTTATCTTTGGCTCCCTAAAATTGACTCATATCTGTTCAAATCATTCTGTTAAATAGCACCATGAAGAATAGAAACAGCCAAGATATATAATAAGTTAGTATTATTTAATGACAATATAAATACTACAAGATATCAGTGTCAAACTTTAATATGTAGAGAAGCAATAAGCCAAACATGATTATCTTACTAATTTATTTCAAATATTTACTAAAAAACTCATGGTAAGATGATTGAAAAAAGAATATTATTGGCCTGAGAGAATAAATCCTCATAAATTTAGGACATAAATTCATTAACACAGAGAAATTTGATATGTTAATTGAATATCGTAAAGATCTCTTATTGCGGCATCCTCTCCAAAACTTTCTTTTACACCTGGTATGTGTTATTTATATACTATGCCCGGGGGATACAATGAAAAACAAAATAGGTCGCGTCTGTTTTCCTCCTGAAACTTGTCTTCAGTCGTATAGTCTACCATGCTTACTAAAGGAACTTTGCAATTCATAGAATGTCATTTCTGTGAATATAATTATAGTTACAGCTCTCTAAATCAGTAGGGATCTATTTCATTATAAGCTTTCTATTGCTGCTGTAATAAATTACACAAATTTAGCGGCATAAAATAACACACATTTATCTTATAGTTCTGGGGGTCAGAAGTCTTAAAATCAAGCCATCAACATGCTGTGTTTCTTCTGGATGCTCAAAGGAAGAATCTGCTTCCTTGCCTTTTCCAGCTTCTAGAGGCAGCCTGCATTCCTTGTTCCCTGGCTTGTGGCCTCCTGCTTTCTTCTTCAAAGTCAAAAGCAGTATGTGTGAACCAGCTGTGATGGTTAAGTTTGTGGGTCAACTTGTATAGGTGACAGTGTCCAGATATTTGGTCAAATGTTATTCTACACATTTCTGTGAGGATGTTTTTGGATGAGGATTACATTTAAATTGGTGGACTTTGAGTAATGCAGATTGCCCTCCATAACGTGGATGTGCTGCCATTTAAAGAAAGCCAATCAGTTGAAGGTTTGAACAGAACAAAAAATCGACCCGCCCGAGAAAGAGGAAATTCTGCCAGCAGATGGCCTTTGGACTTGAACTCGTCCTCCATTAGATTTTGGACTTGCCAAGACTTCACAATTGCATGAACCAATTCTTTAAAATAAATCTCTTTCTGTATATACACATCTCATTGGTTATATTTCTCTGGAGAACCTTGACTAGCAGACTAGCTAAAATTAAAATTATCTGCTGTTTTGTGGTAACCAAGTTAAACCATTATAAAATAACATATTAGAATTATATCTTATTAGTTGTATATTGCTGCATAGCTAATTATGTCAAAACACAGCAATAAGCATTTGTCATACAGTTTCCGTAAGTTAAGAATCTGGAATCAGGGGCCCGGCCCTGTGGCCGAGTGGTTAAGTTCACGCTTTCTGCTTCAGTTGCCCAGGGTTTCGTCAGTTTGGATCCTGGATGCGGACATGGCATCACTCATTAGGCCATGCTAAGGTGGCGTCCTACATGCCACAACTAGAAGGATCCACAACTAAAATATACAACTATGTACTGGGGGGATTTGGGGCAAAAAAGCAGAAAAAAATAAAAAAGAATCTGGAAGCAGCTCAGCTGGCTGGTTCTGGTTTGGAGTCTTTCATAAAACAGCAACTAAGGTGTCAGTCAAAGCTGCAGTCATTTGAGGCTTGACTAGGACTGAAGGTTCCAATTGTAGGTTCACTCACGAAGCTATCAGCTGGGAGCTTCAGTTCCTTGCTGCTTGCGCCTTCCTATGGTAGCTCAAGACTTGGCAGCTGGCTTCCCTCAGGGCTTGTGATCTAAGAGATAGAAAGCAAAACCATATTGTCTATGTGACCTAGTATCCTAGTCACAAACTGTCTCTATTGCCTAGTTATTCATTGGAAATGAGTCAGTAAGCCCAGTCCACACTCAAAGGGAAGGGACTACATAAGGGTACGAATACGTGAAGGGCGGGGATCTTTGGGGTATCTTGGAGGCTGGCTACCATATATTCCTGGAGGAGTAAAAGGTTTGAAAATGTTTAATAGTTATGCCTTGTAGTTTGCAGTAGTAATAAGCAGGAGGTGGCAACGTGCATCCTGGGAGTCAAATCCATCCAAAGACTTGCATTTTTATGGCCTTTGAGCTAAGAGTACTTTTTAACGTGAGAAAGGGTTAAAATAAAAGACAAAGAAGAATATGTAACAGCAACCATATGTGACTAGAAAAGTTTAAAATACTTACTCTCTGGTCCTTACAGAAAACTTTTTCCAATCCCTGGTAGTCAGGAACAATATGTGAGGCAATGCCAACATCATCTCAGTTACTTGAAACAAGCTAAGTAAATGCGAATTTGTCAACTACATTACGTTAGGCCTACATTTTTGTTTTCATTGATATAATCCAGCAATAAACTTTTGTTATTATTGTTGAGGTAGTTTTTAAAAGATTTTATAATATCAATTGACGTTAATAATTAAGGACACTGCTATCAACTCAAAATTGAAACACTTTTTTAAGAAGCACTTTGGTATCAAATTCACAGTAAATTCCGTTACTTATTTAGCAAAGCCAGCTGAAGAGTGGAATAAACACAAAAGAACTGTAATGAATACTGGTCTCAGTGTTTCCGCATTCCTTATGTACACTCCCTCCTCCTGCCCTCTGTCATTCTCCTTTTGGGGCCCCTGTGTTCATAGCGCCTTCTTGTGTTCATTTCTCAGAATGACTGTTACACCGTGGTTCAGTTTTGCAGAAACCAACTTTTTACTCCCAAGATGTTTACCCCTATTTGTCCCAGAGTTTTCACCCTATGAGATATTTCCCCACATAAAGTTAATAAAGTTAAACAACATAATCAAGAAACAAAGGTTAATAAACAAATGTTTCCTAAAAACAGTATATTAAATGTATTATGTTATGTACCGTGGCGATCACAAAAAAATAAAAGGCTGTCACAGTGGAATTCACAGGCCAGCATGGGAGCAAATCTTTGCAAACGTAACATTAGCTAACAATCAAGCCAGAATGAATGAAGTGCAAAGTCAGTTTTACAGTGAAGAAATGATATAGAAAACTTGTGCATTTGAGTCTCTCACATTTTTGGAGTAGACCACTGTGAGATGTTTGACCTTATGGGCATGCTAGAACTTTGTTAAAATCCATGAAGACTGAACACATATTTTGGATAGAAGTGGGGAAATGAAAGCTCAATGTTCAGTTTTGCCTTGTTTACCTTTAATACTTCCTTTAGCACCAAAGGCCGAGGATGACAAAGAATTTAAGTGTCCCAAATCTATTTCCAGCAAGTACCTGGTAATTATATACATCATGAAAATTAAACATATCAGCCCCTGCTGTGATGATACTATGAATATTTTCATATTTCCATCATCCTTAAACAGCTGTCCAGCTCATGTAATGTAACTGAATGGATGAAAAATTAAACCTCTAATTGTTGCAGATGATATGGATGAAGTCATGATAGACTATTAGAATGAAACAAGTGATTATTTAAAAATGACTTTGTGCGTTTGTTTAATTACACTCAATTTTAATTTCTACATACAATGGTAATGATGCCCATGTTGAATATTTTCGTAAAACAGTAAACCAAACACTATTCATTCTTTGTAAAATTGTTCTTTCTTTTTTTTAAAAAAAAGTAAGCTCATTTATTTGCTTTCCTAAGGTAGGACTCTTCTGTGTATTTGATGCATATGCTTTTGTGAAACTGAACATTAGAAAAGAACAAGGTGGTTGTTAGAAATAAAATTTTTTCGATCTCCTCCAAAATTTAGTTAACCCTTGTTCCCATCTTATCAAAGCAATTATCTGATACACATAAAAGTTAAATTGATGTAAGTATAAATGTATATTTCAGGCTTGCCTGAAATTTCTATCTGATTTAAACATTGGAAATGCTTCTTTAAAAGGTAGATTCATTTATGGTCTTTGGAGAAAATCTAATGTCATACACTTATTTCAAGCAGGAAGGATTTTCTGAAAAGAACACTGAAGAACTAAAGGCATGATGAAATATTCAGTTCTAAAAGTTCCTAGACAATTTGAAAATGTCAAGACACGCATTATTCTGTTTATACCAAACAACTTGTCAGCCCAGCACATTTGTGAAAAATAACAGTGGTTATTTGTTTGGTATTTCCAATGTCTCTTCATTTAAGTCAAATGCCAGCCCCCATTGCGACAAGGGCCTGCATTAAGAAAAAAAAAATTTAAAACCATTTAGTACCCTCCACTCACATAACAACATTATTAATGTTTAAATTAAGAGAGAGCAAGTGATATTGCTACAGACCAAATATTTGTGTTCCCCCAAAATTCATATGCTGAAATCTAATCCCTAATGTGATGGTAGCTGTAGGTGGAACCTTTGGGAGGTGATTAGGTCATTACCAGAGAGCCCTCATGCATGGGGTTAGTGCCCTTATGAAAGAGAACCCAGACAGCTCCCTCACCCCTTCACCATGAGAGGACACAGCAAGAAGACTGCTAAGCAGCCTATGAGCCAGGAAGCAGACTCTCACCAGACACCAAATTTGCCAGAACCTTTATCGTGGACTTCCCAGCCTTTAGAACCATGAAAAATAAATTTCTGTTGTTTATAAGCCATCCAGTCTTGGTATTTTTTTTTATAGCAGTTTGAAAGGACCAAGACAGCCTTGTAACTCAAGGAGCAGTCAAAAGGAGTGTAGAATATGAATAGAAAGTAATATCACAAAAAAGAGGATTAATCTAAAGAGAAAATGGTCTTTATATGACATGTGGGGTCTAGATATATCATTGTGAATGTACACATACTACTTATATGTAAAAATACCTAATCTAACTCACCTTTTGTAACCTAATGATCTTTTATAACATAAATTGTCTTGTTTTAGCTGAACTATTGCATGCAAATTTTCAAATCAATCAATTAAGATGTCTTGAGCATTGTCTTCTAGTAAAGGCATCCTACTAGGTAGATACTGTGGAGGAAACAGAGAAGAGCTTTGAAGACATGGTGCCTATCTTGTCAAGCTGTAACCACAGGAAACTGCAGAGAATAGAAAGAAGTCAAATACAAGCCAAAAAAGCTGGCCAGCATATAAAGGTGGGAGGAGTTAGAGCTGCAAGGTTCCTGAGAATTGAGGTTAAAATAAATGAGGATATAAAGTCAACAACTGGATTTTCAGGAATATCTGTCTTCTACTTCTCTTAATGGATAGTAGATATTCTAAAATATCCTCTAGGTAAACATTAGCCCCAGGAAAATGGATAAAATACAGTCAATAGCTTTTTAAGAACATAGCTATATTCACAAGAAAGTAAGGGAAGTCAACACATAGGGACTGTCTTAGTCCGTTTGGGCTGCTATAACAAAAATACTGTAAACTTGGTGGCTTACAAACAAGAAAGATTTATTTATTTTTCACAGTTCTGGAGCCTGGGAAATTCAAGATCATGGCATATGTCTGGTGAGGGCCAGCTTCTTGTTGACTTCGGTCTTCTTACTGTAACTAACGTGGTGAAAGGGGTCAGGGATCTCTCTGGGCCTCTTTTATAAGGGCACTATTTCCCACCAAAACAAAAGAGGGAGACTGAAAATTAAAATGCTAATTGATTCTAAAGGGCTTGCAGTCGCC
The DNA here is from genome assembly GCF_021613505.1 of Equus quagga. Classification (NCBI taxonomy): domain Eukaryota; kingdom Metazoa; phylum Chordata; class Mammalia; order Perissodactyla; family Equidae; genus Equus; species Equus quagga. The sequence goes on from NC_060271.1 coordinate 95,876,092, forward strand.
CAAGGGCTTTTGTTTATTCAGGAAACTGAGAATCTAGAAGCTTGGGTTTCCTGTCTGCTTTGAGTCAGGCAGCCAGAGTTTTGGCCTGAGTTTGGAGGAGAGCTGAGCTACAGCTCCCAGGATGGGCCAAGACCGCAGTGGCTGCATACTCAGTGTAAAGCAAACTAAAGAATACAAATTAAAATGACTGCTTTCCCCCAGCAAAGGGAGACCATCAAAAATCTTTCCTGTTAATGTTTTTTCTTTAGATGGTAAAACTACTCTCCTATAATAGTTATATCCCTAGACCAGCCCTCAAAGAGGTCTTGAGAATGAATTTACACTGTTTGTGATGATTCAAGCCGAGAAATGAAATTAAAATGGCCATAAATTGTTGATTGTCTACGGAGTCTGACAGAAATAAAACAAAATCTTTCCAGATGAGTATATCCTCAACCAAGGCTGGAAGTACTCCTGAGAGGAATTTGACTGCTGGTGATATCAGATATTGGAATTATTGATTAAGAAGTATAAAATAATTATAGAAACTAAAAAAAGAAGCAAGTATTTAGAAATTTTAAAGCATCTCAAATAAATCCAGTTCAAAGAAAAGCCATATTTGAAATAATAAAATATTCGTAACTATACAAAAATGAAAACGTGATCTAACAAAATTAGTAAAATGAAGCTTATATGACAATTAATGGTAAGTATATAGTCATATATTTCTATTAGAATAACAAAGGCTGGAAATTAACAGCATGGAAAATGAGCAATAAAAAAATAATGAAACTAAAAAAATAAGAAAAATAATAAAGGTAAAAGCCTAAGGTAATTGAATAATAATATTAACGATAATAACAATAATATTAATTAGAACTAATAAAACTCTTACTATCTGCCAGGTACTAGTTTCACGTTTATTAATCATTCAATAAACTGCAATATGTAAAGTACAATTAATAATGCAGTTTAAATTCAGGACAACAAAAACTGTAGAGAACAAATTGAGATTTACTTGTAAAAACAATTGGTAAAATAGACAAACCACTGCTCAAACTAATCAAGAAAAAATAGAAAGTACAAATACATAATATTAAGATAAAAATGGAAAATGTTTAGTGCAGATATTAAAGTAATTATGCATGCATTTTGAACGATGTTATGCCAATAAATTGGCAAAATAAGATGAAATAGATTTTTTAAGAACTAAAACTTATCAAAGTGACTCAAAAGAAAGACAAAAAATCTCAATAAATTAATAGCCATTTAAAAAAATTATCTTGGTAGTACTTTAAAAATCCAACCACAATTTGTCCTGTCAATTCCATATAATTTTACAGATCATTTCTGCCCAACTTTCTTGGAGAATAGAGTTCTGGTCTTATTTAAATCTTTCTAAAGAATAGACAATGAAGAGTCACTCTTCAGTTCATTTTATAAGGCTCACATAACCTTGATATCAAAACTAAATTAGGGCAATATAAAAATTAATATCGCAAGCCAATGTCACTTAGGAACATAGGTACAATCATTTAAAATGAAAATTTAGATCAAAATATCCATGCAATTTTTTTCTAAAGATGGGCACTTGAGCTAACAACTGTTGCCAATCTTCTCTCTTTTTTTGTTCTTCTCCGCAAAGCTCCCCGTACGTAGTTGTATATTCTAGTTGTGAGTGCCTCTGGTTGTGTTATGTGGGACGTAGTCTCAACACGGCCTGACGAGCGGTGCCATGTCTGTGCCCAGGATCCAAACCAGTGAAACCCTGGGCGGTGGAAGCAGAGCACACCAACTTAACCACTCCCTGGGCTGGCCCCCTCCATGTATTTTTAAAAGGACCAAGGTGACGTTATCTTAGAATCCAATGATTGCTTCATTTGCATATTATGTTAATGTGATTCATCCAATATTACACTATATAGAATAAGCCAAATGATCATCATAACAGAAATAGTAAGTCTTTGATAAAACTCAACAGACTTTCATATTATAAGCACTTAGTAAACTAGTAATAGAAAGAAATGTTCTCAATATGGTAAGAGATATTACCAAAGTCTACAGCAAACATTAAAATCGCCGGCAAAATATTAGAAGCATTTTGTTAAAACCAAAGAATGATAAAAGTATGTCACGGTCATCTATTCATCACGTAAGACAAGTTAAACAATCCAAAGTATAAGGATCTGAAATTTTATGCATTTTTTTAATGTCCTTGATGGAGATTGTCCATAGGACATTGTTTTATATGTTGTAAAATACTATGTGGTGGCATCATATTATATCTATTTCCTTGAAATGTGCTATTTTTCTTAATCATATACTTTTGGAATTCATTCCAATTGATATATTACACTCTGTTACAATATATTTTACATATACATAGTATTATGTGACATATGCATAGAAAAAGGCCCAACAGGTCCTTCAGACCCATTATTAGAATTAAAAAGAGTTTAGTAAGGTGGCTAATAGCTACAAAGCAATAAAAAATAAAAAATACATACTTATATTACAGAAAAATTATCAAACACTAAGATACTATTTATTCACACAATGCAAATATAAAATAATTAATAAATCCAATAAAAATATGGCTATCTTTTATAGAGAAAATTGTAAAACATTAATAAAGTTCTTAATAAAGTATATAATTCACTTAGCAAACTGTAAATAATCCTACTTGTGTTTTTGCAACAAGGCAGCCCTGATAACCAAATTGATAATATTAAAATGATAATATAAAAAATGTTCTCCACTAAAGATGTATTAAAAGTATGAGGAGACAAGCTGTGACTCAAAGGAAAGATATTTACAATACATATGGTTGACATGCATCAATACTGAAAATACTTAAACTGATCATACAAATAAATAAAAAGGAATCCAACAAAAATTTGGGCAAAATATATGAATAAGCACATCACAGAAGAGGAAACACAAATAATAACAAGAAAATGTCAAGAGAATTTGAATCTTCTAGTAATCTGCGCAAGAAAAGAAAAAAACATAATTACATACAACATGCACCAAATTGGAATACATTTTAAATCAGGAAGACCTATAAAATTCTTGCATGAGAACTGGCACAAACACTTTCAAGAGTAATGTAGCGATATCTGTAAAGATGAAGATGTGCAGACCAAAAACCCAACAATTTTACCAATGGTCTTGTACATGAATATACTTTGTTGATTTCATTATAATTCCAAAAACCTGAAAATGATCTAAAGATCACTAGTAGTCAAGTAAATTGATATATGCATATAGTATTTATAATATACAGTATACAATATAATTGTATACACAAATATATACTGTATAGCGCAATATATATTACAATATATGCTATATATTGTATACTGTAGTAGTATAATGTAGTGTATTATAGCAGTAAATATGTATAGTAGCACATACAGTATATATATTTACATATATATTATAGTGTATATACAAGTATAGAGAGAGAATTTGACATATTAGCAAGAAGGAATGAAGTAAAGCTAGCCATAATAATCCGCATTAAACTAAGAACAATTCACTGACCAAAAATAGCATATTTCAAGAAGGTGCATGAGTAATGCTTCTGTGAACATTTTGTGTGTGTCTTTTGGGGCACACTGCTATGCATTTCTACTGGAGATACATATAGGAGGGGGATTACTGGATCATACAGCATGGGTACTTACCTTCTTACAGAAGAATTTGACAATTTTCTAAAGTGATTGTACCTATTTACATTTTCAACATCAATATATAAGAATTTCAGTTGCTCCCCATCCTTGCTAACACTTGGTATTCCCAGTTGTATAAAATGGAGCCAACCTCACCATGTGGAGTGTGGTCATAACCATGTATTTTCTGTTAGTCTGAATATCACTGTGGCCATCTAGTGATCCCAAACTTTGTCACTTTTTTTTTCTTTCCTATTTTGAAACTTCAGAAACTGAAACTCACACTATTTAGTTCAAGCTTGTCTGTGAACAGTCTGAACGGATAACCTGATCCTTCTTCACTATTCATTTGTATCATTATTCTTTTAATAGTTTGGTTCATGGACACAAAAGACAACACATATAGGGCCTCACCATATTCCTCATATTTAACTTATCCTCCACAAAGAATTCTTCATTCAACGTTATTTTGTGGCTTTCTGTGCTTTTCACAATAGAGACCCATTATCCTAATTCTCTTTCTCAGGAAAATTTCTCACTCGATTGCAAGCTCCTAACACAGGGAAAAAAAAAATCTATCCCATATATCTTATTTTGCATTTAATTCTTCATAATGCTTTATGTGTATTCAAGGACCAGGTTTGGCATATTTGGAGACTAATTTAATAAGTCAATCTATAAACCTTATTAGTTGTTTTGGAGTTCATGGAAATGAGCTAGCATTTAATGAATAAATTCAGATTCTGCTGCACTGAAACATCTGGCAATTGCTTCCCTAGGCTCTCTTTTGTTGGAAGCTGCCCCTTTGGTTTTACCTTGTATCTCTTTTTAAAGGCATGCTTAGATCAATAATGAAACGATATTCTTTCTTACACCCTGCCTAGAACCTTGAAAAACATCATGATCTTTAAAAAAAAAGTCTTCACTCTTTCACACTTTGACTTTTGTTTTGGTTATGATTGACATAGTCTGGGTTTGTAAAAACTGATTCATTTTCTTAAATGCTTAACAAAAAATACTAAAGACAAGTCAATGATTTTATCTCATATATAAAGTGATCCATCATAAATTTGTATATCAGAAATATATCAAGAAATAATAAAATGGCTTTTTGTAAGTGAAAAAATAAAACTGCAACCTCTGATCATACCCGAAAGTTTATAAAGAAGTCAATTGCTATTTTTTGAGTACTTTCACGTGCCGAACAACTTCCATTGACTATCTTTTTAATCCTCTAATTAGTCCTATTGGAAAAGCATTATTGTTCATATTTCCTAATGAGAAACTGTAACTGGGTAATATTAAAATAAATAGGTCTCATGAACAGTAAGTAGCAGAGTTTAGAACCTAATTAATGTATAATTATGTGCTTTTTATCAGGTTTTCATGTTGGAACTGTTAGAACTTTAAAGGTAGTAAAACTGACTTTTATTTTTTGCGCCATTGTATCCTGTGTGTTTCACATAGTGCCTAGAACTCAGTAAATATTCAATAAAAGTATTTTTAGTTAAAGAAATGAGATGAATAATGTAATGCGATTTAAAATCTGGCAGCAGCATACAAGATGAATGTGAATAGAGAGGCAGGAAGAATAATTAGATCTTTATGGTAGTATTTTGAGTGTGAAAGTGTTAAGAATTTTAACCAAGGTCACTTCAGCGGGAAAGGAAAAGAAAGGACAGAAATAGATTATAAAATTGGCAGCCATATAGGATCTCGGTGTGGTTTATACCTCACTGAGGAAAATAACAACATTGAGCCACCAGGTGTAAGATACATTGATCACATTGTAATTATTTTGCTGTTCTTTATTTTATGTTGACATTATACTATGTACAACTTATTCTATTCATCACATCTTAACTTTTAACTTTCAACTTTCTAAAGACTCTCTTTTTTTTGGCAAGCTTTCAGTATGGAATATTTTTGTTGGTTGTGTGGATACTAATTTTTTGAAGAATTTACTGTGGCTACAAAATCAGATGCACATAAAACTGAAATATGGCTCTGCTTTAAGTCATGTTAGCTTTTCCCCGCCTACCATAAAGCCCAGACCTTCAAGGAGCACATTTATTTATTTCGCTTTATATTTGTAATTCCTGGACGTGGTGTGTTGTTTGCCAAATACCTACAGTTGTTTAAGTGAAGTAATATTTTTGACTCTTAAGGGGTATTTTTCAAAGACAGCCGACTGATGTGAAATTTGAGAACCTAACATGAGTTAAAGGAAACCATTTTCCTAATATCTGAGGGAGTCTGCGTGGGAATTCATCATTATCATTATCACCAGGCAGTGTGTTGAGCACCAGAAAGGCTGGATATTACTCACTCTGAAAGCTCTGAGGGCACACTATACATCACCTCATTGCTTTTTAATAGACTTCAACATAGGAACTGAGTGTGTGGAGAACAAGAATTGCAATGGTTTCCCATATACTCAGAATTTTTAACCATGAATATCACATGTAAAAAAGACATTGTCGTTCTTTTTCTATCAGGGAAGAAATATAAGTAGATCCACTTTATACCATACTGTTTAGTGTGTTGTCAAGAATATTAGAATTTGTATAGTTCAAAGTTAGATTGGCTGTACTGTTTTGTTGTAGAGATGAAATAAAATTCAAATATCATAAATTCCTCTCTTGTGTCTACTACTTATGGCAGAGAAATAGTGTTCTTTAAATTGCCCAAATCCTACCAATATTAGAAACTAATATGCTTTGGAAATAAGTTAATTTGGAAAAGAAAAATCTGAGGTAAATAAGCTATTGAGCAATTTGTCATGGCTTTGTTTATGAAAGCTGTCTTAGGTCATACACGTTTTGAAACTGGCTCAGGGAACATGACATGTAGACTGCGATTGGCTATTGACTGGGAATGGCCATACTTTGCAACTTCTTTTCTTATTCCTAATCGGATATTGGGGAAGAAACTTTGCAGTATTTACTTGCATCCTCTCTCACTCCTTTTTCTTTAAGTTCATGATTCTCAAACTTTAATCCATATAAGAATCACCCAGGGAGCTTATGAAAACCACAATGCCCAGGCCACACCTCATGGGAATTAAATCAGACTCTCTGGAGATAGGACATGAGAATCAGTAGTTTTTAGTTTCCTAGATGATTCCAATAATGCAACCAAGATTGAGAACCAATGCTCTAGATTCTGAAGCTCCTCTTTCTCATGATAAAGTGCGTTGTATGAGAATACTAAATGCTTGGTATAAAGCTAAAGGTCTAATTTCCATATTCAAGTAAAGCGTCAAAAGCTCTGAACCTTTTATCCAGATGCTCTTGCTCTTGCATTCATTTGCTTCATCCTATGGCAGACTTCTTGCTATGAATTTCTCACTCTTAAGGCATCTGAGATAAAGAAGAAATATGGTCCACCTTTCTTTAATAGAAAAGGATCTATCTGCTCCTTGCATTTCAATTATACTTTTCAGGAATTGATTCTATCTAAATAAATGGATGAAATGATTAGCAACTAATGCCTGCTTGAGGCTCGAAAATCTAATTCAAATGTATTTAATTTTAAACATGTAGCAATTGAAATAAATGGCAGATATTCACCCTCGTTAAAATATCCATATGTCAAACACCAGATTGCTGATAACGCTTCTTTCTGTGAATATTAACTTTTGTGTTAAGACTTTGAATGAAAATGCAAGCTAGCACAGAAAAAATGTGGAGTGAAAATTAAATATGCTACATTCTATTTTTATAACCTTTAATTATATGGACATATGTACTCTGGTGAATTTAATAGTGGAAATAATAATATCTGCCTTGAATCAAGCATTTGCTAAGTGCCTGGCAATGTGCTCAAGGGCTTAATATTTATTAATATTAATGCTTTTATGACAGTAATTCTTTCCATTTTACAGGTGAGGAAACAAATATTTATAGACTTTAAATAGTTCGTCTCCAAGAGATTCTCTGGCAGATCTAGCAAATAAACTCAATTGTGTATAACTCTAAAAGTACTTCCCTGCAATCACTATGCTATACTAACCATTAATTAAGATTGTCAATTTACGATAAAAATCGCTTATACATGTAAAGTGAGGCTAATGCAAAAGAAGGAAAAATTACAAGATTTTTAACATTCCTTACAATTTTGTATCTTTTTCTTTCATTTGTGCAAAAATCTATTTATCAAACATATATTACACCTCTGCTCACATGTATAGTGTTAGATCCTAGAAAAACAGGGATGAAATACAGGGTTCTGTCGCTCAAGGAGCTGGCTTTGTGAGCGAGATGAAAGCTTGAAAGAGGAATTGTTCGTTTATGGCTTGTTTGGTGCAAGATGAGGAGGAATACAGTCCAGGTGGCATAGTTGACATACCTTGAACAAGCCATCTAGTCCACTGGGGCCTGATGGAAGAGGAGTACAGGGATTCAGGTTGGGCCTCCATAAAGACTTTCCATATATTGTGAAGGAATCTGGAGGGTAATTGTTATTTTCGAATATAGCAATAACACATAACTCACAAAAAAACACACACACATATGTACAGTGAAACATATTTTGAACATGAAATTGGCCATTTGGCTTAATACATCCTAAAAAACTCTAGAGTTTGTTCCTTTTCTGTTGTTTAGTTATTTTTAATTCATGAATAATTTAAATGTGTTAAAAGTTGTCCATTTTTAGTGTATAGTTCTATGAATGTTGACAGATATGTAAGATCAGGTACCACCACCACAATATATTTTCAAAGTTTTACTTTAACTATATAGAGCCACTTCCTTATTATGAATATTAAAACATACAACAACAAAAAGTATTTCTGATTTTTAACCAAAGTTGTAGTCTAAAAAATATGTGCGAGTTCAACATGAGGCAAAATTCAATGATTAAGAAATTAATCTTTTTTTCGTGGAAACTGATCACAGAGAAAAGTGTCAGGACATTAAAATTATCATATGTGTACTACTTCTAGAGAGCTTTTGTGAGGCATCAACAAGTCATCATAAGCGAACATGGATTTCCTTAAATTACAAACTTCCAGTAAGGAAGATATTAATGTAAACCAGGAATATGGGATGTACATGTGGCTCGATAAATTAAGGACAAGTGCTAAAAAGTAGAATTTGCAAAAGCAGATTTCTAAGTAACTGGAAATATTTCACTGTTTCATTGGAGAGGCCATGGGCCTACATTTTAACACGTGACATTGGGTTAAAGATTATTTCTTCTCCTTAAGGTGTATATGAACTAAAAGCATGAGAGATTATTAACCATTTCAGCATAGTGACACATGTCCATAGTGACACATGTCAAAATTTTACTAACATCTATTTTCTAGTCATTAGGGTATGCTTTGCCCTTTAGAAAATAATCAAATCACTTGTCAGTTGAAAGTTTCTTTTCTGATACGCTTCTTCTTTGACTTTATATATTTTTGCCCCAAATCTCAGTATTATGTTTAGATATGCTAATGATTATGATAAGGCAATTTCTATTGCAGCCAAAGTTACATGCAAGCTCTTTGAAATTGCATGAGCATTAATGTGACATGTCGTGTTTAAGGTATACAATCTCTGACATGGGCTCTGTGGGCCAGGTAAGAAGCTGCAGCCGTGAGGAATGTAAGATCTTAGGGCATAAAATTCATATTAAAATATCTTAAATCACTCTGCAGTAAATTTACTAATGCATGCTCTTACAGTCAGAGAACAGCCACAAAACTGCTCATCCGATTTCTCACTACTGCTAAGTTCTCCAAATGGAGTTGGGAATCATTTTCAAATAGAGATTTGTCATCCTCTTACAGATTATCTAATCACCTCCCCAGCCTCATTATTGTTATTTTTAATTTGCCTATCAGTTGACTTTGCTTTAATTTGTCTGCTCCTGAGATTTTTCCCCTGCTATGCTCTCATTACAGTGGCTTTAAAACATAGCTGGGGATTTTTGACACTCCTCACTTTAAAGGGTGGAGCCTATTTCCCCTCCAGTTAAATGTGGCCTGGACTTAGTTACTTGCTTCTAACAAATAGAATAAATGTGTCATAAGAAATGCTATATGACTTCTGAGACTAGCTCAAGAATTAATACATCTGCTTGCCTCTCTTAGCTTGCTCATTCTGGGGGAAGTCAGGTGCCATATCAGGGAGATACTTGAGAAGCCCTGTGGAAAAGTCCACGTGGAGAGAAACTGAGATCTCCTACTAGTAATGAGCTCCTCGCTATGTGTGTTGACCATCTTACAATCAGATCCTCAGTCCCAGGCAGGCCTTCAGATGGCTGCAGACACAGCTGACAACTTGTCTGTAACCTCGTGAGAGAACCTGAGACACAACTGGCCAGTGAAGTCTCTTCTTAATCATTAACCCACAGAAACTATAAAAGATAATGAATATTTGTTGTTGTTTTATGCCACTAAATTTTGGGGTAGTTTGTCCAATAGCAATGGACATAATAGAGATTTTGGTACCTGGTAGTAGAGAGATCCTTTAACAACCCTGAAAATGTTGGGAAGGATTTGGAACTGAGCAGTGGGAAGCAACCGGAAAGGCTTGAGGAGGATGGGTGTTGTTCCGGCTGCATCCTTAGTCTAGAACACGTTTCTTTCAGATGGGACAACATGGTTGTTGTTTCATCTCCTTTGTGTCTGGTTTACATGTCACCTTCTTAGTTAGACATTCTCTAAACATCCTATGTAAAATTAAAAACAACAAACCCAAAACTCCTCTCTCTCTTCCCTGTATTATTAGTTTTCCTTAAAAGTAAGCATGATCTAACATGTTACACATTTTGCTACTTTACGACATTTTGTGTGTCTCCTTCCTGTAGAATATAATCACCATCAGGGCAAGGATTCTGTCTATTTCATTAAATGCTTTACTCCAGTTCCTAGAACTGTGCCTGAGACATAGTAACACTCAATTTGTTGAATGAATGAATGACCTTGGGGAACGAAGCAAGGTCACGTGCTAACAATTTCAAGGGCAAGGGCCATGTTCTGAGGGAGGTGTGGCTCTCCATGATGTGTGTGTTTGCCTAGACCCTGAGAGTAAGTAGGAGTGAAGAATGAGATGAGGGGTGGGGTGGCAGAAGGTAGACACTGGTGTAAGATACCTTATCCACAAGTATAAGGGGCACAACTGCTGGGGAGTTTACATAAGGGAAAAAGGAAAAAACCTTTCTATTTAGATTTCTTACTAACAGAAACACACACTTAAATTTCTTTCTTTGTTTCCCACCTATTTTTTAACCAACTGATTGCATTATTTCTTTATACATATTCATATTACATACATGTATATATATTTATAATATGCACAAGGCCAAAAAGTTGTGATCTAGCCTGATGTCTCGCTGTCCCCTCCCGTCGAATGCATAATGAATCCCCATTGCTTTTCTGCTAAAAGTAGTAAAATTCTCCATTTCCTCTGACCTCAACCATTTCTTTCTTTCAAACTTTCTTCTCCTTAATCTTTACTCAAATCATGTGCAGAGTAATTCCTTAACTTAAATCTAATTTTATCACTCATGCTAATTTTATCAATGTTGTCATTTTTGCTTTTAGGATAACGCCAAAATCCTTAACAGTTTTCCAGGAACTTACCTCTTCTTACACTCTCTAATTCGGCGATATAGATGTGCTTCCTGGTTTATACTCTATATTCTAGCAAGTATTTATTTATACCTTAGTCTACATATTTTGTGTATTCTCTTTACCATATTTCTCTTACAATTAGCTTCTTTTGCCATATCTTATTCAATGGCATATAAATAAATTATTTGGGGATAGAATATATATTTTTACATAACATCTTAAATCATTTAGGGGATAAGTAGGATTATAAACAGATAACTTATTCTAATTAGTGTTGTTCATCAAACATAGAAAATTATTTCCTGTGTGAATTTTGTGTGTGTATGCACGAGGAGTCAGACTTTCCCGGCATCTAACTGCTACTTGAGATGAAGTTACAATGCTTTTGGCTGCTCCTTCTGATCTTCCTGTACTCCAGGGAGCCATTCAGCACACTGGAGCAATAACTAACTACATTGAATAAAGAAAGCAGTTACAGGGAGAGTTTGGCTCAATACGTATTTCCAAAAGCTTTTTTTCTCAGTGAACACCTACAGCAATATTTTAGGGAAAGAAGTAGGCAAATCATGACAGATAAGAGCATGATTATTGTTCTTGATATCTCTGACAATGTTTATGAAATTTAAGGGTTGTCCATGAACATAAACACTGTAACATATTTAGTAGTTTAAATTCTAAACAAAAGAACACACACAGACACACACACACACATATAGAGAGAGAGAGAGAGAAGCAAAATATTGTGTTTCTATTCTTTTTAATTCTTAAGTGTCCTGGGAATGTTTCCGGCAGGGAAGGAAATGTACCACTTACTTGAAAAAGCTTCTGATTTCCTTTGATATGTCTCTCCATTTCTACTTTTTAAGAACTGTTTAGAGCTTTTTTATTTTGCAGCTTAAAATGATTTTGAAATGAATTTATTGATGTATTAGTAAGTTCATAGCAAGAGATGAAACCTATTGTTCTGACCTCTTCTGAATGGGAAACATTAGAAGGGGACATCACCAATCTCTATGATATGACTCAGCAGTTCAAGGCTCAGTAAAACACAAAGGATGCACCTTCAAATATTGTGGCCAAAGACATTGAGTTATAAGGTAGAAGTTTTTCTTTTGTCAAATCACAGCCTGGAGGAAATGCTTCCATGAAAATATGACTTGAGAAACAGTTTGGCCTCTTCCAATAAAAACATAAGGAAATAGCTCTCCAGGCCGTCCTTGTGTTCCTTCTGGCCTTCCCTTCACCAACCTCTTCTCTTCCCCTCCTAATTAGACCACTGGAGTTATCCTCAAGGAAGCTTTTCTCACAACCCTTGGTCTCTCCAAGAACTGAGAGGAATTCAAAGAAGCTGAAAGGGAGTTACAGAAACAAAGCTGGTCTTCTGTCTCTCATTTCCCCTTTCTCTTCCTTAATTAACTCATATTTGTGTTCAAATTCTTTTCCAGTTTCTCTCAGATGCTTTCTGGTTGCTATTATTGTAAAACACATTAAATAATCCTGTATAATTATATGGAACAGAAGATATTTTTTTAAATCATATCCATCTGAGAATCTCCAGAAATTCTGCATGTACAGCTTCACTGAACCTCTGGTGCTTTTTTGTTTGTTTGTTTGGCTGGGTTTTTTTAGCCTTTTAAAATTTATTTTAATTTCTATCTTTTACATTTAGACTTTACTTTTTAGAGCAGTTTTAGGTTCACAGCAAAATTGAGAGGAAAGTACAGAGATTTCCCATATACCTGCCCCCACATATGCATAGCTTTCCTCGTTATCAACACCCCCCACCAAAGTGGTACCTTTATTACAATTGATGAACCTGCGTTTATACATCATAGTCACCCAAAGTCCATAGTTTATATTAGGGTTCACTCTTGCCTGTACATTCTATGAGTTTGGACAAATGTATAATGGCATGGATCCATAACTATGATATCATACAGAGTATTTTCACCATCCTAAAAATCCTTGGCGCTTTGCCTATTCATCCCTCTCCCCGCCCCCAACTCCTGGTAACCACTGACCTTTTTACTGTCTCCATGGATTTCGCTTTTACCAAAAGTTATATAGTTGGAATCATAGAGTGTATAGGCTTTTCAAGTGGGCCTCTTTTACTTAGTAATACGAATTTAAGGTTCTTCCATGTCTTTTCATGAGTTGACAGCTCATTTCTTTTTAGCAGTTCTCTCAGTTCTTAGGGAAGAAAATATTTATTTTTAATAGAAGCACATTCTCAGATATATATCTTCCATATTGGGGCTTATTTTTTCCCTTTCTTTTTTTTCTGTAGTGCTTTACATTTTAAATAACTGCCTTGAAGTATTTTCCATCCTTTCACTTTCAATCAATACATGTGCATAGATCCAAAATGAATCTCTTATAAACAGCATAAAGTTGGATCCTGTTTTATTGTCCATTCTTCCAATCTATGACATTTGACAGAGAAGTTTAATCCATATATATTTAAAGTAATTACTAATAGGGATGTATATCCTTTGCCATTTTGTGTTTTTCTGTATGCATTGCAGTTTTTTTGTCCCTTGTTTTCTCCCTTACTGCCTTCCTTTATGTTTAGTTGATTTTTATAGTGACATGTCTGCTGTTGAGCCGCTATAGTAATTTTTTTATTTCAGTTACTGTATTTTTCAGCTCCAGAACTTCTGTTGCATTTTATTTTTTATAATTGCTACATTTTTGTTGATATTGTCATTTTGTTCTCATATTGTTTTCAAGAATTCCTTTAGATCTTTGTTTTGTTCTTCAGCTTTTTGAGTATATTTAAGACAGTCATTTTAAAGTTGTTGTTGTTTTTTTTCTAGTTAGTATGATACATGTGTTTCTTCAGGGACTGTTTCTGGAGATTTATTTTGTCTCTTTCAATGGGCCTTGTTTCCCTCTTTGTATGCCTATGGTCTTTTGTTGAAAATTAGGCATTGGAAAAAACAGCTGCCTCTCCCTGTCTTTGCAGACTGGCTTAGAAGACCTTCACTGATTAGCAGACTCCTGAGCCTTGAGATCAACCTGGGATAAAGGCTTAAGGTATCCTCAGGTTTTCTGGGCATGGGCCCTGTTTGGACATGACTGTCTGATTGACTGATTGATTCATTGATTCATTTTTTTATTTCTCGCAGCTGCTTTTAAATGTCCTAATTTTCTAAAGAGTCTCACTCCAGTTTCTTCTCAGGGCCTTAAATGTTCTATTGTATTCCTTTTCCCATAGTCTCTTGTCCCCAGATGTCCATGGGTCTGCAGTGCCCCTGTATAATTCACACACTTCAGTACCCACAAATGCCTTCTACAGTTCCCATCTTGAGATTCAGCTATATCTCTATTCACTGGCTGAGCTCCTGCCAAGTGACACAGAAACCAGTCTCTGGGACATCCCGCAGACAGACCAGAAAATTTTAAACAAGTTCTGCTCCGGTCCTTCCATCCTGAGGGAGGGAACTGGGGATTAGGCTACTTCAACCAGACCACTCCATGTCTCACTGGGGAGCAGGTAGGCTAAGTGTAGATAAAAATGTTAAGAAATTTCCTGCCATTCGAATTTGGCTTTTTGTTGATTGAGCTTGATTGCTGTAGATCTTTGGTTTCCAGAGCTCCTATAAAATTATTTTAGTCATCTGTAGTTGTTTATTCGATGTTTTATGGGAGAACGAAGACCTGACACTTTTAGTCCACCATCTTGTTGACGTCGAAGAATATATATATATTTTTAACTCACATACATAATTAGTGGAAGTACTCAGTAAGGTTCTTAGATTCCTGGACTCATGATTTTTTTCTCCATTTTCATTATAATGTAAAAGGTGGCCTCAAAAAATAAATTGTCTTTGGTATCAATACAAGGAATACTCAAATATTGTATTTGAGTGTCTTTTATTTCAAGGAAATACTGATTTTATGTTTTAATCATAAACTTGCTCTAAGTTTTACAGCAAATATTATAATTACACCTTGAGATAAGTAGATGCAAGATGTTAGAAAATAAATAAATTTCATTTTATGCATAAATTTGTAATTAAACATTAAGACTTCTGTATGAATTGCATATACCCCAAAATCAGTGGCTTAGCATATTCAGTATTCATTTATCCCACTAGAGTGAATGTCTGCAATTTAGGCTGTGATCAGGAGGTCAGTGTTGCTGATCTTGGCTGTGGTCACTTATATATTGTGGTCTCTTATGTTGTAGGCTCACTCAGAACAACTAGATGTGGGCTGATTTAAGTTGGTCCTGGCTGAGACCATTTTGATGATTTGTTTGTGCTCCATGTGTCTTTCATGTTTCAGCAGATTAGTCTGGGCGTGCTCTCATGACCATAGCAAAAGTTCAAGAATGCAAAGCTTAGTGCACCAGCTAATATACCATTTGAAAAAGCAAGTCGCATGGTTGACCCCAGTGTTAAGTGATAGAACAGGTCAGTGATAAGAGATTATGAGCTTACATGGTAAAAATGATGGATACAGAAAGGATGAATAATTGGGATCGTCATCGCAATCACTCACAACCTGAGAAGAGCTTTTCTGTAATCTTAAGCTTCCTTAAATATGAAGCATTAAACTTCTCAGCTATTGAATCGCCTCTGGTATATCTCCTGGTTATATTTCAGTAATCTAATTAGTTTAATAGTCTTAATTTGAACTAATAAAGTTTAAGTTCCCATTCTCTTGGTCCTTTAGCATAGAAAAGCAATAACTAGTTTTCAATACTAATAATATAGAAATAAATAATAATTGGCAAGCAAAGGAGTCAATACAATAGATTTCAACAGTGTGTCTTTTACCCATCTAAATCTCAGCTCAAGTTTTATTTCAGGATGCAGGAGTGTATTGTTGATTCTTCTTATTTGCTTCATAGTAGCTTGTGTACCCAGTGGACATGAATACATGACCTTTCTCCATGTTACTTCTTGACTCATTGGTTAACCTCAACACTTTCATCAACTATGACTATGCACTGACCACCATACCATGCAGATGTGGTACTCAACCTTGGAGGCCTTCTCACTGAGACAGCTATTCCACTAAGGAAAATCTGATTAAGTTATATCTCCTGAAGATGTCATACATTAAAGAAGAATAATGGATTTGAGTCTAGGAAAAGTAGAAAGCATGGAGAGGGTAAAAGAAAATTTATTGTGGGTGACTGATAAATTGAAAATACACAGCTATTTATTCTGTATCTTTACTCTGCCAATACCATATCATACACTGCAAGGAAAAAAACTTAATCAAATAGTAAAGCTAAAATGAATTTTTCATTTCATTTTTAATAGCAGACCTTATTTTCTCCTTCAAGCAAAATAATAAGCAGGAATCAAGCTACGAAAGAGATAAAAGTGGAGAGGCTTATTGAATCCCTATTCATTCAGTTTCCTTCTTCTCTGCCTTCCCTACCCCAGCACTCAGAGCAATTCAGCAAAACCCTTAAGTAGCAGTAGAATGCAATTCAGAAAACGCTGAATCTGTTGTGTTGTAGATAAGAAACTGAGAAGTAGAGAAAAGATTGTGACCTAAATTAGCAGGGCTATTTACTAATAGAGCTGGAAATCAAAGTAAAACATTTAACTCCTGATTGTTGTTTGTTAAGGAATGCTAAGGAGCACCTGTATGTTTTGTTTGGTTTTTGTTTTATTGGCCATACCTGTCATTCCTTTAAAGCTTCTTTTCTGAGAAGTAATGTCTATGAGGTTGTTTGGGGTAATTGAAATTGTAAGGCAGTTTGAAGGGAAACTAGAGTAAAAACATTTCATGTTTTAAAATTTTCTGTTGATTTTTTCCCCATGCAAATTATCCCTCAGCTTTGAGACCTTTGGTTGGTTGACATCCCTCTGGCTGACACACACCTTACTCCAGAAATTGCCAATTATATGTCTGATTGCTGACACAGCTGAATGAAAGGAAAAATAGAAAATTCCTGTTCTCTTTGCAGCTGTCATTTCTAATTTGTATTGCAAATAAATATTAAATTACTATTAGGTTTGTTTTACTTTAATTCTGATACTTGGAATTCTGAAAATCAGTAGCTAGATATAGACTAGAAGTAGAGTTCAACCATATTTTTTTAGAGCCTGAAAATTATCTAAAATTATTTTGTTTGGAACAGATAAATTACCCTTTTAAAAAATACTTGCATGTTTGTTTGTTTATCAGAGAACCTTCTATATAAGTGGAGAAAATAAGATTGGCTTCATATTCAGCACAACATTTGAGCCTAGATGAAAATGTCATTACCAAAGTTATAGGAAAATAAATTGTGACCCAAGGTTATTATACTAGCAAGTTATGAATTGAGTGAATAGGAAGATATTCTCATAAAATGTTGCATTTATTAGACATTATTGAAAAAAATCAATGATAAATCTAGCCAACCAAGAAGTGAAACAAAATAAGGAATTCAGAAAATGAAGAAGAAAGTGTAAATGAATGATCTTGAGAGGTAAAACCACTTAGACTTGGAACTAAGTTTAGAAATTTACAGAATTATGATTACACAATAGAATACCTGTAAAATGAAAATAATTTAAGCACACATAATCCAGACGGAAGGGCAGGATGTTTGGGAGGATTGTGTGCAAATCTTTGTCAATCAATATAGAACATCTATCAATACCAACTGTATTAAAACATTAGTTCGTAAAATATTCCATTCCTTAACTGTTCTCAGAATTTTTCCTAAATTTAGTGTTTTTTCCTTAGGAAAAGAAGATGACTTACAATTAAATTATTCATAATGTACCAATTCTTTTCGTTCATTTTGTTTACTTTTCTTTAAATTTAAGACAATATTAATATATGATACTTTTACCCTACATGTCTTGAATATTCTAGATGAAAACAATCTCTCCTCATTCATGTTTCTAGGTACAAATAAATTGATAAAGAGGAGGCATCAATAGATTTCTGAAATCAGCTGTGCTGCATATTACAACTGCTTTCCCTCAGTAGTCAGTTTGGGGCTTATTTTTGCCTTTTCTTTTTCTTTTTCCTATAGTGCTTTGCATTTTAAAATTGCCATGAAGTACTTTCATTAACATAAGTAAAGCACATTCTGAAACCACAAAATTTCCTTCAGTTAGAGCTTACCTCAAGTCAGCCAAATTATATGGTTTGAAGGCACAGTGGTCCAGACTGCCAAGTCTATTCAAGGCTTCAGACACAAACTTCAAAGAGTTAGGGTCCAATTTCAAGGTTAAAGCAAAGAGTCCACAAAAGACCACCCTCACTTCTGACACTAACTGCAAATTCAGTGGAGGAGTAGAAGAGATGCCCCAAATCACACGCAGTTTCAAAGGTTCCTTTTTCTCAGGACACATTACCCTCCCAGAATTGATGTGTGACAATATCCATGGAACATTGTCAACCATGGGAAGCTCATACAAACTTTAGTGTCCAGAGTTTTTGTTGAGCCTTAATAACATATGCATGATTGATTGATTGCCCGCATGGTTGAGTTTCAGATCAATTGATAACATGTGACCCAAAGTCCCCACCCTCAATCACATAGTTGGTTTTTCTGCCATAGCCAGCTCCATCCTAAGACTGTCAGATATGGTCAACCTTCACCCTAAATCACATTGTTACCAAATGGCTACCCCATGATTCCCAGGCAATTAAAGATTACCTCCCAGGAGATGAGAGCAAAGACCAGATCTCTTTTTGGGGAAGATCAAATGCTTTACAGCACAGAGCCCTATTTTATGCATCACTTCAAAAACGTGCTTCTCAAGAGAATTACCCATGTTTCTATCTCCACTTATTCACCTCCTGTGACTCATCAAACTTACAAAACCTAGCTTGTCATTCTTCATTATCATCACCATCATTATCACAACAACACGTACTGAATATTTTATAGATCAAGAAACGAAGATGTTAAATTACTTTCCTTAGATCACAAAGCTGCTAAATGACAAATCTAGGATTCAAACCCAAAATATCTGACTCTGGTGCATACATATTAATCTGTACACAACAGACAAAACAACATTCTCAAAGGTCAATAACTTTCCTGGTGCTAAATCCAGTATGCACATTTCATTTCTCATTTTATGCATCCTCCTGCCACATTTGGTATGTGCATACACACACACACACACATACATCCTCAGGCTTTGAATTCAAATACTTGGGTTTTCATCTTTACTCTGAGATATGCTGAATGAATTTGGACAAATTCCATAAACTCTCATATTTATTTCATTGACGTTTTTGTGAGAATGAAGTAAAAGCTCACTAAATTACACCCATTCTATATACTGTTTATATTCCAAATCTTCCAACATGCTCCTCAGTTCCACTGTCTACATCATAGCTCAAGTCACCAACATATCTCATATGATCTACTTCAGTTTCCTCTTCTTCTCCCTACTCCTGCGTGAATCTTTCCGAGAAATTGATAGCCCTTAATTAAAAATGATAATATTTAAAACGCAAAACTTATCATATTACCACTCTACTTAGAACTCTTCAATTACTTTCTCCTCTTAGAATGATGTGCCAAATCCCCAACATGGTCCACAAAGCTCTGTCCTCTCCGGCCATTGCTACCTTTCCAGCCTGGGATATTCTTCTCTACTCTTTCTGTGCCCCTGACACATTGGCCATCATTACGAACTCTGAAAGTGACAAAGTCCCTCCAGCCTAATGATTGTCACTCTCTGTGGGATACATACTTTCCCACTTCTCTTCATATAAATAATGCCTATTCACTATTAAGAGCTTGATATTGACTTCCTCATATACATATAATACTATATATAACAAACATATAAAAATATATTATATAATATTATGAAGTACATATTATACAATATGTGTTTAATAAATAATTGAAAAAAATAATTAATTATAAATAATCCCTCCTAGACTATGCTTTCTCTGAGAACAGAAAACCATGTCAACCTTCTTTATTCATTGATTTTGTAATGCCTTCCAAATAATAGGTGATTACTCACAGTTGTTAAATAAATGAATGAATGACTTGCAGAATATATGACAGACAACTCTTCATTCTATCTTTGCTTCAGTAAGAAAAGCAAAAATATAAGTATCCCAGACCACATTAATGAAGAGATATGGGGGACGTATGAATCAGAATGTACATAAAAAGTCATGGAATTCAAATATCATCTAATTTTGGATTTTTTGCTGCTTTGTCTTTGTAGAGATTTCTATTGGCTATATCTTATATTTTAAAATTATTTTTAAACAAAAAAATAGTACAGTAAAGACAAAAGGCAGATATACACCAGAAAGAACAGACTAGATGTTCTCGCTAAGAAACTCTCTGCCATTTCTGGCCCACTTGATTCTTTACTGTTTGACAGAAAGCTGTCATGTAAGTAAACAGTTGCTATACTCAATGGAAGCACAAAGAATAGTTATCAGTTTTTACTGTCAAGCAGAAGCAGATAACTATCTTCAGTGTTTGAACAATCAGGGTAGTTTTATTGTAAAAAGGGAAAATATATACATTTGAGATGAAATAATAAAAATATTCAAAAGCTTTTTTATTTCTAAATATTTTAGTTTGATTTATCTTCTAAAATATTTATTACCCCATTTCTTATTTCCAGGGACCTCATGGGAATGAAGTGAAAAGCTGCTATCTACTTAAAGAGAGCCTTTTCCATGTCAAGTTGTTTCTACTAGAATATAGCTAAAAAGCACTAGCAACATATTAAAAAGAAAATCACAGGCTTGGTGTCTAATTTGGTCAACATCTTTTTAAGTTGATGCAGAATATATTCAGTGTGATAAAAGTAAAATCAGTGCATCAATAAAAAAATGAACTAATCTTAGTATTTGTCAAAAATTAAAAGCATACCATTAGGGGTTGGGGCATTTTATTTTTAATCCCAAGCTTGCAGAATTAAGTTAGTTTAATAATCTATTTACTCACAGCAATATCACCAAGAATCATCAGGTCCCTTAATATATTGGTAAGCTGGCATATTAATTTACAGATGTTTATACAAACAGTCCTTGACTTACAATGGTTTGAGTTACGATTTTTTGACTTTATGATGTTGTAACCATGCTTTGAATTTTGATCTTTTCCCAGGCTAGTGATATGCAATACAATACTTTCTTGTGATGTCAGGCAGTGGCAGCAAGCTGCAACTCCCAGTCAGCCACATGATAACGAGGGTAAACAACCAAGACCCTTACAACCATTCTGTACCCATACAACCATCTGTTTTTCACTTTTTGTACAGTATTCGATAAATTACATGAGATATTCAACACTTAAAAAAGGCTTTGTGTTAGATGATTTTGCCCAACTGTAGGCTAAGGTAAGCATTCTGAGCACGTTAAAGCTAGGCCAGGTTAACATCTGATGCTCAGTTATGTTAGGTGTATTAAACGAATTTTTAATTTAATGGTATCTTCAACTTACGATGGGTTTATTGGAATGTAACTGATTGT
Source organism: Equus quagga (assembly GCF_021613505.1). Classification (NCBI taxonomy): domain Eukaryota; kingdom Metazoa; phylum Chordata; class Mammalia; order Perissodactyla; family Equidae; genus Equus; species Equus quagga. Next base: position 95,897,746 of record NC_060271.1, read on the forward strand.
AAGTCATGGAAGATCTGTATACCGACACAGCAAGAGCACCAAAATGGCCAATGAAAATAGCAGTTGAATTCCCTCTTCAAATTTACATATTTCTCATTTAACCAATAAAATACTAGGGAAGAACTCAACTCACATTGTGGAGTGGGCTGTATGCAGTTTGTTAGCAGGCAAAACTAGTCTAGTTCACCTTCCCAGATCATTCAGATAGGATTGTTTGTAACTCAACTTGATTTCCCTTTCTATTATTTTTTCTGGATATTTTCTCTGTGTTCTTGTAGGAGATATTTGTATTTTAGGATGTTAGTTATCCATTTCCTCTTCTTTTTGGACAGCAATACTCTGATTTTTATTTAGAGTTCTACTCCATCCTCATGAAGTCCATATGCTTCTAGAAAAACTGCCCTCTCCCAAGATACTTCAATCATTCAGCACAATCCATCACTGGCTATGAGTATGAAAACAAAAATAAGCACATAATGACACAAACAAAGGTACAGTTTAGATAAGCTTCTATAAGCTTATGTAAGTTAGTTTGTAATTGTGTAGTTTGCTTGCTAAGCATAAAATAAAATGATTGCCCACATTACACATATTAAAGTTCTTATATTGTGTTTAAGAGTAGAAATTCAACCTATATCCCTTAATGCCAAAATGAAATATGCAAAATACAAATATTAACTTTAATTCTATAGGTTAATCTGAATCTATATAAATTTATGATAATGATGGCAATTAACTGTAGCAGAATTATTCTCATTAGAGGACAAAACAGGCTTGCTGATCGCTATGCGGGCTCTAAGCCTTCACAACTTAATGAATGCTAAAATATTAAAATCTCATCCAGTTTATCATGGAGCCATAATTTACAAGAATAAATGCATAATAATTCCTTGGACTTTAGAGGTAATTTATGAGCAATATTCTCACAGAGGATGATGATAATTCACTCTCAATTAGCCCAGCTTGATTTAAATCATTGATTGCCCCATCTTTAACAATAATTTAATAATAATGAAATTAATATCTCCTTCTATTTTGGGATAAAATTATTAAAGAATCCATGATGAATTTTAACTTTAAACATGAAGGCTTATAAGTATCTTCTTGTAATTTTTCCTTTTGGGATTGGTCTCTCTTTCCAGGTATTGTTAACTTTAGAGGAAGAGTTGCATTTTTTAAAAAATGGAAAACTACAAAGATAGTAGCAAAATAAGAAGAAAATATGAAAAATCAAAGTGCTGTTATTTTCCTTTACTTGGAAACCAGTATCAATAGAGGGGAAAGAAAGATCACTGCAAAATGTCACAGAACACCTGACTTCTTCTCCTTCTGGCATCAAATTCTCCTGTGACCTGGGAAAAATGACCTCTCAGGGTGTCAGTTGCATTTATAAGAGGGAGGGGAGGGAGGTGGTGAAAGAGATCAGCATTTTTCAACGAGTAGTGTGCATCAGCATCATCTTTTGAAATTAAACAGAAGGCAGGGGTTGGATCTTCACCACAAACCCACTGAATTAGAACTTCCAGCTGGAACCAGATAAGTGCATATTCAAAGTCCACAGTTGCTATTCCTGAACACCCTGGGGCAGATGAATCCTTGATGTTCGTTCTAGCTGTGATGTTTCTCTCTTTCTATGATTTTATGAATTTCTATTAATAGGGTAGTATAACCTAGAGATACTAAGTAAGCTGCAAAAAGAGAAGAGATAGTCAACTCTGTAAAAGATACTCCATAGGTGCTGCAGATAAATAAATAAGATATTAGAAATAAATAAATGAAATTATTTTCTGCTCTCAACTAGTTTAGTCTATTTGGGTGACTAATCTAACAGACAATCATAGAAGAAATAGTTAAAGTGACAGGTGAGGCATAGAGATTTAGAAGACGGTGATATGTCCTGTAGTTATGGAGCTCAGGAAATGCTGTTGCAAAGGATTAGGTGGGATTTTTTTCAGGGAAAAAAACAAAGGTGCATTTTAGGTATAAGAAAGGCCAGGCACAGGTAAAAATCGTATAGTGATTGGGAATGCACTGAAAACTTGAGAAGCTGGAAAAAATATCTCTATTCATACTAAGAGGGATACACGTGTGCATGTCTATCTGTAAAGTTTGCTTTCAATTTAATAGATGCTGGAAAATTGTTGAATATTTATTACAAACCTGGAATCATGATTAAAAATGGTTTGAAAGTGTTAGCTAAAAATTAAAATAAGGAACATGCCTCTTTGAGAGCTTACTATATGCCAATTTCGATGTTAACTAGTGTTTTTCATTGTATCAGTAATCATTTTTGGCTTCCAAATGAGGTTCAGAAAGGCCACACTCTCATCATAGCAGACCTAGCCATGCATGTTCCTTTGCTATTCACAAAGCGAGCAGGTTAGGAAATTGCCTCGACTCTGTTTCCCTTTGAGGAACCTGTTCACATTCAATAAAACCAATACAAATTATTACTTTAAAATCATTTTAAAACTAATACACTATTAGAGTGAGCTCATCTCTTCCCTTGGCTCAAATCCCATCTTATGATAAGGATATATACCTCTCCTCTTGAAATATAAGAAAGTAAATACTCTTTATTGAGAAATATAACAGAGCTGAAGAGAAAAGGAATGAGGCTCCACGTCTTAATATTCAAAATGGGACTTCCTGTGACTATCCATGGTGGGGAGACTCTCAGTCAGCCTTCTTAACTGACCCTCCAGTGTGTTCCCCGGAGAAAACTGTTCTGTAAGAGAACACTTAACAGCTCTGTATTGTAGGGGCTGGCCCAGTGGTGCAGTCGTTAACTTTACACATTCTGCTACCGCGGCCTGGGGCTCCTGGGTTTGGATCCTAGGTGCAGACCTAAGCACTGCTTGTCAAGCCATGCTGTGGCAGGCGTCCCACATATAAAGTAGAGGAAGATGGGCATGGATGTTAGCTCAGGGCCAGTCTTCCTCAGCAAAAAGAAGAGGATTGGCAGCAGATGTTAGCTCAGGGCTAATCTTCCTAAAAAAATAAAAAAGACTGTATTGTAAGTGTTAAGAAACAAAATCCATGAGGTCAGGGACTAGGTCTTTTTGCTAACTGTTGTGCTCTTATAAACTAAATAAAGCTTTGACCTAGTATTTAATAAATATTTGTTGAATAAACATGTGTTTAAATAAATGACCACTGAGACCAGTTATATTCCCATTCTCAACCAGGTTATTCTCTCATTTTAAACATTAAAAAATGAAGATAAAAAAGGATTTTCAATTCAAATATGTATTGATTATTTAGTATGCCCCAGGCAATATTTTAGGACCTGGGGATATAGCGGAAAACAAGAGGTTCAGTGTTCCTGCCTTCATGGATCCTGCAATCTGGGGAAGAAATGAATGATAAATATGTTTATTACAAAAGGAACAATTATGCAAAATTCAGTGAAGAGAATAAACAGGGAAATGAGATAGAATGTTGATGTCAGAAACAGAGTGACTTTAGGTAGAATACTTTGAAGACTCAAACTTCTAATTAAGGTGCGAATGATACGAATAAGCTGGCATTTGCAAAGCTGGAATTAGGACATTCCAGTCAAATATACAGTGTTTGTGGAAAACAAAGGGTTTGATATTTGAAGAACAGAAAAGGAAGCCTTTGAACCTGAAATGTGGTTCATAAAGAATGTAATGCAATAGGGTTACAGAGGTAAGCAAGAGTCCGATCATATGGGGACACACAATCCACTGCAAAGAATGTGCAAGTTAGTCTGAAATCCACGGAAAGCCACAGGCATTAAGCATGATCTGAGTTATGAGTTAAAAATTTAACTTTGCCTGTTGTAAAATGAATGGAGCATAGGTTTATAAATAGAAGCAGGAGCAAAAATCCAAGTAGTCATAAAGAGGTGAAGGTACATCCGAATCTAGTTAATATAGTAAAAGTCACAGAGAATGACATTTAACACCCTCCTTTGGCACTAAACATATCCTGGTGTAACACAGGAAGGTTTTCCTCTTTTAGTAAAAATTACTCACATTTCAGCCTAAATAAGGTCCATGTTATTTCTTTCATATTTCATTTTGCATGAGCATAATACATGTTTACAGTAAAAGTAAAATCAAAACAGGGCAATAAGTTATATAATGAAAAGTACTCTCCTTCCTAATTCAAATGAACATGCTCTGATTTTTCCAGGCATTTTACGAAATTACTCATCAGCTATTCCTTCTGATATAATCTACATTCTTCTAGCCTTTTCTGATCAATCTTCTTTCACAAATTAATTTGACATGAATCTAGATATTTTCTCTATTTTGGTTATAATATAATGTGAAAGTTCATTCTATGGCTTTCTTGTCTGGAAACTTTCTATTCCCTTGGCTTCTGTGTCATTACATTGTTCTAATTATTTTCTGAACTCTATGATTATCTGGTTCATTCATTTCCCTTCTTCAATCCACACTGTAAACAGGATTATTGTACTATGTTCAGTGCTTAACTATCTTCTATCTTCTGTTTCAATCTTCAACATTTATCTCTAAACTGAGTCAAATATAGAGTTCTAGTTTACATTTCAAACTTTTTCTGGATATGATAATTTAAGATCCCCAAATTGAGTCCCTCTAAAACCTTGTTTCACCCTGTAAACCTTGTTCTGGACTGAATTGTGTGCCCACCTCCCGTTCCCAATTCAAATGTTGAATGTTGACGACCTAACCCCCAGTATCCAGAATGTGACTATATTTATGTCACATTAGGGCCATTAGAGAGGTGAGTACTTAAAATGAGGCCCTTAAGGTGGATCATAATCTAATTTGACTGGTGTCATTATAAGAGGAAATTTGGACACAAAAAGAGATACCAAGGATGAAAGCATACGGAGGAAAGACCATATGAGGACATAGGGACAGGCAGCCATCTGCAACCCAAGAAGAGAAGTCTAGGAGAAACCAAATCTTCTGATACCTTGATCTTGGACTTTCAGTGTCCAGAACTCAAGAAAATAAATTTCTGTTGTTTAAGCCATCCAGGTTGGTATATTTTTACAGCAGTCCTAGCTAACTAACACAATTTATAATACAGAGGATAAAGGATCATTTATGACGATACATTAACAAAAAGGCTGCTCATATGACTGGACATTTAGGATATAAGAAAATATACGGAACATAAATATATAATACTGAAGTAAGTAAATCTGGTGGCATGTACCAGAAATACTTCAAAAGTGGATGTAGTTCTACCTAAGTAATATAGTTTCCTAAAGGTAGCTTGTGGATTTCACAATTTTATTATAGTTGTCCAAAGGCAACAATTTTGAGCATAGAAGATGCCAAGTATGTCCTCATTTGGGACTTTCTACTGACAAATCATGATCTAACTCTGATGAGACAAAACACCCTTGTATTTTTGTGAGAAAATGGAACAGATGTGAGAAGCCATGTTTTCTGAACATACTTTAGAGTGATATTGATCATTATCTTTTGGAAAATTGTATTGTATTGTATACAAAATAGAGCTTGCATGTACGTTAGTTAGCTCATTTTCACCAATCTTCAAACTCTTTCCTTTATGTGACAAATTCGGAGAGGAAAGACTAAATTATTGCAAGGCAAATCTAAAATAATTTATTATAGCCAAATTGGAAAAAAAATACGTCATCATTCTTAACTTGCACCTTAATCAAAGATTGATTCCAGGTGGAATAAAGATCAAAATATAAAAGAGAACCTTAAAACTTCTAAAAGAGCATAGGAGATGATATCTGCATGACCACCAAGTAGAAAGGTTCTTAAGAAGATCAAGAGCTACAAACTGCAAAGGAAATTTTTGAAAAATTCAACAAGAATAAAAGTATGCATTTTTGCTCATTAAAAGAAGCAAAAAAAATTATAAAGACAAGTCACAAGCTGAGGAAAGATGTTTGACATTGTAAGCCAACATATAAATCTTCATAATGTAAATGGAAATTACGTAAATAAAAAAATCCAAAAAGACAAAAATAGGCAAAAATATAAGAGATGGCCAGATAATTCAGGGATTACAAATGTGCTGTAAACACAAATGATATGGTCAACCTTATTAGTAACCAAGGAAATTAAAGTTAAACTACAAATAGACAAATGGAAAGTACACGAATTTGTCAAAAATTATATCAGCTAATTAAACTACATGTTGATGAAGACAGACAGTAATAGAAACCATTCTATAGTGCTTTCCGAAGTTGAAACAACCCCTTTGGAAAACAATAAGGTGTTATTGCGTAAAATGAAGATATACACATTCAATGATTTCTAAAACTCTAGAGAAAGTCTTTCATACACGATCCAAGAAACATGTACAAGAACATAGCATTATTTATAACAACTAATCTTAGAAAAATACCTACATCATTTGATACATTTTATTATGGTTACACATGGGAATATAATAGAACAGAGAAACTGTATGTTTCATAACAATGCTAATGAAAATGCATGAATCTCAAAATGGTATTGTTGAACTTAAACAACAATTGCAATCACTGCTATACTAGGTTACAGTTCACTGGGGATGCTCACACTTTCCTCCTTGAAGTCTGAGCCAAAGGTTTCTGTCCACTTTGAAGCCATACGGCTAAGTTTAAAATGAGGTGTAATATAATTTCTTTTTGTTCCTTAAAAAGTTGATAGAAATCAGGAAGTGTGATATCTCCAGCTTTGTTCTTTTTCGTCAGGATTCCTTTAACTATTTGGGGTCTTTTGATGTTATGTATAAATGTTAGGATTATTTGTTTTATTTCTGTGAAAAATGTCATTGGAACTTTGAGAATTTGAGAAGGATTGTGTTGAAGCTTAGTAATCAAAACAGCGTGGTACCAGGACAGAAACAGACACACAGATCAATGTAGAGCCCAGAAATAAACCCACACAGTGGACAGCTAATTTTCAACAAAGGAGCCACAAACATCCAAAGAAGAAAGGAAAGTCTCTTCAAGAAATGGTGTTGGGAAAACTGGACAGTCACAGGAAAAAGAATGAAAGTAGACTGTTGTCTTACACCATACACAAAAATTAACTGAAAATGGATTAAAGACTTGAATGTAAGACCCGAAACCGTAAAACCTCTAGAAGAAAACATAAACAGTACCCTCTTTGACATAAGCTTTAGCAGCATATTTTCAAGTACCATGTGTGACCAGGCAAGGGAAACAATAGAAAAAAGAAACAAATATGACTACATCAAGCTAAAAAGCTTCTGCACAACAAAGGAAACCATCGATAAGAGGAAAAGACAACCATCAATTGGGAAAAGATATTTGCAAACCATATATCTGATAAGGGTTTACTATCCAAAGTATATAAAGAACTCATACATCTCAACAACAAAGAAACACACAATCCAATTAAAAGATGGGCAAAAAATATGAACAGATATTTTTCCAAAGAAGACATATGGATGGCCAATAGGCACATGAAAAGATGTTCAACATCATCAATTATTAGGGAAATGAAAATCAAGACTACAATGAGATATCATCTCATTCCCATCAGAATGGCTATAATTAACAGACAAGAAATAACAAGTGTTGGCGAGGATATGGAGAAGAGGGAACTCTCATGCACTGCTGCTGGAAATGTGAACTGGTACAGCCACTATAGAAAACAGTACGGAGAATCCTCAAAAAATTAAGAATAGAAGCACCATATGATCAGGCTACTCCATTGCTAGGTATGTATTCAAAGAACATGAAAACATGAATGTGTAAAGCTATATGCACCCCTAGTTCATTGCAGCATTATTCACAATAGCCAAGACTTGGAAACAACCCAAGTGCTCATCAAGGGGTGAATGGACAAAGAAGATGTGGTATATATACACAACAGAATGCTACTCAGGAATAAAAAAGATGAAATCTTGCCATTTGGGACAAGATGGATGGACCTTGAATGTATCATGCTAAACGAAATAAGTTAGAGAAAGTCACATACCATATGATCTCACTCATAAGTAAAAGATAAAACAACAGCAACAATAACAAACAAACACATAAAGACAGAGATTGGATTGGTGGTTACCAGAGGGGAAGGAGGGAGGAAGGAGGGCAAAGGGGGTGATTAGGCACATGTGTGTGGTGATGGATGGTAATTAGTCTTTGCGTGGTGAAGGTGATGTAATCTACACAGAAATCGAAATATGATGCAGCACACCTGAAATTTGTATAATCTTATAAACCACTATTACCTTAATAAAAAAAAGTTGATAGATGATAACAACAACAAAAAATTGAATACAGAGCACCAAATCCAAGACGGTCACTAAGGTTGATGAGGAAATTTGAAACAATTTGCATTTGTGCAATAAATAATTACCATAACGCCCATATTTGTTGATTCAATTTTTTGACTAAAAAACAGACTTATTGTTCTTGAACATCTTCCCCATGATGAATTTTCCTTCAGAATAGAAATCAATTTCCCCCAGAGTAACCACTAAAACACTTAAAACTGCATTTAAAATAAATATCTAACTAACACTCAAACATCAGATAAACAAAGCAGAACTGTTTTAGAGAATTTACGTTGGATAGGGGAACCCAGCAACCGAAATTTACAAAGTAATCCAGTCCGGTGAGTAATTGGTGAATAATCCCCAAGATGAGCACACACTTTAGGATGATTGAGCTACCGTTACTCTAAGAGACATAAAACTTTCTGTTAGAATGTGGAAGAGTTCACAGAGAAATTTGGGGGAAAATTTACTAATGGACTAAAATCTGCTGTGATTGATTTCAACAAGTTCCAGCAGAGAACCAGAACAGTGGATGTCACACACCCTATACTGCAAGACTCAGAAATTAAACTGCCTTTGCTTAAGGCAGTTGCGTTTTTGCAGTTTTTTCAGTCAAAATTGTTTTGAATAACGTGTAAAGAGAGGATTAAGCATTTAAGGTATTCTACAATAAAATAATTTAATATATTAAATTACACTTAATTGAGGAGAAAGAAATTATGGGAGATGCTCAGCTCCTTGTTCTAGACCTCTATATTTTGAGTTCCTTACATCAAGATTATATTGATTTTGGAAACCTAAAAAATATAAGGATTAAATAAAACCTTTACCAGTAACTGTTTAAAATGAAAACCACTAATAAAAATATAAAGACATAAATTCTAAATGAATTCATGCACATTAAGTTGTAATAATCCGCTTATAAATATGGTAGCCAAAATGTTTTAGCTTTTTATATTTACATAGTTTACTAACCTTTCTTCTGAGTTACTCATTTAATTGTTCATATTATTTACAAAAGTCTCATTATAGTCAATATTTTCTATTTGTAAAGAAAAAGATCTTTGTTGGATTATTTAGTGAGGTATTTCAAACTTAGACATTTGGCAGACTATATGTCACAGTACATATGAATATGTTTTACTAACAGCATAAAGGAAACATAGTTGTATTCCAAACAAGCAAAGTGCATGAATGAAAAAAATATTCCGTATTAAGAAAAAATATTGAACCTATTTTCTTTGATTAAGGTAAAAACCAACAAAACGTGAAACAATGAAGATTTATAACAGCACCAAATGCTGAAGTGAATAAGTGAATCAATCGAGCCCACATTTTACCTAGATCACATTAAGGTTCATATTCATCAACAACATTCAGTACATTTAAGATAAACTATAACTCGGAGGAATGTTTCCTATGTGTGTGACAACTAAGCAAAAGAAGACCCTTATTTCATTTAGAAATTAAGACAAATGAAGAATAAAATTCACTCTCTGTGAAAATGCACGTATTTGAACCCATAACCTCCAATGCTGGGCTCTGCTCCTTTAGTCGCTTTTATACTTTCTGTGTTAATGGATGAATCATCCATACTAAATTTGTGAATTCAGAGAGCAGGGAGTGAGTTTCATGCTGGTTATGTGATTTTGATTTTGTTTGGTATAAGTCTGTCGGAAGGTGTAACACAAATTATTTTGCAAGCAAATTTGAGGACAAGGACCATATCTCCAATTATTCAATAATGTCTCTAACCCCATTTCCTGTGTAATATCCATGAACTTTATGGCAGATGATTTTAGGATGTAGTGTTCACAGTAACCAGGGCAGGTTTCCAAACTACCAATATGCCCCTTACGTGGTGATTATTGAGCGTGTGTTTGTCTGTAAGAAAGAAAAAGAAAGGCAGCAAGAATCAAGTATCAAACCTCACAGTTCCATTGAATTTTAAGGATCCAGATTCTATAGTATCAAAATATTTTAGAAATATGAATAATGTCTTGGTGGCATTCACTGTGCCCTCTTCGTTCTGAAATCCCTTAACGCAACCAGTGGTGATGCATTTCAATAAACTTACTCTATTATACATTCTTCTTTCATTTTCATACTTTCATTGAAGACCTACTGTGTGCCACCCACTATCCTAAGAATTGAGTATACAGTGTTGAAGCAAACTGAGATGGCCTCTGATTTTGTTAATAAAGTGCTATTTAAAAAAAGATGATGGTGCTGTGAGCTATCAAAGGGTCTAATTACAAGTGGTGAGAAGTGGGGAGGAACTACTAACTTTGAGTATCAGTGAGGGGTTTTCTAAGGAAGGACGTAATGTTAAAACTGAGACCTGAAGGAACGGTAATAGTAATCCAGGGAGACCTTCAGTGAAGGAGGACAGCATGTATAGAGTCTCATGGATAGAAAAGAATTTAAAGTCTTTTAGGAAATGAAAGAATGCATGATTCCTTGAACATAATGAACGAGCAGGAAAATGGCAAAGATTAGACTGAGAGGTAGGCAGGAGCTGGTCATACAGGGTGTTTTGAGCCCACATTTTCATAGTGTGATAGAAAGCCTTTGAAAGCATTTAAGAGAGGTAGTGAGTGACATTCATCTTACATTTTTAAAGGATCAATCTTCTATAGAAAATCAGTTGGAAAGGAGTAGAAGGGAGAGTGGATGTTTAATTTAGGGAGAGATTTTAGGGAGAGAATTGCAGAGGCAGTGGTAGGAGATGATGTCATGTTCTATCGTGTTGAAACAGAGGTGAAGAGAAGGGGCTAGCAAAATTTTGGAGGTAGATTTCAGAGATCTTGGTGGCATATTGCATTTTCGAAATGTTGGGTGTGAAGAGGAAGTGACCCAAGTTGTTGCCTGAGTAACAGAGTGGGTGGAGATTTTGAAGACTGAAGGAGGAGAAAGATTTGGCAGGTAAGATTAAGCATTCAGTTCTGGATGTGTTAAATTTGAAATTTGTGTCAGACATCCAAGGGAAGATATAACAAAAATCTGTTGGTTATATAAGGCTTGATCTGAGAAGATAATTTTGGTTTAGAAATAGAAATTTTGCAACTGTTGAAATGTAAATAGTATTTAAAGTTGCATATGTATATTAAATACCTACTTTATAAAAACCTCCTATGTTCAAGGTTCTTACAGTTATCAGGGGAAAGAGTGTGCTCACAAATACTGGTCTAATGGAACTAATTGAAGCACATTATAGAAGCCTAGAATTTGCAGCCTCTCCACCCCAACTCCATTCTCTTGAGAAGGGAGAAGGACTGAAAATGGAGTTAATGATCCATCATGCATACGTGATGAAACCTCCATAAAAATCTCAATAGTATGGGGTTTGGAGATCTTCCAGATTGATGAATACATCCATGTACTGGGAGAGGGACATGCCCCAACTCCACAGGGACAGAAGCTCCTGTGCTGCCTGGAGTGACCCTCTCAGACCTCACCCTATGTATTTCTTCATCCAGCTGCTCATCTGTATCCTTTATCATATCCTTTAATCAACTGGGAAACGTAAGTGTTTCCCTGAGTTCTGTGAGCCTCTCTATCAAATAAGTGAATCCAAGGGAGAGGAGGTCATGGGAACCTCCAATTTATAGCCAAGTCAGACAGAAGCTGTGGGTGACCTGGGGACCTTCTACTTCTGATTGGCATTTGAAGTGAGGGGCGGTCAAATGGGAGTAAGCCCTTAGTCTATGGGATCTGACTCTATCTCCAAGGAGATAGTGTCAGAATTGAGTTAAATTATAGGACATCCAGCTAGTGTCACAGAATTGCTTGGCGTGGGGAAAAAATCCACACATCTGATGTCAGAAGTTGAGTGTGGTAGTAATGAAAAGTAGTGTGAAAGTAAAGGAGAAACACAGGAGGAAAAACTGAGTTTTCTTAACACAGGATGAGATAATTCAAGGCTGTATTAGCATAATACACCACGAGAGTTCATTACTCTTCACCCCACCATACCTCACGATGTAAACCTTTGACATAATGCTGCTCAAATTAAGGCTATCAAAAGGTCATTAAACCTGTAGATGTCATGTTAGCATTTCTTTCTAGAATTACTTGGAAAGTCTGGTAATACAAGGCCATTCCCAGCTGCATGTGAGCCTAGGATAGTAAGTATGTTTAACTGAGACATGGCTAGATGGGAGTTCTCTTCATAAGGATAAAAGGGGGGAACCTCTGTAGAGTAGTTAACTAGAAGTCACTAACTTTGGTAAACTCTCTGGCGTAATACTCTTCAAGTTTGAGGATCGTCATTTAACTTTCTTTTGGTTCTTTTAACAATCATTTCCATAATATTATTTTTACTCGTGAATTTTTCTCATGCTTTGTACTTTTCATTTTGTAATGAATTAGAATATTCATGAAACAATGTCTGTGAATATGTATTAGAATGCTGTTGCTTTTCTATAACATTCTAAAAGATATATGCCATACACTGGCAGCTGTTAATATGCACTTAATAAATGTGACTTTAGTATATCTTAACAGTTAGAAAAGATCTAAATTTCTACCAGTCATAAAGAAATTAATGGATACCCATTCAGGGTGTAATCTGAAGTAATTTAAACAAACAGGACACATCTACTCCATATATACTGACTTAAAAAGACACTTATAACACAGGGTTATGTGACAAATGTAAGCAACAGATGATTAAGGAAATCAAGATCAGCATATATTTTCTGTAAAAGGCCAGATAGCAAATGTTTTAGGTTTTACAGTCTTATCATTAGTTGCAACTACTCAACCCTGTCATTATATCATGAAAACAGCCGTAGACAATATGTAAACAAATGGGGATGACTGTTTTCCAATAAAACTTTATTTATAAAAACTAGTTTGGGCCCACAGTTTTGCCAAGCCCCAAAGCAGAGAATGATTCTAAAAGAAAAAGTTAATTTAATAAAAATGGAGACAATAAGTATAATTAATGATGAAAGTTATATTTAGAGATAGAATGAGAAAGGGAGACAGAGAGACAGAGAGAAGAAAACTGTTTTTCTTTTGCAATGAAAAATTAAAGGAGTTCAGCAAAAAGAGGCTTGGGAGTAAGGAAATTGAAATTTTCACTTTGCACTTTACAAAAAATTTAAATGGTGAGGTGTAATTTTTATTTGTGTATTCACACTTTACAAATAAAAAGGTCTTTAAAAATGAAAGTATAGATTTTAAAACTATATTTATGGCTTTACTTGAAATTAACTGACATCATAAAAGTAGCTGTTATCCGATGCTTCCATTTGAACTGTAAAATGAAATACATCAGGTTCCTAGAACTGAAATAAAAAGATTCTATGATGTGCTTTTTTAGATTTTCAACACATAGTTATTACATTTGTAGTTGATGTACAGCACTTGCATAAGAAGATATTGCCCATGTTCTGGCATGATCATAGCTTATAATTTAAGCTTAGAGGGGCACACAATGAATTCACAACAAATGATAAAAATATATTAACAGATATTATGGGATTAAGAAGAAAATGACCTATGTATTTCTTCTTAGTAGTATCTGGGGCATCAGTCCATTGTCAGCTCCAGGCTTTGTTCATTTACCAATATCAGACCTCAGGTGGCCCCTATGGCCTTATTGCTTGAAAAAACTCCTACTACTCTTATCCCGCCTCTGTGGCCTAAATCCTTTAATCCCAAATTGATTATTCTAACCCATTTTCGTCCAGTATTTTAACTCCCATTTTATACTGTTTTTTTACTATATCCCTTGAAAACTCACAAATTCAAATTATTATTAGTGGCCATTATTTCCCCTATTATAATGACTTCTGTTATTAAATATTCACCCTGTAGCAGGCATTGCACTAAATCCTTCATATGCGTTTCTTTACTTAATCCACAAATAACCCTGTGATACAGGCACTCTTATTCCACTACTGCAGACAGGGAAAGTAGAGTTTAGACATGCTAAGTATCTTGCCCAGGGTCATATAGTGAGAAAGTAAGAGAAGAAATTTGACCCCAGGGGCCAGCCTGCTGGCATAGTGGTAAAATTTTCAGGCTCTGCTTCAGCAGCCTGGCTTCACAGGCCCAGATCCTAGGTATGGACCTAGAACCAATTGTCAAGCCACACTGTGGCAGCATCCCACATAAAATAGAGGAAGATTGGCACAGACCTTAGCTCAGCGACAATCTTCTTCATGCAAAAAGAGGAAGATTGGCAACAGATGTTAGCTCAGGGCCAAACTTCCTAAAAAAAAAAGCAAAGAAAGAAAAGAAAAAAAATTTGATCCCAGAAGAGTATGATTCCAAAACACATTCTCTTTGTCACCTGTGGTTTCCTGTTTTATATTGACACTTTGACTGGGAAAAATCACTCAATTCTATAACATATGGTTACACAAATCATGTTCTTTAACTTGACTGGACCCTAATGTCACCCAGAAACCTTATATGATTCAGCCAACGTCTCTCTCTTAGTTCCCACGATGATTGTTGCAAGCAGATCTTACCCTGTCTCCTCCATCTTCTCTATCCTCATGCTGAGATATCATTGTCTCTATTCCACAGAGAAAATAGTGATCGGTGGGATTTGCTAATAGGACTTTCTGATGATTCCTATGTGAACATCTTATTGGCATCAGTATTTGATCTAATTTCTTTTCATTTTGTCTTGATAGAAGATGACTTTTTTCCTCAAGCTAAATTGTCCCATCCCAATGTAGGATTGAACTCTTTCTAACTTCTAAAGGAATTCCCAAAGAAATTTACACTCTTTTCTTCTTCTTCCTTACTAGCTCTCACCTCTCAGGCATGGGGCTGGTGATACAGTCTTAGATTAAAATCCTAGCCTTGTAAAACAGGTTCTTAACATCTCCAAGCCTAGCATAAACAAAGGAATAGGAGCCAGCCCAGTGGCATAGTGGTTAACTTCACACACCCTGCTTCAGGAGCCCAGGGTTTGTGGGTCTGGATCCTGGGTGCAGACCTACACACCACTCATAAAGCCATGCTGTGGCGGCATCCCACATACAAAAAATAGAGAAAGATCGACATAGATGTTAGCTCAGGGCCAATCTTCTTCACACACACCAAAAAAGGGATGAACAGAATTTAGCAGGCCTCATTGAAGAAGCATACCATTCCTACTGAAAGTCACTTAACAAAGTCAACATATCCTTGGCTTATCATCAAAATTCACTTACACAGCAGTTCATTTTAAGTGATGTTTTGCTAAAAGTGGTATTTTCAGAGGGAGATGAGAGCCAATAAGTTCTGTTTTGTCGAACTTTAAAATCAAATTTGTACTCTTATTAATTGTTCTTTTTTGTTCTCATTTATCTTTTAATTCTTTGACTGCAGATTTATTTTTGCGTTATAAAGCCTCTTTTTTACTGTGTTGTGGCATATGAGCCACCTTTTAGCCTTTATATTATTGGGTTAATGGAAAAAGATGACTAGAAAAAGATCCCTAGTTTTGAAGGAAAAATGCAATAAGTCTATTCCTGAGCATTTCCTGGGGGAAAGCTGGCCATTAAATTTATTAATATAGTTGGGAATCCAGCCCATTTTTATTTGGATCCTGGATAAATTTCTTCTCTACAAATGTATACTTTTAATATTGTTACATTGTCAATAAATTATGAAACAAGTTAATAAGCTCATCCAAATAACCATTTGATATTTATTTGACTTTCTCACATATTTTAACACTGCTTTAATTAGACGTTGTATAAATACCAAAATTCTGTATAAAATATCATTTCCAATGCCAAAGTAAAATTAATCATATGATGCGATGATTGATGGGTAAAGATTTCTGTAATTCACGTGGATAACTAGTGCAGGGATTATCTGCTTATTGAATTACTAAGGCAAGGAGGAGATTTTATAAAACTCTGATTTAAAAGGTTATAAACATCCTTCAAATCACATCTTGTGCATCAATTAATCATTCAAGTCCCTCCTCAAATCATATTACTCCCATGACTGCACCTTCACAGACACTTCCAGCCAGAAATAATCTCTTCCTTCAGTGTCCCCACATTGCAATTAGTACCTCACTTATAATAGTCTGCTTAATAAAATCTATTTGTGTCCCATTAGTAACCTGGATATTTGGCATTGTGTAAAGTCAACTCGATATCCCACACAGTGTCTAGTACAGTGTCATATTTGTCATAAATATTAAAAAAATCAATGATGGTTGATTAAAATACATTCATTTTGAGTATGTAAGCCTCAGCTTTAGATGTTGGGAAGGAATCATCTTAGTGTGCTCTTCAAGCTCCTATCAGTTGATAAATTCAATAACAGAAGGGAAAAATCTCTGATTACAGGGAGTGATTTAGGCAGTAGAATGAATACAATTAAGTAGGTTATCCCTGGGTTGTATTTTGTTTGAAATCTTATGAGAGAACTTTTATAGACATTTAAGTTTTCAGTTTCCTCAATAATAAAGAAGCTTTTTATATAATGAGATTAGGTATACAAGCTTTGTAAATAATTTACACTGTTAAGATAGACTGATGGAGCTCAGCAAGAGATGGAATGAAAGTATTTAGAAATCTAATTATCAGCTGGCATTGGAGTGTGTCTGATCAGAAAACATTATTAAAAAAATGTATTAAGTAAAAGTAGTAGGCAGAATCATGGTCTTATGGTTTCAAGGACCAGAGTATGTGTATTTCTTCTCACCTAAATTAACTTTCAGATTTAAAATGTTTATAAAATGACTACTTGTCTAAAGGTTAAAAGGTGTGAATGTCATGGTGACACAAGGGTGTATTTCCTGATTTATGGCTAATAGATTTCACAGTGAAATATGCATTTATGGTTGTTTCCCAGTGTCACACAAGATGCTGTATAAAAAATATAGTGACTGCAATTATTAACTTTCTGCAAAAGTCATTTTTCCCTTCTTCTATATGATAGAACTGAGTAAGAATGGCTGTACAGCTAAATGCTCTGCAGCCTTCTTTCTATCCAGATGTGACCATAAGTTTTGGACAGCACGATGTCAGTAGAAAGTATGCATTTCACTTCCAATGCCTGTTCTTTAAATTAATGTGGACTTATTCCTCTTTCTTTTCTTCTTTCCTGTCACTCTAGATACAATCTTTACATAAAGAGTTAGAACTGTAATTTGGACACAAATATGAAGACAAGAGTGGAGGATGGTAACACCTTACCAGCCTAGACATCCTACTTCTGTATCCTTAAATTAAATATAATATGGAACTAACAGATACTTCAAATTTAGCATGGAAGATAAGTGGAGATGGAAAGTGGACAAATAAAGCATGAAAAATAGTACAGAAATGAGGAAAAAATGATAGTGGAACTCTACCTTACATCACACACACACATGCAGAGAAAGAGAGAGAGAGAAATGGAGTAAAAACTTAAATATAGGGTTGATGGTTATAGTAAGCAAAAATAGAGGATGTTTAGTTAAGTTTGAATTTCAGATAACTTTTAACATAGATGTGTCCCCAGCAATATTTGGAACATAATTATACTGAAAAGCTATTTGTTGTTTATCTGAAATCAAATATAAGTGTTTTTATCTGCATTTCTGCATTTTATCCAGCCACAATACTTAAATGTCAAAAGAAAATATTAAGAGTGACATCAGCACCACGGCAGCATAAGATATCCCTCATCCTCAGTTTTGTTCCCCTCAGCAACAAAAAAATTTGGCATCCATCCATGAACACAAGCACCTTTGAGAGAGATGTGGGATCCAGCACCATACGCCAAAGGACCAGGAAGGTGTCTCGCCCACTTGCTTATCAACTTATAGGCAGACAGACCACAGTCCTGGCTGTAGACCCTGCAGTAACCCATGAACTAGCTCCCAGCCCATCTTGATTGTGGTCTGGGACCCCTTAGAAAACACTGTCTTAGACAATCATCTGTGAATGAGAGAGCATTTGTGGAATCCAGGTTTCCAGAGAAAAATTTCCAGCACACAAATGGAGCAAAAACATACAAGTCTAAACACATTGCAGTGGGTAAGAGGAATAGCCTGATTTTTCCCACTCACTCCTCTCCCAAGTTAGCACAGTTTGGGCAAAGAAAAATCTTCTTGACCCCTAATTTCTCCTGTGGGGGAAAGGCAAAGCATGTGAGTAAGTACCCAGCTTCCCCAGCTGCATAGGACAATACCAAAGGGGCTCATTTCTCTCTTGCCTTATCCAGAGAACTGAATCCTGAGCTATATGTCTGGGGAGCAGGAAGAGACTAGAAGACTGGCAGATAGGATTCTTGGAGAGTATGAAAGGGACGCAGATCCTGATAAGTACACTGTGGACTCCATCCAAAAGCTCACCCATGAGGCTCTGGGAATGCCTCACCTACAGATCCCCCCAAATGGCCCAGGGGCACCCCCAGAACTCCCTGTGCCTCAACCACACACACCCTCATCCTGTGGCTGGCTCCCAGTGTGTGCTCCTGACAGTGGCAGTGTAGATCTAGCTTTGGCATATGGCTAGTGGGCACCCATGGAAAGCTGGCCAAAAATGTGGGCTAGGGAGTGACCACAAACTTGAGCTTTAGTACCACCTTTGGGAAAACAAAAGAGAGGCAGTCAGCACTTGGCCAGGTATATTGCAGAATCCAGAGGAAGCCTATAAGCTTAAGAATTCTGCCACAAGAAGGAGCAAGAAGCATGGAGCAGGTATACCCACAGAAAGTCTGAGCTAGCCTCAGTATCTCTAGCACAGTTGATGGAAGGTATCTTTCTCCCAAAGTCAGTTAATAAAGACTAGAAGAGGTTACCACTGCTTCAAATGCACAAACAACCACCCAAAACTTCAAGGAACAAAGAAAATCAAGGTAACATGATCACACCAAAGAATCACAATAATCTTCCAGTAACTGAACACAAAGGCATGGAGATCTACGATTTCTCTGATAAAGACTTCAAAATAGCTATTTTAAGGAAACTTACTAATCTACAAGAAGAGACAGAAAGATAATTCAATGAAATCTGAGAAGAACAGAAAGAAAAAGAATCAAGAAAGCCTACCCAATCTGTGAGATGTCAAAAAAAAAAAAAAAAAAAAAGAAAATCATTGGACTCAAGAAGGAGAAGAGAAGAAGGGGCCAGAAAACTTATTTATAGAAATAATGAATGAGGATTTCTCAAATCTGGGAAGATATTTGGGTAAGCAATGTCATAAAGTTCATAGGTAACCAAACAAAATCAACTTAAAGAGATCCTCACAAAAGCACATTATAATAAAATTGTCAAAAATCAAAGACAAAGAGAGATTCTTAAGAGCAGCAAGAGAAAAAAAGTCAGTAACTTATAAGAAAACCCCCACAAAACTATCAGCATATTTCTCAGCAGAAACCTTACACAGGAGACAGTGAAATGATATATTTGAAGTGTTAAAAGAAAAAAACCAAAACTGCTGACCAAGAATACTATACCCTGCAAAGCTGTCCTTCAGAAATAAAGGAAAGTTAAAGACTTTCCCAGACAAACAAAAGCTAAGGAAATTCATCATAACTAGACCTGCTTTACAGGAAAAGCAGAAAGGAGTTCTTGAAGCTGAAATGACAGACACTAATTAGCATTATTAAAATATATATCATAGTAGTAAAGGTAAACATATGGTCAAATTCAGAATACTCTAATACTATAATACGGTGGAATGTTAACCACTTAACTTGAGTATACAGATTAAAGGACAAAAGTATTAGAAATAACTATTGCTACAGTAATTTGCTAATGAATACATATAAAAAGAGATAAATTGTGACGTCAAAAGTATGAAAGTCGGCGGAAGTAAAGTTAGAGTTTCTGTATGCATATCAAAGTTAAGTTGTTATAAGTGTAAAATAGACTGTTCTGTCTGTAAGATGTTTTATGTAAGCCTCGTGGTAATCACAAAACAAAACTAACAGTAGATTCTCAAAGAGAAAGAGAAAGGAATCAAAGCATACCACTACAGAAAATCATCAATTCACAAAGAAAGGCAGCAATAGAGGAAGAAAAGGACAAGGGAAATACAAAACAGCTAGAAAATAATTAATCAGATGACATTTGTAATCCTTACCCATCAATAATTACTCTAAATGAAAATGGATTGATTTCTCCAATCAAAAGACTTAGATTGGCTGGGTGGATGAGAAAGAAGACCCACGTATATGCTGACTACAGGAAACTCACTTCAGCTTTAAGGACACACAGTCTCAGAGTGAAGGGATGGGAAAGATATTCTAAGCAAGCGGGAACCAAAAGAGAGCAGGGGGCAGCTGTACTTGAAGTGGGAGTGGATCTTTTCAATACATATAATCTGCAAAGTTTTCCCTAAAACTCCCTAATATAAAATGAATGCTTATAAATCAATAAGGAGAAGACAATAAAAATGGATAATAGACAATCATTTCACTAAAGAGGAAATATGTATGGCTAATAAAAATAGGAAAAGAAATTCAACCTCAAACGTAATCAAGGAAATTCCAATAAAGAGAAAATAAGATACAATTTTATCCCTATCACATGACAAAAATGAGGAATTCTAAGAATACTAAGTGCTGGAGAAAATGTGAATCATTATGTTTTTTAAATAACTCCTAGTTTCAGCAATCTGATGGGAGAAAAATAGTTTCTCAGTGTTTTTTGACTATTAATTTTGAAAAATAATTCTGTAAATGCGATTGGTTCTGAATATTTTTTCCTATATTTAAGTGTTGATTATATATATATTTAAAAGAAACTGTCTGTTCGTGTCTTTTCCCTATTTTTCCATCTGGCTTCTAGGTCTTCATGCTTCATATTTGTTCATATTAAATCCTATGTTTGCCACTTGACCTCCAGTGTGATGCCTGTGGTTTAAACCAAGTCTTTGCACAGTTCATTCTTTATAGAAATGTCTTTTACTCTTCTTGTTACCAATCAAAATATTTTTCACATTAACCAATTCCTAAAAGATGTATTCAGGTATCACTTAACTATGATATTCTGAAGAACAAACAAGAAAACAAGAGCAACCCATGTTGATCTGCTCTTTTTCCTACATTTCCAGCTTGAATTGGCATCTTTCACCTTAGTGCTTAAATGCCTCCCACTCTTCCTTAAATATTTCCTGCCTTTCCAACTAGATTTCATGTTTACAGACTAGCAGTCCTCAGCCTTTCAGTTTTTGAGACACAAATTTGAATAACGGATTTTTGTGTGTCAAACTAAAGGGAATTACAATGGAAATAATTGTTTGCAAAGCAAGTTTAGAGACTACTGTAAAGACCTTCCATAGGTATTGCATTTGTCACTTGGTCACCTCTCAGTGCCTCATTACCTTTGAGGAAAATATGGTTCACTTGCCTGCATTTCCTTATAGATTCCTGGAAGTGTTTCCTGCTTCCTGTATGATCTGATGCCACATTTCTTACTTGCAGAAAGTTACACTCTACTTCACCGTATCCTGGTGTTTATGGCTTAATGAAAATCTACACATTGTTAAAAATTTGACTTTATACTTGTGAGGGCTTCACAAATAAAATGAGTCTAATGATCCTAGGAAACTACAAGATCTAACCTGTATTTTCAGGCCAGAAGGACTTGCTAGTGAACTGTATACTGGGGATAAGGTGAAAGAAAGTGAAAAATAATACCTCTTAAAAATGATTTCACATTTCCACTATTTTTGAG
This sequence comes from Equus quagga, assembly GCF_021613505.1. Taxonomy (NCBI): domain Eukaryota; kingdom Metazoa; phylum Chordata; class Mammalia; order Perissodactyla; family Equidae; genus Equus; species Equus quagga. The sequence goes on from NC_060271.1 coordinate 95,919,620, forward strand.
TTCAGCATTTCAATTTTCTTTTTAGATTTTATATAACTGTAATAAGTTCTCATTTGCTTCCATATAATAAAATTTTAACCATAATATCTCTAAAATAATAAAACTATTTCAGTTCCTTTCTTAATTAACATTGGTCATAGATTGTATATTATGTTTCTTTCTCTAAGGAGAAAAAAAAAGGTGAGCATTTAAGGAATTCCATCAGCTTTTAGGACAGCTTCATTGGTCAGTTTGATGCAACTGTGAAGAAATAATGCCACAAATAAAATAGTAGCTGTGATGGTGAAAAGATCTCAAGGAAAAAGAAATGGTGTAAATTGAGAGAGAATGTAATATAGAATTAACTTGATGTAAACTAGGATTAAGAGAATGGGGATGAAACTTTAGGAAGCAATTTGCCTGCTACGTGTTGGGCACTGCACCTGTGTTAATATATTTTATATATTTCCATCTATTTAATCCTTAAAATAATATTTCAAAGCAGATAACACTGTTCCCAATTGACAGATGAAGAAAATGGATCTAGGAATATTAAAGCAACTGACTCAATGTCATATTGAGTCTCTTAAAGGAAAAATTAGGATTAAAATCCATTGGGCTGTAAACTCAATGCTATTTCCATCATAAGTTGGCTGCCTCACCTAAATAAGAACATTTATTTTTATTGAGCACAGCTTACAATGAGTAAATGACAAATCCTGGTAGTATAATGATAGTCTAGGTATAAGCAAGTCTCAGATCAAGTTTTTTTTTTGAAAGACTATGTCACAGCTGATTAGATAAGATCAGGAATCACATTTAAATTATTTAATTTTTATGACTCTTTCTGACAAATAATAATAATTTTAATAAGTTTCATTATTGTTTTGAACTACAGTATACGTTATAACTTATGGCTTTACAAAGGATTTTAGAAAGATAAATATCTATAATCTTGACGTGTGTGTACTTTGACACTGGGATATGCAAATCTCAATCTGTCTGAAAGTTTATTCATTGCTATCACATAACTGTTTATACCTGAGGCCTGTTAACTTAGCTTATATGTGAAAAGATAGTGAGAATCAATCTAAAATCCTCAGAGAGGGCCCTAAATAATGATAAGGAAGTCGCATCCAGGCAGCTGGACATTCCAGGAATTTTCCCCAGACATTCCTGTTAGGAAAGAAGCCCCTGACTGATAAAGGAATTAGGTTAATAGATCCCTGGAAGAGTCTCTTTGTTTCCTTGCCAGCTCTGTGAGCAAGTAGCAGTCTGATCATGTTATACCCAAGAGATATTTAACACAGATCAGGCAAATTAAGATGACACAAATAGGTTTCTGCTCCTTTCAACGTGGTAGCCTTGAATCAAATCCTTATCTTAATACTGAGTGAACCAAATAATAAAACTGAAACAACACCTATGCTAGCAATGACATTTTCCTTGTCTCCAACCGAGCTTCCGAGAAGCACAACTTTTGCAGAATATAATTTTATGTGATCAAACACCTTTCGAGGATTTGTAAAAATGAACAAGCAAGAAACATGAATAACAGTGATTATTTTTAGACTGGTAGTATTAGTTTCTGAAATAATATCTTCTAATTAAGATGCTACAGGTGAATATTTAGCACAGTTGTAGAAAGCAAAGTGAAAATATTTGTAAACATTCGAATCATTAAGTTGAGAAAATTGAAACTATGTTACAATAAATTGTGCTGTCTTTTTATGTTAACATTAGCAAAAATGTTTAGATGAAATTACACCAAAATGGAATTCATAAACCACTGAAACAAAAGTTTTATTACTGGAAGGAATGAAAAAGGTAAGCTGATCAAAAAACAAACATTTCAGGATTTAAGGAGAAATGTCACCATTACGTAAGCGAAACAACTGGGGCTACAGGTTATGTGATTCTCAACGTCATGGAAAAATATAGTTAATAGTTCTAACTCAAACTCATTTTTAAATTTATGTATAAATTTGAGGAGAAATAGCTACCTTTTATCTCTCACCTTAATTTTTGAAATGAATGTAATAGTGCAAATAAATTACAACTATCAAAATGCTCTCAATAAAATAAAAATTAAGCAAGTCATATGAAAGCTATATTCCAATTTGTTACAATATTGAATTAGATCGTAATCTCGCATACTTTCTTCTAAGAGTTTATTGTATTTAGGAGTTATCTTGGGAAACAAAGAATGGACAGATATATTGACATTTAAAATGAAAGTTTCTCATTATATTATTGAATTTTGGCCTTTTCACTTGTGTTGACTAATCTTAAATTTGATGGATATGCCTATACGAATTTATAAAAATCAATTATTCTTAATATTTCCTGCACTCTTGGGGAAAAAAATCAGAAAAGCTAGAAGAGTTAGGTAGAAAGAAAAACTATATAAACAAATAGTAGTTAATTTTATCAGACAAAACTAGCTGTTTTTCTTTTCTCCATTTATAGCAAGTAAAATGGCCACCAAGAATAAACAACTCCTAGCACTGCTTGATGTGGACACATGACTAAATTCTGTCTAGTGCCCTGCTAGATATTCCTAAAAATTATTCTCTCCTTCTATAATAAAACTTTCCATTTATAGCAAGTAAAATGGCCACCACACTGGACAATTCCTGCAACAGCTTTCAGAGCATTCCTTAAGAGGGAGTGCTGTCTTCCCCCTTATTCATTCCTTTCTCCATTCTAGTTCCAGGAACATAGATATCTGTCTACAACTTGGTCCACGTGAATGATCCAAAGATCAGCTTAAGGATATAAAAAAAATTAACTGGAAAGGATCAGCTTGCCCCAAAACTTTGTGGAGTAGAAGCACATATCAGCCCTGGACTGCTTATAGATTTTTATTCTGTTTATGCCACTGTTACTTTGATTCTCTATTACTCGCAGTGAGGCTGGACTAAGTGATATAGACAGTCATACAGACATAATAAAGGTGAAGGAGAATAAAAGGAGAAATAAAGCTAGGGAAAATAGGAGATCATTTAGAGTTGATCTGGAGCTTATGCTAGAATGGCTCCCTTTATCATAAGCAATCAAAAATATTATCCCAAGAACACATGGCTGTATCTTTCTGCAAGTCTGCCTAAGTCTGAAATTTCCACAATTCAAAACAAAACAAAATAAACAACAAAAAAAATCTGACACAGGGATAAAATCCTACAGAAGACTGCTGTGCAGAATGAGAACTGAACCAAAAGCCACAAAAGAAAAGAAACACACTTCACTACTTAAAAAAAAAGAAGAGCATCTGCATGGAAAAGTATTATCAAAAACAAAATCAAAAGATTAATTTTAAAAAGTTGCAACACAATTGACAAGTGTTAATTGTCTTAACAACCAAGTAATTCATGCAAAAAATGGAAAATGGGCAAAACACATGTAGTTATAAAAAATATAATTTATATTACAATGAAAACCTGTTTCATCTTTCAGATTGACAATAGTTAAAAAATTTGGTAATATTTAAGCTGTGGCTCAAGTTGGTTAAATGGACACTTGTATATTATTAATGGGAGTGGAAATTGATGTAAATTCTTTGAGAGGAATTTGGCAGTAAACATTAACACTAAAAATATATGTGCCCTTTTACTCAAAAATCCTACTTCTAGGACTACCCTGTAGATATACTTGCATAATTATGCAATGATACTCTTTGCAAGGATGTTCACTCATAAATTCTTCATGTTATCATAAAAACTGGAAATAACTTCATTCATTTATTCACTTAATGAACAAATGTTTAATCATTATATTCTAGGTATTTTTCCAGGGCTGAGAACCCAATAGTAAAGAAGATGGGAAAATTCCCTCCTCTCATAGAATTTACATTCTAATGGCACAGAGGGAGATAGAGAGAGACAAACAATAAAAATTAAACCAAAATATTGGCAAAATCATCTTTTATAAAGATAAACGTTGTAGAACAATAAAATAGGGCAATGTGAAAGCTACGTATTGGGAGAATATTTCTGATTGGATGTTCAGGCAAAACGATTCTGAGGAGGTAGTTCAGCTTAAAGCTAAAGAATACTTTGCAGGCTTTTCTGAAAATCTTGAGGGTAGGGTATTCAATATAAAAGCCAGTTCAAAGACACAGTTCATGAAGACGAGTTGGGTATACGTTTCAGTAAGTTTTGTGTACTGATAGAACGCCACGTGCTAGGTCTTTCAAACAGAACACAATTTTTAAGGGGAATTAAGGGCTTTATAATTTTGGGAGGAGTAGGCTGGGTTTCTAGGAATGGCTACCAGTATACCAGAGAACTGGCCTGCAAGTGGACCTATGAGTCTTGAGAGTACCACTGGATCTGTTGAGTTCCAGCACGTGCTGCCAAAGCTCTTATGCAGCGAAGCAGGATGAACTACACAGCTGTTGATGTTCTTCACTCACCAAGCTGGTGACCAGACACTGGAAAGAGAAATCTTGCCACTGCCTCCACCACACCTGCCTCTCAACATCCAGGAAACTGGCGAATGGATACTTGAACATTGCTGTGAGAACTGTTGGTTCTCAAATTTGCTTCACAGAAGGAAAAGACCAAAGGGGCAGGAAGATGCCCACTCTCTCACTTCTGTCTTCCAAATGCTTGCACAAGAGCATGTGACTAGCTATCCTGATATTCATTCAGAAACAAAGCTGGACGGAAGTCCAGAAAATGTAGTCTTTAGCTCTCCCATCTTTAGAGAAAGGAATGAATTGCAGTTGGACAAGCCAGTTCACAATATTGGACAGAGTTTTATGAGACGCGACTGAGAACGTTAGTAAGGGCCGACTCACACAGGGCTCTTTGGGTCATGACAAGGAGTTTGGATTTCATCCTAGGTACAATGGAAAGACACTGAAATTCTGAAACGAGGAGAATCTGTAATCTGGTTTATTTCAAAATCTCTCTTTAGGTGTGATGTGTAGACTGGATTGTGAATAGAGAGGAAGAAGGGAGAAAAAGTCTATAGCTATAGTATAGGTGAGAGTGACAGTGGCTCGAATTATGGAGAAAATTAAAAGAAGTAGAGAAATTTAGAATATATTTTGAGGAACAGCTAACGGGACTTGTAGACGAATTGGATGTGGGAGGTGAGATAATGGCAAGAATTAAAGTTGGACCCTTCCATTTTTATCTGAGGAAGAGGGCACATGATGACATTATATACTGCCATGAGGAAGCAGAACAGTATGGTGTGGGTTGGAGGCTTGCACTAGGGATGAAGAATTCTGTTTTGTCTGTGCAAATTTTGAGATTCCTATTAGATATCGATGTATGCTCCAGAGCTCAAAGGAAATACCAGGAGTCATTAGAGTAGAAACAGTATCTAAAGGCATTGGATTCCTGGCTATCATCTAGGAAGAGGATAAAGTAAAGAGAAAGGGAGGACTTGTCCCAGGATTGTTTCAATATTAAGCAGCAGAGTTGCAGATGGGCAGATCGATTAAGAAGAATCATGAGAGCCTAGAGAAGAAAGTGTTTCAAAAAGGAGGGTATAATTAACTGTGATAAATTAGTCATTGTATATCCATATGGTATGTTCCTATGCAGTCCTTAAAATAGCTGGAGAAAATCTATACATGCTGATATAGGAAGAACTTCCACACATATTAAGTGAGGAAAATGTCTATTAATCTCTTCTTGTGAAGAAAATATACTTACATTTTCATATATATATAACTTCTCTAATAAGGTGCATTAATAAGTGGTAATAATAATGAAGAGCTATCACATTGGCTTGCTCATTACAACACATAGATACATTATAATGTCCTGATTTATGAAATTTATTCATTCTCTTTTGAAAATACTTGTACAAGCCTCTGAGTGACCTCTGAGGGGCTAGGACTCAGATAACAAGTGGACAGATGTCCTGGTGTAGTAAACAAAGCTGAGGTGTTCTAGTCCTGGCTTTGGAGCTTTCTGGCACTGTGACCTTATCCAGGTAACTTAGAATTACACAACCAGATAACCACATAGACAAAAGAGACTAATTCAGCTGTGTTTTTTTAACCAGTTAAAAACACCATGCAATTGTGAAATAGTGGGATATCTTTAATGTAATTCTTATTCATCAGGAAACAAAAAAAGAAAGACAAAAATGACAGTAACAAGGCAGTGATGATGGTAACAATGGCAGCAGCCACTTTGAAAGCTTTCCTAAGACCTCTTTTTTTGAGGATACCAAAAAATTCCCCTTTTGTCCCCTGGGATCTTTCTGACTTTGCAAACTCACTTCTTCAAAACTGCTATCATTTTTTTCTCTTTACCAATATCAGCTCACCAAATTAATACCCAAAATACCAAAAACAAACAAACAAGCAAACAAAAAATGTAGTTTGGAACTTCTACTAATTACATGTCTCTAAATTCAGGGGAACTTATAGTTTTACCTAGCAATTCTTTAAATTATTCTTAGTCATTGCTTTCTTTCCAAATCCTTTGAATAATTTCTGCAAATCTTAACAATGCACCTCCAATCTGTCTTCATTCACTCTAAATAGATAACTTTCTCACAGCTTTGTGGAAAATTGAGAACATTGATAGTGATCACCTATACTGTTCCACCCTCACAGGCAACAAGTTTATGACTGAAATCTGGTTCTATGTATGAAACTGGTTCTGACAGGTAAATATATAAAATCAGCTTATAGGGATTTTTTTTGATGATTTCTGATTCCACATAGAAGAGGATATCCAGAAGCACATGGGGAAAAATTAAACATTTTGTGAAAACAATGGAGAAGTAAATACAGCTACTGTTTACCTTTTAAACTGAAGTTTCAGAGTATCCCACATTCCAGCCCTTGCTCATCCCCTGCCTCGCCACTGAGCCCTTGACTCCAATCTCGGAATTGGATTGGAGCCCAGAGAATCTCCAGAGCTTCTGGGAGCTGCATTCTTTGTCCAGGCTCTTTCTCTCACCTGTCCACTCAATACTTTCTGAGCCTACTTGAGATCTTCCTGTCTCCCCAGCGAAGGGTCACAAGTGGTAAAGAAAGACTCTTCTCTAGTTCTCTGAAAGATGGCGTACATGACTGGATTCCCTACTCCACTTTCAGGAACCAACTGAAGTGGAACCAAACATTTTGTCAGATAGAATGATCAAGCAAAGAACTGTGTATAACTTGTCTGCCTGATAGCGCAATGCAAAGTTGCCAGAACTATGTGAAAGAAATTGTGACTTGGCTTTTCAATACAGGGACCAACATTCAGGAAATGCCATATCATAGAGGGCTTGGGCAGCAGTGGGGGCAGGAGTCTGGGTGCGTTCTTTATACTATTTTGTATGGAAATGACATAATCACACATATCTTGTTCTTTTTCTGATCTCTAGGTTGATTCACTCATATGCCTGATTATTCCTCAAAACTTACAAAAAAATAAGTTTTGTTTTGTTTTGCTTTCTCACAGATATCCTTCCAACTCTTTTTGAGAAATGCACTCACCCCACCATGTCTTTCTAGGAAACTTCTCCTTGCCTTTCTCTAAACGTGTGACGTGAATGACAGTTGTATTCTTCCTAGATAGACAGCACTCCCGTGGCCCGCATAAACCAATCTTAGCAGTTGAAGAAGGTGGAAAAAATAAATAGCTGGATAATGTTAAGAAAACAAAAGAGTGATGTGTTTGTCAAAAACCTACTTCTTAAAGAAATTCAAGATCCCACAAATTTCACAGGAAATTATATCAAATCTCCAAATAAGCAGATAATTCCTTCAATACTGAGAACGTTGTATGGCAAATAAAGAAAGGATTCTAAATATTTTCACAAGACCTTATTGCATTAAATAATGAACTAAAAATAAATGAAACGTGCATCCTAACTTAAATAACTGTAGAATGTATTCTTAAAATCAAAATCATAATGCGTCATGTTCAAATTATGATCACTCCTGATGGTTCAGTTTTATAAAGACTTTTGTTAGAACATATATTAAGAGGTAAAAGGAAAAAGGCCACTACAACAGATGATATGTTGTTTGATTACACTCAATGTTCTTTCCCAGCAAAAACAGGTGTTAAAATAGAAATTTTGACAGGAAAATTCAACATGATATTAATGCAATTCTCCCAAGCTTTAATTATAAATTCCAAGCAGTATGACTCAGAATTCCAATGGGAGTTTATTTAAACTATGGGGGAGAGTGTTGTGTAGTAATTCTCAGAAGATGAATAACATGACAAATAGATGGACAAAATCATCATATTATTTCCTTTCTAAAGCATTATATGCCTCATGATACGATGCAATAGGAAGTAGGCAGCATTCCTGTCGAAGTATCCTTGCCTATAAAACTGAACATGAATCTAATTTTAGATGTAATTCCCAGAAGAACAAGTTAAATGACACCGCTATTTTAAATTGTTTGACTTATCTATAAGAACGTGTGCCAACTTGATAAAAGGTAATGAAATTATTTCCATTTTGCAAAACAAATTCTTTAAAAAAATGTGATAAATATCCTCCTGTTGGTGTCCCATGACTTTGTGGCCTCCATGGTCTCCACCTCCTTTGCCTCTTCTCTTCGGAAGTGGTTTGCTGGAATGTGCTTTCTTGGGTTACACTGGTTACACTCTCCTATCACATTTTTATCTTTCTTCTCTGTGCCTTTACATTGAAGCTTCATTTATGCTGTGTCTCTTCCCCTAAACCCAGCATTATGTAGGTTCCATTTGATTTTCCATCCAGTTTTCTGGGCCAGCTCAATCACTTTTACCCTAGCCCCACCCACCTAAATCACAGTCCTACTCACATCCACTATTCTGCCCTCCCAGAAACACGGTTCAGGTGTTTTTCTCACTTAATTTTTTTCTGTTGTTCCTCCTATTAGACAAACACACACAAAGGAATAAAAAAAAAATCTTCTCTTGAACACCTCGGTAACTATTGCCTTAGCCTTCCCCACCTACCTCAGCCCCTGGTGGTTCTCGTGGCCTACCACACAGTCAGCTGCAGAAGCTCTCATATGTGAACTTTGTGAGAATCTCTGCCTCAGAGCTGATTGGAGTGTGATCTGCTCCCTTGAAGGGGAGATTGGAAATGCCAGAGAGTTAACATCCCAGGAAAATTCTCATCCACTAAAGGGTGGGAAGTAGGTAGATCGATAAAGCAGATTTCTGGCCCCTCAGTAGCACAATTCTGAGGCATGTTCTTTAGGACTCACAGAAGGAAAACATTGCCTTTTACTCAGACGTCTATGAAGAGGTGTCACAACATTCCTTCCTTATTTCTTATTCACTCAATCTACTAAAGTCTGGCCTCTCCACCCCCCAAAGAAGGATTTGAGGGACCTACACTAAGTTTCCTTCAGTATTCCTGGTGACTCAACGGCTCTCCTGGCTCGGACAATGCGTTCCTTACCACAGAATAGCTGGAATGTATTTCTACAATTCCCCGTCTCTTCCTGAATCATCAATGCTTCCTCAGTGTTCTGTGTAACTATCATTTATGCTCCCATCTCCCACGGACACACACACACAATCACATACACACGCGCCCCAAATGCACATACTCTGATCTCACATGCTCCTCCAGCCTCGTCACTGATTCCTCTGCCTTATTTCCTTCTCCTTTAAACTCATTATTCACATAGAAACTACAAGGAATCTGTCTGAACTACAGGTCTGATCTCATCACACTCCTGACAAAATCCTCTTAATTCCCTCCCCACCGCCTCTGGGAGGAAGTCCATTTACTCATGTGCTTGTTGATAAGCTGAATGCTGCTTTCCTTTCCTGCCCTCTTCTCTCCATTCTTGCATTGCATATTACTTTCTAGGCCGACTGAAACTCTACACACTTTATACTTCTTTCCACCATGTCTTTTTGGTTTAGTTCCATCTGTTTAGAATTACTTACCTTTATTCTTCTTTTCTTACGTTCCTCTTTCCCTTACCCTAACTGGATAACTTCTGTTTCTTTAATGGTGGATACATTACATTTCCTAAGACCCAGTATTCTGGGGGTTATCTTTCCCACTAGATTTTAAGTTTCTTATAGACTAGGTCTCTGTTTTATCCCATTCCTTGTGCAGCACGTGGCACATAGAGGCTTTCCATATAACCTTAAGAAGCTAAATTAATGACAACAAATACATTACAAATAAATTGATCACTGGAAAATTTCCTACCATCTCTAAATCATAGCTTCTCCAACCTGTAAAAAGGTGTTATTAATAACTTCCTTATGATGCAGGGTCGGTGAGCCGAGGAGTCGAAAGAAAGATTTCTTGGACTCTCAAGATCTGGAAGTAGTGCTCTTTTATTTAGAGACTAGTGTGGAATAGCATGGGGACAGGACCCACGGGCAGGAGGAGCAGCTGCTGCTGCCACTTCTGCTGCAAACATGGGTAGAGAGTAAGGCTAAATTTAAGTCAAAGGTATGTGAGCCATCTCTTTACAAGACAAAGGAAAGAACATGTAAAAACGTCAAAATGGTATCAGTGCAGGTGGGGTCCGGCCACTGGGCGGTCCCACAACTTTTAGATAAGAATCAAATTGGATTAAGTAAAGGTCAGAAGCCACCACCCTCAATCAGTTACATGAGGTTGCCAGGCAGTAACCAACTTAAGTTCTTGCCTTCCCCATTAAGAGTTTCTAGAGACAAGGTCATCTCCCTTCCTTCACAAATGCAAATGTCTCTCAAAGGGCAAGCAAATTCCAGTCCTTGGAGCCTGCTTCTCATCCGCAGTTTTCCTCATCACTTAGAGAATTGTTTAGTGTAAAAAGTATCTTAAGACATAGTGTGGTATCTGGCTTATATAAGCAGAGAATAATATTATTTCCCTGTGGCAGATTGTATTTTTTAATGATAGCCACACCAAAATATACCCCATCCTGCATGCCCTCCTAAACATGATGTTGACACTTCTTCATTAAGAGGTGGAATCTATGCTTGTATGCAGGACATGTGAAGTTAGGTTACACAAGACTCATGGCTCTACTTGCTGCTATACTAGAGAGATCACTTGGAGAGCCCATGTGAGGAGAGAGATGCCCTAGGTCCTCAGCTCTTCCAGCCCTGGCAGTTTAAGTACACTAGCTGACACTCCAAACATTGTGGATCAGATGCATCTGTCCCCGCTGTGAATTATCCAAATCCCTGACCCACAGAATGTATGGAATCTAACAAATCTTTATTGTATGCCACTAAGTTCTAGAGTTCTAGAGTAATTATGCAGATGTAGTAACTGAAAGAGTACCAGTGTTATCTCAAATGTCCTGTGTGAGCAGTGATCAGAATCAATCTCGTGTGTAAGATGTTTACAAACCATATAGCTATGTCTCCATATAAACGTGATTACGGTTGACCACATCATCAGAAAGGCAGAGCCCTAGAGCAGGAGAATCAGGGGAGGATGAAGCAGCTTATTTCCTAATTGTTTTCTCCATACACATCAATTTTAGTCTAAAATGGCGCAAACAGAATGCCCAATTGAGCCTCTGTGGCACCTAGTCATAGCATTTGGCCCTAATGTTCAAGAGAAGAAAGCAGCTTTCAAACCCGATGATTCTATGCTTACTGCAGTGTCAATTCCCAGCAAGAAAAAGTAAAGGAAAATACAATGGCAGCGAAGATTACTTAAATGTGGAAAATGTGGGAGTAGGTATGAAATTTCCTTTGCAGAGTCTGTTGACAAAAATAATCCATAACCAATCTATGAATGAAAATTTGGGTGAGTTTATTCTGAGCTTAAATTTTAGGATTATAACCCGGGAGAGTCTTTCCACAAAGGAACAGAACACTCCTAAGAAGTGGGGGTACACAGGGCGGTTATATACCCTCAAAGAGGGTGTTTCACCTATGATTGAAATGTCCCTTCCACAATAGTCACAAGATTGCCCTGTCGGCACAGCACTTGATGGACACAGCAGGTAGTAGGTCTGCTATCTTGGTGGGCATAGGAGGAAGCAAGTCTATTGTCTCAAGCTGGGCGGTCACAGGTGAGCACAGCAATCAGTTTCTAGCCTAAGGAAAGATGCTTAATCCTTAAGGAGACGCCAACATTGGGAGGGGGAGGGAAGTTGCACCTTTATCTCAAGGGCCTTTGCTCTTGCCAGAGGGAATCTCTAAAGCAGATATACAATGCATGCTCAACAGCCTCGGTCAGGCCCTTTTGGAAAGACAAGGTCAGGCCAAATTAGGTTTACACCAAATGACCTCCTCATATATTCCAATATATCCTATTACTTGCCATTTTTATTTGTCAGTCATTTAAGGAGTCAATTGTAATGAAAGGAGAAAAAAATGAAACTGTTGACTGCGTGGGAGAAAAGGTAGCAAGCACTAATTATCCTTCACAATAAACATTTATCAAGTTTCACATATAGATGGACACTCATAGGTAAAGGAATTCTGCTACTGAGCTTAAAATAAGTCATTTAGTTTTCAATGTCGTATAATCCAGAATAATGAGCAGAAAAAATTCTACATTCTTTTATCCTTAGTATTCTCATTTTAATTACATATTGCTTGTGATTCTTTTGAATTCTAACATTTAATTGAGAGAGCATTCTCTTCATCTCAGTCAAAAGCAGAAGTTGAAAAGAAACAAAAGAAAGTTCTATTCCCTTAGCATTATGAAAAGATACGTTATTGGGGCCCGCCCTGTGGCCGAGTGGTTAATTTCGCGGGCTCTGCTTCACGGCCCAGGATTTCACCGTTTCCGATCCTGGGCGCAGACATGGTACCACTCATCAGGCCATGCTGAGGCGGCATCCCACACAGCACAACCAGAGGGACCTACAACTAGAATATACAACTATGTACCAGGGGGCTTTGGGGAGAAGAAGAAAAAAAAGATTGGCAACAGATGCTAGCTCAGATGCTAATCTTTAAAACAAAAAAAATACATTATTATCTCTGAATCCCAGAGGACATTCTGAATCAATCCATATCCTCATTTCATTCAACATTTCCTGAGCACTTACCATAACCCAAACATGCCACGCATCACGGATATTAAGATCCCATAGAAAAATCACATTTTAATGGGGGGACACTCAGGTAACCAGCTAGGAAAAATGTAACAAGTGTTACAATTAGGATATATTCTTATGCCATCACTGGAAGTATAAAATCCTCTACATGCCTCTCAGACATCTGAAACTATCAGGAATGGTCTGTCTTTTCATATCAAGTCTCTTCCGTAAATGTGATTGTAAACATACTATAGTGTCTTTTTGAATATTTGTGGAGACAATATGTGTCAAGTATTACCTATTTTCTTTTACCTTCAAACTCACTTTTCTCTAATCTATGCCCCTGTGATTGGAACTCTGCAAACTACATTTCCCAGATGTCTTTGCCATCTGACTTCCTGTTAGTTACTGCAAACAGGGGATGTAGAAAAGGACTGGAAGGCCTAGAGAAATACCTTCACTTTCCTGTCAGCATAGCGCCAGCAGGGGGAGTTTGCCCCACTAGCGGCAACTGCACTTCACTCAGTGGCAATCACACGGTGGCACTTGACTGTAGACTCCAGCTGTTTTTAGAATTTCTGTAACAAGCCTCGTCAACAATTCCCCTGTCAACATGCACCCCTACCCCCACCACCCAGGTACCAGCAGCAGCCACATAGCGCCCTATCCATAGAGGTCTGAGTCATATTTCGTAATGAAATGTACAGATTCCTTAAATTAAATTTCCTGTTCAAATGCCTAACGTGTTTTTTATTTCCTTTACTGAACTTTGACTGAATTTGCCCCAATGTATAGAAACAAACATATAACCACAAGAAATTCACAAGTCTTTGAATATAACCAATAATTTATCCTATCATTCTTTCCTTCCTGATTTTTTTATACGCTCCTATAGAAATTTAATATTTCAGCAGGTAATTTTATTTGTGTGTGTGAATGCAATAATAAATTATGTAGAATCTTCAAAATAGTTACACCAAATATCTTGTTACACATCCACTCTAATTGTGAATTTTTTGGAGGTCTCTCCATTTTTTTCTATTTATGGGAGAAGAGTCAGAACAATTGATATTATACAACAGTTGATCAGGAATAACTCCCCTATTGCTTTTTCAGTTATTTTCAATAATAACACAGGGATAACTTATTTATATTCACTAAATATGATTCTCTAAAAAATTGAGTTTCTACTAGAGAAAAAGAGTAAAACATTTAGATATATGCTGAGGAAGCAAAATTGAAGCACATACAGACATTAAATTATAAGAAAATTGATGTGGTAAAAGTGTTATATATTACATGTGACATTTGTCACCTTGTAATCTCTAGACAAAGGGAAAATAGTGAGGGGAGTTATCTCATATTTTACCACCTCACTAACTAAAACTTATTTGGCAATATTTGAATCTTAAATGAAGACGATAATAAATTATAAATTGTAAATAATTTTCTATCCTTTAGGCATTCAGTTAGATTAACTGCTATCAAGCATTTTATACATAGAGTTTTTGCCAGGCCAGCTTTGATGACTAGATAAGGCCCATTTGGAATTAACAGCGTCCATTTTCCATTTAAATGACTTGTGCTATAATCACAAAGAAATATGCTTGAAGAAATTAAAACATCTCCTATTTACCCATTTGCATCATACAGTTACATATCAAACTTGTTCTTTAAGATGGTGAGAATACATTCTTTATTCATTTCCATTACATATCACCTCTTACAAAATATAAATGATTCGCTAATTTTAATGCATAAAATTCATGCTGAGATGTTAGATCATAACCCAGACAACTGAATAAAAATCTATGGGAGACAGGCAGAAGTATTAACATTTTACATTTTAACAGGCATATTAGTTATCTCTTCTACTGGTAGTCTATAAGGACATTTATACAAACACTGGGGTAGTTTTGACTTCTTGATATTTGCATTATTACATGAATAAAAAATTGACTAAGACTAGCTGGAATACAGGAATAGAAACACATTTCCAGTAAATTATTATAATTCAGTATTTAAGAGTATTTAAAAAAAGAAACAAATTATAATAGACCTATAATTTGCAAAGATGTCTATCCTCAAAGACATTTTGATAACTAGAAAGCTAAGCCTTAATTGCTTGAAAAATTAACTTAAGCGGAATCCAGTATTTTTTGATAATAATAAGTCAAGAACTATTATCAACTGAGCACTGGTTACTACCTTATTTAATAGCATTTTCAGTGAATTTTCCTTTTTTTTTTTTTTTTTTTGGGAAGCTCAGCCCTGGGCTAACATCTGCTGCCAATCCTCCTCTTTTTGCTGAGGAAGACTGGCCCTGAGCTAACATCCCTGCCCATCTTCCTCCACTTTATATGTGGGACGCCTACCACAGCATGGCTTGTCAAGCAGTGCCATGTCCGCACCCAGGATCTGAACCAGCAAACCCCGGGCTACCGAGATGCAGAATGTGCACACTTAACAACTGCGCCACCGGGCTGGCCCCAATTTTCAAATTATTAATGAGGAAAATGTAATAGTGCTTCAACACTATTCTAATTTTATACCCCAGTAAATCTAACGAGATGAATAAACATTTTAACAAATCTACTCTGGCCAATATTTGCAAAGAAGTCTGTAACACTATTTCAGATTATTTGGAAAAAATTATTTAAAAAAAACTTTTTTCTTCCAAAGCAAACAAATGCCAGTCTCGAAAAAAGTTATTTAATGGTTGTCTCCAGACAACTGCAGACAAGGATTCTTACATACATGCAAAAAATAGGGTTTGGAAGTTTCTCCTGCTCTATTTACAAGAGAGAATAGAAGACAAACGATGGTGAAATGAGGAGAATGCCCAGGAGAAACCTATATTGTAAAATCTGAATTTGTCCCTCTTCCAAGAGAATGTGTTGCCAACAACCTTTAAGGATAATTCACATCAGCTGCAGAGGAAATGTGATTACAGCTTGTATAATGATGGCTTTTGTTATATATCCATTGATCTTTTTAAAAAGTGCGTTTGTATGAGGTAGGTGCTATTTTCAGGTACTCCCTATGAATTTTGGAGAATTACATGCATATGAGTAACTTTTCCTGTCAAGCGGCCTAAAAGAAAAACTTGGTACATGGCCAAGGAATCTCAACACTCTGGCAACATGAGTAGGGCTTTGTCTTTGCCCTTTGCTAAAATAGAACCATTCTTTTTAAAAATTTGTATTACTTTCATTTTTTTAATTATTTTGAGAAAATGTTGAGCAAATTCACTTAATACTGGAGAACCTGTATTTAGGTGACCAGTTTTTATTTTCCTGATTTTAAAAATGTTCACATTTTAACACTATAATTAACTAGCATCCTTTCTTTATATCTTTCCTCTGCCTTCCTTTTCAATTCCTCCTCTTTCTCTTTTTTCCTTCCTCCTTCCTATCATCCTTCTCTTCCTTCTTACTTAAATTTTTTTCCCACTTGCATTCACAAAGGACTTTGCAGATAATATAAAAATCAGGCATTGGGTCCGTAAAAGTTAGAACAGAAAAGTATATTTTATTTTAGAAAAGTGCATTCAGGTCACAATATCTACTACTGCTATTACATTTAGAAAAAAGAAATTGTTTCTAATATTCCTAATGGTTACCATTTATGCATATAATAATGTGTATATATAATTATATGTATAATTTTAACATATATAGTAGATAAAAAATCATATATATTATGTATTACATAAATTTTTAAACATATGTAACATATAATTATATATATATAGTATATATATATATAATTGTCTAGGAGCAAATATATTTTTTCTTAACTTAAGCAAAGCTTTCTATGAGCAGATCTTTACTGAATACCTACTATGGCCATACCCTACGTTAGGTGATTACTACAAAATGGGAAACAAGATAAATATACACACATATATGTGTTTTATGTGATGGCATGGAAGTGCTGGCTAATATTATGGTAGTAATCACTTTGCAATCGTAAGTGTATCAAATCAACACATTGTGTACCTTAAACCTACACCATGTTATATGTCAATTATGTCCCAATAAAAAGTTTTTGTGTAGACATTTGTGTTCACTTCTTATGGGTAAGTACCTAAAAATGGGATTTATGAATAGTACAGTAAGTGTATTTTAAACCTTACGAGACACTGCCATAGTATTTTCCAAAGCGGCTGTTTAACTTTTCATTCATATAAGTGGAATCATACAATGTGTAATCTTTTGTATTTGACTTCTAGCAGTGTATTCGGATTTGGAGTTCTTCCCTTAAACAAACTATGTTCCGTCTTTTCATATTTTAGCTATTCTTATATGTATATAAGGGTATTAAATTGTGGTTTTAATTTGCATTTCTTTGATGACTGGTGAATATTGTTTTGAGAAGTATCTATTCAAATTCTGCCTATGTGAAATTGAATTCATCTAATAATTGAGTTACTGAAAGGAATCGATACCTCATTGGAGAAATGCTGATTCCATGGCTGGGAAAAGGAAAATTCAAAAATGAGTCTGAAACAAGGAAAGAAGTGCTTAAGAAAATGACAGGATGGGGGTATGTTAAAAGGACACAGGATGCAATCTGGAAGAACTCCCAATGGCCAAAGCCAGAAAATTTGAATAACAAGATAAATAGCATATTATCTGATTATAACCCAATCCGTTAAATAAATACACACAAATCCATAATGATATAAACAATTCACTAAATAAATAAATTGGGGGCAAGTGACAACGCTTCTTTACAGAAAAATCTCAAATACAGTGTATAGATCTTCCCCCGTCAAGAATTGAGAAATCAAAGGTCTATCTCCAGATGAAGTTTTCATTGGTTCATTCAACAAACATATATTGAATAAATTTCTCCTATTACGTGCTGAGAAAACAAAGATTAAAAAGATGTGTCCCCTGATCTCATCAGAGAGGTGCTCACTTTTCCTTATGATTTTTACTTCATTTGTGCTGTTTATCTTTATGCCTTTTATGATACATAAAGTAATTGGGATTAGGAATAAATTTCAGTTATTTTAAAATCTGTACCATTTTAGTGTGAAGCTGCACATGCTTGCTCAGCAAACATTTGATAACTTTCCACATAAGAATGAGAAATGAACAGA
Source organism: Equus quagga (assembly GCF_021613505.1). Lineage (NCBI taxonomy): Eukaryota > Metazoa > Chordata > Mammalia > Perissodactyla > Equidae > Equus > Equus quagga. The sequence continues at coordinate 95,937,640 of NC_060271.1, forward strand.
AAACAAGATGATTTATTCCATAACTCTGGTCTTATTTTCCACAATATGACTTAAGGAGAAACATATAGTCTGACTCTGGCAGATAATCAACAAATTCTGTGTTGAATGGGATTTCCACTAAGCAATGCAAAACAAAACTATTTCTATTTACCCTTTCTATAAGATTTATTTTGACATGTGGGAATTTATTAAATATTGGCACTCTGTAAATACCATAACATTGTAAATGTGGATTATTGTCCTTAAAAAAACCCTTCATAAATGTGAAGTCTCATTGGCATGTTCTCAATACATTTTTTCTTTATCATTTTTCCAAAAATGACAGTTTTAGATACAAGCTAGTTATATAATACGCTATTATCTTTATGTAAAACATTCTGCGTTTCACTGAATTCTGATCTTTGATCTCTTCTTTGGGTCTGTGATATTTTATAACATTTTAAGAACTGATTTGTTAACATATTTTTCTCCTTGTGTTTAAAATTAATATAGGGAAATTAATATAATTCTCTCTGAAATTCCTTTTTAAAAAGTGAGATTCCATGAGCTCTTCTCTCAGTACAGTCTTCTACTTAAATGTACTATATTTTGCCTGTTTCCTTAAATAAATAATTCCCTTATATTTACATTTTTATTTCTCATTGTCATTATATGCTTTTAATTCAATAATATCTGTTTCTCTCACTTTAATGATGATCATAGCAACAACTTAGTCTAAACTCTAATCTAATAAAAGACCTTACACATCTATTCCTCTTCAACTATCAAAAGGTTTTTCTTGTAAGTAAATACATGGCAGAGCACTTATTTGTTTGCTGTGTGTATATGCATTTTTTTCATATTCTCTAAGAATGTTTTTCATTGTGCCTCAGATGTTTTAGACTCTTGTGAGTATGGAGTAGTAGCTGTAGGCAGAAAGCAAAAACATTTTTATTCAACCACTGTTTATCCATTTTTAAAATTATTCCTTTCACTGAAATTTTCAAAAAAATTTCTTACCTCTTTTCTTAAAAGAAGTTAAATGTTGCAACCTTTAAAATGACATTCATTCCAGGACGGATTGAAAAGGCTTACATACACTTGCTTTTGTTGCCTTTTATTGAAGAACAACCTGGTAATAATTTTCTACTTAGATTCTATCAAAAAAAGTGAGCCACAATATTGTTTCTAGCATTTATGTTCTTGTACTCTTATGCCTATAATACTTGGCAATGTCTACTTCCTTTAGCATTTTCATTTAATATAGTTGGCATCACCTTTCAAGGAAAGGGAAGGGATTTCATATGTTCTGCCAATTTCATTTTTATAGGAAGTTTGACTTGAATGTTTCAGCCTAGCTGTCTAAAAACCTGAGTTCTCCTGCTGTCTAATTTTCATTCCTTTTCAAGGATTGAAAGGCTTTCTCTGTTAAGTAGAGATATAGCAGAGCATTTTATTTGTTGGCTGTTAGAACAAAAATAAATAAGCTATTTACAAATTATCCACTACTATAAATATAAACTTTTTTTTACTTTTGGCATTTCTCTTACATTCGCTTCTTATTTTGTCGTGAAACTATGAGTTTATCCTTACATTGCTAGCAGGTAATTTCAACATTTTCCTCATTTCTGCCCCAGTTTTGAAGGTTGCCTTCTACTATGAGCCTTCTACTACTTTTAAAAAATACTTTTTTTTTTTTTTGGTTTGGGCATATTATGAATTAAACATCTATGAACATTCATGTATAGGCTTTTGTGTGAATATAACTTTTTATTTCTCTGGGATAAATGACTATTAGTGCAATTGTGGAGTGTACGTTAGTTGCATGCTTACTTGTTTAGGAAACTGGAAAACTGTTTTTCAGAGTGACTGCATTCTTTTAGATTCTCACCAGCAATTTCTGAGTGATCCAGTTTATTTCTATCTTTGCTAGAAGCTCGCGTTGTCACCATATTGTTTTTATTTCAGCCTTTCGGAGAGGTGTGTAGTAATCTTGTTGTGATTTTGATTTTAATTTTCTTAATGGCTAATGATGTGTAATATCTTTTCACGTGTTATTTGCCCCCTAGATTTACTGCTAAATCCACTTCTGTGAAATGTTTGTGCACACCTTTTGTCCATTGTCTTATTGGATTGTCTATTTTTTTACTGTTGAGTTTTGAGAGTTCCTTCTGTATTTTAGATACAAGTCCTTTGCTGGATATGTGGTTACCAGCTATACTGTCCCAGCCTATAGCATGTCTTTTTATTCTCTTTACAGGGATTTTTGGAGAGCAAAAGTTTTAAATTTTGATCAAGTACAATTTATCAATGTTTCCTTTTACAGATTATGCTTTTGGTATAAAATCTAACTCTTCTCCTGGTACAAATCCTAAGATTTTCTCCTATGTCTTTTCTAAAATTTTCTTAGCTTTACATTTTACATGTAAGTTTGTGATCCATTTTGAGTTCACTTTTGTTTAAGGTATAACACTTACTTTAAGGTTTGCTTTTTAGTCTATGGATGGCCAATTGCTCTAGCACCTTCATTGAAAATGCTATCTTTCTCCATTGAATTGCTTTTGCACCTTTGTTAAAAATCAAAAACCCATTGGGCATATCTGTGCAGGTCGATTTCTGGGATCTCTGTTCTATTCCATTCATCTATGTGTCTATCCCTCCATCAATGCCACAGCCTTGATTACTAAGATATGTAGTAAGTCTTACAATAGATTAGACTGATTCCTCCTACTTCCTCCTCTTTTCAAAATTGTTTGGGTTGTTCTAGTTCTTTTGCTTTTCCACATAAATTTGAATAATTTATATCCACAAAAAAATCTCTTTGGGAATTTGATGGGAAATACATTAAACCTGCATATTCATTTGAAGACAACCAACATCTTTCCTATATTGAATCTTCCAATCTGTAAACACAGTGTGACCTCCCTTTTGACCTTTTTTGTCCATTACTTCACAGTCCGGATCTTTAGGAAATGTTTATGCAATCCCTATGATATTTCAGACATTATATTGGCCCTTTTCATTTGTTACTTCATGCAATTCACAAAAAAAGTTTTAAATTATTTTTGACTTCTTCTAATTTGTAAATGAGAAACAAGACCAAATGATGTCAACTAACATGCTCATGTCACACAGCTAGTAAGTAGCAGAACAAGAATTTCAAACAGTGTTTGTTTGATTCCAACTTCCATGCCTTTTCTTCTTCTATCAAAGCTTCCCCTGGATGAAACTGGAACTTCTTATAATACACCCAGGACATACTACAGTTTTTCCCAGTTCCTTATTGTTCCCAGCATTCTTTTCCCCTCATGTAGAATCATTCCACTTTTCCATCCAGAATAAACCTGTCCATACATTACTATTGCTTGGAAAGTTTCACCACTCACATTAATCTTTCCATCTACCTGGACTTAGCCAGACCTCTACTTTTCTGTAATCCAATTTTGTCTCTAATATCCATCAAGTAATTTAGAAGCTATTGAGCATCAAATGATCTCACTTGAACATTTCCTCTCCAACTAGATGCTGAGAATATTGAAGATAAGGACAAGCTCTTGGTTTTCCTTTGGTATCTAACCTGTTCCACTTGGCTCCAGCAACTGGCTGTTAAAATGATAAAGTGTCAGCACCAGGAATGATTTATCAATAGTCCCCATATTATTGCTGATCCGTGTCCATCAGATTTGTTTCCACCATGCTGTCGTCTTCTTGTAATTTCCTCAGTAGGTGTGCTCATGAATTCATTTCATGCTCCTCCCTTTTGTGCCAATAAATACAATAAAAGACTAACCAAATTTGAGAAATTTGTAAGGTGTTTTTGCTCAAAGAGCAATAGAGTAAAATATTTGATATTTAACAAAACAATGAATTCATTAAACACTTGAGAATATATGCATCACCATGAATTTTGTCATCATTTTCAATAACAACAGTTGTATATGTGGCTACATAGAACACTACTGGTTATTGTCTATGTGAATTACGTGGATTTCATATACTCCAAATGCTAAATGCATAAGAGCGTTTTCCCTGATTTGTTAATGAAGTAGATCACCCTCTCATCCAAGTACACACATTTATATTTAAAATTCCATTATTTATAGGTTGAAAAGTTGCCATACTCTGTTTTGGAAACACATTACATATATTTTAAATTTTTACCACTTTTATATGAATATTACTTTTCCTCTAAATTAGTATTTTAATTGCAGGAGGAGTAAAAGCACTTTGTGGTCCATTTCCCACAATGTCTAAAATGCGTGCTTTACTATTCAATTAATGTGCTGAATATTTGATGCCTCACACACATTTTCCATTTTGAACAGATTAAGAAAAAGACCAGTGTCCATACTGGAATAGAATTTTCTTACTAAATTTTATGGCGACTTAACGCCACAGGAATATTTCTGTTAATGTGTATGACCTTGGTGAAGAAAATTGCAAAGAGAAGCAGGCTGCTAATTAACTATTTTCAAATTGATGTATCACCTCCATGTGACTTTCTATGAAAGTTTGCAATAAAGGTGAAAGTTGATGACAGTCTGACCGGGCATGAATACTGGCATAGATCAAGAACGCCATTTAGTATTCGTGAACCACAATAGCATCAAAGGATTCTTTAAAAAACAAAGACTTGAGGTTTTGGGGTCTCAGAAAATCAATTTGACCATGTGTTTTACTGACCCCCAAGGAATAGGATCAAAAACATTAGAAATACAGGAAATTATCATTTACTATATAAATGTTACCTCCTAGGCTCTCCAGGGTAGAGCAAAAGCCAAACGAATATCACAGCAGCTCTTTAATCTAGAAGTGAGAGTAAGAATAGTAATTAGGAATGCTGAGAAAGCTAGTAAAGTCAAGATTACCTTTATCCTAAATGGGAATTTAAACTTTACTTTTTTGGGAGGTTATATTCATATATAACCTATGAACATAGGTTCATAGGCCCTTTTGAAATTATGAAAAGTCAAATAGAAATATAGGAATTCATTTGTAATGGGACATATACACAATAGTATCCAAATTACACAATTATGAGTAAGAAACAAATTTATTTAAAAATAATATTCACTTTTTATTATTCTGTGTAGTAATGGACAGCAAAAGAACATAAAGGGAAGGGCGATAAGATAAAAATATCAGAGGAAAATGAAATGAAAAATAAAGAATAAAATTAAAAGAGAAAATCAAACAAAGGAAGGCTGAGATACCTAAATCTGAAGGAAAGAGAAAGAAATAAGAGTGGAAAGGACGACTACAGAAGATAAGCGAAGGGTTGGTTGTTATGAACCACTAGTAAATACTTTTGTTAATTCCCTTCTATTTCCTTAAATTATGGGTCACAATGTATTAACACTTCTTATCATTAGCCTTTGAAAAAATCTAATGAACTCGTCCACCACTTTTCAAAGCTCTGCAACTGTTCTTTACCTTTAAATACAATTGCAGGTCCCACATCAAATAATCATGAAGAAACAATTCACCCCAACTCTCTCTAGTTTGGGGTTGATTATACTTTCAAAGCTTTTACATTTAATATAGTGGTCATCTCTGTAGAAAAGTTTTATTCATGGCAAAATTTCATAAAAAATAAAGGACCTATATAACTTTGCAGGTACTTTTTAATTTTAATAAATTCCGAGAATTAAGAAAACATGGATAAAAAGATATATGGTAGTTAGTAAAAAGCATATAGAAAAAGAACATCTGAGTCTCAGTTAAATAAAATAACTATAGTTAATTCCTCTGGGCTTTTCAACTAGGACCATAATAAAAGTACCTACCTATTATTGAGTACTTATTATGTACCTGACATGGTTCTAAGTGCTTTGCATATATTAGTACATTTAATCCACTACAAGCTTTATGAAGTAGGTATTACTTTTGTCTTCATTTTGTAGAGCAGTACACTAAGATATAAGGAAGGTTTAATAACTTAGCCAAAGATACACAGCTAATAAGAAGCAGCTGTAGATTGAACAGTTTCCAGATCCTTTGCCCTTAATCATAGGAAATCATTATCTTAAAACTTATCACCATAATTAAACAATAAGCATTCTGGTTCTTTATTCTGTGTGACATAGCTTTTGGTTATTCCCCATCAAATTATTTTCTTCTAGTCCATGAGTTAACTCATTTATTTGTGAAAATGCTTAAATAGTGGAAATGGATCTTCATTGAGGATATTGGGACCAAGGCAATCAGAAAACAAATAAAATGCATCCATTATAAATACATTATCAGTGTTTGATATTAATATTTTGCCAGAAAATTCAGCGAGATGGGTTAATTTCAGTATCTGAGAAAAGGGCACTTAGCTATCAGAGACCTCTAAGCATAACTAGATCTTCAGCTGTCCTGCATTGACAAAGGTAACTAGAGCCATTTTATATTGCAAAGGACGTTGAACAGAAAGTCAGAAAGTCTGCGTTTTCTTCCCAGGTCTGCTACCATGATCTTGAGCATGTCACATAAACGCTTCCCTCTGTTTGCTCATCTCTAATCTGGGGATAACCCAGTCCAGGAGTATCCATTCAGACTACCTCTCTGTGTTCTTGTGAGTATCAACATAAAGAGTGGTCCTTTGAAAACAGTGGCAACCTCTTTAGTTAAAAATAAAATAAAAAAAACAAACAAAACCTAAACTAAATCTCAGGATACACAGAGATAAGGTCAATTTCAGAACCAGAATAACTTGTTTTGATTTCTATTCAAATGGTATGGTCCACGGTCTGTCTCAGTTGGGTCTAATTCATATAAATACTCTTAAGAACACTGATCATATTATTCAAGAAGGAGCATCTTTATGAAAACAGAATGTTATCAACCCCTTACGGCTTCTCCTCAGTGAAGGAGAAAGATATGTGGTCACAGATGGCTTGAGTGACTTTTAGAAGTGGAGGGATAAGTTAACAGATATAAAAATAGATGTTTCTGGTCACCTTTGTGGTTTCAGAAAGCTTTTACACACATCTCATCACTGTATGTAGCGTAAGTGGCTAATTGAATGCCTGCTCATATTCAAATTTTTAGTCTTTACCTTAGCATCAAGCCAGAGTAGGTGCTCCATGCATATCTATTGTCATTAATGATGGTTGGTTCCTTTAGTCAGAATTTTTATATAATTTCACTTTCACAAATAATTTCCTCATGTTTTAATAGTATGTAAAATGTTTTTCTCCCACTTCAGTGATTTTAAAAATAATTTTAAAGCCCACTCACTTGACCTGTGGAGTTTAAACTTAAGAATTTCTTCCTACAGATTTCGTTATTGGGCTTTTGTTGACAGAAGATTAGTAGAGTTTTTATGCTTGGGGAACTTCATTTCAAATGCATTTAATTACAAGAAAATGACTTTTGGTTCATCTCGATGCTAAGTGTGCTTGGGAAACCAGGGAAACTGATAGAGGAGGAGGAGGTAAGATGCAAACTCTGTCACACAGTGGCACCTTGGGAAATCAAGCTAAGATAAAATTAGAAAATGCACAGAGTCTGTGTGAGCACCATGGGTTTGTAACCCTTGATCTGAGAGGCTGCTTCAAGTTGGAAAAATAGAGTTTCCATAAGGACTTCTAAAATCAAAGAGAAAGAAGAGAAATTATAAGCATATTTTATCACCCTTATTTCTATAACAATTTAAAGAATCCTCTTCCTCTAGAAATTCTCTCAGTTAGCATTTTTTATATTTTGGCAACTTGTCAGATTTTCCAGTGTTTCATGGTTGGGATGTGGGGAAAAAGAGGCCCAGAGTAAATAGAATCATGTACAAGAAGGAGTGCTAAGTTACAGGTATGGAGAAAGTAACGTGGAGACATAGAGGACACAAAATTAATTCTTGCTAGAGAGATCAGAGAAGTTTTCATGAAGAGGATATCTGAGCGGAGCATGGAATGGTTGGCGGAAATTTTACAGGTTGAGATGGTTCTGAATCAGCTGTGTGTGAAGCAGGAATGTGTCTAGAACATCATAGCCATAAATGCAATTGGACTAATAGCCTAAATTTTTTGTCTCATCTTCTCTCTACATCATTTATTTAGTTACATTTCAAGTTTTCTAACAGGAGATGGAATCTGTGTTCTTGCAGCTTATTTTTGGGTTTGGCCATATAACTTACTTTGGCTGATTGTTAGCAGATGTCACATAAAAAGGGCTTGAAAAAGTATGTGTCTGTTTCTGGAGCAAGTAAGAGAGATGTTCTTTGCCAATGTCTGTTTCAATTAATTACATTTTGGTTTTATATTTGTCTGTCCATTCTTGTGTCTGGTGGGTTTGAGTTTTCAGTAGGCTTGAGGTGTATGAATAAAAATCAGTATATTAATTAACTCATTCACAGATTGTAAGCACCTACCTAGGTCAAGGCACTATTCTAGGTGCTATGGACACAGCAATGAGCAAAGCAAAGTCCCCATCTTCACGATTTTACAATGATGGGAAACTTGCCTTAGAGTGGTTATTGTCTTGTTAGGGAGAGAAGAAAAACCATATTTGAAACAACCAAAGACACAAATGAATGCAAAGGATCCAGGAATCTGTGTTCTCTTGCTGTCTGCAGCCTTTATTTTTTTCATCTATAAATTTAATCATATGGAATAGAGCAGCGCTGCTCAAACTTTAACATGCATACAAATCAGTAGTAGGTCTTGGATAGAGCACCAGATTCTACGTTTTTAACAAGCTCCCAGGTGATGGCCATGCCTGAGATGGGATGACTTATTAGGGTTTTTCAAGTTTTTGTTTTAAATGTAGCAAAAAAGTTATAATTGCAAAATTAAATTCATGCAACAGATCCACACTCTTCACATTTCTGTCACAGACTGTTAGAGGTTTACAAACTTATTTTCAAGATTCTAAGAGTTATTAAAATATATGTCTCATTATTGATGATGATCTAACCAAAACCAAAAAGTATTACTTGATGACTACCTTATAATCAAATATTGTCAGGTGTTATCAATGCCCATGTTTCCTATGACCCCAAGACTTATATCTAAATCCTAGACTTTTCCAATAGCCTTCATGCCTCAGCTTTTGCCCACATTGATCTATTTTCATAGGAAGAGGCCTGAAGTACCCTCACAAAATATAACTCAGAGCCTGTTGTTGCTCTGCTCATAACTCTCCAAGGTCTTCCCATTTCACTTTCTGCTACCTACAGAACAACCACATCAACTCATCTCCCTTATCTCTTTCTCTTCATCCACCACTACTGTCCCCCTGCTCACATTATGATAGCGTTTTCCTCCTGTAACTCAAGCAATGTAACTCCTCTTCCTCTTCCCCACAGCACTCTCTCTCTTTCCTCCTTTGGATCCTGGCTCAAAGATCACCTTTTCAACGAGGCCTCCCCTGACCACCCTATGTAGAGTTACAGCTACCCTTCCCCAACTCTCCTTATGCCTCATCACTGCTTTGTTTTCCTTCAAGGCAGTCATCATCTTATAATATACCACACTTTTTTTTGAGTTTAGTGTTCAATATCTGTTTAGTGTTATCTTAATAGAAAGTAAGCCTTACAAAAGCTAGAATTTTAGTCTGTTTTTTTCTGCTCAGTTCTAAAAATATTGCTTCACATATAGTAGTTTTTCAAAAAAGTATATGTATTTTATGTGTATATATACACATATATGTATGCATGCATATATATTACATAAATGAATATGTAAATGACCACTTTCTAAAACAAAACAACAACAATAAAAATTATTCGACTTGAGGCCAAAATATGCCACTGGTCTCCATATTTTTTACATATATTTAAATTTTTGGTATTGCCTTAATGTTCTTTAGTATTTTTGCTCCTTTGTGCATCAGTAAATAGGAATCCTTAAGAAAGGATTCTGATAATCTTACAGCCATATCTGTGACCTGCTACCAAAACAGCCTTACTGGATTCCACTTTGACATATTCTTTTTTTTCTGAATTGGTTATCAAATACTTTTGGAGAGAGCTAAATCGTTTAACATTTTAAATTCTTTCTCAGGCCATTTTTTCTTTTCTCTTGTTTTAAAACTTTCCACCTTCTGTGGAGCTGGCAATTAATCATCTCAGGTTTGCTGGCAGGAGACTGACTATTTGGCTCCTTGGTAGAATATACCTTATGTTTCTCTCTTATTCTTCCCCACTGCTATGGGATTTTTTTTTTCCTTTTTTCTTCCACATGTATATGTTCCTTTAAAGAAAGAAGAGATTGTTTTAAGTCATTGGAGCTAGCCAAAGTGGGAGGAATCAGCTTCTGGTGCCTTCTCCTAGCCAGAGACTAGGTTAGCTTGTTAAAATTTTCATTTAAGGAAAATGATGCCTCCTATTTGTTTCCACCACTCAGTGTGTAGGTGGGTGGGGCAGAGGGGTTAACTAGAGAAGAATTGTTTTCAGCACAAATCTTGTTCCCAGAACAAACGTTATCAGGAAACTGTTTCTCCTTAAGTCAGCAAAGAATTTCTAATGTAGTTTCCAAAACTAATTGACTTGATGAGATCTGATTATTTTTCAAGATGTGCCAAACTTCAAGTCCTTACCATCTGCTCAGCCAATTGGTAGCAAGTAAAAATGCAGTTGTGAAGATGAATACTAATACTGATTAATTAACCTCCAGGCAAGTGTCTTGAGACCTTATGACTCCTTCCTATTCTTAGATCTAAAACCATAGCCCTTTTGTGCATGATTGTCATCAGAGAGTTGAAATTCTTCACTCTTTCCTTCTCCAAAGAGGGCCTAAGAGAGTTGCAATGGAAAGACTAATTTAAGCTTAATATTCCTACCAGATTTACTGGAAGAACCCAGAAAATAATTTAATTTCACATAGTTCTATAATTAGAATGATAGGAAAATCCTTTTTATTCCACAAAGAATTGGCATCTCTTGCCTTCATCTCTTTGTTTATCAGAACTAAAATTGTGTAACAGAAAGAACTGAAGATGTGATGAAAATACATTGACCCCCTCAATATCAAGTGTATTTAGTTATTAATTTATTTATTTACTTATTGCCTGGAGAATAGGAAACAAATCGTCAGCTATGTACCATGGTGACCAAATCTCTGGGTGATTTGATAAGGGACAGAGATATTTCATTTGCTCCTGTTTTGTAAAATAGGTCAGCTCAGTGAGGTTGCTTATCTAAAGTTTTGTCACAGCAGGGTGGAATGTCTCAGCACATGTTCATTGCTCCCTATATTGAGACATATTTCTCCTTAATCTCCTACACCTTTTATTTACCAAGCTTACTGTAACTTTTGGTTCTGATTATGTTTCTCGTGGGTTGGTAATTTCTATGTATGTATTTCTTTTCCATCTAACGTCGTGGAAACCAGGTTTGTACCACCTTGTAAATTCAATTCACTCACAAGATGGTAAATATTTCTTGAATTGAAACTCACTCAGGATTTGTCACATAGATTAATTTTCACAGTTACTTTTCTGAGAATTCCTGAAACCATAGAATAGCCATGTTATAAGACACCCTATATAATTTAGTTCAACAAATGTTGAGGAATTTGTACTTCAGATCGTTTATGTAAGTACTTGCTACAAGTCATGTAACTACTTAGTTATTTAAGATAGCATGAAAGGCAACTTTCGGGATCATTGTTTTGGGAAGAGAGTTGAACTTGCCTTTGAAGCTGAATTCAGTGTTCTCACTTTGATTGGAAATTGAAGATATGAGTTACTTTTTAGATTATCACAAGAAAAATGGCAGTCTTTAGAAAACATGGTACTTAAAACAATTGCCTTTGTTTCTCGAGGGTGGGACAGAATTTTTGTGTGTAGATACTAAACTGTTAAAAAAAGGAAACTTTTCAATTTATAATTTAATAATGGAAGTCATCAAAACTTTATAATATCAGTGCTAAATTTCTACAACATAATTTCTTATTCTAATGCATTCATCATGAAATATCACATCAATACTGTCTCCAGATGTTTAAGCAGCTAAGTTAAGGAAGCCATTAAGTAAGCTTCTATTTTGGTTCAGTCTCACATTAGATGACTCAAGATAGACCATAAGCACCTGGAGAAGAGGAGCAGATGTAAAATATTTTTTTGTCTCCAAGGTCCCAGCACAGTTGAATGGGACTATTACTTAGGATTCATGTGGAAGATTCCTTTATCTCGTCATGGAGAGAAGCATTGGGAAACTTAAATATTATTTTAATGGGTATTCTTATTACTTGTTAATATTATTTCCACAAAATCAAATGAACTTCTCCTTAAAACATTTTGTTGATCAACTATAAAGTGCATTAATACAGAAATGGTTTGATGATGGTATATAGTAGAATATTGTTACTAAGTGTAAAATAGCTCTTTCACCATTAGTTTGGAAAGCTCAGTGGAAAAGATACAATATTGCAAAACAATAGAATATAATCTCATTAACGAAAAGATTTCTCACTTGCTAAAGTGCCTAATTCAGATAGCAGAGTAAACGCTATAGGACAAAAATAGCAAGCTTTTCTGAAGTAGACCCACTGAACTCTTAGTAGAGTGTAGAGGAACGCCATGGGATGGTATAGAAAGAGTGAAAGTTAACATTTTCTTTTTAAATCCGTGTCATTGAAAATGAAGAAGAATGTATGAATTGGCTAAGTAATTAAAATTTTTTTAACATCCTTTGAATCTTATAATTACTCTCTTCTTCCCTTGCTACTCCTCCTCAGTAATTTAGATTATTGTCATCTCTTACCTGATCTATCGCAATGTTTTCCACATGGCTGCCCAGCCTCCATGTGCTCTCTTTTCAGATATATCCTCTACAGTGCTTTTCTCATTGTGTTTCTTCCACCTGGATTGCTTTACCAGGCCTCCCGTTCCTAGCATGGAACCCATTTCCTTTGGCAACTGTGAAACTGATGCTCATCTTTTATGATCCCATTCAAATGTGTCTCTCATACCTCCCCTACCCACAGCGCAAAATCCAACCCTTCAATCTACTTTTGTTGCACTTTGTACACATCTTCATTACAGCATATACTCAAGTTGAGTCATTTATCTTTGTCTATCAAGCTAAAACATGAGCTTTTTAGGGAGAAGGAATCATGATTTATTCATCTTTTGATGCCTAGCACTTAAATGAGATTAGTACTTATCAATATTTGCTGGCTGGCTGGACAGACAGGTAGATGAATGAATGAATGAATGAAAGATTGCTGGCCAGCTTTTGCTTAACAAGAGAGTGACTATATTGGCTTTGGGGCACATTATGAGAAATGAGATCAAACTATCTCGATCCTTATCTGTAAGTAAATTATGACATGTAATACAAATTACAAAATACAAAGCAAAGAGCTTATCTAGCTTTAGAAGACTGATCTAATGTCTTCATATTAAAGACATTATGACAAGAACTGGAAACCCAGGGCTGTGGTTGCTTGCTTAGGAGATCCTTATTATTTATATGCTTGTTAATTTTTTGATAAACAAAGAATGTATATTGCAACTGAAGAGGGTAAAAGTATTTAGACATTTCAGAAGTTATATGAAATTGGGAAAGGATTATGTATTTTGCCAAATTATAACATTTTGGATTTTGAAAGGGCTTAGTAAGTCATCTAGTCCAATTCTCACACATTAATTATAAAGTCAGCATTGCATAATAGCTAAGCACATTGACTCTGGTTCAATTCTCAGCTCTACCATTAAACATCTGAGTGACACTGGGAAAGTTATTTTATTTTGCTGCATCTCAGGTCTTTTTTTAATCTATAAAATTATGCTGTTAATAGAACTTGGCTCATTGGCTATTGTGAGGATCATGATGTGTTTCAAATTTTTATTACTTATGAGCAAACAGGTGTTTAAAAAAGTTTAGTGAATTGTTCAAAATAATACAATAAGTTAGTGTCTCAGGTAGGAGCACTACTTAGGTAATCATTTCCTGAGTTTTTGTCCAGTGGTATTTTAGTATAGATACTTGTGATTTTCCTTCTATCTCTTATTATTGCAGTCATAGAACTTCATTTTTGAGCTAAGGAACCATAAGTTGCTGTTAAAAAGTAGTTTTACAGATAAGATACAATTGGATTTCCAAAATTTCATTTCTTATTGGTGATTTGTTGTCTGTCATTTTATAGGTATAAGAAAAAAACACTATGAACAACCAAATAACAAATGCCAGGAATAAAGCACTTTGGTATTACTGCTTCAAGCAGAACCCACATTAGGATGAATTTTGTTTTATGAATCTTATTTCTGAGAATTTTTTATTAACAATGCTTTCACCCTTAGTTTCTTGAATATATCAGTTATAACAGAATCGCTCTCTTTCAACACACAGACACACACACACACACACACACATACACAGGGAATTCCAAGATGTTTGTGTCCAAAATTTTAAATATTATATACAAAACAAATTCTTACTCCATGAAGACCACATCAAATACAATGGAAACAAAGAAGCCAGCTTGAAGAGCACTGAAATATTTAATGAGCCCACCTTTCTTCCAACCAAGCTGTATGAGAATCTCTTAAAATAAATTTAAAACAATTCATATGGTAAGAAATCAAAACCCCCAAATCATCCAGGCCAAGTGTAAAATCTCCAAATATGTGGTATTCTTATTTGTTTCAAAGGATATTAATCTTAATTTGAATAAATTGAGTTAGCAGGTAAATTAAACTCATTGATTGGAATCTGAATATTTCTGAGTTTCTATCAGCTTAGTTTCTGTTGGAGGAACAGGTATAGCTTGTTTTAAAAGTTCTACATATGAAATAGCATTTGAATATTGTTATTTGTGTTACAATCAAAAGGCATAGAATTTAGAGTAGTTCCAAGTGAATGTACATAAGACATATTGGTAACTTTCCTTGGAAGAGCTTCAAGCCTTCATAGTACAGTGTTTTTAAACTGTAGAATTAGAATTGGAATTAAAAGACTGAGCTGGGCTCAAACACATGCCTGTCATGGAATAGCTATATGAACTCAAACATGTCTCAATTTCATTTCTCATCTAAATAGTGAAGGAAAGTACATGAGACTTACATACCCAGTAGATTTGTTATGAGAATTAAGAAATAAGTTCTTTAAGGAGTGACATCAGCAACATGGTGGACTGAGCTCCTCCTTTTATCTCTCCCTCTCAGAACTACAACTAAATGGACATCCCTTGGCCAATGGAGGATACCCCCAAGCACAAAAAGATGCCTGAGAGACCCATACAGCTATACATCTGAAGATGGATGGACTGGCTCCCTGGGAAGTCATGGAGATATGTGAGCACTCCTCTACCCTTCCCCAGCAGCCCTGTGCACATTCCTAAATGCTTTCCTGGCTGGCAAGAGTGCCCATAATACAACTGCAGCCCCAAAAGTGGGAACGTGCATTGGCACGACTGTGGGAAGGGGCAAGGGCAGCCCTGGACCTGCACGTGAATGCTTTCCCATTCATTGTGAGCACACACTATACCCACACAACTTCTAGCAGATGGAGTGGGATCAGAAACACAACCCTTGCTTCCTCCCAGCAGTAGTAGGTAGACTCTGTGACCTGATACTACCACAAATGTGCTGTAGTAGGTAGAATCTGTGACCTGATACTACCACAAATGTGCTGGCAAAAGATAAGTTCATCAAACACCATGAGAGAGTACAGCAACAATTCGGAGCAGAAGGAAAATGATAAATCTCCAAAAACAAACCTTGAAGTCACAGAAATTTACAATCTAAATGACAGAGAATTCAAGTTAGCTGTCATAAAGAACCTTAGCAAGTTACAAGAAAACTCAGAAAGACAGTTCAATGAGCTCAGGAATAAAATTAGCAAGAAGAAGGAATACTTCACCAAAGAGATTGAAATTATAAAAAGGAAACCAAGCAGAAATTCTGGATATGAAGAACACAATTAAGGAGATAAAAAATAATTTAGACTCCTTAAAAAATAGAGCTGACATTAGAGAGGAAAGAATTAGTGATTTAGAGAATAGAAATCCAGAAATGCTTCAGGTGAAGGAAAGAGAACTTAGATTTTTTTAAAAAATGAAGGATTTCTTTGAGAAATATCTGACAATTAGGAAAAGTAACATAAGGATCATAGGTATTCTAGAGGGAGAAGAAAAGGAGAAAGGACCAGACAGATTTTCAAAGAAATAATAGCTGAGAATTCCCCAAACCTGGAGAAGCAACTGGACTTACAAATACGTGAAGCCAACAGAACTCCTAATTACATCAATGCTAAAAGATCTGCTCCAAGGCATATAATAGTAAAACTGGCAAAAGTAAACGACAAAGAAAAAATATTAAGGGCAGCAAGGCAGAAGAAAATAACCTACAAAGGAACTCCCATCAGGCTTTCAGTGGATTTCTTGGCAGAAACCTTACAGGCTAAAAGAGAATGGAATGGTATATTCAAAATACTGAAAGATAAAAACTTTTAGTCAAGAATATTCTATCCAGCAAAACTATCCTTCAGATGTGATGGAGAAATAAATGCTTTCCCAGATAAACCAAAACTGAAGGAGTTCATTACCACTAGACCTCCCCTACAAGAAATGATTAAGGAAGCCCACATACATAAAACAAAAAGGCAAAGGTTACAAAGCTTTGAGCAAGGAGACAAACAGACAAAATCAGAAAAGTGTAGCTTTCTTTCAGAACAGGGTAGCAAATACTTAATTATAACTTAAAAGATAAAGAAAGAAAAGCATCAAAGATAACTATAAACACTTCAACTTAGTCACAACACAAAACAGGATACTTTGTGACAGTAGTAACTCAGAAGGGGAAGAGGGAAGGCTTGGAAACTGAATAGGTTAGCAGGGATAAGAGGCTACAGAAAATGGACTATCTCACCTATGAGATCTTTTCTACAAACCTCACAGTAACCACTAAACAAAAAGTCACAGCAGAGCCACAATTCATAGAAAAAGAGAAAACCTCCACAGAAAACTACCAAAATGTAATGGTAGTCAGAAATACAAAGGAAGAAAGACAATGGGAATATAGATCAATTGGAAAACAAGAGATAAAATGGCAGTATTAAGGCCCCATATATCAACAATCATTCTAAGTATAAACAGATTGAATTCTCCAATCAAAAGAAACAGAATAGCTGGATGGGAAAAAAAGACCCAATAATATGCTGCCTCCAGGAAACACATCACAGCTCTAAAGACAATCCTACATTCAGAGTGAAGAGATGGAAGATGATACTGCAAGTAAATGGCAAACAAAAGAAAGCAGATGTTGCCATACTTCTATCACACAAAGCAGACTACAAGATTAAAAAGACAAGGAGAGACAAAGAGAAGCAGTATATAATGTTAAAAGGGACTTTCCATCAAGAAGACTTAACATTTATAAATGCACTTGACACAGGAGCAGCAAAGTATGTAAAGCAACAGTAAACAGACCTGAAGGGAGAAATTAACAGCAGCACAATAATAGTAGGGGACCTCAATACCCCACTTACAATGATGGATAGATCATCTAGACGGAAAGTCAACAAGGAAATAGTGAATTTAAGTGAAACACTTGATCAGATGGCCTTAATATATAGACAGAGTGTATTCCATCCAAAAACGGAAGAATACACATTCTTCTCAAGTGCATACAGCACATTCTCAAAGATAGACTATATGTTGGAAAACAAGTCAAGCCTCAATAAATTTCAAAAGATTGAAATCATATCAAGCATCTTTTCCAACCATAATGCTACGAAACTAGAGATCAGCTACTAGAGAAAGGCTGGGAAAGTCACAAATATGTGGAGACTAAACCACCTGCTACTGAACAACCACTGTACCAATGAAGAAATCAAAGGAGAAATTAAAAAATACCTGGAGACAAATGAAAATGAAAATATAACATACCAACTCTTGTAGGATGCAGCAAAAGCAATTGTAAGAGGGAGATTCATAGCAATACAGGCCCACCTCATTAAATAAGAAAAATATCAAATAGGTAATGTTAAACAACACCTAACAGAACTATAAAAAGAAGAACAAATAAAGCCCAAAGTCAGGAGAAGGATGGAAATCATAAAAATCAGAGCAGAAATAAATGAAATAGAGCCTTAAAAAAAACAGTAGAAAAGATCAATGAAAGTAAGAGCTGGTTCTTTGAGATGATAAACAAAACTGACAAACTCTTAGGCAGACTCGCTAAGAAAAGAGAGAGAAGTCTCAAATAAATAAAATTAGAAATGAAAGAGGAGAAATTACAATGGGTATGACAGAAATACAAAGGATTATAAAATAACACTATGAAAAACTATATGCCCATGTACTGGATAACCTGGAAGAAATGGATAAATTCTTAGACTCATACAACCTCCAAAAACTGAACCAAGAAGAAATAGAGATTCTGAATAAACAAAACATGAGTAAAGAGATTGAAACAATATTCAAAAACCTCCAAAAAACAAAAGTCCAGGGCCATATGGCTTCTCTGGAGAATTCTACCAAATATTCAAAGAAGATATATTACCTATCCTTCTCAAAATATTCCAAAAATCTGAATAAGATTGAATGCTTTGTAACTCGTTCTATGAGGCCAACATTACCCTGATACCAAAACCAGGCAAGGACAGCACAAAGAAGGAAAGCTACATGCCAATATTGCTGATGAACATACATGTAACAATCCTCAACAACATATTGGCAAACTGAATACAGCAATACATTAAAAAGATCATGTACCATGATTAAATGGGATTTAACCAGGGATGCAGGGGTGGTTCAACACCTTCATATCAATCAATGTGATATGCCATATTAACGAAATGAAGAATAAAAACCACATGATCATCTCAATAGATGCAGAGAAAGCATTTGACAAGATCCAACATCTGTTTATGATAAACACTCTCAATAAAATGTGTATAGAAGGTAAGTACCTCAATATAGTAAAGGCCGTATATGACCAACCAACAGCCAACATCATACTTAATGGGGAAAAGCTGAAAGCCATCCCTCTGAGAGCAGGAATAAGACAAGGGTGCCCACTCCCAGCACTCCTATTCAACATAGTATCGGAGATTTTGGCCAGGGCAATTACGTAAGAAAAAGAAATAAAAGGAATCCAAATTGGAAAGGAAGAAATGAAACCCTCACTATTTGCAGATGACATGATTCTATATATATAGAATATCCTAAAGAATCCATCAGAAATCTGCTAGAAAAAATCAACAACTACAGCAAAGTTACTGGGTACAAAATCAACTTACAAAACTCAGCTTCATTTCTATACACTAATAACAAACAAGCAGAATGAGAACTCAAGAATACAATCTCATTTATAATTGCAACAAAAAGAATAAAATATCTAGGAATAAACTTAACCAAAAAGGTGAAAGACTTATACACTGAAATCTATAAGACATTATTGAAAGAAATTAAAGAAGATAAAAGAAATGGAAAGATATTTCATGCACATGGATTGGAAGAATAAACATAGTTAAAATGTCTATATTACCTAAAGCAATTTACAGATTCAATACAATCCCAATTAGAATCCCAATGACATTCTTCACGGAAATAGAATAAAGAGTCCTAAAATTTATATGGAACAAGAAAACACTCTGAATAGCCAAAGACATTCTTAGAAAAAAGAACAAATCTGGAGCCATCACAATCCTGAACTTCAAAGTATACTACAAAAGCTATAGTAATCAAAATAGCTTGATACTTGCACAAAAACAGATACAGAGCTCAAAGGAAAAGAATTGAAAGCCCAGAAATAAAACCACACATTTATGGACAGTTAATCTTTGACAAAGGAGCCAAGAACATACAATGGAGAAAGGAAAGTCTCTTCAATGAATGGTACTAGGAAAACTTGATAGCCACATGGAAAAGAATGAAAGTAGACCTTTATCTTGCACTGTACACAAAACTTAACTGAAAATGGATTAAACACTTGAATGTAAGACCTGAAACTATGAAACTCCTAGGAGAAAATATGAAGAGTACACTCTTTGATGTCAGTCTTAGCAGCATCCTTTCAAATACCATGTCTACTCAGGCAAGGGAAACAAAAGAAAAAATTTAAAAATGGGACTACATCAGACTAAAAATCTTCTGCAAGGCAAAGGAAACCATGAACAAAGTGAAAAGACAACACATCAAATGGGAGAAAATATTTTCAAATCATGTATCTGACAAGGGGTTAATTTCCAAAATATATAAAGAACTTATACAACTCAACAGTAAAAAAAATCAAACAATGCCATCAAAAAATGAGCAGAGGATATGAACAGACATTTCTCCAGGGAAGATATACAGATAGCCAACAGACACATGAAAAGATGTTCAACATCACTAATTATTAGAGAAATGCAAATCAAAACTACAATTACATATCACCTTACCCCAGTCAGAATGGCTATAAATGCCAAGACAAAAAATAGCAAGTGTTGGAGAGGATGTGGAGAAAAGAGAATGCTCATACACTGCTGTTGGGAATGCAAACTGGTGCAGCCACTATGTAAAACAGTATGGAGGTTTCCCAAAAAATTAAAAATAGAAATATCATATAATCCAGCTATCCCATGACTGGGTATTTATCCAAACAACTTGAAATCAATAATCAAAGACACTTGCACCCCTTTGTTCACTGTGGCATTATTCACAGCAGCCAAGCCATGGAAGCAAACCAAGTGCCCTGCTACAGATGAATGGATAAAGATGTGGTATGTATATACAATGGAATACTAGTCAGCCATAAAAAGATAAAATCATCCCATTTGCAACAACATGGATGAATATTGAGGATATGATGTCAAGCAAAATAACCCAGACAGAGAGAGGCAAATATTGCATGATTTTACATATATATGGAAGATAAACACATGCATAAAGAGAACAGATTAGTGGTTACTAGAGGGGAAGGGGGCTGGGAGGTGGGCAAAAGGGGTGAAGGGTCACAAATGTATGGTGAGGGATAAAAATTAGACTACTGGTGGTGAGCATGATGCAGTATATATAGAAATTGATAAATAATAATGTACACCCCAAATTATACATGTTATAAATCTTTATGATTTCAATAAAGTAATTGAAAAAAAAGAAATAAGTGCTTTGAGAAACTGGGTGTATACAAGTTATTACTATCATCACCTCTTCACCCAATATTGTGCTTGGCATTACTGAGCTATAAAAGACATATAAAGTGTCTTAGAAATATCTAGTTCTTCAGTATGACCTGAGTTATTAAATTAGGATATCTTCACAATGGTACAAAAATCTTACTCTCTCTGGTTCCCCTTAAGCTCTGACTGCTTTTTTTGGGCTCTCCCGTAGGTGGTGTTTCATGTGCTCAGGACCAAGTCTGAATACGTTCTTCTATGTTAACTGCTCTTCAAAGTGTCCCACCACAGTCTTTACTGCCAAAACCCTCCATTGTAAATGCCAGCAAAGTTATTCTTTCCTCTTGTTTTAAAGCCAACAATCCTAGAGATATCCAACTATTTTTGAGCTTTCTACAAGAATCTGAGGGATAACCCCTCCCTAACTCTGCTCTCACAGTTTGTCATCTTGGTCTCAGATCACCATGGACATTATACAGCATCTCAGAAAGTAGCTCATGAAATAGTGGCTTCGTCCAGAAGCTGAAGTCTTTTGGGATTCAAAATCAGTTTAGGAGGGTAGATAGGGACAGTTGTTATGCCTTACAGTGGTCCTCTCCCTTTTCTTGTATTCTCAGTTACCTCTGCCCTAGAATGAATTCATATATGGGTACATGAAGCAAGTCTTGAGATGAAGCAAATCCTGAGATTAAGATTAGTATGCCCTGGATTTATTAAGTAAGTGTTCCAAGCAGAAAAGTATAAGAGTGTAGGGAACCAAGAGAAGAAAGGGGAAGAAGCCAAATAAAGGTTTGGGCGATGCACACTCCAAGAAACTTCTGAGCATGTGGGCAAAATGGCTCCAGTGGTTGCAGGATAATGCTGTCCAAGTGTACGATGTTAGAAGCAAAAACACACAAGCTAGTGAAGGGGCACTTGTAGGGTTCATTGCATCCTTTTGTAGGCTAAGGAAATTAAAGTTCCCATGTATACAACTCATGTAAACACATGCTTGGGAATAGGAATGCTTCTTAACCCCACTTCTGTTGAAACCACAGCTCTGCCTCTGCTAGACAGCCTGACAAAGAAGATACAACCAACCTAACTATGCTTTGATTCATAGGAAATTTCTATAGACATTACACTACGGGATTTTTGAATTATTGCTGTTGGCTAATAAAAGCCTCCTGTGATAGACCGGTACTCAAGTTATTCTAGAAAATATAATGAATGGCACATGCATCCATCTAATTTCCCATACATAGCTTTCCTTCCATACCTGATTACTATATAAGATAAATGTCCCTAATAGTATACTTTAAAATAGATTTCTACATATCATACCCACAGAGTGATTATTATGTGGATGCAACTGATGCTTCACTGAAAATAAATGATAGTACCTCAGAACATTTAATGCTAAATAGTCTGGCATTTTCATCAAATCCTGGGGACTATTGATGCATTAGTAAAGGAAACTGTTAAATGGCTAATAGGCAATATGTTGGCCTTGAATGACCAATTTTTAGTCACTTAATTCCTCCAGATGCTGATATCAGGTAAAACAAATATTTGTAGCTAACTCTTAACCCTAGACATTTAATAGAATGAAAATTTTTTTAGTGTAAGTTATATAGTACTGCTTGTTTGATTAAATCAGTCCTTTGTATATTAAATACTGATCAAGGCCTCAAATTTGTGATTTAAATGATCTGTTTAAGTACTCATGGTCTCTAGGTAAGACTCAGTTTTAAAAATAAAATATGCTTAATTTCTTCTTCATTTTAACCTGGATTTTTAAAATAGGAGATAGAACCTTATTTAGTGCAGAATGTAGAGAATCCTCCTGCATTCAGTGATTCCATGCCTTCTCCCTAGATATGCAGCACAAGATTCCACACGCAGCATCTTATCACACTAAATGATATCCTAGGCACTACTGCTCGCTGAAGGTATGGTCAGTGTCAAGGACTAGTGGAGTGGAGGAGACCAGAGGTGGAGAGGACAGCACTGTTTTAATCAGAAAGACCCTCCTCTCAATTCATTCTTCTCCCTGTTAGAGAATGTAACTAAAGTCATGAGACACCAATAAGAGGGAAATATTTAGGCAATAGAAAGAACAAGTTGGTTTTTAACAGATTGTCCTTAAAATCTCTCAGATATCCATTTGGAAATTGCCAGTTAAAAGCTGTAAAAAAAATGGACCCAAAGGATAGAAGAAAATTACCCATGAAAATAGCATCTAAGACACAAAGGAAGAGTGAAAGAGAAGAAGAAATAGCTTTGGACAAACATCTTTGGGAAACCAAATATATTCAGCTAGATACAAAAGGAAGAGCCATGCACATACAAAGAGAAACTGGAGTTTCTAAGAACTGGAGAGGTCAGTGTTATGATGGTGAAAGCCAAGAGTGAAAAGTGTTACAGGGAGGAAGTCAACTGTTTATCATGTGAAGCCTAATTTTCTTGGTGCTTGTGGGCAAATGCTGAACAAGATTAGCTGCTATAGCTCCTTTTCTTTTTCTTCGACGGGATCAAATTTGTAGGGATTCATTGTGCCTCTACAAGTCATGTTCTCTTCACTATCCCCCGACCCATTTCCCCTCTCCTGTGGTAATAAGATATGATCAGTGTTTAGAAGTTAATGAGTTTGAGTGAAACTTATAATGTTGTACTGGGGGAATGAGGTCATATTGTATATTTCATAACTATCTGAGAATAATGAAATCTCTTATTTGAACACAGTATAATGAAATATGATGCAATTAAGATATATTACTGGACTGTCACTGCATATCAGGAACTACTTTTGCAAATGGGATACAGAGGTGAAGAAGATATCTTAAATGTATCTTGAATGAGAGATTATAGAGAACTGGATGGAATAAAGGAGGAAAATAGAATCACTGTCATGTACAAGACTTTGTAATTATTTTTTCCCTAAGAATCCCAAAGAACTCAGTTATGAAATAAGGAGTTAGATCCTGATACTCAGGAATAGATTAAAACTAAGAAAAATATTTTCACCATCTAGGCATGCCTTAGTGCTAAAAAGTTATGGGTGGTTGTCTAAAATAGAGGAAAATATGCCCCTGAAGGAGAGAATTGAAGTATCAAATGTTACCTTGATTATCCTCTCTAATAGTATCTCTAAGAGTGGTTTGGAGCTGCCAGGTAGAGTGGAAAACCACTAAAAAAAGCTTATGCTTCAGAGTTCTATAAACACAACAATAAACAAGAGGATGAGGCCTTGTCATCACGGGGCATAATTCAAAGCAGTGCATTCTAGGCCCACATTTTGGTGGTTTGTGAGAACAATGATTTCTTTTCAAATACCACGGTGGGGATAATAGAAGTAGGTTGGGGGGCAATTTTTTCTCTGAAGCATGGCTTTTTTTCTGTATGTTTTTAGGCTCATAAATTTGCTCCTGTGTGTCTTTAAACTCTTAAATTTTAATGATATGACATTCTGTGAATTAGAAATCAACACTTTGATTCTTTCAGAAGGAAAAAATAGTATTATTTAAGGTAAAATATATTTTTATGTGTTTATAGCAAGATTTCAATACTACAAAATGAAACAGAAATTTTGTGAACTTCTTTCTATATAGTTTACTTCTTTCTTATTGGAGGCAAACTCCAAACGGTCAACGTAGGCTGAGCTGGAGCATCTCCACACATTCTGCACTGCTTCTTTCTAGGTCTAAAGTTACCTGTAGATTATCTGTCCTTGCAGTTCTTAACCAAATTTCTATATTTCATAAACTATATATAAGACTAATGTATATCACTTCACACTATGTGTATGTATTTCTTCAGAGTCAAAATAAAAAGTGAAACATCATCCTTCTGCCTAAATATCTGAATTTAGTATAGCTTACCAGTCAAGTATTACCTAAGAGTGCCACTTGTAAGATCAAATATTTTCAGATGGTATGTTGGAGACACAGGATATAGTTTTTTCTGATTTGGCAGCCAATCCAACTCCCCTTGTAAATCCAGCCCCGTCCCATAAAATATTTATCTGAGTTTATGAGCATGAAAGGCAGACACTTAAGAGAGGATAGGTTTTAAATAATCAGCAAAGACATTGGGAAATGAGAATAATTCTCATTGTTACACGTCTTTTATGTGTCAGAAAGATTCATTCTTCTCGTGGCTGACAAGGTCTAGGATCTGGTCTCCAACATCTCCAGGACTTCATCTTCTGCTACTATGTTCCCGCTAATTTACTTTCCCACCAATGCTCGTTTACTTACTGGTCCTTGAACACAGCAAGGTGGCCCCACCTTACAGCATTTGAAAATACTCTTCCATGTTCCTGGAATCCTTTTCCTCCAGATAGCTTCATGGCTTGCTTACTCATTTCCTATAATAACTCTGCAAATATACCACCTTAGTCTCCCCAAATAAATAGAAAAACCCTCACCATTGTGTCTCTAATTTTGTGTGTGTGTGTCTGAGGAAGATGAGCCCTGAGCTAACATCTGTTGCCAATCTTCCTCTTTTTGAGTGAGGAAGATTGTCACTGAGCTAGCATCTGTGCCAATCTTCCTCTGTTTTGTATGTGGCATGCCACTACAGCATGGCTTGATGAGTGGTGTGTAGGTCTGCACCGGCCCAGGATCCGAACCTGTTTCTGAACCTGTGAGCCCTGGGCCAGTGAAACAGAGTGTGTGAGCTTAACGACTATGCCACCAGGCCAGCCCCATGTGTCTCTATTTTCAAGCACATTTTTCTTATTTCTCTTAGTAGCATCGAATATGTTTGCTTCATTTTTCTGTACCACCACTCAAGCCCACTGCTATATAAGTTCTGTGAAAGTTTATTGTTTTATTGTGTTTTGTTTGCCTGTTGATGTATACCTTACACCCAAAATACTGTTTGACCCATCTTGAATGCTCAATATTAGACTAGAATATCAGTATGAAGACTGTTACTAAGCCAATTCAGAACAATGTGAAGTATTCCAAATAGATTAGGAGTTTTGTTTTTTTTTTAAGTCAGTGAGATCTCTATACCTGTAAATAATTTTACTGTCCACCCTTTTAAATTAAATGCTCATTTTCATTGTAAGCTATATATCACTGAACCTTTCAAAGGCATTCCAATTTTCTAGAATTCTGAGTCTGCATCATTATGTTTAATGCCATTAATGTGCCTGAATTGCAAAAGTTGCCTAAGCTTTCAGTCTCATTTGAGAAAACAAGAGTCACTTGCCATATACCATTGCTAAGTGGAAATCAGCAGCTTTGCTGAGTGTTGTGGAGTTAGGGCAGTGGAATATGATGTCAGATTGAAGATATATTTATAAGCTGAAGATAGAAGGGTAAAGAATAGCTCAATGTTGGTTGAGGAAAAGACTTATTATAGTATGTCAACAAACATACTGATCATTGTGTAATGATTAATTTATTGTATTTATCCCTTATAACGCCCACCAAATTCAGATGACAAAGTAAAAATTTGAATGTGGCAGAAGCTGATGGTTTCCACTAATGTGGACTATTCAGTGATTCCTTAATATTTAGATTAAGAATTTTATCTGGACAACTTAAAGCTAAAACTAAATATCCCAACCCCACACCTAAATAAGGCCATATACCTAAGTTTGGGCTAATGGGATAAAAAATAGTGTTAATATAAATTCCAAGAATTGTTCTTACAGAGAGGGTTTACCTTATTTTTGTCCTTTCTTCCTTTCGATTGTCTTGAAGAAATAACATGGTGGGTGAAGTCTGAGTCACGATTTTGGATCAGAGGGTATGAAGGTTTCCCATTTAATGCCTCTTAGCTCCAAATTCACCGTTTTTGCCTGCTCTCTGAAAATGGATTGATTTCTTTTAAATATTTTTTTCTTTCTCAACTGGCACAAAGTTAAGCCTTGTTAGTAGAGTACTGGAAGGAGGTTACAGGAGAAAAGGGGGGCGTCTTATTCCAGAATCCTTTTGAAGGCTCTCATGCAGGTTCCCTCAGCACATGGCTTTCCTAGTGCTGAGCTCCTGCAATGTGGGTGACGATTCCAGGCTCAGGCTCCTGCAGCACTTGTGGCTTCTCCGGGGTCTGGCTACCGCAGTGCACAGCATCCAGCACCACCCGACAGACATCCAGTTCCCTGGGAACCTCCTTCAGGCAGTTTTGTAGCTGAGTGTCTTTGATGAGACACCCCACTGTGAACAACTTTCTCTCTAGCACCGTAGAGGGCAGATTTCTGGCAAGTTCCAGAAAGCATATTTCCAGCAAGTTCTAAAGTGCGGCGCCATAGTGACTTCCCTTCTATTCTGAGCTACAGCTGTGCTCTCTCCAACAAGATCTGGCTCACATCCTTGGTTGGGGGCAGGCAGATGAGGACTAGCCTTCCTTAGATGCTTATCTCAGCCCTGGTGCATTGGCTATATTAGATGATATTGTATTATATCTGCTATTACATTAAACATAAATTATGTCCACTATTCCAATACTCTTTAGAGTCATCTTAACATTTTGCTAGCCCATATGTTGAAATTCCAATCCTGTTGTAATTAGTAATTTCCTATATTAAACTTTCTCTATTTTGATTATTGTGTGGCTTCTCTCTACAGACTAGACTCAGTCTGACACGTAAGGTGAACATCATCTGCCAAGGAAGGCACAGCAACAAAGTAATCTGAAATCGTGGAGTGTCATGCCAGCCTTGTATGTCTTTCATGTGAAGAGAAATAAATAACTTGCTTAAATTACTGTGACTTTTGGTTTTTCAGCACCTGAATATCATTCTACTCATATAAATGGCTAAACTAATCTTGTTTTCCCATGTGACCCCAAATGTGCCTTTTCAAGTTTTCTGGATACTAGAGCACACAGACTTTGTCATCTAGTTGTGGCCCTGTAAATATTTGCTGAACAAATGAATTACATTGTTCATAATGAGAGTACAAACTGACAGTGAACTCTCAATAAAATCAATATCACATACGAAAGGAGCCCAGTATTATGTAGAAGACACCACGTAATAGAATAGAATACTCTGCTATCACTGACTATGGAAGAAAATGATAGGTGAACTTTAAGGAAAACTGTCTAGTTGAAAGATTAGAATCCCACACTCCTTAAACCCTCTTGAAAATATTTAGGATTAACAAGATAAATAGGGATGTAAAGAGAAAAACCTGAGGCATCCTACAGCCCACCTTCCTCTTAGTCGCCTTTTATTAGTATTAGTTCTATTAATGTTAAAACTATCAGCTTCTTAAGGATAAATATTATAGACTATGATTTGTGATAAGCATAGATACTTTCATTCCTGAATCATTTTTCTGTGGAATCACTCTGTTGTAGAATCTATGGAGATAATTAAGAATGGTCACGCCTCCTCAGGACCTCCCAACATAGGGGAGGAGCTGCATATTAAATTGACTTTGATATAAGATGAATGACAAGGTACTATAATGCAGAAAGAAGGTTGTGTGTAAATGGAAGAGATAAAGAAATTAAGCACAACTGACGGGACTGGGGAATTTTCTCATAAGGTATAGGATTTAAGATAAATCCTAACTATAAGAAAGGTTTGACAAGTCAGAGAAGTAAAGTGTTCCTGGTAATACCGCTAAATTAAAAAAATCCATGGAGCTCAGAATATTCAAGAACTTTTCAGAAAATGGTAAAGAAAACAATTTGTTTAGAGTTGTCTGCATGGAATCTGAGAAATACAAAGCTGAAAGGATAGGTTGTAGCAAATGGAAGAACACTTTCAGTGCCAGTTACTGAAGAGACAAGATAAATTTTTGAACAAGAGTGAGGAAAGGGTAAAGAAATTATTCCAGGAAGAGCGTTCAGAAAGGAATGGGTAGGAGAAATTGGAGATATGAGGGACTGGAAGCAAAGAGACCGATTACTGAAGTTACCATGGTCATCAAGGCCAGAGCGCTGACGGCCTGGACTTAGAGAGTAGAAACCAAGAAAAGGAGTGAATGAAAGATGATCTGCAGCCAATACCAATAGAATTTTGCAGCTCTTCGAATTTCATTTTCTAGACAAGGAGAGGTTAATGTTTATTCTGAGATTTTGAAATTATTCCGAATGTTTGCATATACATAAAATTTTGCACACATATTATTATAATCCTTTATCTAGTTTTGATATGGATTAACTGGGAACTTTCAGATTTTTTGTTATATTCTGGAATAATTTAAATATTGTACGAATTATTTCACGTGAGTTTATAGTATTCTTCTAATTTTTTCAAGGCCATGGGCCATGTTTTTCCCATAACACCTGGTACGAATATGGATATTCCTTAAGTGCAAAGCAAACCCTAATTGACGTATTCATACATTGTACCGTATAGTGTTTACCAGATTCTATACACATTCGTAATTCTTGAAGGCCAGTGATAAAACATTCATCAGTGCTTGACGCAAATGGGATGTACAGTAAATGTTAGATAAACAAATGAATGACTGCTTGTGTATTTTAAGGGCTCAATGGGAATGAATCCAAGTAATTATGAAATATAAAAGAATTAGTCCTGGTAGCACTGCATGGTAGCTACAGGGAGAGAATCCTCTGTGGTCCCTCGAATTGGGCGCGTGCCTCAGGATACGGTTAAGCTAGTATCTGCTCCCATTCTGGGTCTCCGCTTCACGAGATTTCCAACCTGGTATATAATCATTGTAATTAATTAAAGGAGAAACTATGCTCCATTGCTCATTACAATCAATAGCGTCACTAGAACTTTGCCATTAAAACAAAGGTCAAACTCCTTAGTGTAGAAATGAAGGCTGTTTATCTCTGGCCCTAAGCCATCTCTCCAGTATTACTCACCACTTTCTCCATACATGGATTCTTTTCTACTGCTGAAGACTATTCATTGTTACCAAAATAATCTAGATTCTTTGTCGTCCTTATGCTTTTGTTTATGCTATCTTTTTCTCACCTGAACTGCCATCATCTTTCTCTGTAAAGTCTGATATTTCCAGTTTTTATAGGCCTACCTAACCCTCACTTCTCCATAAAGTCTCCATCAATTCATTAATAGTGTATCTAAGCAGAGCTCTAGCCAAAACAATGGTCATAAAATCTTGTAAAACATTTAACAATTTAGTCAGCCTCTCTGACTACTATTTTCTACATAATGAAAAGATGTGATAGTGCCTTGTTCAAATAGCTGTTATGAGAGCTAAATGTGTTATAGGTAGAATTTTAAAGTAACGCCCCAAATTCCCAGCTTCTGTGTACAATTATTCAAACAAACACCAATCTAGGTGTCACTGTGAAGGGATTTTGTAGATTTAAATAAGGTTACTATTTAGTTGACTTTCGAATAGATAGATTATCTGAGTGGGCCTAACCTGATCATTATTGTTGCTTTCATTTGTTTGTTTGCTTTTTATTTTGTTTTTGGTGATGAAGATTGGCCCTGAGCTAACATCTGTTGCCAATCTTCCTCTTTTTTTTTCTCACCAAAGCCCCAGTACATAGTTCTATATCCTAGTTGTAGGTCATTCTAGTTCTTCTATGTGGGATGCCACCACAGCATGACTTGATGAGCAATGCGTAGGTCTGCACCCAGGATCCAAACCAGGGAACCCCAGGCTGCTGGAGGGGAGCATGCAAATTTAACCACTTGGCTATGGGGCCGGCCAGCTGATCATGAGTTTTTTAAAACCAGAAATTTTCTCCAGCTGATGGCAGAAGAAGAGGTCAGAGATTTGAAGCTGAAGAAGAATTTCATGCAGCACTGCTGGCTTACAGATGGCTGAGACTTTGTGGCAAGGAAGGCAGGGGGCCTACAGCAGCTGAGCACCCTGGCTGATAGCCAACAAGGAAGTGGAACCCTCAGTCCTATAACTGCAAGGAACTGGATTTGGCCAACAACATGAATGAACTTGGATATGAAATTTTCCCCAAGGCTTCCAGACAAGAACTCAGCACAGCCAACATCTTGATTTCAGCCCCGTAATATCCTGAACAGAGAACCAAGCCATACATAAGGACTCCTGAACCACAGAACTTTGAACTAACAAATGCATGTATTTTAAGTTACCAAGATTGTGGTAACTGGTTACACAGCAATAGGAAAAAAAATACACTACATAAAATTCTGCACATAGTGCCTGACTCATAGTAAGCTCACAATAGGAGAAGCTCCATTTCATTCCCCTGTAAACACATATAAATACATATCCGTGCCACTCAATTGGTGCTTAGCAGATTTCACCATTATTCATTGTTAATCATTTCATGTATTTCTTCAGACTACCAAACAGGCTAATTGTAACAGTAAGCATTCTGCACATTTTTTAATCTACCAGTTATTGTATGAAATGCAATATATATGTGAACTCATTGTGTCTTTGCAGTCACCCAATATCCTTTTATACACTACAGATCAAGACATTGAGGGATAGGCAAGTTCAATAAATTACCCAAGGTCACTCAGATAATAAATAGTGGCTGTGAGAACTGAACTCAGGTAATGTGACTCTATCATCTATGTCCTTAATCATCACATTCTAAGGGCAGATAGCAAATGCTACATGTATTTGTAGCCTCAGATTCATTCCCAACAGCCATGAGTATAGCCAAAATATATTTGGAACTTTTACAGATAATATTAATTAATTAATGTTTTTATCAATAAAGAAAATTTTCTAAATATCTAACAGATATGGAGGATCTTTGGTCAAGTGTTCATTTATGGTGCTGAAAAATCCTCTTAAAGCTTACCATATAATGAATATGCTTCTTTTTACATATTCATGGAAATAAAACCCTTTCTCTTTTTCCTAATAACCATTCTAAAATGTGTGTAACTCTTCCATGAGAAGTAATTAAGCCTATTGCGTCAGGGGAAGAAAAAATACGTTTTTGAAATTTGTGTGTAAAATTATATTTGTCCCAAAATTATCCTTACCTCATCTCTAATGATTCTGTGACAGAATAGAGTCACCTAGTCCTTGGTAAGCAAATGAGGTCAGAAAATTGTGAAAGGATGTCATTCTTGGGTATACTTTGCACGATGTAAGAGAACCATGAGTGAACGTCCCAATGGGATAGTCATAAAAAGGTCAGAATCCCCCATCTTTTGAAGCATTTATTCAATCACGCTTTGAGAATGTGGCTAATTGGCTCTTAGCCTCTGCCTCTTTGTGGAGGTGAGAACAGTGGCTTGAGGTACTGAATTGTCATACCTTTTAAAGAATGCTAGGTAGCTGGAACACTGTCTCAGAAGACCAAAAAATTAGATAGGATAAAACATTTGATTGGGCTTCTCTTAGTTCTTGAAAGTTGCCTATCTTTGTAGTTAAGGAATTCAAAGTATGATTCCAAAGAGGGGGGCCAGCCCCACAATTTGGCAAGATTCTAAAATATTATTTAAATACTTTCCGTTGATGCTTTTGTAAAATGGTTTTAAAAAATTGACCATGCATGTGCATGAATATTTTTGATATAAAAATATAATAACTATATACATATTAGAAATCCAGTAATGCTTATTTACTGAAATTATGTGAGCTATACTTACTCTGTATTGCTAACAGTAAACAATATTCTAAGGGTCAGTCCTATGAAAATTATTTCACATGAGCAGTAAAATGTGATTCTTTTAAATTTTGTTTCCTAAATTACATGATTCTTCCTTTCTTAGTATAGTTGATGAGTGAACAATAATTGATTAGTCACTGATGTTCTCTTTTAACTCAAGAATCTGACAGTAGTCTTGGGAAATTCGGGGGTTAACTACTGACACATGATAGCAATTAAGAGTGATTCCACTCTGGTTAACTATTTGACCCACTGAATGATGAAAAAAACCAGAGAGAGAATCAACTGTGCATTTCAGCTGTGGCTTGGAACAAAATCCTATTAGAATACTGAAATACATTACCTTTTAATGATTATGACAAGAATAAACCTAACTGACAAATAATTAACATAGTATCAAAGGAGTAATAGAGACTCTATGCATTTTTTGTTAACACGTTAAGTTTAGAATAGAGATTATGTGAAATGTATTCAATTTCTAAAAATAACTGAAGCAAATTTAAGTGGATTTCAATTAATAGCTTAAGTGTTAATTGATGTAAGTAAATTTAATATTCATTTAACTATAGCTAGAGGTTTAAAATAGATCAGTAGCTGAATTTTTTTCCATATAAAAATAGGTTAGATCAACTTAGGAGAAGAGTATTCTAAATATACAAGTAATTTAAACCAATTACTTACAAAATAAAAATGTCTTTTTTCTAAATTTGTTTCCATAGACGAAGACAAAAAACAAAATATAAATAAAGTGAAAATTACCAGCATCTCGTTACCTAAAATGAATTTCTATTAATATTTTGTATATAGTTATTCATATTTCTCTATACCACCACATGTGTTCACATGCCTATATCTTGGATATTCTATGGGGAAAAATGCTGTTTTTACCTAATATTTTTTAGCAAGTTATATATTCAATTGTTTTTGTTATAATTATCTTTTTGTTTCTGAAATTGTATCTATGATAAAATGTTGGGGTTCCTATGCACATAGGTATACACCATCTAAAAACCTGTATTAATTTGATATTATAAAGGTAAAATGTGCTTGAAGATAGGAAAACTAAACAACTCTAAAGAATGAGGAGTAAAAAGAAAATGCAACTTCCTTGCTCACTACCAATCAGATTTACAGAAATAACTGTTACTAACAGCTTTATTTGCAAGCTTACCAGTATTTTCTATGAATATAAATGTCATACACATTTAAAATATTCATTTTTATACATGGTATTATGCTATATGTATCATTCAGTGATTTTTTCATTAAAAATGGATATTGTTCTCTCTCCACATCAGAATATATTATCTATGTCAATTTTGAAATAGCTGCAAACTTTCCAACAGTATAAATGTGTCACAATTCTTTTCCCCAATATACACTTAATAGGAATTTAGGTTATTTATGATTTTTTTCCTATTTAGGCAATAATGCAGTGGATACTCTTATATCCATGTCTTTGCATACTTATTCAATTAGGTTTAATTCCCGTAAGTGAAATGAGTAATTCAAAAGATATGCATTTTTCACTTTTTATTAATATCTCCAGATTACCCTTTGAAATGATCATGTATGAAAGAATGATTTTGTCACAAACCCACCAAAAGAAATCTTATGATTTAAAAAAAAATTCCAACTTTATAGAAGCCAGCCTGATCGTATTGCCATTTCCAAGTTGTTGTTTTATAGCCAAAAAGATATGCACTGGCTTTTTGGAAGAGAAGGTTGGTATGAAGAAATGAAACTGGGCACTTTGCTCTCTGTGATTCTTGCAAGTCTAACTTTGTATATTTGGAAAGAGTCTAGACAAGACAATAAATCTTGCTCCCCTCGCCCTATTGATTTCACTAATTTCCTCAATAAATATGTTTGAATAGATAACATATACTATTCTTTGGAGAAATACTAGTAAACTTGAGACACGTGATACTCCCTCCCACAATTTGCATGGAATTAGTAGTTTAGAGCTGTGGTTTTGAACTTCTACCCATGAAAAAAAACTCTTGAGGTGATTGTAAAATTAAGATATCCTGAAATTATCCCCAGCAATTCTAATTCACTCAGACTGCACTGAGAAGGAAAAATCTGTAATTTAATAAGCATCTTATGTGATTCTGACACAGGCAGGCTAAAGATCATAATTCAATAATCAAGGCCGGTCTTAAAGAAACACATCATCTTTGCCCGTGTCTAGGAATATGAGCTGTTACATCTACCACAGAGGTAATATCTGCACTTTTATTCTGTTCAACATCTAATACTACACAAAGTTATCAATGAGTGGCATGGAAGAGCTCATTATAAATGTGCTCAAATTCTATAAGACTATAGGTTATATTCTCATCATGACCCAGACACGAAATCGTATACCAGCTCCTTCATGTTCTCCTTTAAAGTAGTTCTCCTAGTGGAAACATATCAGTAAAAAAAAAGTTAACATGCTGTTAATATGAACAGATCATTTGCATATCATCTAGAGAATCTCCATTGTCTTGAATATATTGATGACAGTGAATATAAAATATTTGGGGATTCTGAGGGATTTTCTGGGCCAAATTAGGCATATTTTTCCCTGAACATAGTGATCTTTAGGTAAAATTTAAGTCACAATTACAATTTTTAGATTTCTCTAATTGGATCCCAGCTTTCTCATACAGATTTACTTCTGCTTGGCAACTGCTTCTCAGAGCCCCAAAGTCACATCCTACTTGTCCTCAGGAACACACACCCGTCAACTCACATGTAGTATCTGACACATTCCACTATTCCACTTCTCTTCCTCCATGTTGTGATATTTGCTCTTAAAACTGTTAAAAGGGATTATGTACTCTATTGTTGCCAGTGCCACTGGTGCTGTTAATTCCATATATGGATATTTTAACTTCTTCGTGTTCTGTATCTTAATCTCTCTCTTTAGGACTCAAGCGTGAACAAGTAGTATGGCTATTAACATGTTCTATTAAAAACTGTCTCCATACTCTGATTGTTGGAACCAGTACTTGGAACTCCCTCTTTCCTTAACGTTCCTTCTCCCCACACACCCACCTCCAGGAGACATTCTGTTTCTGTATGCAAATTAGCCCCTACTGAATTACTATGCAGAACAACTACATGGTCGCTGGTTCTGCTTACATTCAAGAGACAGGGTTATAAAAGGGTGAAGGTCCTACTGTACATTGAATCACATCTTTTATGAAATTATTTATTTTTCTATCTATAGCAACATTTGCCCTGCCAGGTAATGTCTATATTCTCAACCAAATGCTGAGGCTGAGACAAAATAAAAACTTACCTATCAAAATGAAATCAAAGTTGAAAATAGGAGCCAAAATCTTGAGGATTAAAAAAATCACCTTTTTTCTCAGATGTTCAGTTTCTTATACCTCTAATCACTGATGTTGCTTATTGGTCTTTCTTTCGTTTCCTCTTCTCAAAAATCAACCTGGCAAATTCAAGCTAAATTTGTTGCTAACCTGAAAAATTATTTCCTAACTCTTGTGTGTTGTATACTCACTATTTTTAACAATAATTGAATGAATAATAATTTGGGATTTAGCATATAAGAAAACCAAGACACATTTTAAATGAATATATATGTTTCTTTCACAAGTTCAGCTAAAATACATAAAAGTGTTCTTGCTTTAATGAGTTTGGAAAGGAAGACCTTACTGTGTCTTCTAATTAAGAAATGGTAAAACAGAGCCATATCCCTTTGGGCCCTATTATCGAAGCATTAACAGACCTTTAAGCAGACATTTTCTCCAAATCATGCCACAATTCTTACAGAGCTTTGCTTTCCTTGTGCATTTTTATTTTATAGTATATCAAACACTATTGAAATTATACAACTGGTCAAGCCATGTCACTTTCAAACTGTGAACAAACTGTTTTTAACTCTTTTGAATGGTTCACTTATTTGAATAAGTATTAACTGAATGCATACCACTTGCCAGCCTCTGTGAAGCACTGTGTCTAAAACAGAAAAATAAAAAAGATGCAATTTCTGCCTTCATAGAGTTTAGTTGGAGTAGTGAGCTGGGTATCAAATTTAAACAGATAAATATTTGCATCACAGATTATTTACTTAGAATTGAGTGATTTGTGAAAGATATGTAGAGGGCATTATGATAGTATATCAAAAACACTTTACCTAGACCTGGTGAGGAAAGAGATACCCTGAATAACGGACCTGACAGGTGAATGTAAACTATAGAGGCAAAGGGAAGAGCAAGAGTTGGGAAGCAGTGCAGAAAAAGGGAGGGTGCATATGAAGCTTCTGAAGTTTGAAGGATCTTAATATAATGAAAGAAGTGACAGAAAATTTGAGTATGCAGAGCTTCAAGAGCCAGGAGAAGAGTGGCTCAAGATGAGGACACACGCTCCGCCCTTTATGACCATGGAGGCCATGTGAAAGATCCCAGCGTTTTTTCTCATTAAAATAGTGAATAATGAAATATTTCAATGAGCAGTGAATCCAGAAATCATAGTCTGAATTCCCAAGAGCCTGAAACAACTTTATCTGCCAAAGTTTTCTTAGAGATTCAACCCAAAAGAAGGAAGAGGGAAGGAAAAGGATAATTAGGGAGGGAAATGGAGAAAGCCAACACAGGGTGTCTGTAGGTGAGCTGGGCCCAGCTTCACAAGAAAACGCTTATAGTTTCCTGGTCACATAAAACCTTTCCCAAGAAGCTGTATGGAGTCACTGAGTCTAGGAGAACTCTCTCTGGGATAAGGAAGGGTCAGTTTATCCAGATTGGTGTGGTCTTCTGAAACTTACTTGTTAACGTTTGTTCCACATCAATGACCCCTTCTTCTTCCTGCTCCCTCCAGGTAGCTGCTGGCGAAGATGAAGTTTCCATGGATCTGGGAGGAGCACTGGGAGCTGGAACTGCCGTGGCTCTCAACAAGAGTCACAACGGAGGCGATGTAGAACACTGGTCTTCATCCCAAGGGGAGGCTGAGACAAACAGTGGTGTTAAGAGATGAGCAATGATAGCATCACGAACTCAAGAAAGCTATGACTAACTCTAGCAGGGAAGCATGGCAGGTGATTCAGACTGAGGGGTAAGTGGGACCAAAAACTGAATCAGAAGGTTCATAACCTGGGTCCCATTTAGAGTTTTATATAATCCAGTTTGCATTTGAAAGATTACTTTGGATGCTAGGTGGGGGAAAGGATCAATAGGGGTTGCAAGAAGTTGGGGAGAAGGCTATTGCAGCAGTCCCGGTGAGAAAGTAAAACAGCTTGGGAGTGGAGACACTGGAGAAGAGTAGACATATGCAGACTGTTGGGAAGCAATATGAAGATTTTCATTTCGTTTCCACACGGACAGGATTTTTCTGAGCAAAGAGAAGTGGAACCTGGGATGAAAGAGAATCCTCAGAAGTTAAAGGTGACTGAATAGCAAAACTGAGATAGTGAGAAAGCTCCAGAGAGATTTAGAGATTTATCTCCCTGGAGCTGTGTGTTTACATTTCAAAGGGCAATGAAACTTGGAGCAGCTATTTCCATTCCAAAGGATGGTGAGACATAGAAAGCACGGTTTCTTTCCCTCTCTTGGGGGTAGAGGAATGGCAGCTGTCTAGCTCCTATATCAGTTCCCAGAGTCATAATTTCAGAGTTCCTCTCTTAAGTCAAAAATCCCTTTCATATGTGCATGGTGACATCTGGCTGTCATCATGCTACCCTGAAAGGGGAAAGTGGGGTGCAGGGGACCAATGTCATTGTTACTGTAAGTAATAGTAACTCTGTCTCTGATCTGAAAACCTAGTGCTTGCTTTCAGGATAAAATAACACATATATTTAGCAGAGACTAACAGTTATTTGGTGGATAAGATTAAAAAAGATTGGGTGATGATTTAGAGATAGGAGTTCATTCATTCTTTTAAAGATTAAATTATTGAGCACAACTATTTCAAGATACTGTCCTAAGCTCTAGAGACACAGCTATAAACATAACCGGCAATGTCTCTGACCTGACAGAGCATATAAGTACAGCTAATTGGGTAACATCAACAACAAAATTTTATCTTACTCACTGATATAGGAGTCAATTAACATGTTACATGGATGGGAAGATATGACTGATCGATGCTTCAAGTTCAATATCAGGGACCTGTTCCCACTCCTTGCTATCTTTTCTTCTAAAAATCCAGGCTTTCTCACACAGTTCTCCATCAAAGTAATGAGCCCTCCTTCACCACTGAAAAGATGTGTATCTCAATAATTCAATAAATTTAGGTTGGGAAAATAGGGGCAGGTTGACTTCAGCTCCAGAAGAGGTGGCTTTGTATCTTCTTTAAAATACTATTTTGTATCTAAGATACTGTGTCTTTGAGATTCTACCTTGTGGATGTCTCAAATCTATTCCAATCAAAGAAGATGCCCTAAATGAACAATTTAATCAATTTTCCTATCTTTATGAAATCAATGCACCATAGTAATAGAAAACAAAATCTGTACTCCTATAGGATAGCATAACCCTTTTTGCAACCTTCTTGGAAATCTTCTATCAAATACTGTTTTTAAGCACCTCGATGGGACCTCAATTACATCCACCCATCTTCAGGAACTGTAACGGAGACTTGCTTTAATGACATTGTCGAGATGTCAAGGATGACTCCTGGGTTTTTCACAGGGGCTAGAAATATTTATTGAGATAGGGAGTACTGAAGAAGATTCAGTTTGGTGAAAAAGAGTGCCTGAATTTGGATTTTTATAAGTAAGATATCCTTGTTGGTTGGCTTATTTGCTTTGGTGCCAGAATTTAAGGTAGCATTCAATCTTACCCCTTTTACAAAGGCGTATACCTTGCGGGGCACTGACTAAATGTTAGTATACCTAAGTTTCGTCACTGTTCACCATGCAAGAGAAATGGTCACGATGTAACCAGCCCAAGTCTGTTATTTGACAGAGGTTTCTCTATGACATGCTCCATGAGAACCCACTGTAAGGTCTGCTGCTCTGTCCCTCATTTGTCAATTCTTTACAGTTCCCTGCTTGGCATCATTGTCCTCCCTAGGACACCATTAGTGTAGTGACATTGACCCCGACACCAGGGTGGTACGAAGGCCGCCCTTCCCTGAACTGACTAGCCTTTGCTTCCCACGACACTCTCCGCAAAGGCCGTCTCTGGTGAAGCATAAAACCCGAGGCTGAATATGGCATTCTGAGCTTAAAAAGAAAAAAAAGCAAGGGAGGACTCATTGCAAAACTTCCCTAATTGGCATCCCCAAAACTTTAGCCTTATTTCCCCATCTGAAAGGTTGTCTGCTTTTTATTTTTAGCAAGATAGTCCATTTGTCAATTCCTCTCAATAAAATTCTTCACTGTGCTTGTGGAAACCTCACCGTCTTTGCACAGAAATTGGTCTAGCCTTAGGGTTTCTCTACCTTTATCCTCTACTTGAAATTAGACAAGCAATATGAGTGACTTTAGCACAATTCTAAGGGAATTATCACTTCAATTTTGGCAGGACAGCTTGGGTAGCCTTTAACACTCCACCTACAGATTATACCAAATTGTTCACCCCAGCATGAGGAATAAACATGTCACCTTCTATCCCTCTTGCAGCGCACTGGTAAGCAACAATTGGACAACTTGTGCACATTTACCCACAGCCCTCTTGGCAACAAATGATTCTCAAAATACATTATAAATCCACGTCTAAAAAAATTGTTTATTCCCTTTGTGTGGTGTATCCTGCATGGGTCCATCTGCCTCTGTGGAAGTGTTGCAAACATTATTATGCAAATAAGCCTTTTTAGAGAGATAATGATTAAAGACCTCCTAAAACTGTTACCCCTCTAAACTCACCACGCACACACACAGTTTGTATAACTGGAGTTGCGATAACCTGTTGTATAAACATTTACTGTTCCCCTCTCTGGAGAAGACACCAACTCCCACAGCCCCCACTAAGACCAGGGCTGGTCGTTGGTCTTCGCAGTTTGCGGTTTTCTTCATTTACTTCTTTCCTGGGGACCCTTTGAACTTCCAAACACTAACAACATATATTACAAATCTTTGAGAGAACCTGAATAGACAGACCCCTCTTGAGGGTTGTTTTCCTTGTTAGTGTTTTGTCAGATGTAATCACTGTAATTACCATCCAAGGCTGAAAAATGTTTAGAACAGGGCACATTTTTCCCACTGAAAACATTCATCTCTCTATTCTAATTAAAGCAATGATATAAATGCCTTGGAGTAAGATATTATCCCTTTATAATGCCATAAACTGTAGGGTCTAGTGACAAACACTTTTGACTACAGGTCCAGGCGGTAAGATTTAGTTCAGTTTTTCTACTAATCAACCCTTTATCACTAGATATGTACTTTTTCTCTCTGTTTATTCTGCTCTTTGCTTTACTGGCCTCTTGGGGTTGTTGTGAAGAAAATATTGCTGGTGGGATAGAGCTTTGAAAAGGTACTATGAAAATTCAAAATAGAATCACCATTTGCTTTTTATATTCTATAACTTAAATCAGCACCCCTCCCAGAACACATGCAAACCCGTCTTCCCTAACACTTATTGACTTGTAGTCAGATTCTTGCTCCATACTTCTCTTTAATAGAAAATATTGTCTAGAAAATCATTAAATTCAGGATGTATTTTTTTCACATTTACTAATGATTCTGAATCATTCAATACATGTAGTTATTCATTCTTTCAAAATATTTCTTCCTTGTTCTCAGTCATGTGAATATCTTGTTTCTTCTTTTATTTCTTTGATCTGTTCACTCTCTCCTTCGTGGAGTATTCTTTCTCCATCTACCCTGTAGTGAAAAAGGTGTGTTTCAAGCTTTCCTGACACTCTCCTTTTCAGTTCCCTGGTGATATAATCATATTATTACCAGCCCGTATCTGTAGCTCCTGTATTGCCAAAAGCAGTAAGATTTATCTTTGTCATAATACTTTCTTGCTTTTCTGTGAACTAAACAATTTTATTTTTTATTATTCTTTTTTTTCCCCCTCAGGATATTTTGTTTACTTTTGTCTCTATTTTTCAAAATACGTTTTCCTTTTATTTTCACATTTTAAACTTTAAGTTTTGTTGTATAATCAGTTGAGAAGTTAAGAAGACTTTTAGAAATATAGAACTTGACGGAGAGATCAAGATTGAAAAGATATATCCGTAAATTTATATCTAGTAGCATCTCAATTTTAAGAATGTAGAAATTGAGATAAAGAGAAGTCAATTAACTTGTCCAAGATCAACAATCATTAAATGGCAGTTAACCCAAGTATACCAAGATCTCTTACTTACGCGATTGCAGTAACCTCCTAAACGTTCTTTCTGCTTTATAATTTACTTTCTATGGTCTACAGTCTATTCTCAATATCATAGCCAGAGTGAGTCTTTGAAAATATGTCAGATCATATGACTCGCTGCTCAAATCCAGACAGTGGATTTCCATTCTTGCGAAGTAGTAGCCAAACTTCTTACAATGGCTTTCTGGACTCCACATTATCTGAACCTTCATAATGTCTCTGGACTTTTTCCTTAGTTTACTCACTCCAGCCATACTGGTCTCCTTATTGATGCTCAAGCAAGCTAAATCCCTCCCCTGCCCCGGCCCCCCACTCTTGGGTTGTGGCATAGATATCAGCATTGCTAATTTTCTCTACTCCTTCAGATGTTTTTTCAAAGGTCATTTTGGTCATGAAGCTTACTATCACTATTTTATTTAGAGCTGCACACCATATCACCCTTACCTTACAGCTGTTCTTTTTTTCCATAGAATTTATTGTTTCTTTACACACTTTTAATTTATGTATTTATTAGTTTTATAGTTTATTGTGTATTTCTTCTTCCTGACTAAAATGTAAACTTTATAAGGGAAACTACTACATTTGCAATAAATATTTACAATTATTTATCATTGAATAAATAGTAATGTAAGGAAATCATTGAAAGGCAAAATAAGATATAAATGGGTAGGCTTGAGTTATAAGGATATTTTATCAGAGGATAAATATGTCAGTATTCTCTGATATTTAAACAAAGTCACTGACTTTTACGGGACTAAATTTCCACTGCAAAATAAAAGAATTTAATTTGGTGATCTCTCAATACACTTTATCTCTCAGATATGAAATATGAATGAAAGGGTACAGTAAACTTATATTTTCAATTAAGCCATAATGTTAGAGGGGACCTCCTGGAACTGAAAGCAGTGGTTTTGTGACTCTATAGAGTAACCACTTATTTTACACAGTAGGCAGTAAATATATGGAACGTGTAGTCACAGGACCTGGTCTGACTGAAAATTCCGCTAAATTGGAAAGGGTTTAAAACACATTCTTGGATTATGCAGTCATTGTGGCTGCTGATCTTTTGAAATCAGCAACCTAAACGTCAACTTTCCTGTCCTACACCCTGTTAAAGCCATTATTGGAAAAGCTGGATCTTGATCTAACCCAGTGAGATGTGTTTCTTAAGCATAATTAGAACTGTAATAAACTTTAATAGGATGCGATAAGGGCACTACTCCATGTTTGTGTCCTGGGAAGGAAAGCGTCCACTGATAAGTGACTCTTGCATCTTAAGAAAATTAGAAGCAGGCAGGATTATTCTAGTGCTCTTACTCAATAGTTCATCTTGTCAATATTTTACTGTTTAAAACTTATTCTCTGAATTGGGTTTAGCATCTGGTATTTTAGGGATTAGCTGTCATTTGTTACAAGGCAAGTAATGTTACAGTACGAATTCTCTCTACCTTAAGTCAATATATGAGCAGTGACTTAATTCTAGGAAACAAAGATTTTA
The DNA here is from genome assembly GCF_021613505.1 of Equus quagga. Lineage (NCBI taxonomy): Eukaryota > Metazoa > Chordata > Mammalia > Perissodactyla > Equidae > Equus > Equus quagga. Next base: position 95,980,922 of record NC_060271.1, read on the forward strand.
ATATACAGTAAAATATGAGTTGCTGGTAAAATTCTGGAAACAACACTTATTTATATGCTTGGCTATCCCAACATATTTTCTAAAATGCTAAATTTTACCTTAATTATGCACATTCAGAAGAATAAGAATTGTACTGCCAAAACAGATATTATCATCTTGGAAAACTTCAAATTTATCCTGCCCTAAGCTCTACTGCATGCTGATGTTCCACCTTACCCACATGGCCTAATCTCTGTATCTTCGATTATATGCTAAAACAGAGGAACTTGACCAACACAGGGAAGCTGAGATGAGATGAAGGACCCACATGAATATATGCAACATTCTACGATCCTGGAAATAAAAATGACACAATGAATATTATAAGAAATAGAGACCAAACAAAGTAGATTTGTAAGTTATCTTTAATTTAGATAGCAGTTCATTGGTTTGCTTTGTACAATATAGGATAAGAAAGAGATCTAGTAATAAATACTAATAATGCACATAATTATGTAGGAAATATCTAAACTTCTCAAACCTACAAAAGCAATCTTGAACATTTATTCAAATAGTTTTATGAGGTGACCAATGAACAAAATTTGACAAATAATTAGTGTAGATATCTGTTAAATTTCTCATGGAGAACTCAAAGATTTATAACACATTCAACTGACATATTATTTGATTATAGAGACTATTTATGAATCCTTTGCTGTGATGCATGTGGAGATATCTCAGCCCAGACAGTTTTAAAAGGAATGTACTGGAGGTTGATGGTGTTTGGTTTGGAAGACTAGTTAAGTCAGTAGTGATGATCTCTGGTGATCAATCAATAGTCCAAATACAAAAGTCCAGCATGTTTGAATCTAGAGCAGAGATCACCCAACAATTTCTTAAAGGGTCAAGCAATAAATGTTTTAGGCTTTGTGGACCATATGGTCTCTGTTAGAACCACTTAACCCTACTCTTGTAGTCATAAAGCAGACATAGAGAATATTAAACAAATGAGTGTGGATATGTTCCAATAAAATTTTACTTAGAAATACAGGTGGCTGAGCTGTGCGCTACACTTTCCCAAACCCTGCTCTAGAGGGTTGGTGGGGCTGAGAAAAAGAAGAGAAATAGTTAAGGGTTCACTACATCTAAAAAAATTGATGGAGTTGGGCCAAATAATATGTTTATTTAATTTCTAAATTCTTGAAATCCTTGACTCTATTCTTAGGTTCTGCCAATTCAAAAAGAGGTAGCTGGCATCTTATTAAAGACTTCCAAGATTTATGAAAATATTGCATTTCCAAGCTAGCCCTGATGGCCTAGTGGTTAAAGATCGGTGCTCACTGCTTTGGTGGCCTGGGTTCCCTTCGTGGTCTCAGAATTACATCAGCCACCTGTCAGTGGTCATGCTGTGGCAGCAGCTCACGTGGAAGAACTCGAAGGACTTACAACTAGGATATACAACCACGCACTGAGGCTTTAGGGAGGAAAAAGAGAGGAAGATTGGCAACAGATGTCAGCTCGGGGGAAGTTTTACCTGCAAAAAAAAGATAAAATATTGAATTTTCATACTACATTCACTCTTGAAAGCAGTTCATCTTATTTACCCTTTAAAATGGGGTAACTCCTCGTTTATTGAATTGACTTTGAGAAATTCAAAATACGATAAAATACAGTTGAAGTGCTAAGAGAGAGTTCCCCAGCTACTTGCTTTTAAAAGATGTCTTTCACAAACAATATCCAAAAGGTAACTTTAAGAACAGCCCTTTGTTCAGAAACCCCATTGGAAAAAGAGTGAATCCTTTCAAAGTGTCTATTTAATAAATCTCTTGGCTAAGCTTATTAACAATAAGAACACTATTATCGTCCTTTTTGCAGCAACTGAAACATAATTTTTTAAGTTCTAAAAGTCATTACTAGAAAAGAAATCTCCTTGATACTTCAGAAAATTCTGAAATTTGCTCAGATATCACTATCACCCAAGACCTTGAACCTCTGCTGCTGAACAGCCTTTTGGTGCCTTAGCTAGTGTCCACAAGACATGACCATGTTTGGATGATGTGATTGATGCTAATTTAATATCAACCTAAAAAGAAAGTATTTTGGGGGGCCAACCCAGTGGCACAGCAGTTAAGTTTGCGTGCTCCACTTCAGTGGCCTGGGGTTCGCTGGTTGGAATCCTGGGTGTGGACTTATGCACTGCTTATCAAGCCATGCTGTGGCAGGTGTCTCACATATAAAGTAGAGGAAGATGGGCATGGATATTAGCTCAGGGCCAGTCTTCCTCAGCAAAAAGAGGAGGATTGGCAGTGGAGGTTAGCTCAAGACTAATCTTCCTCAAAAAAAAAAACAAAGAAGAAGAAGAAAGTTTTTTCACTGAGTGACAGCAAAGGTAAAATATTAAAATTTGTTTAAGCATATAAAATGGAAAATTCAATATGTTCTATTAAATGCTATTTTGCATTATATTTTCTTGAGTTTATTAGGAGGCTTTTCTACTTACTATACTGAAGAACTACTGACTGTACTTCTGAGGTGATCAGGATAAGGCTAGAATTCTGCCATCAGCAGACACAAACGTTAGCTTCTTTGCCCATCATTTAGGGCAGGGAGTGTGTATATCCAGGCAGGGTGACTACTGGGAAGTAGGGATTGTCTCCCACCGTTCTAATGTAATTAGACATTCCTGTTCCAATATTTTCAAGACATTTATTTAAAATTTATCTATTCATCTAAATTATCCCATTTTATCCTTAAAAAAATGTTGACTAGATCACTATTCCTTGACAACTTAGATTCTGACACCTTATAGTAGTGTGATTGTTTCACTGTATAGGCTGAGCAATGGAAAACAAGTACTTTTCACTAATTTTACCCACTATAGAAGTGAATATACAAATCTAGAGTCCAGTTTCTTATGGGAAGCATTTAATAATTTGAGTGAATTCAAACATTTTTGATGAATAACTCTCCAAGTCAGTAAAAGAGTATAGTCCTTGTTAATAACTCTCTGGAAAATAAAATTAACGATGCCTGAAATTGTTAATGCAATGTCAAAAGGTGTTTAACTTACTTTCTGGAAGTTACCTAGGCACTGCAAATAAGGCAGATTCTTATAAAGCTAAAGGTTTTGAATCTCTAATCCCCACCCAACCATCTTTGCCAGTTATTTGGTTATTGTCTATAAGGGTGAGTCACAGTGGGGACTGATGGCATCAAACTGGGATCCACAAACTGAATGGTATCTCGTGGCATTAAGGGTCAAAGGGTAACACTATTTCCAAAGAAAAGTTGGTGCTGTAACGGAGTGTTTATTGTAATGGAGAGTGGGGTCAAAGAAGTATTTATCACAGTCTGCCTTGCAAATATTTTTAGCATTGGTCAGTTGATCATGGTGTCTCTACAACCAAAATAGATGGGCAGTCTGCTGAAGTCTTAACTTGATCTGTATAAGCAGAAAAGCTCTGGATCTAGAGAACAGAAATCTTGAACCACTAAAACAAAGAATCACGGCCTATACGCGAAGTTCAGGAATTGAGTCACTTTACAGACATCAAACCCCTTGAGTGAAGTTGAGTTACCTTGAGGAAAGGATAGCTACATTGCCAAATATATATTGCTAATCTTCTTCAGGGTGACTGGGCACTGGGAAGGAGAAGATAATTTTGGAGGATAACTGAACACTGGCTTTGAACTGACACAAATATCTGGAGATCCAAAACTTCACTGTGGTTTACCAGTTTGAGTGCGAGGTTTGGAGATCAGATGATCAATGGAGTTTTGGCTCAGGTATATCTCACAATCAGCACAAAGGTTCTGCAAAATCACCCTGTGGTTATTTCCCCAGTTCTAGAATGCACAATTCAAATAGACATACTCAACAATGGGCATAATCCTCATATTAGTTCTCTGACCCATGTAATAAGGCCTATTATAGTAAGAGAAGCAGGTGGAAACCAGTAGAACTGCCTCTACCCATGAAAATAGTAGACCAACAGCAACTGCAGTTCTCCAGTATCCTAGGAGAACTGCAGAGATTACTGCCACCATCCCTCACTCGAAAGGTGCAGGGGAGGTGATTCCTACCACATTCCCTTCAACTCATACATTGCCCTTTGCAAAACGTAAGTGGATCTAGGAGAATGACAGCGGATTATCCTAAACTTAATCCAAACTCCAATTGCAACTCTTGTTCTAATTACAGTTTTGTTGTTGGAGAAAAATCAACAACCCCTCTACCACCTGGTATGCAGGTATTGATCTGGCAGATGTTTTTGTTTTCTATATACTTGATAGTAAAGAACGTCAGAAGCAATTTGCTTTCAAATGACAAGGCCCGCACATACCTTCACAGTCTTATCTTAAGAGCATGTCCTGCTTCCAGCCCTATGGCCTGTCTAAGTAGCAGGCACTTTGCCTTTCCCTTCAACAGACATATGCTCTATATGATTATATTACACTGCTTGGAGCTATTGAGTAGGAAGCTGCAATTATTCAAGATACGTTGGGAAGACAATTATGGGCCAGAGAGTGGGAAATGAAATCCACATAAATTCAAGAGCCTGCTACCTCAGTGAAACTTTTAGGGCTCCAGAGATTTGAGGCTACTTTTTTTTTCACTTTTTCTTCATTTTTAATTTCCCATTATTTGATACTCAGATCGTTTCACAACAACAGCAACAAATAGTTAAGAAGGATTTAAACTGTAGGTAAACAAACAAAAAAAGCCACACTGGAAACATATTTAGTACAACTATGCAGAAAGATACCATCATGATTATTGTTAATGTAAGTTTCATATGTCACATTTTAGTGGCATGCTTAAGCTTAGCCAGACTTCAAAATAAGGCAAGTAGAAGGCAACTTTTGAGAAGCAAAAATAAAAGTGAAAGTCTTGTAAAAACATAGTCAGAGAGGTTTTTCAAAAATATCTGGATGGCATTACCTAATAAATTAATCATTATAACTTCAAACTGAATGAAAATGTCTTTAACGTGAATACAGTGTTATAGGATTTTAAATGAATCACACAATGAGAATGTCACACTGAGTATAGCCAAATATGGATTTCATTATCTAATGTACATTATTCTGTAAATTCAATGTATGTGAAGAATACAAGACAATTTCATAGCCTCTGTTCTTAGATAACTGAGGAAATTAAGTATAAGGAGAAAGAGTAAAAATTGGTTTGAATGGAAAACGGTTGTCTTTCATCTTTCCTTGATCAACATAGCTTCTCTCTAAGCTGTTGCAAATACTACCATCAAGATACTAAATTGCATACATTGTGTATGCAAAGCAATCGGAGTTATAGGGAATATTGACAGAATTATAATAATAGTCTCCTTTTTTGAATAAAATTGATCTATATAAATATAATTCTAAATTTAACAACTGCCAAAAATCACCACTACCAAATTTGTGATTCTAAGCCTTGCAGAAGCCTAAATTATCTTGGAGAAGAACTTTAAAAGCAGTCTCCTGGGGTGTTGAGTGATCTAATAAATTCAGTGTGGTTTTTAGTTTTCCAATCCCATATTAATTATAAACTCTTCTTAATTTTAAAAACAATTAAAAAGATTTTCTCACCAAAATTAAAAGAAAAAAAAAAAGAGAATCAAACAGAAAACTGATTCTTATTCTGTAGCATCAGCACCACAGTGGATAGTGCTCAAAATTGCTGGATGGTTTCATAAAATGTATATTTTTTAAATTTTTGCATTGACTTGCATTTTTGAAATATATGAGCTAACAAGTAAGAATATCTGTCTCATTCCTCATTCTCCAGAGATTATCAGCATTCTCACTCTCATGTTTGAATGTCGAAGACTCTTCTACAACATACACATATATGAATTTTTTTCAAATTAGGATTTGCATCACCAATGGTATTTTCCAACTTTTTTCTCAGTTCATCACATATGGTGTAAATATTTTCCATGTCTGTATAATTCTGTCCCTTCATTCTTTCTGACATTTTGTATATTATCACATTATAATTATAACAGCTGATATTGATTTTTGTCCTATGTACCATACATCATTCTAAGGATTTCATGAGAAAATATGGTACACTTGGTGGACTGATGGTTAGCAAACACTTAGATATCTTTCTACTGGGGAAAGTCTGGAAAGCAAAACATCTTGTTTCTAGACTCACATGTCAGTCACGTGTACTCTGTGGAATTTGAAAGGCAGAAGTAAGATAGTGGCCACACTTCTGCAGTTTCTGTTAGTACAGTGGAATCCTTTGGTCATACTGTTTGTGGCTTTAATGTTACTATTTTCTGATCATAAAAACTTGCCAAACAAAGACTTTGTATTGGAGGAAAGTGATAAGTGCATAGGATTTACAACCAGAACATAAGTTCAATATAAGTTCTGCCATACACTGATTCCATTCCTTTGGACACATTAATTTACTTTATGTTGTTTTACTAAGAGAGGAGGTAATAATATATTGCAGGGATCTTGAAAGGTTTATTTATAAAGTATTATCCATAGTATCTGAAATAAAGGTGTTCAACTATTCTATTTGAGGCATTTCTGAGGATATGGAAATATGTAATTTATGTTTCTGATCTCAACTTTTAGCTTCAGACACAAAATAATTGGGTTCAACTTTACTACTCAAGAACATATATTACAATTTTTAGTTCTATGTGTTTGTCTAGTAGAATAAAGAACAAACAGATCTAATTTTTGTTAGTGTTCTTTTCAGAAGACTTTCTCTGATCCCAAGGAACTTCAATAAATCTCAGGACCCTTCTGCTCTAAGGAAGATCCTCTATTCTTCTTTCCTGTTCCATGGAAACGACTTAAAGGTCAATAATCTTGCCTTTGTAGTGAAATAATTGCTCTTGCATGCAAGAAGTCGTGGCAGTTCATGCCATGCACAGCTTCCTGCTCCAGGAAATGTTTAATCAATGCTTCTTGATACACTTTTCAGGAAATTACCTTGTAGCTAAATATTTCTTTGTCTAAATAGTTCTTTTTCCTATATATGATGATATTTTAGTTTTCAAATTTGTTTAGTTTTTGCTTGCTTTTATATTATTAATGATTCTGCTATAATTTACATACATTTTTAAAAATTGCACTAAGAAGATCTTTTCCTTAAAACCAATTTTATAATCCCATCCTAATATGTAAGGAGGAATCCTTAGTGTCCAGAAAAACTGCTTTTGGATATTTATTCCAAAGAATTGAAATCAAGATCTCAGGGGCAGGCCCGGTGGTGCAGTGGTTAAGTAAGCACATTCCGTTTTGTGGCCCAGTGTTTACCGGTTCAGATCCCAGGTGCAGACATGGCACCACTTGGCAAGCCATGCTGTGGTAGGCGTTCCACATATAAAGTAGAAGAAGATGGGCATGGATGTTAGCTCAGGGCCAGTCTTCCTCAGCAAAAAGAGGAGGATTGGCAGATGTTAGCTCAGGGCTAAACTTCCTTGGAAAAAAAACAATCTCAAAGATGTATTTCCACTTCCATGTGCAATGCAGCATTATTCACAACAGCCAAGAAGTAGAAACAATCTAAATGTCCATCAACAGATGAATGAATAAAAAAATCTGGTATATTCATACAGTGGAATATTATTATGCCATAAAAACAAAGAAATCCTGTCATATGCTATAATATGTACAATCCAACCCATGATGATCTCTCTCTTCTTTACATCGGCTGGGAGTGACTAGAATAGTGAGAAACTCAGGATTCTCAGTGCTTGTCTTGGAATGGACCTCCTCTACAGAAAGAGGTGACATGATTTCTCTCTGCCTATGACACTATGCTCTGTACTCTCTCACCTTGTTCTGGTCACAACTGATTAACCTCAAATCTTCAACCAATCTCTGTGAGATCTTGGAAGTAGGAAAAATGAGTTCTGGCATTTACTGACATCCTCGTGCTGATGAGATAGTAGGAGCAATGATGCAAAAGGCAAAGTCAAAGAGACAGGAGTATCTTGTGGCACTGCAGATACAGTCCTGGTCACAAACCTGTCATTTTGCTTAATCATGAAACTGGTTTCTGATAAGGTTCAACATCACTTAGAGATTAAATGAAAACTGACCATTTTCCATTTGGATGTGCATTTCTACCAATCTGACAACTTATTTTTTAACATGCAAACTCATATCTAAATGTACAAAGGGTGGGCTTCTCATCGGCAAAATGATAAACGTATGATAAAATAAAACTTCACCTGAATTTTACCTAAATTATCAAGCTATGTTGAAAATTTAGAAAAGCAAGTCATATATTTAATTTTATTCTTTAATTCGTAAGTATATTTTAAAAACATGCCACATGCCTATTAGAAGACATTGGAGGAAAAAGAATTATAAGACATGACTATGAACTCAAGTTTATCATCTACTCATAGCTATGAAACACATGAGGACTTACGTAGAAATTTGAAAATCAAATAACAGAACAAAGCTATGTCCTCACCAGATTAAGGAGCAAATGAGTATTATGATCCAAAAAGAACTTAACAGGTAGAAAAATAAGCAAAACCTACTAGTATAAAATGTATCAAGAGTCACTCTAAATCTAAAGTTACCTAAGTGTATGCTGCCTAAAGACCATCTTTATTTGATCTTAACCACAATAATGTAAAACACTATCTAAAAATATCTTGTACAACTCGATGGTTGGGCATTCGAGGTGTTGTGTTCAGTTTACAATTATACCTATCAAGAGAACAATGCTATGTTTATGCAGTCATGGTCATGATTCAAAGCTAAGCGTTCTTAAACTGAAAACATTTGTTACAAAAAATAGAGGAATCATACAGGCATTGATAACGTTTTTAAAAAAATTGTCACTTGGAAGACAAGAGTGTTGTTTTTATTTCTCTCCATAAGAGAATTTATACCAATGAGTAGAACGTGCATGAAATATATACTGATTTGATGGGGGAAAGCTTTTTCTTTTAATATTTTATTTTTTTCCTTTTTCTCCCCAAAGCCCCCCAGTACATAGTTGTATATTCTTCGTTGTGGGTCCTTCTAGTTGTGGCATGTGGGACGCTGCCTCAGCGTGGTCTGATGAGCAGTGCCATGTCCGCGCCCAGGATTCGAACCAAAGAAACACTGGGCCGCCTGCAGCGGCGCGGGCGAACTTAACCACTCGGCCACGGGGCCAGCCCAAGGAAAGTTTTTTATTTAGTTTTTTAACGCAGCTTCAATTAATTTCCACCTTGAGAGGCAGTGAGTTTGCCATTGCGGCGTGAGCCAAGAAGCTGAATGAATACTCTTCAAGAAGTTGCAGAGGGAATTTAAGCTTTCAATATGGAACTGGCAAAAGAATATGCCTCTCTAGTTTCTTCCAAATATGAAAGACATTTGTCCTATGAATTGTGGTATTAGTTCAGTACTTTTAGGTTACTAAAATCAGAAGCACATTCAAGTTACCTCAAGTGGTGGGAATTTATTGCAAGTTAACACAAAAAGATTGCCTCAGCAGCTACGTACAAATGGTTCTTGGCAACAGACCAACTCATTGCTTGCCGAGATGTACTGGCAACTCTCAAGTTATGGTCTTCTTAATGTCCACTCAAGAGTGGGCTTCCATTCCTTTCTTTTCCAGTGATGGCCCACTCTTGGCCCATCTTCTCTTTGTTTCTACATGTCTCTATATAGGCTTGGCTTTTTACTTTTTATTTTTCTGGTATGATCTCTGCCATATCTACATATACACTCTCTCTGCTTTGACTATTCTTAAACTGCTTTATTTTAAATTTCTCCATGAGTGAAGATCTGCTTGAGTCACTATTTAACATGAAATGTTCTTACTGAGCAGTCTTTACACAAAACATCTCATAGCCTGCTTAACTCTTTTAGAAAAGATCTATAAATATCTTTGGGTCAGTTGAAGGTTTGAGTTTAATGGGTTGTGACCAGAACAGCAAGTTGAGAGAGTACAGAGCATAGTGTTGTAGGCAGAGGGAAATCACGTTGCCTCTTTCCATAGGGGAGGTCCATTCCAAGACAAACACTGAGAATCTCAAGTGTGTGTTCCTCGCCATTCTAGTTGCATAGAGCTGATGTGAAAAGAGAGATCATCATGGGTTGGATTGTCTTCAATTTATGAGTGGAAGTCAGGGAAAAAGGACAAATCATCTTTATTCAAATCATCCTGACTCTTCTGAGTATCTTAGAAAGAAATGTTCAGATTTTCAATCTAAATAATCTATAGAAATGACAATTTTTGCTTCTCCACTACGAGTTATAAAATGATAAAGTGGCCTCAGGCTTTAATGAATTATTCATTTTATAAATATATTTTTTCTAAATATAGGATATGATTTATGCAAAGAATATATATATAATATATATCTACATTATGAATCCTAATAATAAAATGTGTACCCACACATCTATCACTCCACTTAAGAAGTAAAGCAATATTTGGCATGAATAATTTATTCTTTAATCAAATTCCTGCTTAGTGATAGCCCCAGTGATAGCCATAGTGTGACCTGGGCTGTAGACATAGGTCCTACATAAGTATTTGTTGAGTTAATAAGAGTATGGATGTTCATTTGACAAAGAGTCAAACAGAATTTTACATTCCTCTCCCCTTGGCTTCCTTTCATCTTAATTTATAATTATAATTTCATAAACATTAAAGTATAGTAATATTTAAAATATTTGAGGTAAGTGTGAATTTGAAGAAAGATCATCAGGAAAGAGAACCATTTTCTTGCTCATTCAGGTTTAGATGTCCATTGTTCAGCTAGCATTTAATTTCTATTCCTAACCATTGATTAGTTTGCCCTAGCTAAGAATAATACTTAGATTTTGGAATTCTTTGGCTACTTAGAAATCAAGAGTATTATATCTCGTAAGAGAATTGCTGCTCTTAGAAGTCAGAAACATGTTAAAATATAGAAGGCCTTTGAAGCTGGTGGAAGATATGTAGAAGATAGGAGAAATAATATAGATAAAAAGACAAGGAAAACATTGTGAATCTAAGAAATTAAAGATAATATTGTAGCATAATGTTATGTAAAGTGAGAAACAATAATATATTTTATCATTAGGATGGCAGGATATTTGAAAAACCTTAAGAGCAAGTGCTGAAGTCTTGGCTGTAATACTAGCTAAGTTTCACAAGTTACATAAATGTTCTCTGCCTCAGTTTCTTCACCTTTATAAGGAACACAATAGTACCTAACATGAAGACCGTCTTCAGTACTGAGTGAAATACTCTGTGTGAATGGCTTAAATGAGTGTCTGACACACAGAACACACTCAATACATATCAGTTATTACTATCAACTTTCTGCGAATCTTTGGAAAATCATTTATTTTCTCTGGGTTTATTTTCTCTGAGTATCAATGTATAATTTTTTACACAATTTTGTTATAATTTCCTTTCATAACCTGCAAAGATGCTATGGAAATTAATGAGATGATTCCTGAGAGGAGAATATTATTCTGACTCTTTTGGGATGAAAGGGGTCTATGTTAGTCACAGCTTTATGATATACTTTTATATACTAAGGTTATAGATAATTTAAGTTAGATTGCATAATGAACTGATGTCCTAAAAGTATTTATTAATGATAATATTGCATAAAATATTACTGGATAATCATATTTTATTGAGGCAAAAGAAATCCTTCAGTTTTGATCACTACTATCCACTGAAGTAATGAACCACTCCACTGAAGCAATTAGACTCTGTTTGTGCTCAGGGTTATATCTAGGGTAAGTTTTCAGTATGTTTCAGGAGATTGTATATCCAAGACCTATTTCTTTCGGAGTGACTTTTTCTATGCAGCCCTGAACTTCTTGTATCGGCTCCAATAAAAGATGAGATCTAAGAATCTTTGAGCCTGTATTCTACAAAGACATTAACCCTTGAGAAGAGGGTATCAGGCAAAAATAATGAGTTGGTGTTGCAGGAACTTTGGAATTTATATACCTGAATTAGCAGGATTCTCCAGAGAAATAGAACCAATAGGACCAATAGGAGATACATATATATATATATACACACACAGAAAGAAATTTACTTTGAGGAATTAGCTCACATGATTATGGAGGCTAAAAAGTCCCACAATCTGCTGTCTGTGAGTTGGAGATCCAGGAAAGATGGTGGTGTAGTTACAGTCCAAGTTCAAATGCCTGAGAACCAAGACAACTGATGGTGTGACTTCTAGGCCAAGTCTGAAGGCCTGAGAATCAGGAGCAGCAACGGTGTAAGTCCCACTCCAAGGGCAAGAGAAGACTGATGTCACAGCTCAAACAGTCAGGGAGAGAGAGAGAGAGATCCTCTCTTTCTTCATTTTTTGCTGCATTCAGGCCCACAATGGATTGGGTGATGCCTACTCACATTGGGGAGGGCATTCTCCTTTACTCAGTCTACTGATTCAAATGATAATCGCTTCTAGAAACACCCTCACAGACACACCTAGAAATAATATTTAACCAGACACTTGGGCATCTTATGTTCCAGTTAAGTTGACACATAAAATTAACCATGACACTATCCAAGGATACCCTCCATAATTATAAAAAGGAGAAACAAAATAATTATTTATAGTTATGTGCTTTAAAACATGACAAAAATAATTTAAAGTATAAGAGATGTTTTAAAAGTACATTTTCAAATATAAAAGATATTATTTATGTCTATATTTATATAGATTTTTCTCTATATTTTTCCCATTTATTATATCTGAGATTTACATCTATTTACAATACTGGTAAACAGAAAAAAGTAAAACTTCTCTGAGAAAAGCAAAGGTATAGAAAATTTCTTTTTGTAAGCGACAGAAAAGGATGGCTTATGGGGTCAAAGAAAATTTCCAGGAGGCAAAATTTAACCTCTGCCATCTCTCACTTTCTCTCCAGTCGGCAACTTATACTACTAATGGGGTTTTTCATCGATTCTATAGCCACAGATAATAGACTCCTCATCTTCTCTTCCAAAAGTAGCTCTATTAGAGATCAAATGGAAGTTTGTAGATCAATACAATTTTCTACATACTCCTGGGAAAACGACAGCAGTAACAATAATAAAAGTAATAAAATGACAACCAAAAATCAAAGCCAGTTCAATATGCAAGTGCTGTGTATAGTCAGTCAGGAGCATCACTCTTGTATATGGACAAGTGCCTACGGAGGAGCAACTTGATGACCCGTACTAGATGTAAAGCCCCTGAAGTCCTCCCTTTGTCTGCTAAACTCTCTTCTACAAGGTGGATTTGGGGCTCAATTTTTCTAACACTTTGCCTACTCAGTGACATTCTGCCCCGAATTGAAGGAAATCACTTTTCACCCACTTCAGAAGACATATTCTCCTTTCCTACCATGGATTTTGTTTGTGGGATATCACCCAAGCAAATTACAACAAGAATGTCCTGCAGTGACAGAATGCCTGAGCTAGAAGAAACGTTAGCAACCACACAGTCCACGTTACAGATAAGGAAGCTGAAGTTCAAGGATATCCAGCTAGAGAATGAAAGACACAAGAATAGGTAGGTTTCCTGCCCCATAGTCCTCCTCCACCTCTCCACCCCATACACTTTGGAATTGCCCAAGCTGAACAAGTTATAATTGTCATAAAAATAAATATGAGAAGAGCCCTAGAAATTTGTCATTCCTCTTATTTTTCTTTCTAGAGGTTTTCAGATTTAGCAGCTTAAAAAGTAATACTTTATCTCTGTTTGAATGACTGTTACTATTATAAATATGTCCACTGAAATCAGAAATTGTGTTATTTAGATTTGGAACATTAGCGAAGATCCCTTAGATCTTAAACATAAATTATTTTCCTTGCAAATGAATAAATCCACATTATTTTACTTCAGGTATTTTTTTCTTTTCACATTAGGGGAATCTCACTCTACCAGCTATAGTTTATCCAGCCCATGTTATCTCCATGTGATGTCTTCAATCTTATGAATAAAATTCACCATCTCCACACTTATGCATAACTACTGACTGCATGTGAATTCAGGTAACTTAATAAATGTAATGTTTAAAACTACTATGTTATTTTCAGGTAAACCACAATTGAGAGCAAATCCTTTCTCACATGTTAACTGCTTTACTTGGAGATAAGAATTTTGGAATTTTATGAAGTTTGATATTCATTCATAACTCTGGTCTACTTGCTTTATCCCTATGATTTATAAGAAATTGATGGATTTCTTAATGTCCTCCAAGTCTGTATATATATTTTTGCTGTTAGCAAATGACATCAAATTCCAAGCAATGCAACTATAAAATAAAACCAAATGTGTTCAGAAATCTGAGAAGCTGACACATAGAGTTGAACTTAGTGCATTTCTGCTAAATCTTGTTAGAGAAGAGGTTCAAAAGAAAATGCAACATTTAGTTCAATGAGGAATTTTTTACATCTGAAACACAATTTACTGATTACAAACAAGATGGGCACTAGTAATCATTTCTTAATTGTTTAGTGAAATTTTATTCTTGAATGACAAGGAATATACAGTTCTCTCTTTGGTGGTAAACACCTTCCTCGTTTTTCCTGGGCACATAGTTTCTAAAATAATAGGACTACACATTGAACTTTAAAACTCCTATTCCATTAGGGAGACTTTGCTTTCAATCTTTGGCTCTTCTTCATTTTGATCACTAAAATTTTGGAACCAGAAAGCATGTTCAAATATAGTAAAATGCCTGTTTACAACCCAGGATTTTACACTTCAGATCAGCAAAGGCAGTTTCAAATTCTTTTGAGGTAAATTAGAAATGTTTCCACTACAAGCTTCTGGAAAATATTTTCCAGTTCAGATATTTTCATTTCAAAATGAAGATATTATTTTTCTTGAAAATAGCTCTACAGAAACTGCTAGGCTTTCTGTATCATAAATTCACCTGTGTCTGAGCTAATATTGATAAACTAGGAGGTAGGCAGATAAGTAGAACAGAAGTAGCATAAATCAAAAGATTAAGAAAATAAGTTTGAGTTACACGTAAAAGTAGAATATGCCAGGAATTTTCTAGAGACCTCTAACTTTTTAAAACGTGTACTAAATAGTCATTATGTGTTAATCTCTGGATTAAGCAGTGCATATTTAAGATTTTACTCTGAGATTATAGCTCAGAGGATATAGACAACAAACTATACAAAAAAAGACAAAGGCAAAGATACTATATTAAGAATAAACATAAAGGAGTTATAAGTGTCTTTCTAGAAATAATTTGACCATCCACCTGATATTCTTGAGAAAGTCTTAATTTATGCTTTTTGTTCTAGCATAATTATTAATTGTACTCTTTTTTCTCTCAAACTGCCCAGGTTTGGATGGCAGATGATATGATCAAATCAATCTTGATAAAAAATAGCAATTATCTAGATTAAGGAAAAAAAGAGGGGCATTCTAGGAAATTTTAAACCTAACTTCATATATGGCATGAAAATGTATGGTATCTCTGAGTTATTGAAAACAATCTGTCATACTGAAGCATAGATCGCAAGAAGGAGGCTAACAAGAAAAGAAAATGGAGAGACTGACATATTAGACCCTGAAACCTCTCTGCTCTGCTAAGGAATTTCTATTTTATCTCAAAGCCAATAGGAAGGGAAATAAATATTTAACCAATGGAACCATATAACTGGATTTGAATTGTAAAAAGAGATATAAGCCAAAAAATGAAGCCTGGAAGTTTGATATTATGGTCATTGTCAATAATTCAGGAAGGATATTATGAGAGCTTGAACCAAGGCAGTGACATTTAGGATTAAGAGGAGAAGATGCATTTAAATGATATCAAAGAGGTTGAATTACAAGTCAATAGTTTTCTTAAGTTCCGTACTTTAAAAAGGCATTATTATATTACAAAATTCATTGTCCTTTAAAATATCATAAGCGAAAAAGTAATGAAATATTTGAGTGGATCTTATGTCAAATACAATTGTAAATATATTTTCACCCAATATCAAGGCATCTAGACATATTAAGCAAATACTAATAGATCTGAAGGAAGAAATAGACAACAATATAACAAGACTGGGGAGTTCAATACTCCATTTTCAACAATGGATAGATTGTCCAGACAGAAAATCAATACGGAAACATTGGACTTGAGCTATACTTTAGACCAAGTGGATCTAATAGACATATACAGAACATGTCATTGAATAGCAGCAGAATTGTTCTTAAGTGCAGATGGAACATTCTCCAAGATAGATCATATATTGGGTTTTAAAATAAGCCTTAGCAACCTTGAGAAGATTGAAATCATACCAGGTATCTTCTGACCATAAGGGTATGAAACCAGAAATCAATAACAGGAAGAAGTCTGGAAAATTCAAAAATATGTGGAAATTAAACAACACACTCCTGAACAACCAACAGAAACCAAGAAAAATTCTAAAAGGAAATAAAAAATATCTTGAAACAAATGAAAATGGAAACACAACTTCCAAAACTTACAGGATGCAGTAAAAGCAGTTCCAACAGGAAAGTTTAAAGTGATAAACACCTACATAAAAAGAAAATAAAAAAGATCTCAAATAAACAACCTAACTTTACATCTCGATGAACTAGAAAAAGAAGAACAAATTAATCCCAGGGTTAGCGGAAGGAAGGAAACAACGAAGATCAATGAATAAAATTAAAAGACAACCTATAGAATGGAAGAAAATATTTGTAAATCGTATATCAGACAGGGAGACAATATCCAAAATATAAAGGAACTCATACAAATCAATATCAAAAAACAAACAATTCAATTAAAAAATGAGCAGGGGACCTGAATAGATATTTCTCCAAAGAAGACATACAAATGACCAACCGGTAAATGAAAAGATGCACAACGTCACTAATCTTTAGGAAAATGCAAATCAAAACCAGAATAGGATATCACCTCACATCTGTTAAAATGGCTATTATCAAAAACACAAGAGATAACAAACGTTGGTGAAGACGTGGAGAAAAAGGAGCCTTTGTGCACTGTTGGTGGGAATGTAAATTTTCACAGTCACCATGGGAAACAATATGGAGGTTCCCCCCAAAATTATAAATGGAACTACCATATGGTCCAATAATCCTTCTTCTTTATGTCTATTGGAAATGAAATCACTGTCTGGAGGGTTATCTGCACCTCCATATTCATCACAGCGTTACTCACAGTAGCCAAGACATGGAAATATCCTAAGTGTCCATCAGTGTGTGAATGGATAAAGAAAGTATGATTTTATATGTATATATATGTAATGAAATATTATTCATATATTAAAAAGAAGGAAATCCTGCTCTTTGCAACAACATGGATGGATTTTGAGGGCATCACGCTAAGTGAGATAAGTCAGACAGACACAGCCAGATACTACGTGATCTCACTTGTTTGTGGAATCTAAAAAAGTCAAACTCAGAGATACAGAAAGTAGAATGGTGGTTGCCATGGATGGGAGGGTGGAGGAAATGGGGAGATGTTGATTAAAGGGTATAAACTTCCAGTTATAATATGAATAAGTTTTGGTAAAATAATATACAGTATGGTGACTATAGTTAATACTGTACTATATACTCGAATGTAATAAAAAAAGATAAATGCTCTCAATGCCAAAAAAAGGTAATTATGTGAAGTGATGGAAGTTTTAACTAACCTTATTGTGGTAATCACTTTGCAATGTATACATGTATCAAATTATCATGCCATAAACCTTAAACTATTGTTGTATGTCAATTACATCTCAATAAAACTGGAAAAATAAGAATTTATAGTTTTGCTTCATGGAAATTAAACTAAGTTAAATGATAAGCACAGACAGGGAAACACTTGCAACTGAAAAAACCAAACCTAATACCCAGGTACAATTTTTAAATTACTGAAAATAAATAAGAAAAAGGCAAATAACAAGAATATTATGCCAATATTGCAAGACATTTCACTGGAGAGAAAATAACATAGGCAATGAACATAAAAATGTTTCCTCTAAGTAGTCACTAAGGAATTGCAAATTAAAACATGAATTGGTTCTAACCACTGAGAGAGAAAGGGATCATGTAAATGTATAAGAAAATGAGGGGAGTACGAGAAGATATTTGCTATCCTTGCATCCAACAAAAGACTCTTTCTTAAAACTCAAATCAACAACAACAACAACAAAATCAGACAATTCAATAACAAAAATGGGCTAAAGTTTTAGAAATGGTCACTAAGCATACGTAAAAGAGGTCAGCTTTACTAGTCCTTAGGGAAAAACTTGTCAAAACTATTAGATGTCACCACACCCCCACAGTGATATCTCAGATTTAAAAAGGCAGAAAATACCAAGTGCTGGCAAAGATATGAACAAATTGGTTGGATGATAAATTTGTAAAACCACTTTGGAAAAGTGTTTGACAATGTCTACTACAACTAAATATATCCATACCTTATGACACAGCAATTGTGTCACTAGGTATATTTTCAACAGAAACGCATACATATATTTACCAAAAAATTTGTACTGGAATGGTCACTGCAGCACTACTCACAAAACCTTGAACGGGAAACTACTCAACTAGCAATCAACAGTAGAATAGGTAAATCTATTGAGCTAGAGCAACATGATGGCCTACTATATAGCAATGAGAGTCAGTAAACTATGACTTCACACTGTGAATTATTTCAAAAACATAAGGTTGAGCAAAAGAAGGAAACAGATGGTTTAGTATTATACAATTCCATTCGTATAAAGTACAAAAAATAGGCAATACTAATTTATGTTTTTAGAAATTAGGATAGTGCTTACCCCCATTGGGAATGGCTAGTGAACTGGGAACATGATAAACAGTAAAAAGAACCAAAAACTTCCTCCTAATTAGTAACTAATTTACAATCATGCCCCTTTCTGAATTTGTATATTAGAATAAAAATGTTTTTTAAAAGAATAATGTTATTGACTTAGGTAGAATGTGAAGATATAGGTATTCTGATACATGCTGATGGGTATAGAAAAGGGCAAAGCCACATCAAAGGTCCATTTAGCAGCCTTATGAAAATTAAATATGTACACATCCTGCAACCCATTAGTTCTACTCTATCCTGAAGAATAGTTGCACCTATAGGAGGACTATACAAGAATATCCATTTCAGATTATTTTTTAAATTGTACATTAAAACCCTTTACACCTACTAATAGGTCTTGGCGAACTTAAATATGCTGTATGCATTCCATACATGAAATATACTTTGTAGCAATTCAAATAATTAATGAGACATATGGACATGGAAAATACTCTGTGATATTGTTATGGGAAGAATGTAGATATTTTTCTATAATAGCAACTATTATAAAAAAGTAAAAAAAGTTATTAAAATTGTAATTTTATGTCGTGTCACAATTTAATTGTATATTGAAATATAATAAGGTCATGCACCATATGACCTTTCGGTCAATGATGGACCGCATAGTACAATGGTGGTCTCATTAGACTATAATGGAGCTGAAAAATTCCTCTTGCCTAGCGATGTCATAGCTGTCCTCACATCGTAGCACAATGCATAACACACGTTTGTGGTGATGCTGGTGAAAGCTCCACGCATCTTATTGCCCCTGAAGATCTTCCAGTGGGACAAGATGTGGAGGTGGAAGACAGAAATACTGATGATCCTCATGCTGTGTAGGCCTAGACTAACGTGTGTGTTTGGTCTTAGTTTTCAAGAAAAAAATTTAAAAAGTTAAAAAACGTTTAAAAAGTTAAAAACAGAAAAAAGCTCATAGAATAAGGGTACAAAGAAAGAAAATATTTTTGTGCAGCTGTACAACGTGTTTGTGTTTTAAGGTAAGTTATTACAAAAGAGTCAAAAGTTTAAAAAATTAAGAATATTATAAAGTAAAAAAGTTACAGTAAGTTAAGGTTAATATACTACTGAAGAAGAAAAATATATTTTTATACCTTTAGTGTAGCCTAAGTGTGTGGTGTTTGCAAAGCACTCTTAGTGTACAATAATGACTTAAGCCTTCACACTCATTCTATACTCATTCACTCACTGAATCACCGAGGGCAACTTCTAGTCCTGCAACCTCCATTCACGGTAAGTGTTCTATACAAGTGTGCCATTTTTTATCTTTTTCTTTTTTTTTTAAGATTGGCCCTGAGCTAACCTCTGTTGCCACTCTCCCTCTTTTATTTTTCCTCCCAAAGCCCCAGTACATAGTTGTATACCCTAGTTGCAAGTCTTTCTAGCTTCTTCTGTGTGGGATGCCACCACAGCACGGCCTGATGAAGGGTGCATAGATCCATGCCCAGGATCCAAACCAGTGAACATCAGGCTGCTGAAGTGAAGCGTGTGAACTTAACCACTTGACCACAGGGCTAGCCCCCATTTTTTATCTTTTGTACTGTATTTTTACTGTACCTTTCTATGTTTAGATATGTTTAGATACACAAATACCATTGTTTTATAACTGCCTACAATATTCAGTGCAGCAACATGCTGTGCAGGTTTGTAACCTAAGAGCAATAGGCTATGTCATATAGCCCAGGTGTGTAGTAGGCTATACCACCTATGTCGTGCATGTGCACTCTATGATGTTCGCACAATGATGAAATTGCCTAACGGTGCGTTTCTCAGAATGTATCCCTGTTGTTAAGTGGCGCATCACTGCATAAATATATAAAACATATTCATTAGTTTATATTTGATCACACTTAATGCATTTATATTATACAATACTCATAATTATAATTTAAAAATTAAAACAGGCCAGTACTCTGTAATACATAGTGTTAAAAACACACGTGTACACTTACACAAACAGGTATATGTACACATACCTGTGATTATTAACATAAACATTATATATAAATATTATAAATATTTAATTAAAAACACATTGCTCCAGACAATACCTATTTAAAAAATTTGATTCTTAAATCTTACAGAAGACAAAACTATGATGTAAGACATTGAAAAAAATAAATGTATGAAATATTTCTTGTTTTCTACTGTGAACAAACCAACATATCCTTTTTGTTTTTACAGAAATAACAAGAGGCAATTTTGTTCAAAATAATTTGTCAAAAATTTCTGAGTAAAACACAGTCTATTAAAAAATGTAATATATAAATAGATATCTAGGGAAATAAAAACAGTGAGTAAGTGCAAGAGTAAAGAAAAGAATTATAATGAGCAAAAAATAAATCATGAAATGTGATGCAAATTTCAGAAAAAGTGTTTTTCATCTCTAAAAATTGTAAATGGGCTAAAATCACCTCTAAAATGGCAAAACCTTTAGGTTTGGATTAAAAGTTATGGACCAGCCTGGTGCATAGTAGTTAAGTTCATGTGCCTTGCTTCGGTGGCCCAGTGTTCGTGAGTTCAGATCCTGGGCACAGACCTATGCACCACTCAACAGGCCATGCTGTAGCAGCAGCCCATGTAAAGAATAGAGGAAGATTGCCAGGGATGGTAGCTCAGGGACAGTCTTCCTCAAGCAAGAGAAAAAAACAGAGGAAGATTAGTAACAGATGTCAGCTCAGGGCTGGTCTTCCTTACCAAAAAAAAAAAAAGGTTAATATCTGACGTTTGATATCTATAAAAGTTTTGCTTAAGCCAAAGTGAAGTAGAAAGTTTGATAATAAAAAGTAAAAGTTAGATGGATAGATCCATATAACTTTACATTTTATATTCATCAGGCATATATTATGATAATCATTTATATATAATGTATATTTGTGTTTATGTACATAAAAAAAAACAAGAAGCGGCCAACCCTGGTGCCCTAGTGGTTAAGCTCAGTGCACTCCACATTGGCAGCCTGGGTTTGATTCCAGGGCTTGGACCTACACTACTCTGTTAGGGGCTGTGCTGTGCTGGTGGCTCACATGCTGAAAAAAACAGAGGAAGATTGACACAGATATTAGCTCAGGGATAATCTTCCTCAGTAAAAAAAAAAAAAGAACAAGAAGGATAGTGACAAATTAATACGTCTGTAAGAATTAGTTCAAAAACGCTCATTGATACTGAGAACATATGCAAGTTTTATTAAGCAAAACAAAATACTTTAAGAAATATTATCATTTAAGAAATATTATATTATTCATGGGTCAAAGAAGACATACACATTCAAGTTACCAATTATTTATTAACTAGTAAGAAAAGAATCATACATATGAAAAGCTATAGTATATATTCAAGATGCTTTTATCAGCAAACACATAACATTAAATTCATGTCATTGTGAGTAAAAAAAAGGATGATTTCTTCACACATGCGGAGAAATCAGGTTTCATGTTTTTTGATAAGCACCATAACTTTATCACAAGCTGTATGACTTACTGGGATTTAACACGTACAAAAATGAAACCTGTTAAGAAAGAAGAAATATTTTTAAAAATATAAGTGAATTCTTTCCTCCTTTCTCCTTTGTTCTTTATATTTCATATTGTCCCTCTCCCTTCAATTTCTCGTTCCTTCCTGCTTTCCTCCCTCCTTCCCTTCCTTTCTTCCTTCCTTCCTCCCTCCTTTCCTTCCTTTGTGTGTAAATCTCCTTTCCTGAGTCTAGCTTATTTACGCAGGAGGAGATAAGCTGAGGACAGCGTGACAGGAGCTCCGTGTTCTCACCTGCCTCTCAGGAAATAGTCAATGCTCCCTCATGAACCCACAGCTTATCAGCTCAGGAAAAGTGATTACAAAATTGGGTTTCAGTTTATTAGCGATTTAACTTGCAAATTGCCTTTTTGCCTCCCTGGGATTCAGCCAAGGCTATTAGATGCAGAGTTGGACCATTCCCTCTTGCTACCCTCCTTAAGTTTTGACATTTCATTATACGCATCTTTAATTCTTTTTTTTTTTAACAAAGGAAATAGAGAAAGAAAATATCACTGAAATGTTGTTTGGGTTCTTTTTTTTTTTTTAATTATTTTATTTTTACATTCCTTGCTCAGATTCTTAAGAGAATCATTTCAGAGATTTTGAATGGATGCATTTGGAGGCCAGACATTAATGAGGATAAAAACATCCCTGGCATTATGAAAGCAGGCCTCCATATGTCTGACAAGAGCACAGCAAAGAATGCAAAGGTGGATATATAAGAAGTAAACAGGGATATGAAAACATAGAAGATCAAGAATTTAATCACAACTCAGTGCATCAAGTTGGAAGTGGCGTTTGAATTGTGCCTTGAAACTGATAGATCCAATGTAAAGTAACCATGGAGCAAGGCATACAAAACCTCTCTGAGCAGGGAGGCAGGGACAGCACAAGGAGAGGTGGCAGGGAGAACAAGGTCTTAAGAGTCAGAGCGATAGGAGTTAAGAATCCCGCTCTGGCACACCTGGGCTCTGTGACAAAGATTCCGTCCTGCGAATATAACAATGAATGTAACAGTGGTATCTAAATTACAGGAGTGTTAGGAAGATTATATGAGAAAATGGAATTTAAAATGCTTAGCATAGTTCCTGGGGCATAAGGAGCACTTGCTGGACTGAAGTTGTTATTCTTGTGGCAATTAAGAAAGTAGTGAGAACTTTGGTGTATTTGCACCAGAGTGTTGGGAAATTGGTGTGTTTAGAAACTTAAGATTGAGTCAAAGTGTGGAGGCCTTGAATATTTTATTTACTGGTTTAATTTTGAGCATAGTAATGGCATGGTCACATATGTATTTAAAAGGTAGTCATTGGGATTATCTGGCATGTTTAGAAGAAGGAAAAGATTAGTGACAAAAATCAGATAGGAAGGGTCTAAAAAAGCCTGGAAAATTTAGAAAAAACATAGAACAAAGTCAGTAAGTATGAGCAAGAGAATAGGTTTGTGGTAAGAAAAGTCTCTCAGTATTTAGGATGATAAGGATAGTAACATTTTCCTCTAATGTTCATTTAAAACTATTTCTTGAGCTCTTTTCGTGTTCCAACCACTGTTCCAGGAGCTGGTGACGCAGAAGAGGTGCAAATCCTCACACAGGCTACGCTCAATTAGGAGACAGCGTATTAGATGTACAGTCAATACATAAATAAATAACTTCAGACGTCGGAAACATACTGAAGATTTTAACAGAAACATTTTAAAGTGATAAATAGTGACAAAGATAAAAAAAGACAGGCTACTTTAGATAACCTGGACAGGTAAGCAGACTTATACACTTTATATGTGTAATTGAGGATAAGTTTTATAAAAATAAGGATTTAAACAATTTTTCCTTCAGTTTTACTAGTTTATAAACAATTCACTTCCTCTGCTAAAGGCCAGAACATGTTTCCAGAAGTTTGCAATTAAGGCACTGGGAACTGAGTAGAGAAAATATCACGTCATCTCCAACCCTGCTAAGATATTGTCTTACTTGCTCCAAATAAGTTCATGGACCAAGAATAAACAACGGCTTGTCTGTTTGGCATTAAATTTCCAAGGTTCTGCAATCTAAAATAGTCTAAGCCTGTTTCATGCTTCTGATTATTTAACACTTGAATATCAATCTTCCTTTCCTTCCTTCCTCTTCCATCCTTCCTTTTTCTTTCTCTCTCACCCTTTCTTTCTCTCTCTCTTCCTCTTTTCTTATTTTCCTTCTTTCTCTTTCTCTCTTCGTTTCTCTCTTTTTCTCCCTTCCTTCGTTCTGTCCTTCCTTCCTTCCCTCCTTCTAGCTATTAATTTCTCTTTAAGTAGGTCTTCACTGCTTCCCATAAGTTTTGATATGTTGTGTTTTCATTTCCATTTGCCTAGAAGTATTTTCTAATTCTCCTCATGATTTCTTCTTTGATCCACTGATTGTTTAAGAAAGTGTTTAATTCTCACGAATTTGTGAATTTTCCAGTTTTCTTTCTGTTATTGATTTCTAGCTTCATTCCATTTTTGTTGGAGAAGATACTTTGTATGACTTCATTCTTCTAAAATTCACTGAGACTTGTTTGTCACCTAACATATGATCCATCTTGGAGAACATCTCGTGTGCACTTGAGAAGAAGGAGTTCTGCTCTTGTGGGGAGCATTCTGTAAATGCCCATTACGTCTAGTTTGTTTATAATGTTGGTCAAGTCCTTTATTTCCTTATTGATCTTTTATGTAATGTTCTATTTATTATCGATAGTGCTATATTGAAGTCTCCAACCATCCTTGTAGATTTGTCTCTTTCTCCCTATATTTCTGCCATTTTTTTATGTTATATATTTTGGGATTCTATTGTTTGGTGCACATGGCTTTGTAAATACCTTGTATACACCAGTACTTTTGAATGTCCTAATTTCCCAAAGAATCTGCCCCAGCTTTTTCTCCTAGGCCTTTGGTGGTCTTCTGTATGTCTCAACCATAATCTTTTGCCCCAGGCATCTGTGGGTAGTTAGTTCTACTTGCAGCATTTTCCAGCTACATTCACTGCTTTGCTGGTCTGAGTTCTGATTTAGGCACAACAGATTTGAGCACTTGAACAGTCCTTCAGGGAGCTGAAGATAGTAAAGAACAAACTCAATAATTTGCAAATGAGATCTACTTTCCTCACTCTGGTACATGGAACTAGAGACCTGCACTGGGCACATGGGCAGCCTCTGGTTCAGGACTGCCACGGCTTAAGGGAGGCAGTGAGGCAAGGGCAAATTAAAACAAGGGAAACCTTTCCTAATGTTTCCAGGTTGCCTTTTACTTGATTCAGTATTCACTGGTTTTCATAAATCTTTGACTGTTTTCCAGAGTTCTCACAAAGTGAGTTCTGAAATTCTTTTTTTTTTTTTTGATATTTCTGTCAGAGTACAAGAGCTTAGAGCAACCTGCTCCATCGTTATGCTGTTGTCATTGCTCTGGAATCTGTGCTTTGATTAGGTCTGTAGTTGTTACAGCTGCCTACTAATGTTTGTGAAATGCCAAATACTGGATAAGAACCTTAGCTTAAAACAGAAATAAGGGTTTGCAACTCTTTCATTCATAAACTCCATGATCTTGGAAGGATTATTTAATCTCTCTGACTTAATTGTTTAGGGTATGTAATCTACAGTGTTATTTATAGACTATATTTAGGAAAAAATACAATCATAAAGTGCCTAAAAATAAAGTATCCAATAAATATTATTTCTCCTTTCTGTTTCTTCTCTATATTCTAAGACGACAAGCATTCATTTCTAATGCTTCTCTGCTCTTCTCTAGAGATGTCATCAAGAAATGTTTGAATAAGTTCATAACATTTGTTCAATAAGCAACCGGAAAGAATTGAAAGAAACCTTGTCTTAATTTTAGAAGATTAATTTTCCAATTCCTTCTTTCTTTTTTTCCTCCCCAAAGCCCCCAGGACATAGTTGTATATTTGAGTTGTTGGTCCTTCTAGTTGTGGCATGTGGGACCCCACCTCGACGTGGCCTGATGAGCGGTGCCGTGTCCACGCACAGGATCCAAACCAGCGAAACCCTGCGCCTCCGAAGCGGAGCACGTGAGCTTAACCACTAGGCGACGGGGCCAGCCCCTAATTCCTTCTTTCTTATATACTGGATATATGTCTTTGACCTACTGACTTAAGTTTTCTGGTCCTTCTCTCTTGTCTGTAAAAAAGAGGCTATTATATCTAAAGAACAGAGTTTTGGGGAAATTTTACAGAGAGGTAAATCTGCTTATCATAATACATAGTACAGAATACATTCACAATATTTTTAAAAATAAATGGATGAATCAATGCATGGATGATGCTGAAGCCTAATGGTACATGAAAAGAAATAGTTTATGAAGATAATGCCCAGCTGTTCCCACTTAGCAAATACCTACACAAAGGAATAAAGAAATGGAGATGACGAATAGTGAAGAACTGTTATTTCCTATTTTAGAATTATGTGGAATAGTAATTTTTAAGCAGTAAAGGAAGGAAAAGTCAATAAAGGTCTCAAAAAATAACCTTTAACAAGTCAATCAATGCATCTGCACATTTTCTGTGAAATGAAAATTAAGATAGTTTGCCAAGTGCGCATGAGATTTATTATGATATATACCACTCTCCACCCTGTGTTGAAAGGCATTGCCCCACAGAAGGATATGAATTATTTCTCACAACACATTTGAGCTCAGTGTTAAGAAAAATTGGTGACAAATATGTTATTCTTCTTTTATGAAAAGAATTAAGCACTTTATGCTTACGAATACACTGGGGTTATTTTGATGAAATTTCGCAATAGTTAAATTTCCCGTTTGGTCACAAATGGCATATGAAAACAGGCCATTAACTACATGAATTTTGTTCTCCCTGACTACCAGTGTCCCATGTTTCACAATTACTTAAATGTACTATGCAACTTACTATTTACAAAAAAGTGACTGGTAAGAATGTCTTGTGTATTCTGTCACCCAAATTAACTATCTATACTATCTATACTATGGATACAACCCCAGGACAAGGTGAACTAGAGTTGCTATAAACTGGTTATACAGATCCTTACTCACTGTTAATTTTCAGAGCAGAAGAGTTCCCTACAAAATGTAAAAACAGGAAATGTGTTTGCTATGTGTATATTCACCCAAGGCTCAATGAGGAGCATGTACCTATTTCTTTAGCAACAAACATATAGCCTTAAGAATAGCATTAGCATCAAGACACAATAGCAAGAAGAAAGGAGTATAAAGAGATTTTATGTGCAGATGGTGCCATACTATTTATCACTAAGCCACAAACAATTATCCTGGAAATATTGAGATTAATAGGCCCATTTAGTAAAAGAGCTAATTGTGAGAGGCATTGGGATAAATCTGAGCTATTTTCCATATCAAAAGTTTTCTCTAGGGCAACTGCATTTTCTACAGAGTTATAACCAAACCACCAATGCCAGAAAAATTTTTTCTACAATTTTAGGATCCTTTATTTCATGGGAATCCGATTACTCTGGGATTGTGGGGTTATATGCAGATAAATCTGGAAGGTGGCACTGTCTAAGGGATGCCAATTATCTGCAACATATCAGAAGTTCAGTTTCCTTCATACATCTGAATTCTCTCTCCTTTTTATACTTCAGAGCCTAACACAACCCAGCCTGTTTATAGTAGTGATTTTCAATTAATGAATATTCATGAACAGAGAACATTTGAAAGGCTTTGGATTTTTCCTATGCTGATAACTGGGGGATTTGATAGAGCTTCCTTAAGTCAACATGCAGTAAACAAAGCTAGGCCAAGAAGTTTTACGGCAAGAGAGTAGGCCATGAAGCTGCAGAGCAAAGCTGAATAACAGAGAAACAGGAGACTGAGTTCAGAAAACAGATTCTAGTCCCAGGTCCTTAGCTAGTTGCGTGATCCTGAACAAGTCAGTCATTGCCTCTGCCTCTTTTCTGTGAAATGGGATTAAAGATCCTGCAATCAGATGGGATCATATAAGAAGCACTTTATAAACAATAAAATATGAAAAAAAAGGTAAACATGTTCGCTTTGGTTGTTTCCTACAAATTGCATAATTACACTCATCCCACTCAAAAGCAAGTGTTGAACATCTTTCTGCTAAACATCTTGGGCTGGACTGTAAATTTTAGTCGAAAGACTACCATGTTAGAAGCCAGAACATTCTTAGAATCCTACTGAAAAGAAAGCATTTGCAATTTGTATTTATTTGACTACTTGTTACTAAGTTGTATTCTTTTTGAAAAACTCATAGAAAATAAAGCAGAGCAAACACTTCTTATTTTGAATGCCATAATTTTGCTCCTCACATGATATAGCAATATTACAGTTTGAAAACTTTAGTGGAAAGAATGATGGGAGAAAATTGAAATCATTAAGCTAAATGTCACCATGCGTAACTTAGGCTACCTATATAAATAACTGCCAGACTTAACTTTTTTGATTAGCTGTAGCTAGACGGAGAAGACATTCATGAACAACTAACAGCATATATAAACACTTAGAAGTGTATTTTCTTCTTTAGCATGAAGTAAGCTGGAGATGATAATAATAAGCATATTTTCTCATGGCTATATCTGATCAGGCAAATTCCTTTGCTTAATTAGGGTCTGTCCTTGAAAAAATTGGACTAAACTTGGAATGAATTAGATAAAATACTAAAAAAAAGTAAAGGAATATTTACTTCACTGGCAAGCCAGGTCCACAGCCAAGGAAGAAACTGTAATCATTTCAATTTGATACTTCTGTAAAGTGCAATAAATATATTACTAGTAAAATAAGATTTATAAAGAAGTGCCAAAAATAGCCTCATTTTTTGTTATTATTAGATTCAAAGACATGCTATTAATCTGTGAAAATGCTATACGAGTTTCTGAAATGTTTCCTCTAGATTCCGTACTTACATCCTCACTGGCATTAACAAACAGCCTGGGGCCAGCTATCAGGCTGCAGACCAGACTTTGAGCAGCTAATTTTTTTTCTGTAAAGGGAGGGAGAGTAAATATTTTAGGCTTTGTGTGCCACATGGTCTCTGTTATGACTACTAAATCTGGCTGTCATAACACGGAAGTAGCAGTTGACAAGGCATAAATAAACGGTCATAATTGTATGTTGCAATAAAACTTTACTTATAAAAACAAGCATTAGCCAGGACTTGGCCTATGGGCTATAGTTTTCTATCTGCTTGAAGCTATGACATCCATGGTATCTGTCAATATAATACACAACAGAAAATTCTAAAACATTGACATAAGAGATTATCGATACAAATTCCAAGGATAGTTGGAAACTTCTATCTGGATTAATGGAATGGGGTGGAATAAGGTGAGGGAAACAGATAACTGAAGGAGTCAAGGCCTAATTTAGGGCAAAGCACATTGAAAAGTGGGAGGCAAAAGCATGGTGTCTCATCCAAAGAAAGAATAGTCTCCGTGGCCAGATACAGGTGGGATCTGTGTGCCATATGGTGGTTAAGAACTAATGCTCTGAAGCCAGACTGCTCTGGGTACAAATCCTGACTTCGCTATTTATTAACCCATTAAAAAAAGAGAAGTAATGATCTTGGGGAAGTTTCTCCTCCTCCTTAAGCCTTTATTCTCATAGTAAGATGGAAAAGTAAACTACTCAAAGGATTGTTGAGATAATTAAATGAAATGTGTGCATTGCATTTAGCACTCTCCCTGACATAGTAGGCATTCAAAAATGTTGGTTGTTATTCGTTTCAGGGTAAATCTTGCCTATGAGAGATTAAGCTGTAATTTTTTTTTATGGACACTTTTGGTGTGCTATAGTTAAGATGGTACTTTAAAGTATCAAGCTGTGAGGAAACAAGGAAATTTTGTACAGAAGTAGCATCCTGCTGTTAATCATGAGACCTGATTATAATCCAAAAGAGTTGCCACAGTTTGTTCAACTTTTCTTCAGTCTCTT
Organism: Equus quagga; assembly: GCF_021613505.1. Taxonomy (NCBI): domain Eukaryota; kingdom Metazoa; phylum Chordata; class Mammalia; order Perissodactyla; family Equidae; genus Equus; species Equus quagga. The sequence continues at coordinate 96,011,102 of NC_060271.1, forward strand.
AATTTTTAATAGGGGGATACACTCAATCAAATATTTCTTTCCTTCGCAGTGTAGACTTGTGTGGTAAAAGGAGCACTGGGTTAAGACATAGCATTAGCTTCCAGTACTTTCTTTGCCACTGACTAGCTATGAAGTCAAATATGAGTTGCTTAAACATTCCAGGTATCATTTCCTAATCTATTAAAATGAAGCTTCCAATTGATGACCTATAAGACCTCATAAAAGAAATTACCTTGTATCAGATTTATCTTTACTGGTAATTCTCTGTTTGAATATGTAACTGTTGACCCTTTAAACTATGGTACTTTCTCTGCCAAGGATAACCAGGATTTACAATGTCTCATTTTGCTTTCAGCTGAGGAGATCATATTTAGAAAGATCTACATTATCAGGAAAAAAAAGGAATTATGCTTTCGTATAATCTGAGCTTCCAGTTGGAGTGATAGCGCCTAAACTACTTAAGGCATGCAGATAGAATAACAAATAGAGCAATTATTAATGCCTAGTGAGAAAAAAGAATAGTCTAGAAGATCAGCCTGAAAGGTAATATTCCATAGCAACAGAGTAGAGAGTGGAGTCTTCTGGTCAGAAGAGGCTGTAGGATTAGTGACTTTGGAAAGAAAAACAGAAAGTTTTTGATCCTCTTCTAACAATATCTATTACTAAGGCAGATTTTGTTTTAACTTTTTTTATCTCCATCAAAATAACTAGGTAAGTATATAAATAGATAGATAGACAGATAGATAGATAGACAAACAGAGATAGATAGATGATAGATAAAAACTTTGTCACAGGAAGGTGGAGAATGAATAATATTTATTCAATTTGGACCCTTAAGTTAAATTTTTTGTAAGGTGGGTAAGATCTTGTCACTACCTTCAAAAAGCAGTAATCAATAAAGTGTCTCTTTGGTAACCCAACAAATATTTATTAGCAGAACCAAAAATCCATTCCGACTTCCATCACTTAGTGATACTTTTGAACTTGTTGACTGAATCTGCTGCTGCTTTAAAAATTGCACAAAATGTATAAATATAGCAGTCATAATTATAGAATAACTACAGAAAAATATAAAGCTATCATAAAAATAACTTATGATTACACCACCATGAAGTGATCATTCTTAATATGAGAGATTCAGATACTTTTTAAAAATGCTTTTCTTGTAAAAATATAGGAATGACAATAATAGTGCAAATATTTTTTGATATCTTAATTAGTTTAACATTCTGTCTTCAGAATTTTCTCATATTCTTAGCTGTTTTGAGACTGCCTACACATGATCTCATCAAAGTGCTTGACAAAATGAATATAGCTAGTCGCTACATAATGTATATTATGTTGCGTTTGACGTTTACTATTCCAAATAATGGTTAGATAAACATGATTTTGTATGTATATTTGTACCTGTCAGTATTTCTTTAGGATAATTCTTGGAAATGAAATTACTATTTCAAAGTCTTTGAATATTGTTAAAGAGTTTTGTATGTGTATTGCCTAACTTATGTTGAGAACGATTGTGCTTAAAATATTTTCTTGAAATAAAGTATTATTGTTCGCTTCTACCAGTAACTTATCTGTATGCATGGATCTTTATATTTCTACCAATGTAGGACAGTATAATATTTTAAAGTTTTGGGTAGAATATTTCACAATTGCTTATTATATAGTCTTTCCCTTATTCCCATATATTTTTTTTTGGTTGTTGTTGCTCTAGAACACAGGATTCATTTATTTTTTTATGACTATAATGATTATAAAATATCTTCTTTCTCTGTAGAATTGAAAATCATGTTATGAGACATGTAATCTATTCTCTCTTTTCTTAGTGTTCCACACTCTTTTAAAGATTACTTGTTACCCAGTATGTCATCAATAAATATTTATTTAACCAATAAATGAATAAGTTAATTGATATTTACCAGTTAAGGTGAGTATGAATGGATATATTTAGGTCTTATTTCTGGAATGTGAAATGTTAATTATTTTTAAGAGTTTTTTCTTAATCTTGAGATTCAGCAACAACTGATTTATTTGATGTACAGTTTTCATAGTAGATAAACTTCTTTCTCTTTCTACCAATTAGGCAAATGTCAACTAGCTTAGTACCATTGTGTTGTCTGTAACGTATTTTCTATCCTTTTAAAAGCTAATATGGGGTCATGAAAAAGTAGCTGCATCAGACTGATCTTTCAACCCCCAAAATTACAAAAGCTGGACAAAACAAATCAAACAACTTTTGTCAACAGTAGAAAGCACCAGCCATCCATGCAAAGGAAGCACACAAGGGAAACTCATATTCACATTGAAATTCTCCTTAAGGGAACTTTCTAAATCATTGCTTATAGAAAGTGATGGTTTTATTGGTCAGAGGAAATAAAGAGAGTTGACTTGTCAAGACAGCTGGAATTTGAGATAGAGGAGAGAGTAGCGGAGAAAAATCCTTGAAAATATGTATAAAAATTCTCTCACATCCTTGGCTGACTCCCTTTTCTCTAGTAGTCTCACACGTTATGGGCACTTCAGTCTCCTCAGACTGTAATCCATTTCTTCTCTACTCTGTGAGACTTCTGGGGTTTGTTTGGCTTCTTGTGCTGTTTGTTGTAGTCTGGAACTACTTCCCGAAAGCAAACTGTCTGTTGCCATTATACAGTTGATCTCAGTTCTTTTCCTTCTCTAGGGGATCACAGCCCTGCGCTGTCTGTTAGCCAATAACTGAAAACCATTGTTTGATATAGTTTTCTGGTTTCCAGTTGTTTAAGATGGGAGAGTAAGTCCAATGCCTGTTAATCCTCATGGTCTACAGTGGGAGTCTCTACACATTTACTTTCACAATCCCAGTGAGGCGTTATGAGATACCAAGTGCTACTAAACTTGTTTCCTAGTGATATAGTTGTGTTTTTGTTTTCTTTTGGTTAATTTTCTGGTTTTTGTTGGTTTGATTCTTTGTTTTTCCCTACCTATATGATCCGATAAATACACCTATTGTAGAGCTACGCCATCAATATTTACTGACCTGAGTAAGGTTTTTAGTAATTCACCTTCTTTCATCTTTCTCTTTGTTCTTTGGCCAAGGGAAAGCTAGAGAATCATCACTGTCTGCTAAAATGACTGTGGACTTGGTTGACACGACCCTGTTGGATCTGAAGCCACTTACTAACTCTGGGATCATAGTGAATCTGTGTAACTCTTCTGAGACTCAGTTTCTTCAGCTACAAAATGGGGATACAAATACTTATTTTGAAATATTCCTTGTTTGAAACAATGAATGAGTTACATGAAATGTGGTATCTGGCATATATTTCATATAAAAAATATGAGACATGGAAATCTATATGCTATATAAAAGAATAGAGGAAAAAACTCATATAGGAAGAGTGTGAAATAGAGAAAACACCACAGAATTTATGTGTACGAGGGCACTAATCAGTAAGTCCCTTCTTGGAAAATTTATTTGACCTTTATAAACCTCACTTTTCTCATTTTTATAATGAAATGGTTTAAGTTGGTAATTCTGAAAGTTATTTATAAAAATTTATATGATCTAGGCCTATTTAATACCACATCTTAACAAACTGAGCTAACTGGTCACATATAAAGCTCATTTTTTGCTTATTTTTCTTTTCTTTTTTTTAATATTAAGCACCAGCCAGGAGATTTTTGTGATTACTTGTTATCACAAAAAGAGATTATTGGGGATCTGGACCAGTGGCTAAGTTCACGTGATCTGCTTTGGAGGCCCCCGTTTTGAACATTTGGATCCCAGGCACAGACCTACACACTGCTCCTTAAACCATGCTGTGGCGGTATCCCATATACAAAATAGTGGAAGGTTGGCACAGATATCAGCTCAGGCACAATCTTCCTCAAGCAAAAAGAGGAAGATGGGGAACAGTTGTTATCTCAGGGCCAATCTTCCTCACCAAAAAAAAAAGAAGAAGAAGAGGTGATTGTATTATTGTATGTTTGTATCTTGTATTTTTGATCAAATACTTCTCTGTTTTTGAGTCATACCATGTAAAACATTCTATTAGTCTGCCTCATTTTATCTCATAAATCATCTGTAAGGCTTTTTACTTTTTGCTGAGGAAGACTAGCCCTGAGCTAACATCTGTGCCAATCTTCCTCTATTTTATATGTGGGTTGCCATCATAGCATGGCTGATGAGTGGTGTAGGTTCCTACCTGGTATCCGAGCCTACAAACCTGGGCTGCTGAAACAGAGCACATCGAACTTAACCAATAGACCACGGGGCCAGCACTGTAAGGCATTTCTTTGTGCTTATTTATCTCTATAACTTTCCCTGTGTGGGGTGTCTGTGCTAGGACATTATTTAATAAATTTCCCCCAATATTTCCAGTATGGAAACACAAAGGTCCTGGAGATGTCTCTTTAACGGTTCAAAATAGAAATTAATGAGGTTGCGGAAACTTATCTGAAGTTAAATTCTTGTTTTTCACAGCACTTAACCAGAGGAAATTGTAAAGCTACATGGGAGGTAGGAAAAAGCTAATAAAAACAAAGACCACCTACATTTTTGTTACTTCAAAAATGTAGATGCTACGCCTGCAATGTTTATTGTTTTCTGATGATGTCTGTGCACTACTGAGATCTTGAAAGCTGATAACGAGAATGTCCACATATACAAAAAAAAAATTAAAACAAACACCAAAACTTTGTATTTCAATATTACCCATCATTTTGCAATTATATTATCACTCAAGAGACTGTGCCCTTTCTTCCCCCAGTGCCTCCATCTAACGTATAATTGTCTTGTGCTCAATTTCTTCTTCACCAGCCTGGCCAAGATAGAGGTCAGGATACTGATCTGAGGAGCCTGAGCAAGCAGAGGGAGGAGCAGGCCTAGTCTTCCTGTAGAGGCTGGAGCAATCTGAGAGTCAATGACCAATGTGAGACTGGAACCACAAGCACCTGGGCCAGTACGCAGCATTTTAAAAGTGCTAGACAGCACTGGTCCAAGGTAACCTGTTAACAACTATGGAGAACTAAAGAGAGTTAGGGTGAAGGGGAGGAAAAAAATTCCTGAATCCCAGGACAGTACCACAGATACTTTTTATCAAGCATTTTTAATTTTTTAACATAAGCTTTGAATTTTAATAAAATACCATAATTCCTCTCATTACATCTGACGTAATTATAGTACAAAGTTTTATATCACTATTTTGATATGGAAAACATAATTCTTTGCAATTCCGTTTCATCCTTTTTAGTATCTACATAGGACGAAGTGAAATGCAGATGTGAGAGGATCTGTTATTTTTACCTGTCATCTGCATTTATAGAATTAAATAATATTCAAACACAAATCAATAATAGAAAGAGAAATCTTTGAAAGAGTGCAATTTTTGAAAAAGAGATATAATCCAATTGAGAAATATACAAAAGATCTAAATCGATATTTCTTGAAAAGAAGATCTACAAATGGCCAATAAGCATATGACAACTCCATATTATCAGTCTTTAAGGAAATGCAAATCAAAAGCACAATAAGATACCACTTCATGCCTACTAGCATGGCCGCGCTATAATAATAATAATAATAATAATAATAAAAAGACTGGCAATTACAGCTGTTGGTGAAAATGTGGAAAAATTATATCTCTTATACACTGGTAGGAACGTAATTGGTGCAGCTGCTTAAGAAAACAGTTTGGCTATTCCTCAAAAGTAAAACCAAGAGTTATCATTTGACTCAGCAATTCCACTCCTAGGTTTATGACTTTAGACAGCAATAAAGTTCCTCTCAGCTTGACTAAAGTTTAGACTGGTTTCTTCCTGACTATAGGCCACTGACCTCCCTTTCTTAGAGCGTTTACTTTATAATTGCAATTTTTTTCTCTTTTCCTTTGAGATGTAAATCTTCAGCCAGTCTCTTGCCAGTTTTAGAATCCAAGGACCTGGGAGCCATTCCTCTAAATCTAAGGAGATAGTGGCCCTCTCTCTCAGTCACTGTAGGAGAGTGAAAGCCTTGCTTTCATAAGAGACAATTAACAAACAAAGATGGCCTAATCGCACTGACCAACCTCCCCCACAGTTTCCTCCAGTACTTTTCCATTAGCTCACTCCCACATTTAAAACTCTTCTCATCTGTTGTTTCAGCAGAACTGAGTTGAACCTCTCTCCTCTTCTGCAACAGTCTTGAGTAAAGTCTTCCTTGCCTACTTAACTCCATCAGGTACAATTTTTCTTTAACACATATACCCAAAAGAAATAGAAAGATGCATCCACACAAAAAGTTATACATGAATGTTCATAGCAGTTTTATTTATAATAGTCAAAGAATGGAAACAGTCAAGATGTCTATCAACTGATGAACAGATACATCTAATGGGAAATATCCATACAATGGAAATTTATTTGACAAAAAAAAAAAGAATATGTGCAACAACGTGAGTGAGCCTGAAAATATGTGAAGTAAAAGAAGCTAGTTACAAAAGATCACACATTGTGTTATTCCGTCCACATGAGGTGTCCAGAATAGGCAAAGTGTCCAGAATAGAGAAAGCAGATTGTTGGTTACTTAAAGTTAGGGAGCTGAGAGGTAAGGGGGAAGTGACAGCTAACTGGCACAAGTTTTCTTTTAAGGAGGATGAAAATATTTCAAAATTAGAGTATGGCAGTGGCTGCGCAACACTGTAAACACTAAAAAGCATTGAATTGTGCATTTGAAATGGGTGAATTATATGGTATGTGAGTTGTAACTTAAAGCTGTTTCTTTTTTAAAAAGTTCTTCCCAACGCTGACATTCTCTGTGCCTTAGACTTTTTTCTTTATTATCTAATATATCATATATGTATTTCTTCATTTGTCTGTTGTCTGACTTCCCACCAGATTGAAAAGTCTATGTAAGCAGAGTTTTTGTTTGTCTGTTTTATTTAACATTTCTTAGTCTTAAGAATTTCTGGCACACAGTAGAGTAGATATGTTAGTCTGGGAAAAGCAGAGGCAGAAACAAGCTTTTGTGAGTGGTAGTTTATCCTGGGAAATATTCCTATGGCACAGGAGTGGGGAACTGAGAAAATGAAACAGTGAAAGAGGAAAGCCAATAAAATGATGACTTCCAGTGCTGTTCTCCACTGCGGAAAATGACACTCAATGCAATTGGGACCTCTAGGGAGATTTATATATGAAGTCCATAAATACTGCCCACAAAAAGAACAAAAACACTCTTAGCTCCCATAATGTAAGAGCTATCCCATTAGGATGTTCACTGCCCTGAGCTTTCAGTAAAGCGTACATAAGTGCAAAGTGGGTTTGTGCAGGTTTCCCTGTCATAGAGTTAGAAAAGCCCAGGACAAGAAAGCAAGAAAGAGCAATTTTGGTGAGGCAAAGCGCAAATTAGGCTACTTCTGCATGAATCTGCTTGTCTCAGCAATGGCTGGAGTAAGGGTTAGGCAGAGAGGGTGTGAGGTAGGGCAAAATAAGTGTCCAACATACTAATCAGACTTGATGGATACAATCCAATTGAGAAATATACAAAAGATCTAAATCGATATTTCTTGAAAAGAAGATGTACAAATGGCCAATAAGCGTATGACAACTCCATATTATCAGTCTTTAAGGAAATGCAAATCAAAAGCGCAATAAGATACCACTTCATACCTACTAGCATGGCTGACCCCATGGGTTCCCCTGACCCCGTTCAAAAGAATATGGTCAATAATACTAGAAGAACCTAAAATATCCACTGGGGTCCTGAATCACTCCCCTTAGTATTTCCCCTCATTTCACCGTTCCAAAGAACTCATGTTCCTTGCTTTTATTTTCCCTGGCTCTACAACTACCAAGTGTTTCCACACCTCAGCTTCTGATTCTTTCCTAAGGCCTCCTTTATCTGACTGTTTGTACAAACAAATTAATTTCCTTCAAATTTCAGAACACCCTCTAAAAAGACATCCCAAAAAAGGCCCAGTGTAAAGACAATCCAATGTATAATTATAGACCCTGAAAGGTTTCATGCATTCTGATACCGTTAGCTAACAAGCCAAACAAAACTAGACAGTTTTTGGTGAATGGGAGCATATTTTCCATATAGTGGAACACTTAGGCTGTAGTCAAAACTCTATTGAATGTACATCGAATGTTGAGAACATAGGTGAAATCTTCCATCCTACCTTAATAATCCATTTCTAATATAAAATAATAAGCTACTTTCTATTTCTTAGTTCAGAAGTCTACACATTTGTAGGAACCTAAGTGGGAATAATGCCCCACTAACCCCTTTGTCTCTTGCCAAGGGTGTCCTGGGATCATGGGATGAAGTGACCCACATGGAGTAAAGATCTGGTCTGTAAAGAAGAGCCATGAGTGCCTCTGCCTTTGGGAAACCTAAAAGCCACATCTCAATCGGTAAACTTCCATTCTAACCATGACGTCATCTGGACCCGATATCTGAGTTCCCAGTAGTTTTTACTCTACCATACAGACAAGACATTTGCCAATGTTTGCATTAGAGACAATATAAAGTCTTTCCAGAAGATTTTTCAAATAGCAAAACTGATTGCAATCTTCCACAATTGCCCTCTTTGGCAGGGCTGGGGGAGTTAACCCTGGCTCCTGAACACTACTCTTTGATTACATAGGCTGATGTGATGGTCTCCTTAGGCTGATAAAAACATCCTAGTTAACACTGTAATAGTTTTCCTCTTCCCACACATTTGTGCACACACACATCATGATGATAACAGATAGGCGTGTGCTTCTTTTCCTTCCAGATGATGAATACTAGGACCACATATCTCATAGTTGGTCTGTGTTTTGTTGAAAATTAATTACTTCCTCATAGTTGTAAGACACCAGCAAATATATTATTCTAAGATTTGAAAGTTTTCTAGATTGCAGGTGTAATTTTTTCCCTAAAAAAGACATATAATCCTCCATGATTATCTATGATACAGCAAGAGTCCATGCAGAACATCTCTCACACCACTATTACTTTGATGTATTTTCTAAGGTACTTGTCAAATAACTGAAATATGTTTAATAATATAGTGGCTATATCACAAATCATGTGTTTGACTTTATTTACCTAGTATGTTGGAATTTATATAAGAAAATACATTTTAATCTCAACAACTTTTTTCCAGAGACTAATACAAGTTTTCATATGCTTCATATCAAATCTTCATAATCAATAAATCAAACTATTAGTAAACTATAAGTTCCACTCTTATCCAAAATCCATTTTGTATTGTCTGATATGAGCAATGGTGATGTTGGCTGAGATGTTTCAAATTCGGATATACTCATCCACTAAGGCACAGGCTAATGAAGTGTATGTACAAGGAGTGTGTTTGATCCTTAAGGAAGGAAGGCACTGTGATGTGTCCCAGGCTTAGGAAACTAATCAGTTTCTTTCTGACAGTTCCAGGTAAATTGCAGACAACTATCATCTCCCAACTTGACCAATAGCATATGGGTAAGAATGTGTTCCCACCTACTTTCTCTTGTTGTAGAAATAAAATCCTTTCACTTATTATCAGTCTTCATTTTTTTCTTTTTATCTGTTTGCTAGCTGTGGAGTTACATCGGTATCCTTTCATTCATACTGTGTTTTTTGTGTAATTTGGTGCCAGGCATAGTGATTCCTTACCCTTCTATAGTTCTGGAATGAGGGGTATGCTCCAATCTCTTAGAATGGCAAGATTACATATATCAAACATCAGGACTGATTAATAACATGACATGTAGCCAAGCATCCACATTACAAATTCTCTATCCAGCATCTGGGATCACCAAGGAATTCAGTACCTTCCTACTACAGATGTAGTTATAAATAGTCCTTCAAGGAAGGCAGACGCCTCAAATAACCACTGCTTTTGAATCACAGTGAGTGCTCCAAGGTGACTGGGTAAAAATATTCCAATTAGAGTCAACATGTTTCTGACACATCCTCATTTATGCTATGCATGAGGCAGGCATTTCTGTATCTCCCTACATGCTTTCATGCTCACAGGTTTTATGCAGGGCTAGTTCCAATGAAACAACCATTGGTGTCAGTGTTCCTGAAGCACCAAGTGATGTCTCTTCTGAGCTCATAGCTTGCAGAGTCCCAGGAACAATCACTCCAGATCCTTTCTGCTCTGGCAGCCAATTTCCAGAACAATAAAGTAGACACAATGCTATTTTTTCCAGAGACTTTCAAATAGACAATCTCAAAAACTTAGCCATTATAGCTAGTGCTTTTAAGGGAAAAGAAGAAACTGCAAAGAGTTTTGAAAACTCTCTCCCAATGCTCCCGAGGCAAACTCTAAGGCTTACATCAGTAACGGTCGTTGTGAAACACTCACTGGCTGAAATTGTCTTGGGATGTTTGTGTGAATGATACACGATAAGCATGATCAGGATTAGCAGTACCTTTCTAGGCTTAGCATGCACAAGGCAGATGGCCCTTCTGGTCTCAGTGTTTTTGCAATGTCCAACAGGCTAAGTGTTCTATATAACTTGCTCAATATTAACCTTGAAAGGAAACAATACTAACCTTCCCTTTTGTTGGTACCCATTCAGTGTCTACACAGGTCCATCCAGCAATAAAGTAGACATATGTCCCTTATACCTTCCTCATCGTTCACTAGGGTGTGCCTTGTGGTCATTGGATTTATGTGACCCCTGCATACTAGAGTCCACAGGAAAGAGTGGCTCTAAGTATCCCTTATCTAAGGCTTTTATCCACTTCAAATGAAGGCAGGTGTGCTTGCTATTAACATCTTAACCAAAAAATCAGCACGTTATATACCAGTTTACCCAGACTCAATTTTAAGCTCCCAAATAAGAATTGTGAATGACACATCAAGTTCTAAGAACTTCCCTATCCTACACTTGCAAGTAACTGAAGGATTCTCTAGTCTGGGAGCTTCCCTAGTAGCCGTACAGACAAGGCCTTCCTTCAGATCCTAAGAGAGAGGAGGCGCTTGTGATTCCTGTCTATATTCAAAGTGACTAGGGAACATGCAGGGGCTGGGATGAACCTTCAAAGTCAATAGCTGTTGAAAGTTTAGCTAAACTACTGCATGATATTGCTGCCTAGACATCCATTTTGTGTGGTCAAGTGGCCCTTGGGGGCCTTGAACTGACACTGACCCCTCCTGTAAGCATGTTTCCTAGATAACAGTCCACAGAGTCTAAGTAAATGTGAGTTCCTGATATGACTCCCCCAATCATCCTTGTGGGAGGTACACTCTCCTCCGCTCCCAGGGCCTTCCCCTTGTGCACCCCTCAGATAAGATCCCCTCAAAGCTTACCAAAACCAAGCTCTTTTTGGTTTAAATTGACCAATCCAGGCTTGGCCCTGGGAACCTCCAAGGACTCCACCCACTGGCCCATACTAAGGGCATGTGTTCCAGGTCCTATTATGGCTCTCTCTGCTTGCATCCAGCCTTGACCTCCTTGTGTGACCCCTTGAGGCTTGCCATGTACTTGTGAGTAATAAACTTCTCTATTTCAATTCCCTTGTGGTTTTTGTTGAAAAGTGGTTCACCATCTGACACCCCGGGGGATCTACTTAACAAATGTTAATTTAAGAAATTTACAACACCAGCTGCAAGGACTTGTGCTTGGAGTCTGGATAAAGATTGTGTTTAACTTGGGGGACTGAAGGGAGTATAATCAAGGAGGTGAATTCAAATATTGGTCAACGAAGGGAACCTGGTATGAGAAATAAGGAACTAAAGCAAGGGAGGGGTTTCACAGGTCAAATGGAATTTTAAGAAGTGTATATAGGTATAAACAAGCGAAAAGGATATGAAGTCTAGAGGCACAAAAGAACTTAGTAGAGAAAAGGTCAGGATTTTGGCCTCCAGACCTTGAACATGGTAGGGTACTGGTGGCTGCTTGTGATGCTGACTGCCTGGAATGGGAGACCAACCTGCTGATTTAAAGGAGCTATACATTCATTGTTCCTGCGTTTTATTATTTTCTTACCTACCTGGTGATTATCCATTGTCACTGATTACAGAGCTTCTCTCTTTATTTCCTAGGAAGGGTGGTTGTTTTAATGGGACAAGTTGGTAATGTCTGGAAACATTCTTGATTGTCACAACTGGACTGGAGTGTGCTACTGGAATTTAGTGGTTAGAGGCGAGGGATGCTGCTAAACAGGCTATAATGCACAGGAAAGCCCCCTACAACAAATAATTATCCACCCCAAGTGTCAATAGAGCCAAGGTGGAGAAACACTGTTCTAACCACAATAAATATGGAGATTTGTCCATCAACGATCTTTGTAGGTATCTGAGAGCAGAAACAATAAACGGGATAATAATAGTTCTCATATTTTATTAAACATCAAAATTAAACATGGAATTCTGAGAACAAGTGATGCTAGTCCCACTGAATCAGAATTTTAGTGAATATACTTTTATATTTTAAAGGACTAAATAGTTGCTTCCATTAGGAACCATGCTTGAGAATAACTACAGTATCGCCTCTGTTCCTCACTTATCAGAGAAAAAGGATTTTGTTTTCTTATTCTGTTTATTCTCAGGAAGAGTTCTTATTGAACTGTTTGTTAAATTCTGCCCCCAAGAATGTATGGAAAAATAAAATAGAAAAATGCATTCCCTATCAAAATTTGGTATCTGCACACATGAATTGAGGGATCAAGATAATGATTCCAATTATTAAAGTAATAGATATCATAGGAATTGTTGACCTGGTTATAGTATGCTGTTACTGAGGGTTCAAAGGTTTCTATTTCCAACGGGCTTACATTGATTGTCACAGTGATAACAACTAAGAAAACATTTTTCAACTCCTATCAATATTAAGCCTCATTCTTATTGCCTCTGCTATGTTTTTTATGAAAATAGTGCTCTAACTCAAGTAGCTGAGAAAAAAATAACATAAATATTTCTTTTTCTCATGAAAACTTTTTAATGAAATCAATCTCATTGCTTTTCTGACTGAAAATTGTACGTGTACTTTTTTTGAAAACTAAATCAGATAATACATAAGAATATAAAGATAAAAGTGAATAGTCACTAAATCACTTTACCCTAAGTTAAGAATTGCAACTATTTTTTAAATATCTTTCAATATTTCTTATATGTACACAAAAATACATTAACAACATTTCCTCAATTTAAAAAAGAATTGAAACATTTTTCTGTGTGGTCATTATAGAGTAGCAGGTATTAAACTAATTCTAGGGCCAAAAATTATTATGAAAGCTGAATAATTCAATAACTGTTAATGTAACTAAATCTGTATTACAAAAATTTCCAAAAATGAGAGGACAGCTGACCAGCAGGAAGGAAGGAAGAAAGAAAACATTTCCTGCATCCAGATGGCTTCACTGATGAATTCCTCCAAATATTATAGGGAAAAATAATATCAATATTCCACACATTTATCCAAAAAATAAAAATGTGAGACTATTTTTCAACTCATTTTATGGAGCTGGCAGTACTCTGACATCAAAAGTCACAAGAAAACTACAGGAAAGAAATATTGCAGGTCAATATTTCTCATGAGCCTACAAATACAATGAAATACAAATATGATAAAACCATTACCAAATGAGGTTTATTCCAAAAATGCAAGACTGGTTTAACATTCATGGGCAATGATAAAAATCATGATTTTTTAATAGAGGAATAAAGTTCTTTGATAAATTTCCACATTCATTTATTTAAAAAACAAAAAAGCTTTCAGCTAAGATTAGAAAGAATTCTCCTCAATCTTAGTTATTTACAACAAGACTGCAACTAAAATCATGCTTACTGGGGAATTATTGAGTGATTTCTCCTGCTTTGGGCAAAAAGCAAAGATGTTCACTATCATCATTCTACTTAACATTTTGCTAGAGGTGTTAGCCAGTGCAATAAAGAAAGAAAAAGAACTAAGAGTTACAAAAATTAAAAAGAAGGAAGTGACACCACCGTTATTTTCAGAACATCTCTATTACTTATTTAAAAGTTCCAGAAAGATTAATAAACATTTACAATTAATAAGTGAATTTGGTAAAGTTAATGTACACAAAATTGAAAAATCAAAAAGTTCTATCTCAATATACTAGCAAACCAAGTTGCAAATAATATAAAATGATATCATTTAAAATTTCATTAAGTAGCATAAAATACCTAGGACTCACCTAAGTAAAACTGAGCAAGACATCTACAATGAAAACTGTAAGACATTGCCAATAAAAATTAAAGACTTACATAAATGCTCAGGAATGAGAAGATTCAGTATTAACACTTCTATTCTCCCTAAATTAATCTAATTGACTTACATATTCAATTCAATACCAGTCAAAATTCAATGTTCGAGTAAAATTTTGGAGATGCAAGGACTACAGAATGGCCAAAGCAGTCTTAAAGCAGATGTCAAACCTGGAAGACTTACATAACCAGAGTAAAGACATACTATAAGACTGCAATAATTAAGATAATGCGACATCGTACATGTGTACACAAAAAGACTACTAGAAAATACTGGAAATCCCAGAAACAGACCCACAGGTATATAGTCACCTAATTTATACAAAGACTCCTCTATCATTTAGAGCAAGCTAATAAATGGTGCTGGAATCACTGAATATCAGCATAGAAAAAACCTTTTACTACTACCTCTCACTATTCAAAAAAATTTATTCAGGAAAGTTTATGATCATAAGTGTTCAAGGTAAAATAAAAATTCAAGAGAAAACATGATTATACTATCTTCAAGAACTTATGAAAGACAGACTTCTTAAACAGGACACGAAAAGCATTAAGCAGAGAAAATTAACTTTTTAGAACGTCATCAAAATCACATTTTTACTAGAGTGTAAATGCAAACTGCAGAGTGGGAAAAGGGAGCCGTAATTCACACATAGGACGTAGTACACATATCAAGAATATGTAAAGAACTACAAATTAATTTTTTTAAAAGGATAAAGTACATAATAAATCCTGGCCAAAGGCCTTGAAAAAGGAACATTTTCAATGAGAATATCCAAATAGCCAAAGAGCATATACATTTGGTCAGAATTATTCCTCGTCATGGAAATGCAAGTTTAAACAACATTGAGACTACTGAACACCCACAACAATGGCAAAAATAAAATGCCTGTATTAGTGGGGGTGTACAGCAATTCAACCTGGCATATGTTACTATTGTACAGTAAACGGGTAAAACAGTTTTAAAACTCTTTGTCAGTATCCCAAAAATTAAATATACATTTACTCCATAATTCAACAAATCCACTCTTCATTATATACCCAAGAGAAATAAGTGTGCATGGCTATAAAAAGTCATTTTCAAGAATGTTCATTACATCTTTATTCATAGTATCCCAAAACTGAAAATATCCGCCAACAGTGGAATGAGTGAACACATAGCGATATATTAAATGTATATTAAATTGTGATAAAAAAGTACACTGATACACATAATATGGGTTAATTTTACAGACATTATATTGCACAATCAATATTGATAGAAATCATAAAAAATGATAAATCTCTGGACGGTTTACTGTGATGTGGCACAAGGAGCCTTCTTTGGGTGCTGGAAATATTCCCTTCTTTTCTGAGATGGTGGTTACACTGGAATAGATTATTTGTAAAACTTATTGAGTTGTAAACATTATTTTAGTGTTCATCCTCTATGTATGTTATACCTTAATAAAAATTGAAAAATCATTTGTAGCATACATGTTATTTTTAATTTATTTGTAGGCATCATTTGTAAAATTATAAATATTGTGTTTTTATCTTGTGTTGTAGAGACTGTTTTCTCAGTTTGCCCTTTATTCCTTGATATCCTTTATGGTATTTTTTAACAGGTTTGTTGAGATATAATTCATGTAATATAAAATTCACCCATTTAAAGTATGTTTTTTAGTATAATCACAGGGTTGTTAATTCAATATTTTTAGTATATTTACAGGCTTGTGCAACTATCACCACAATCAAATTATGGAATATTTTCATCTCCCTAAAAGAGACGCCATATCAACTAGCTATCACTTCCCCAACTCAACCCAAACCACCCAAATCTAAGGAACCACTAATAACCTTTTTGTCTCTAAAGATTTACCTCTTTTGGACCTTTATGTAATAGAATTACACAATATGTTGTCTTTTGTGACCAGCTTCTTTAGTTTAGCATAATGTTTTCAAGGCCAAACTTGTCATAGTGTTTCCAGCTCTTAGCTAATATCACCCTGATATTGGTTCCCCTACAGTGAACCTGGCACCTATGGGGTTAAAGCTGAAAGCCTGCTTCCCCAGTTCCCTGGGTCTTTAGTTACATTCATATGTAAATATTTGTTTCTTTAACCTTTGACTCCCTGAGCTTTACAACCAAATAAAAGTTACAAATTAAGGCCCAGATGGCCTCAAACTGGTCTCCCACTAAAGTTGTAGCTAATGTCAGGACTTTGAAGTTCTTTTACAAAGAAACTAATGTCCAGAGAATATCAAGAAACCAAAGCCTCCCAGGCCCAACTGCTCAGCTTCCTGACATCAAGAGTCTACCTCCACCATGGAGAGAAACAGCCAAGGACACTCATCTGAGAAATCCTTTGTCTCCTTTGCTGGAAGCAGCCCCAGACACAAGCCGATGGGAAAATGCTGACCAAGAAGTCCACGGCCACCCTCCCCCACCTGAAACCCCAAATAAAGACCTTACCCATTTCTTAATGGGGAGCAAGCAACTTTCAGGCCACTAGCCCTTGCTTTGCTTCCTCTGCCTGGCAAAGCAAAGCTTTCCTTTTCTCCCAAGACTCTGTTCTTGTTATTTGCATTGACATGGGGATCAGAAACCAAACTTTTGGTAAGAGCAGCATGTATCATTACTTCATTTCTTTTTTATTGCTGAGGAATATTCCATTTTATGGATGTAACAATTTTCTTTATCCTTTCATTAGTTGCTGGACATCGGTGTTTCTTCCACTTTTTTGACTATTATGAGAAATGCTGCTAAGAACAGGTGTTTTTGTTTTGTGTACAAGTTTGTGTGTGGACATATATTGTCATTTCTCTTGAGTAGGTATATAGGAGTGGCATTTCTAGGTCACATGGTAACTATAGGCTTATCTTTTGGAGCAATTTCCAAAGTGTTTGCCACAGTGGCCGCACCATTTTACGTCTCCACGAACTATGTATAAGGGTCTCAAATTATCCACAGTCTCATCAGCATTTGTTATTGTCCATACTTTTTATTATTGCCATTCTAGTGGGTATGAAATAGTATTTCACTGTGGTTTTGCCTTTTTTAACTTATAGAAGTATACATTTGTAGCAATTTTATGTATATTTCTGAAAGTAAACTCTTTATTTCAAAAATCAGTTTGCTTGTATTCTATATCAATGGTATGTTCTTGCTCCAAAATTTTTAATTATAATGATATCTTTAACTAAATTTCATTTAATGCTCTTTGCCTTGCATTTAACTTTAATGCTAATATTGAAGGGCTGGTGCACTTTTTTTTCTTTTGGTATTTTATTTACTTGCTGTGTCTTTGTCTTCCTTTTACATTTCAAAACTGGTTTATTTTATTTTGCATGGGTTTCCAACAACATAACTTAACATTTCATTTTCTGTCCCGTTACTTTATGTTTTCTGTTTCTAATATTGCTTTTTATTTTTGTAATCATTGACCTGCTCTCTAACCAGACCCATCTCCTCTCCTACATTTTGGTATTATTTTCTTTTAGAATTACTATGATAATTACCATATTTTTATATAAATTTCATGTCTAAATTTACTAACTTCAGAATAGAAAGGGTTATACAGGAACTAAAGCCCCAGGAAATATATGTATCCAGATAGGTAGGTAGACAGGTAGATAGACAGACAGATAGATAGATAGGTGGATAATCTGGCTTTATATTTCTTTTTGCCTCCACTTAGTACAGATCTCTTTTTTATTTTTGGCTGTACATTATGAGATTTTTCATACTATATTAAATAAAATTATAATTATATGAGAGTATATATATTTTAAGGGCAATTACTATAATCATTTACCAAATTATTATAGCCTAGTTTTCGGTTTATTTATAAATAGTCACTGTCAATCTTTAAAATGAAAACTGACCCATTTAAGTACACAAATTTTGTTTCATATCTAAATTTAACATATCTTATGAGTATTTCATTCTTTGAAATTATTGTCAGGAGGTGCATATGAGGGCTATACATTCTGAGTGCTTATATATACGAAAATATCTTTCTTGTTGAAGTTATACATATGGGTATACTTTCTGAATGCTTGTGTATTTGAAAATATTTTTGTTGTTTTTACCTGTGAAAAATAATATTGATTATATATTCTTGGGTGACATAGTTTTTTACACAGATTCTTTCTAAATATTGTTCCTTTGGCTTTTGAAATCTAAAACTACTGTGGAAACTCTACTGACAATATTATCATTATTTTTTTTTTGTCGTCCCAACTTAGATGTTACTTCTCTCTAAATACCTTAAGAGTATTTCCTCCCAATTTTACAGGATTTGTTGTTTGTCCTAACTTTGTTAATATTAAGTGAGTTTTTCAATATAAAAATCCAGATCTTCATTTGTTGCGTATTTTTCTATTATATTTTCTATTATAAATTTTATTCTTATTCTTTCTTATTTAGGAACACCGGGCTATTTCTTCATATCTACTCTCTTATCTATTATCTGATTGGAAGTATTGTTTTTTCCTTCTCTATTTTGTGTAAAATTTCCGACTCAAACATTTTCCAATTGCAAAGTCTATTGCTACTATAATGTGTTCCTTTCTTTTCTTTTTTTTTTAAACTTGCTTTTGCTTTAAATCCTCATTTCTTTGTTCTTAGGGATGCTAATCATTTTAAAAGTAATTTCTTACACTTACTTCACACACAAAAAGGTTTTTTTTTAGTAAAGAAAGCTTATACTCATAAGAGGTATTTTTTATGTTCCAAATAGCAATGTCTTTGGCAGCTATATCCACTAGTATGGACCAGTTGAGTAAATTATGGTAGTTTCACACAAAGGAGAGTAAAAACTCACTACAAAAATTATGAGGAAGACAACTAAATAAAAAGATGGGCTTGTTCCATGGTTCTCTGATTAAGGGAGAAGATGTACAGAACAGTACTTATAGCATGCCATCATAATATAGAAAATTGAGGAAGTTATGATATGTGTGTGTTTATGCATATTCACTCATATTTTGTAGAAGAGAAAGGAAAAGTCCAAAACTTACTTAAGAAGAAAGGTTATCAACGAGAAAGGGAATATAATGGAAGAGATAGAGATGGAAGTTAGACTTTTCTTAATAAACTATCTCTTAATAAACTTGTTTTATAGTGGAACTATTAAATAATGTTTTTAAAAATAATAGTAAATGTAAATCATAAAGAACTAAAAAATTCTTAAAAATTGAAATCAAATAAACAAATATCAATGTAGAGAAATAAAAATACAGAGAAGAATTATTCCGAATGACACTAAAACACATATTTTAATTGTACAATCTCGGTGAGATATATGCAAAGAATTTTAAAATGTTTAATAAAATCCAAAACCACATTCAGTAGTCTTCCAGTTAATAGTAATAATGGTACACATATTTCAAAATGATTATGTGCATATTTTTGGATAAAGCAATTAAGTGCTTATTTTACTTTGTTAGAAACCAAGATATTTTTCAGCATAAAAAATATGAACAAGTTTATAAGTAAAGCAAAAAGCATGTAATCCCAAATATAAGTTGGAAACTTACATTAAGCTGTGCCTCAGATGGCTGCTATGGAGAGCATGTGCTTGCATGAGGGGACTAGTGTCAGTTTAAGGTCACTGCAGGCTGCTTGGCCGAATTAAATATGTGCCAAAGCAGCAATACCATGGAGTAGCTTAGCTCAACTTGACAGAGATACACCACATTAGTAAAATGAAAGATAAAAATATATAAACTTGTGAATAGATGCAGAAAAAGTAGTTAACAAAATACAATATCCTTTCATGATAAAAAACATTCATCAAATTGGATATAAACGAACATACCTCAATATAATCAAGGCCGTATATCACAAGCCAACAGCTAACATCACACTCAATGGTGAAAGGCTGAAAGCTTTTCCTCTAATATCAGGAACAAGACAATGATGCCCACTCTCACCACTTTCATTCAAAAGAGCACTGGAAGTCCTTGCCAGAGGAATTCTGCAAGAATAGAGAAATCACTGAAAGACAGCCAAATCAGAAAGGAAGAAGGAAAATTGTCTCTATTCACACATGACATGGTGTTATATATAAAAAATCTTGGACTTCATCTAAAAACCAGTAGAACTAACAAATGAATTCAGTAAAATTGCAGAATACAAAATCAATATACAAAAATTAGTTACATTTCTATACACTACCAATCAACTACAAGAAAGAGAAATTAAGAAAATAATCCCATTTATAATCACATCAAATGGAATAAATAGAAATAAATTGAACAAAGGAGGTGAAAGAGCTATACACTGAGAACTATAGGACACTGATGAAAGAAACTGAAGAAGACACAAAGAAATCAAAAGATATTCCATGCTCATGAATTGGAAGAATTCAAATTGTTAAAATGTCCGTACTACCCAAGGCAATCTACAGATTCAGTGCAATCTCTCTCAAAATTTCAATAGCAGTTTTCACAGAAATAGAAAAAAAATCCTAAAATTTGTATGGAACTACAAAATATCACGAATAGCCAAAGCAATCCTGAGAAAGAACAAAGCTGGAGGCATCACACTTTCTGATTTCAAACTACATTACAAAGCTATAGTAATCTAAACAGTATTGTTCTGGCATAAAAACCGACATATAGACCAATGGAACAGAATAGAGATCCCAGAAATAAACGCACGCATATATGGTCAATTAACTTTTGACAAAGGAGACAAAAATATACAACGGGGACAGGATGGTCTCTTTGATAAATGTTGTTGAGAAAACTGGACAATTACATGCAAAAGAAACTGTATCCCTATCTTCCACCATACACAGAAATCAACTCATAATGGATTAAAGACTTGAACATAAGCCCTGAAACATAGCTCATGACAGAAAACATAGTGGGTAACCTCCCTGACATTGGTGTTGGCAATGACTTTTTGGATTTGACACCAACAGCAAAGGCAATAAAAGCAAAAATAAATAAGTGAAACAATATTAAACTAAAAAGCTTGTGCTCAGAAAAGGAAACCACTAACCAAATGAAAAGGCAGCCTACAGAATGGGAGAAAATATTTGCAAACCCCATGTCTTATAACTGGTTAATATCCAAAATATATAAGGAGATCATACTGCTCAACAGAAAAAAAAATAACCCAGTGAAAACATGGACAAAGGGCCTGATAAACATTTTTCCAAAGAAGACATACAAATGGCCAACAGGTACATAGAAAGGTGCTCAGTGTCACTTAATCATCAGGGAAACGCAAGTCAAAACCAATGTAATATATCACCCGACACCTGTTAGGATGCCTATAATCAACAAGATGAGATAACAAATCTTGGGAAGGAAGTGAAGAAAAGGGAACCCTTGTAACGCTATTGATGGGAATGTAGACTGGTACAGCCACTATGGAAAACAGTATAGAGGTTCTTCAAGAAGTTAAAAATAGAACTACCATATAATCTAGCAATTATAATACCCACTTTTTGGTATAGACCTAAAGGAAACAAAACCATAACCTTGAAGAGACATCTGTACTGTCATGTTTATTGCAGCATTATTCACAATGGCCATAGTATGGAAATAACCTAAATGTCCATCAACAAATGAATTAGTCAAGAAGGTGTGGTATATATATATATATATACAATGGAATATTTTTCAGCCTTACAAACAAAGGAAATCCTGTCATTTGTGACAACATGGATGAACCTGGAGGGCATTATCCTAAATGAAGTAAGTCAGACAGAGAAAAATAAGTACTGCATGATATCTACTTATATGTGGAATCTAAAAAAAAAAATGAACTCGTAGAAACAGAGAAGTTGCCTGGGGCTGGGTGGGTGGCAGTTGGAGAAATAGGCAGAGGCTGGTAAAAGGGTACAAGCTTTCATTTATACAATGAATAAGGTCTGAGGATCTAATGTATGACATTTTCAGTATAGTTGATAACACTGTACTGTATAATTGAAATTTGCTGAGAGTAGATTTTAAATGTTCTCACCAAAAAAAGGTAAATATGTGAGGTTGACAAATGAACTAATTTAATGGGGAAATGCTCTCACAATGTATATGTGTATCGAACCATCACATTGTACACTTGAAAAATATTACAAATTTATTTGTCAATTTTACCTCAATAAAGCTGAAAAAGCAAGATTGGCAGAAACAGGAAAACGAAATGGAAACAGGAGCCAACCTGAAAGGTTGAACTGGCCAGAGCTGAACATCAAAAGAATAATGAAAACAAGATACTGAACACTTCAAATATGTAAAAATATGCTTGTTCATAATGATACTAAAATATATTTATTAGTCAACTATTGAAGTTTCTAATGCACCATATAATTTTTTGAAATTAATAAATAATGGGAAAGAATTAAGTATTTAATCATCCCTCCTTTTCCAAACAAACTATTTCAGAGCTTCCTAATATTTGATGAAGAAGAGTCATTTCTTGCCTCTTGTCAAATAATTGCAACTAATGGATGTAGAAGGAATGATAAAATTAGAATATCACTATTTGCAACCACTTATAAATAATAAATCTAGGCAATGATTGCCAATGGCTGTGAAAATCATTAGGTGAAAGGTTAATGGAAACCTTACAATGAATGGATGAGGGTGAAAACACCTGAATCTACTTATCTATTTTAACTTCACAATTATTGGGACAAGCAGACATAATGAATTTCCTGACGATACAAAATGGAATACATCATCTATAAAGAAACATTGCCACCCCCAAAAATGCACCTTAATCTAATCAAGCCTCTTGATTTATCAGTTGAGAAAATGAGGAAGTTATCAGGAAACTCTATAGGTCAAATGACCCAGTTTAAAATAGAGATTTTGTTTTAAATTAAAAAGATTTAAAGATACTTCAAGTAGATATATGTGTGGACCTTGTCTACATCCCAATTTCAACAAACTAATCATAAAAATATACTTGGAGATATTTGGATGAATTTTATTAGATAAGATATTATTAAAGCATTATTACCATTTTAGTAAAGTGTGATAATGGCATTTTGGTTATGCTTTAAAAGAGTCTATTCATTATATAGATGAAAACATTTATGGGTGAAATGATATGATACCTGATATATGCCTTTCAATACTCGAATAACACAAATAAAAGTGGTAAGGGAGATATGGGTAAAACAAGATTGACTAAAGGGCTTGATGATGGAAATGTGGGTATTCATTATACTATTCATTTTTTGCCCATGTTTGACAATTTCCACTAAGAAATTGAGATTCTCATTTTATATATTTAGCATTCATTCTCAAGGTATTATTTTGAAGAAGAAAATCAATTATCTTCTTTATCCTTCTTTTATACAACTTTCCATATCTTTCTTTTAATAAATTCTGAACATGAGAATTTTGTTCTCAAATTGTTCGGCTCTCAGAGGAGTTAATTAGTTACTGTCTTAAGTTTTTTAAAAAAAATATTGCGTCTAGTTTGTGTAAGACAAATTCAATTGAAAATTTAAAGATTTCCCTAGTGTTTAATGAGAGATGGAACAGAGACAGAGTTAGAGAGACAGAAACACAGAAAGAAGTTATTATAGATTACTTTTCTTCCATTATATAATTAGTATATGCTCCACCACAGAAATTTTGCATTGTAAAATTTGCACTGGGAGGTACGTTTAAGAAAATAACAAAAGATCTGTGAAAGCAATTGAATTATTAATCAACATATTTCCAAGTGAAAGTAAAAAAATAGAACAAGCCAACAAACCCACGTGATGACAGTAAACAAGAATTAGCCTTTTCTACTTCCGTAATGAATGTTTTCTGTCTCTATAGACTCCATTTAGTTTCTTCAATTACACACTAGATTTTCTCAGATTTAAAGAATACATACTACCATAGAGGAATTACTGATGTGTTAAGTGCATATGTGGAAGAATCGTGAGCATCTTGAAGGTAAAATTGTAGATAGTGTCACATAGTAATGTCATAGAGATGCATAAGATTTTTTTGGTAAGAGTATTTTAAAGGAACAAATGCATGTTGGAGACTAGACATATAAAATAGAGAAATCAGAGCAAAGAATAGAATACAGGTAATCGTTTTTTATGCCTTCTTTAACAACAATGCATGAGAACTAGCATTTAAATAAACTTAGGCAGTGCTAGCTTAAGCAAAATTCCCAGACGGAAGGTCCCTATAGCACATTCCTGTTTATAGCCCAGCAAAAATTGATTCAGTTTTCTTAGAAGAGGTACATACTCTCTGCCTCAGTTTCACCTCATGTAAAACATGATAATCCCCATATGTGAAATTTAAATATCAAGTGAGACAAACCAGAAAATTGTTTGGCCTTTTAGAATAAAGACATTCTGCAAATTCCAGTTATTTATAAATCATTTGAAAATGGTTTATACTGATGCTTAAGACACTAAACTAAAAACATGAATACAACACAATTTCATTTATTCACGTTTTGAGTTGAATCACATGACTCTGTCACTTAGTAATCAGTGTTAAAAAAGAGCTAAATTAAAAAATTGTTAAACAGATTATCAATTTGCAAATAGCATATTATAAATGCTGAATGAAAATTTAAGAACATCTGTATTTTTCTTCCTTGGTTTTTGGAGATTTATGGCAAATATACTTACAAGGGCTGAAGCATTCAGTGAATATTGTCTTTATTAAAAAAGGTTAAACGGGAAAGTAAATGATGAACGACATAGTCTTAATAAGATATTGTGAGATACACATTACTGAACTTAATTATAAAATTCTACCTAGTGAGACCTTAATGAACCACCCAGTGTAATGGCCCCTGTCTGTCAACCTAAATACTTAGTATCTACATGAAGAAAAAGCATAACATCATATTTTGAGAATCTCCTGAAACTGATATATTTACTATACTCTGAGAGACTTTGGAAAGGACACTAAAATTAAAAATTTTGGAACTAGGCGTTTACTATGTACGTGTTTTGATAATTCATTTAACTCCTTTGAAACTCCCTCAGTCTCCTTATTGATGTAATGACAATAGAAATGGATGAGATAGCAATTTGATAAACCTACCTCACAAGGTTGTTGTGAGCATCTTTGAGATCTATGACAAAGTTCTTAAAAAATCCTTATACTAGTATATTGAGAAGGATGATTATTGCATTTACCATTGTACTTTACCAGAATTGTTTTGGAGAATTTATTGTGAAAGTATGTTAATTCTACAATACCAAAATAATGGATTTTTTTTATTGAGGTAGCATTGGTTTATAGCATTATGAAATTAAAGTTGTACCTAATTATATTTCTATTTCTGTGAAGACTACATTGTTTTCACCACCCAAAGTCTGACTGTCATCCATCACCATACACATGCTCCCTTTCCCCCTACCTGCTATCACCTTCCCTTCTGGTAACCACCAATATATTCTCTGTGTCTATGTGTGTGTTTGTTATTGTTTTTATCTTCCACGTATGAGTGAAATTATACAGTATTTGGCTTTTTCTGTCTGTCTGATTTATTTCGCTTAACATAACACCCTCAATGTCCATCTATGTTGTCTCAAATAGCAAGATTTCATCTTTTTTATGGCTGAGTAGTATTCCATTGTATATATACAGCACATCTTCTTTATCCATTCATCCTTTAACGGGCACTTAGGTTGTTTCCAAGTCTTGGCTATTGTGAATAATGCTGCAATGAATACAGGAGTGCATATATCTTTTTAATTCATGTTTTCATTTTCTTTGGATAAATACCCAAAAGTGGTGTAGTGGATCATATGGTAGTTCTAGTCTTAATTTTTTGAGAAATCTCCATACTGTTTCCCATAGTGGCTGCACCAGTTCACAAATTTACATTCCTACCAGCAGTGTATGAGGGTTCCCTTTTCTCCACATCCTCTCTAACACTTGATATTTCTTGTCTTTTTGATAACAGCCATTCTGACAGGCATGAGGTGATATCTCATTGCAGTTTTGACTTGTACTTTCCTAATAATTAGTGATGTTGAACATCTTTTCATGTGCCTATTAGCCAACTTCTTTGGAAAATTTTTCAGATCCTCTGCACACTTTATTTTTTTTGCTGTTATTGTTGAGTTTTATGAGTTCGTTATATATTTTGGATATTAACCCCTTAACAGATCGCAAATGTCTTCTCCCAGTTGTTAGATTGTCTTTTCGTTTTGTTTCCCTTGCGTGTAAAACCTTTTTAGTTTGATGTAATCTCATTTCTTTATTATTTTTTTCTCTTGCCTGAGAAGACATGCTATTCAAAAAGATACCGCTAAGGCTCATGTCTACACCTATGCTTCCTTCTGGGAGTTTTATGGTTTCAAGTCTTACATTCAAGTCTTTAATCCATTTTGAGTTAATCTTTGTGTATGGTGTAAAATAATGGTCTACTTTCATTCTTTTGCATGTGGCTGTCGAGTTTTCCCAGCACTTTATTGAAGCGATTTGCCTTTGTCCATTGTATGTTCTTGGCTCCTTTGTCGAAAATTAGCTGTCCATAGGTATGTGGGTTTATTTCTGGGCTCTCCAATCTGTTTCATTGATCTGTGTGTCAGTTTTGGGGCCAGTATCATGCTGTTTTGATTACTATAGTTTTATAGTATATTTTGAAATCAGTGAGTGTGATACCTCCAGCTTTGTTCTTTTTTTTTTTTTCCAGGATTGCTTTGCTATTTGGAGTCTCTCGTTGTTTCATATAAATTTTAGGATTCTTTTGTTTTATATCCATGGAAAAATGTCATTGGGACTTTGATAAAGATTGCTTTCAAAATAATGCTATTTTTACTTTTTATGGGAATAACAAATTTTAATAAATAATAATATCTACTGGCCAGGGAGGAGTATATGCATACTCTATCTATACTTTATTTCTCTGAGCAACATGTCCCAAGTACAGCAAAATGTTAGGAAATAACTGCTGCTAATGTTTCATGAGTGACATTCCAGGTTTCTCTCTTTGAGCATGTAATAATTATTACACATTATATTATAATTTTAATTAATAATTATATTTTAATAATAGTTGTAACTATGATATTAACAGCAATAGATCTAACAAAATACATGACAGCCCAGCTATATATGGACTTTAAGTATTGTACATATATGAGGTCATGTATCTTCATGAAATCCCTACGATGAAGGCATTATTATTTTGTTTACTTTACAAATGAGCAGCCTGATTCACAACAGGATTAAATAACACTTAGGTCACAGCTACTAAGTAAAGAAGATAACAAACGAACCTTGAACCTCGACAATTTGGTTTAGCAGCCTAGGGTCTCTCAACTACTATGTAACAAAGAGACAGATAGTTTGATAGATCAAGAGATTCATAGATGACTGACAGATCATACATACATACATAGACAGAAAAGAGTAATAATATTACAAAAGTTACATCAAACACTACATCTATAATTAAATAAGAATGCTAAATTTTCTATTATAAAGTTCTGATAAAGACAGTAACAGACAATTGAGAATTTTAATTGCTGAAATTAAAAAAGAATTTTGTTAAATCATTCTTGTATTTTTAAAATAAACAAGTTGGTTTGGTCCATTTTTTATTGTGCTGTTGTGTATGATTCAATAACATTTCAAGTAGAATTTTTCTATCCATATCAGATTAGTTCATAATGCATGTGTGTCTACTTGTATGTGCACATTCTTTGGCAGGTTTTATCAGTATCAATCTGATACCATTACTTATATCACATAACTTTCTATACCTACTAGGTACTTACTTGTCACCGTTTATTAGGCCCAACATTAAACATTTCATTTTATATTTATTTTTCATTCTCTCTCTCTCTCACACACACACACCCATCCACACACACACAGAGTTAGTTATTAACACCACTATTTAGTACTGTTATACAGTGCAGGAAAATTTAGAGTAAAATGCCCAAATTTGTGATGAAAAAGTGACAGAATTAGGGTTAAAATCTATGGATGAATGTCAAGACCTAAGCTTGCATGAAGCAAGCTGTGCCCTTTCCGATGTCTCAGCTTTTCGTCTTAGCTCAGTCGAGAACAGTGTGCTATTCTGTTATTATTCCATACTCTATAACATTTATATATTATTAGAGACATCCTTCAAAGTGCAAAAAAAAAAAAAAATCCCACCAGCTAATAGATGGCATTTCAATGTCTTCCATGAATCTTTTTTCCAGTCTTATTTTGTACTTCTTTTTGAAATTACTTTTCTAATTTAAAATGTTTATAATATCATATATTTCACCAAATGTTATTTCTTGTTAATTTCTAATTTGGTTAATCTTTTTAACACTGGAAGGTTTAAAAAATGAGTTCATCTTCTACACGCAGCTGTGAGAAACACATGATTCTTGGCCTCCATGAACACAGATCTCTTGACATCTACTCCTGTGCTTTTTCTATACCTGGGACTGATAAGCATTGCCTCACTTCTGGGAGTCTGAGTATTTCCAAGAGTTTATAGTTCTTCACCTTTTCTCTGCATTTGACCCATGATTAGGAACACAGTTCATTGTAGCTGCAGGTGAAAGGGCTCATGAAAATGCAGTAATTTCCAAAGACCCAGTCCTCTTTGCTATATTGGAGGTTACAAAGTACAATTTTCCTCAGTTTTAGTTTGACCTGATGTCTGAGGCCATCTCGAAGCTTCGCCTTTCCTTCATGTTAAAGGACATAGTGGATTTCTTGATGTGATTCTCTGCATTTGAGTTAGTCAAAGAGGTTTTACAATTGGCCTCTTCTTGTGATGCTGTCTGATTCATCTTCTTTCACCTGCACCATTCTTGAAGAGGAACTTTTTTCTCTTCTGATGACCCAAATGTCCTTGTAACTCTCATTTATGAAATGTTTCTCTCTGTACCAAGACATATTTGCCCTACTATGGCTCTAAGGATCAAGGATCTGTCTATGACCCTCTCTCTTCTGCCTGCTGAATATACAGACAAGTAGAGGGAACTAGAAAGAGCCCATGCATATTCCGCTTTTTCCCCATATCCTATTTTCTTACCAGCTCTGAGTTTTTCTATGGACCCTGTCTGTTTTCTCCCAGCAACATACCAAATCTACACGGTTTAATTGGTGACTGGCAACAGATTTAGTCACTTGGAAACACAACAGCCTCTGCCTTGACTATTGCAAGTCATATAGGAGCTGGGTGAATATCATTACTGGGTTAGGAATTTACAAATTATTTCCCTTTCTTATAACCAAACAGTATTGGTCTAATATGTATTTAATCCCTCTACTCAACATAAGGATTCATTTCTCTGTGATTTGCCTCACTGAATGTGTGTCTTATTTTAGTAGGAAAAATATATTCCATCTACATCGATTCATTCTTTACAAAGCAAGATTATTTTATTTTAACTAATTTTTGTTCTTCTCGTTATGAAATTTTCTTTGGCTTTTTCATTGACTTTTCTAAGGCACTTTTTACAGGAGGATCAGGAGTAATCTTTTTTACTTATTAAAATAAAATTTACATACAGTGAAATGCACAAATCATAAGTATGGAAATGA
Organism: Equus quagga; assembly: GCF_021613505.1. Lineage (NCBI taxonomy): Eukaryota > Metazoa > Chordata > Mammalia > Perissodactyla > Equidae > Equus > Equus quagga. Next base: position 96,040,762 of record NC_060271.1, read on the forward strand.
GGAGTTTTGATGAATATATATATATATCTCCTCAATTGCTACCTCCTGTAGTCAACCAATGTCTTGACTTTTATCACTTATCAATTAGTGTTTGCCAATATTATATACACAGAATCTTACAGCGTGTGCTTTTACCTCTTTCATGCAACATGTTTTTGAGATTCATCCACACTGTTGTATGTATCGGTAGTTCTGAGTAGGATTACATTTTATAAATATACCACAATTTATTTATCCATTCTTCTGTTGATGGACATATTGGACATAAATGGATTTTTTCCACTTTTTGATTATTTGGAACCAGTATATACAGGGGCAATTGCTCTGTATACCAGCGGCAAAAACATCTTGAGAAATTGCTAGCTTCACCTATTATTCCTAGTTTTGCAGATTCCTTAGGATTTTCTATGTAAAAATTCCTGTAGTCTGCAAGTAAAGAAGCTATTCTTTTTTCCCTACCTTTCGTCTTTTTATTTCTCTTGATAGCATTATTGCATTGCCTAGAACTTCAGGTACAATGTTAAACACAAGTGATCTGAATGAACACATTTGGCTTATTCCTCATCAGAATGGAAATCTGAGGGAAATGTTTTATCATTAGTTATGGTATTAGCGGTAGATTTATTTTTATGCCTTTTATCATATTGAGAATATGCCTTCGTATTCCTAGTTAACTGAGGGTTTTTGTGACACTTGGGTGTTAACCTGCTTTTTCTGCATCTATTGAGATGATGTTATGATTTGTCTCCTTTATTCTGTTAAGATGACAAAGTGCATTGATTGATTTTCTAATGTGAATCCAAACTTGCATTCCTGGAATAAATCCCACATGGTCGTGATGTATTTATATATTGATGGATTACATTTACTCATGTTTTGTTAAGGATTTTACATCCATATTCACGAAAGATATTTGTCTGTGAATTATTTCTTGTAATGTCAAATTTTGGTATCAGGGTTTTTCTGCTCTTATAAAAATGATGGATTCTCTACTAATGCCCACAGTGAAGTAGTGCTTCAAATTTTGTCCAGATACTGATGAGAACTTTTATCTTCCCCTGTGTCTCAAAACAACATCCGAGCCCTCATTTCTTAGTTGCCAAAATCACTGGGGAATCAGTCTACACATTTTCTATCACCATTTACTGATCTCTCATTCGCAACAATGTCCTTTGCAATCAAGTTTCACTACCACTCTATTGAAAGCTGTCAGTGACTTCAATACTAGTTTCAAACTTGGGTTCCATGACCATATTTCTGTTTTCTGTCTCCTCCAATTAGAATATCTGTGACCACCTCATGCTTAATACTTCTAAAGCTGAACACATCACATTACCTCCAAGGTCACTCTTCCTCTGAGCTGTAAATAACTCCCAATGGCAGCAGCATCATGCCCATTACCTGAAGTAAAAACCATAGACTCATCTTTGACTCTTGTTTCTCGTCCCCTTTACAGTAGTCAATTGATGGTGCCTGTCGATTCTAGCCTGGAGATTCTTGTCATATTAAGACCCTTCTTTAAGTCTTGCTGTTTATCTTTCTTGCTGCTTGTCAAAATTACTGCATTGATCTTCTAACTGATCTCATTTCTTCCAGCCCTCTCCCCGACCCTCCAATCCATCTTAAACATTACTATGAGTTTTGCCTTCTGGATGCGTATGCCAGATCTTACCATCTTCCTCCTCAAAAAACATAATTATCTTATTAAATTAGAAAGGAGTCCCACATCCTAAAGCTAGAAACTCCATATTCTAACCCTTCTTAATAATTTCGACACATGTTCTTTATGCTCCTATCTAGTATCAAAACTGAATAACTTATTTTCCTTTATATGCCACATATATTCCTGAATCCATTTCTGTATTAATTTTAATTTTTTAATCTGGATCTTTTCCCTTACTATAAACACTATCAGGTACAAACTCTGAAGCTATCGGATGATTTTATGACATAATTAGTTTATTCTTATCATATCTTATATTTTCTATTGGATTGCAGGACCCTACTATTTGAGTATAGGGTCTGAGATTGATTCTTTATTGTTATCCCAAAATACACAGCATATTATCTTGTTCCTTGTAAATTGCAATAAATATTTGCTGAATGAATGACTTAGTCTCCCTTGACTTGCACTCTTTAAAAAAAAGGCAGTCGTTTGTTGCCACTTTAAACTTGATCTCAACCCCTGAACTACATCCTTGATTAAGATGTAAAGAGGAATAGTTTAAAGACAGTAATGTATCTGATTCTGGAGAAATAATATACCTCTAAATTATTTACTAACAAGGCCGCTGCACATCTTTGTCTTGAATCTCATAAAGAGTTTTAAGCTACTGGCCTTCATCCCTAGTACCTCTTCGCCTCTGTGATCTCAGCGACATTATGAGATTTTATCATTTCTCTGGAGACTCTCAGTTAAAAGTGAAAATCTTCAGACTATTTATAGATCTTTCTTTTGGTTAAAATAAATAATCAAATTTATTTATTCATTTTAATCTGTTAATTTTATTTTCATTAAAATAAATATCAAAATTTATTTAGAATACAAAGATACCTTTTTATTCTATGATGTGAGAAATAATGAGATTTAACAGAACACTCAGTAGCTTTGGCAACTTAAGGGCTCCAGTGTCTTAGCTGGACATGGAGACAACAGCAGCTGTCCAGCATGACTAGTCCAGGGTGGTGGTAGTGGCTGTTTGTGAGCATACGTGGGGACTTTCCTTAGAACGCCCCAAAACTACTGAGGTTCCATTTTACAGGAGTCTGGGGTCCTGCATGAGCAATTGGGGCATACATCTCGGAAATATTTGTGTTGTTATTGTTAATATGATCTCATTAATACCTACAAATTAAATTTCCTGGGTCATAGGTGGTCACTGGGTGTCTTTTATTTTCCTGTGATCACACACATTGCAGAATCCTTTCTCCATTTTTAGGAATATGGAATTATATTGCATCTTTTAAAATGCTAACTACTTACAAAAATAAGACCTAGTATTTTTAGTCTTTCAGATGAAGATTTCATCATTTCTCACCTATCAAATCCTTAGGAATATAGCGAAAGATTGTGGCTATCTAGGTGACTTAAACTTTTTAATGAACTGATCTACAAGAGTGAGTGACAATGTTGTTTGAATATGACCGCTATTGTTCACTGACAATACGCCAGAAACTTCATAATACGCCATTTTCACATAGACTGTTGACAACAGGTTATGCTTATAATGTACTTATATATATATGCACACACAAACACACACACACACACTTAGATAATACAACCTGAAACCTCTCGTGATTTTCTGTGTCTCCAAGAGTAGATATTTTGGACACAAATACCCAGTTCATGACTATTTAAATTCTTAGAGGTTATAATTACAATAGTGAGAATCGGAATAGAAATGCATTAGAACGACCTGAAAATATACATAGCAACTTCAAAGAGGAAGAGAGATAAACATCTTATAATTTAGGAGTAAATTATGCTTGCAAATAGTTTGGCCAATTTGGATATTTTGTTATTTCTCTGCCCGTTTCCTCTAAAAGTCCTTTCTTGTTCCAATGTGTGGTTTCTCATCTAATCAGGTAAACCTACCCTCCAAAAGGGAAAAGATGTCTTATATTAGCAATATTTCCAAACTATTTCTTTAGCCTGAAAAACAAAATTGATTTGACAACACACATGAAAGCGTAACAATGGGATACTGGTTTTTATTTTTCACACATTTTTCCTAAAGCTTTCCAGTTCAGATTTTATGTGAATCACTCTCTATCTGTGAAACTACACACTTTTGGTCTCAGTCGCTCTATCAAAAGGTTCCAGGTCTTTGCTGAAGTCATCCGTGAATATGAGGAATGACAGTTTGCTGGCAATGCACTTTATATCACAGTAACAAGCCTGAGCTTCTCTTTTGTGGAATGACCCTGAAATGGGTACAACTGGGAGAGATGAGGATCTATCGAGGTGAATGAATGCTTTTTTATTAGGTGAAGCAAACCATTTGCTCTGTCAACCTACTTTTTTGCTTCAGTGGTAATGGGAACTTTTAGAAACTCAAATGGTCTCTTACATTCCATACCTGATAAATTTCCATTTGTTACATCTACACACAGACATACTGAATTTTCTCCAGCTGGCTTTTCTTCCTACAGAAGTTTTTGAAATTCAAATTCTTCACATTATACCTGGACTCTCTTCCTTGTTGAGGCTGCCAATGCATTTCTGGGTTTTAGTTCACATAAAAAGAATTGGTATTTAAAAATACAGATAAAACAGTGTGATAGGCTCTTCTACATTCTTTTAAGGCTTTCTTGGGGTGTGGCTGCAGCTACTGTTCCTTGAACCTAATCTCAGTTTTAACTCTGACTATTGATATCAATTCCCAGCCACCACCCACCCTCCTTTTCTGTCAACAATATCATATGTAATTTGCTGAAAATAAATGTTTTGATGTAGACTTTAATCCTAGTATGTAATTGCTATTTTTCTCTCCAATGTTGTGGTCTTATAATCATTTATTCTATATACACTGTGTGCTGCCTTCTGTTCAATGAGCAGAAATATGTCACCTTTTACAAAGCCCCATTTTATCTCAAAGGAGGCTGAGTGAAGTATGTGTGATTGTAGCTTTGAGATGGTAACTTCCTCTAGTACCAGACGTTTGTGATCCTATCTTTCCAAGATAAGCCACTATCAGACCCAGTCAGGAAGCTGTCCATGAAGTTTACAGTAGTGTGAAAACTCAAATAGTTCAAGTCAGAAGAATAAATTAAACTAATTCTTGATATCTTTTAGTCTGTAATTCTATATACCAATACTGGTAGCTGCAAGAGCAGAAGATTTAGGATCTGGCAATCCTAATTAAGAATCCTTGCTCTGTCAACCATAACTTTAAATACTATAATATATAAGTGATAACTATGTATTATATCATATAAGTAACATAATTAATTATTGTTTCCATTTCTACCTAATTAAACGAGATATATGATAGCATTTATATGATATGCATATCAGAATTATTCTGGAGGTTTACTTGAGAAAAGTAGCTTGTGCAATATTCAGCAGATAGTGTCTGGTACACTATCAGAAAGTAGAAACTCGGGGCCGGCCCGGTGGCGCAGCGGTTAAGTTCGCACGTTCCGCTTCTTGGCAACCTGGGCTTCGCCGGTTCGCATCCCGGGTGTGGACATGGCACGGCTTGCCACGCCATGCTATGGTAGGCGTCCCACATATAAAGTAGAGGAAGATGGGCACGATGTTAGCTCAGGGCTAATCTTCCTCGGAAAAAAAAAAAATATATGGAAAAAAAAATATGGAAGAAAGTAGAAACTCAATAACAGTAGGGAGAGTGCATGACATAGAGATGTGCTATCCAATACGGTAACCACTAATCATATGTGGTTATTTAATTTTAAATGTAAATGCATTACAATGGAATAAGATTAAATATCCAGTCCCTCAGTATATTGGCCATGTCATATGCTCAGTAACTGTGGGTAGCTTGTGGTTACCAGATTCGGTGGTGCAGAAAGTTCCATTAGACAGTGCTGGTAGATAGGAAAGAATATAGGGCTTGGTATCAAACAGATCTGACTCTAAATCTCAGCTCCACTACCATTACCTGGGTGATCTTGATAAGGTTATTTTATTCCATCTATTAAGTGTCATATTAACCTTGAATTTTGAATATGAGTTGTTAAGTTCTCTGTTTAACAAAGCCTTCAATGATCCTGGGGTAGCCACATAATCATAGGGTTATAAAACAACCAAGCCACTTGAAGACAAAAATGAGGGAAGATCCAAGGATAGCAGCACAAATTCAAATGAATTGGTCTCCATTTGACAAATCTTTGCTCATTTTCAGGTTGTCTTTATGGTTTTCTGTTTATAGCCAGTTTCTTCCATTTGTCTTGGAGGAAAGGCCCTTGCCTCCCCAGCTCCAGCTAGAAATCCTCAAAGAATCCGTCTGTCTTGGACACTATCCCCTGACTGCACCAGTCAGTGTGGTTTGAGAGGGTAAAGTACGGTGATGCTGCAAAGGAATTGCAGGGACCAGAGATGTTTCATCATATAATAAGGTTGCAGCTACCATTCAGCTCACTGATGGAGTAGTTTTCCACTCCAAGGAAAGAGAAGCCAAACATAGAGATCCTCTAGTTGATTCAAGACCCAGGCAGAAGACACAGTGGCATCTATTACAAGTTACATGGTGTGTGTCTTGCAGGGTGTTGTGAGGAGTAATTGAAAGGCATCAATGAAGCACCCCTTCAAATGCCTAGCTTATAGTAGAACTTTAACAAATGATAACTGTTGGTTGTTTCTCTTGTTACTCTTTGTTAATTAGTAAGATACACAGAGAAGCATGATTCTTTCACCTCTCTCTGTTCCTAGGTAGGCCTTGCATAAGTGCAGGGATTACCTGCTAAGAGGTATTTATGGCCGGTCTCTTCTTCTGGAAGGCTTTTATTCTAGCTCCAACTTCTCTTCAACACTCTTCCATTGCTCTCTTTGCCAATCAGACCATAGCTTACTCAAATGCCCTGCTTCACTAATTCTCCGTGTTTTATCTGCTTCAAATGCTCTCCCATTTATCCTTCCCTTTACTTGCCCTGTGGAGCCTCAGCGGACTGCCACAGTCCACCATGGCTGCCTTTTCTTTTCTGAATCTTTGTAGTAACTATTTCCTATACCTTATTGTTACGATGTACTTCATTAATCATAAGATACATATTTTTAACATTTAAACGGCTCTAAATCTGAGATGGAGTGTGTCTTGTAATTGACAGTATTGCACAATTTCTGTTGACTTGTAAGAACATCCAGGATGCAAAGGAGAAGCACTTTAATTCACAGGAATGAAATGTTTATGGCGAGGGGTTGGATGAGATGGTGAATCAGACATTTTTGTTACTGCATAAATAACTGTAAATAGAAAGTATATTCCAAAGTTAAACACTTAATTATTAAACACAGATGAATTATCAAATTTCTCCTACTATCAGTAATCATTTATTGAGCTGTTGTATATCTGGAACTTCCAAATATGTAAAAAGATTATTTCATAAGGATAGAACCCCCAAATAAGCCTAGGAATGCACTTGTGGCTTCGGGGAAAAATAGTGTCAAATTGTTTTACAAAGTGGTCTCATCAATTTACAATTCCCCCAGAAATGCATTTGCACTTCCTAGATAAGTGTTTGAAACGACTTTCATCATCCTATAGTCAGAGAATGTTCATCAGCAGGTCAGGTCTTTTAGATTCAAAGTCCTGTAATATTTCCAATTCAAAGAGCTGGCTGCATGAAATAAACAGAATTTGAGCTCATTCAGAGGACCCTATTTTCATAGTACGCTATTGGTTAGAAACCTGCGTACCTTCAGTATCAATGGGAGAAATACTCGATTTGGGTTGCTTTCTGTTCTTCCTCTATATCAGGCTAGGTTTTAGCATAGCTAATGTATACACATACAGACGTCTGTGGCAGAGCTATTGAAACAGAATCTCTGTTCAATACACTAATGTATTCTCTGGGCTGGGTCCATGCTACACAAGGTGTAGTTCAAAGGGCATCACCTGGGAACTTGTTAAAAATGTAAACTCTCAGGCTCTACTCCTACTTCTAAGATCTTCTGTACTGGAAACTGCATTTGAAGATTCCCTTTTGGTTCATCTGCACATTAACATATGAGAATTACTGATATAGGCAGTTATGACATCACCTTGAGCAAAACTGTTCTTGGCTCTTCACTGTTTAACAATTGCTATCATTTCTTCAGGTGACATTCACAACAAAGTGCCAGAGAGGAATCCCTTTTCCCTCCGTGGATGTGTGCTTTATATGTGTAATTCTTTTTAAATTTATTGTAATGAGTGGCATTCTTATCATTTGACATTGGTAATGTCTCTGGCTCAGCTAATACTTTTTAAAGTCTGAGTAGGCCTCCATTACTATTCCAAATAAATTTACTTTCCTATATCAATTGTGTTGCAAAATTTTGGTAATCATTCTCCATTTAGGACAGTTAGATGTTTCCAGTCATTTACTCAGATTTTTAACTTTTTGGTTTTATTCCTTTTCTTTTTGTGAGGAAGATTTACCCTGAGCTAACATCAGTTGCCAATCTTCCTCTTTTTTTTTTTTTTTTTGCTTGAGGAAGGTTAGCCTTGAAATAACATCTGTGCCAATCTTCCTCTATTTTGTATGTGGGCCACCTGCACAGCATGGCTGATGAGTTGAGTAGGTCCATGCCCGAGATCTGAACCCGTGAACCCAGGCTGCCAAAGTGAGCACACAGAACTTTAACCACTCGGCCATGGGGCCAACCCCCAACATTTTTCATTTTTATGGGGACTCCATGGCAAAATAAATGAAGCGAATGGTTTTACTGTTTTAAAATGTACACATACCACAAGGATAATATTCTGAGGAAATTTGCTCAAGTATGATCTCTGAAGAATAATGTGCCTAAATCCATTCATTCACTCAATAAATATTTAATGAGCACCTACTCTTTGCCAGATCTAAGTGCTAGGGATTTCACAGTGAACAGGAAGGAAAAAGTCCTTATTCTCAGAAGGCTTACACTGTGTAAACAGACGATGCATGGTGGATAAAGAAAGAAGGAACCACAGTAACTGCAGGTCTTGATGATTATTGTGAAGAAAACAAAAGAGGGCGATGAGTTAGAGCAGCAGGGAGGGTGGTAAGAGATCTGTGGGCCACCATATCTCTCTGGAACAATGCTAGTTCACATGCAGCAAATCTTAGTTCTTTGGTTATTATTCTGATGTTATTTTGGAATTATTTTTTTGGTGGCTATGTTATGCTATTATTTCCACTGTCAGTTCAGTTACTCTTGGATCAAAGCCTAGAATTAAAATAATAGACTATTTTTAAGGAAATCTTTTCTACAATCAGGATGTGAGAGCTAAAGAGAAAGGAAAATCTGGATGCATTATAAAGTATGAACAAGGTCAGATACGAAAGCTTAGGTTTGCTACATTATGTTAACATATGACTTTATTTTTCTGTTCTTGTTTAGGGTAAAATTGATGATCTTAAGTTGAGCCTGGGAGAAGTTAATTAACGTGCTCTGACTCATATTTTCTAAGTAAACAAACAAAAACAGATTGTAACTCTACAGTGCAAACAGTTTCTTCTCTGTCTTCTATCTTCCTAACTAGAAAGAAAATACATAGAGGATTGCTGGACAAGCTTAAAACTTGCTTACGAGAAGCAATAGTTGGAAGTAAGAAAGACAATGGGACAAATAGATTTTAAGCACTGGGTACCCAAGGCTGTCCAAAGTATCTATAAAGGGAAGTCCAAGGAGTGCAAGGTCGTGCACATGGGACTTCTTCTTAACTCAGCATTTCTTTTTACCCTGATAAGATAGGAAACAAGTTCAGAAAGAAGACGAGACATAGTTACACCACGTACCAAATACTAGACAACTGTAACATATATATGGATAGGAGGATGGAATAAATAGAAAATCAAACTCAGAAACATATCCCTGAAACACTTTCCAGAAATATAGAGAAGAAACCATATAAAGTGGGTTTCTGCTGAGAGTATTTCCTGACTACTCTATAAAGAACAAATTATCTGTCTGGCTATCTACTATGGACTGAATGTTTGTGCCTCTCCCGCCAAATTCGTGAGTTAAATCCTAACCCCCAGTGTGATGGTACTAGGAAGTGGGACCTTTAGGAGGTAATTAGGTCTTGAGGGTGGACCCCCATGAATGGGATTAATGGTCTTAAAAGAAGAGACAAGAGAGCTTGCTTCCTTTCTCTCCCACTCTGTGAGGATACAATGAGAAGATGGCCTTCTGCAAACCGGGAACGGTACCCTTACCAGACACCAGATCTGCTGGTGCCTTGATCTTCGATTTCTCTGCCTTCAGATCTGTGGGAAATAAATTTCTGTTGTTTAGACTACCCAGTCTTTGGTATCTTGTTATAGCAGCCTGAGCTAAGACATCGCCTGAAAAAAATCTAAAAATATTTAATGTAGATGGTGAGTATTTCAAACACAACACTACAGAATGCTCTATAGATGTATTGTTACTTTCTCTCTTTGGCGATGATGATGATAAAATACATAGAAAAACAGGGTAAGAAAATTATAATTAACATGTAAAATAAAATCTATCTTTGGAAACAAAATATTATAAAAATAGAAAGTACAAATACAATTTGGATAGAGTTAAACATGTGCATTTAGTAAAATTCAAGAAAGCAGAGACCCTATGAGTCAAGAGATCAACGATTAGATGAAAAGAGATCACACAGGAATTCGCAGACATAAAATAGGGATAAAAACACATAAATTATAAACTTAAAAACTGTAATATAATCAGTAACAACAGAAAAGTAAATGGATAATTAAGATAAAGGATCAATTTGAGAATCTCTGAAAAGACAGAGTTTAAAATGCAGAACCACAGGTGATGATGTAAGTGAATATTGCAGAGGGCAGAAAATATGCATGCAACATGATGATGCCTGCTAATTGATAGTTTATAAATAAACAGAATATCTTTCCTTGGTTGAAGAAAAATTAGATGTATAGATTGTAATGAACCCCACATTGAAATTTAAGAAATAAATAAACAACTTAAGCATAGCCTGCTAAAATTTTAAATTTTAAGAACAAAGAAAAAATTCCTAAAAGTATAAAGAAAAGGGAACATTAAAGAAAAATGAACAGAAAATTACATCAGAGAGGTGTAAACACATAAGGAGAAATCAGACCAGTTTCAGCTTTCTCCACTGAAGTTCTAAATTCCACAAGATACTCACATAAAATAAATATAAAAGTTTTATGACAAGGGTAATCAAAGATTATAATGTGAAAATGTCAAAGTGATTTATTTAATTATGAACTCGAGGCCTCAATAACTTGCAAATTTAAACCACAATTTTTTTAAAAAGTAATTGAGAGGATCAGAGGCAGGAGCAAATACACTCGAGCTACTTTTAAAAAATCTTCTTTATCTCAAATGAGAGAAATTAATATACACGAATTTTTAAAAGTTATAACACAGAAGTTCTTATGTTTTAAGTGTCGGATACAATCTACCTTTTTGAAAATTGTATGGAAAATATTCAAAAGCTTATCTCATTTAGAAAAACAATGAAAATTAGCAGAAAAGAGAAAAGAAATTTTTGATTTTATCTGAAGGTGGACTAACACACATGAAAATTCTCTCAGCACAAAGATGTAACTATTTCGGATAAAATACAACATAAAACATTTTAGATAACTAGTTTAGCTTATGAAAAATAATAAATGAACGTTTACAAGTAATATACAAAGACCTGTGCATACTTACAGCAGCTTTAGTCATAATAGCCCAAACTGGAAACAATCCAAATATCTTCCAAAAGATGAATGGATAATTGAACTGTGCCATATTCATACGATGGAATATTACTCAGCCATGGAGAAGAACAAGCTGCTGCTGCATGTACCAACATGAATGAATCTCTAAAACATTTTATTGAGTGAAAGAAATATTCATAAATAATATATGAAGAAACAAACAATATATGAAAGAAAGTCATAACTAACAAATGTATGATTCCATTATATGAAAGTTGCAGAAGAAGCAGTAATAAACTATGATGATAAATGTAAGAACATCCATTGCCTGATGACAGGATGATTAACTACAAAGGAAACTGAGAAAACTTACCAGAGTAATAAAATTATCCTGTATCTTAATTGGAGTGTTGGTTATACCTTTTTGAATTGTACACTTAAGAACTGTGTCTTTGCTGGTGTGCAAATACTAACTTGATAAGGAAAAATTCCCAGAGGGATGTGATTCTATTGTGTACCTAGAGTGAAATAAAATCATGATAATCTCATACTCTCCAGAGTGACAGTATTTGAATTTCTGCACAGAAATTTGTTTCCATCTCTCCCACGCATTCTCTCATTTGGTGACCTTGACTCCTGTTTTCTCCTAGAGAAAATATAGAAAGCATCACCCAGGATTCCATCAACTACACCATAACCAATTATGTACCTTTGTACACAGTACCTGAATTCTCCCTAACCTCTCCCTGTCCCTTCTCCTCTTTAATATGCACGCTTTCAAATATGATATTGATTTCTTTGTTCCTTGCTATTTACAACTTATATCAGTGACTATATCTCTTTCTTCCATATTTAATCTCATCCTTTTCATATTTTGTCCCTGTTAATTTATAAAACCCAAGCCTTTCTAACACCAAAATAGCAACAACAAATAAATTATTTTAGACTTCTTGTTCATCTCCTGCTACTGTCCTAACTAACTCTGTCCCTTTAAACTATGTGCAAGTCTGTTTCCATTTCCTCATGTTTTGTCAATTTTAATGACCAATCATTTTACAAACTAATTATTACTAAGGCCACCTTTTGAACTGCGTGTTGCTAGGTACAATGCTAACGTTCAGATCTTATCTTGAAATTTATTTTGAAGCATTCTGACACTGTTGACTATTGGTTCCACTGTAAATCCCTCCTTCCCTTGATTTTTAGGGCATATAACTTAAGTGTTCACCCTTCTTTCCTTTTCTGATTCTTCTTTTAGGCTCAGTCATCACCATCAGCCACATAATGCTGACATTCTTAAAGGCATATTCCAGGTCCTTTCTTCTATTTTCTTTCCACATTTCCCCTAACAATTTTATCTATGCCATGGCTAGGTATTGAGGTAGTAAGTATATCACTAAAACTCTAAAAAGTAAGACCAAAGTCAGAGTGTTATAAAAATAACATTAAGAGAGAAAACAGTTAAAAGCAAGAGCTACAATAAATAAGCAGGATTCTGAGATTGGGCAACAAAGGGCTGGAGATAAAAGAAAGGCAAAGAAAACTGGCAAATACTTGGGTGATGTCTAGTAGTGCTGTGCCTATGGTGGTAGTGAATTTCAACTTGTCTTAAAGAGATAGGCTATTTTAATCACTTGATAATTACCACTATTGAACTGGCATGAGTTTAGTTTGACGGTGAAATAAAATGTAAAATATTTCCACAATTTAATAAAGTTATACATGGTGATTCATGATAGTTGAAATACCTGTAGTAACACAATACCGTTCTTGAACTATTAAAACATAAACTCCTCTGAGGTTAGAGACTGGCACTAATCAAATTTTGGCAGTTTTGTAAACCAGTTCTTATCTTCCTAGGTAACATTATCAGTCAGTACTCATATATTGAACTTCTTTATCAGTATTCTGGTTTGCTTCTTGCTTTTCAAAGAGATTACGATCCATATCAATGAGAATGCCTGAAGACTGGGAAGTAGATCCATTGAGCTTTTTGCACATTCTATACACCAGGGAGTTTGCTCTTTCCTTGGCAGATATTACAGTGGCCAGTTATTTTTCTAAAATGCAAATCTAATTGTCTAACTCCTCTTCTTAATTTTTAATGGTGCCATATTGTCTACATGTTAAAATTGAAACTCCTTGGGTTGGGTCAAAAGCACTTTGATACTTATCTATATCAATCATGTACCTCCAAAGTCTCACTCTTTGACCAAAAATTCCCATTTCCCCTTGGCCCAGCAAATGTGTCTCTCAGGTAGGAAGATTTTTCTACCTGGAAATTCAGAGTTGATCATGAATTAAGTATCTCCTTGATACTCTGTTACAATTTGTCTACATGTAGTCTTCCTTCGGTTTCTCAAAGGTAATGACTATTCAGACTTCCCTCACCAAATACTAATTATGTCTTACTTGAGGGTGAGCCCTCTGGGCATGAATGCTCTTTGTATCCTCAGAGCCGAGCTCAATTCCTAGTGCATATTAAATGTTTAGTGAAAGATTAAATAATTGAAAAATGAATCAATAATTGGATAAATGAAAGAAATTGACCCCAGATCATTTGACTGGCTTACATAAAAGCATATAGCAAAGAAATGTTAAACATAAACATGACTGCCATTCATGTATTCATTCTATTTTATTAGGAAAGATTTTGCTAAACTTATTTACTTACGTGTATGTTAATGAAGCATTACTCCAAAATCATTGTCACTTTGAAAATTTCTAAATGAATCTATGTGATTCTGGAGGAGAAGAACAGATACCTTGAGAAGCTTCTCCCTTCTGCTGGTGGGCTCCCTGCTGCTGCCTTACGGGGAGTGGAAGTGGGAAGATGTACCATTAGTGTAGAGCTTCCAAATGTGGTAAATATAACTTGTGTGCCAGTTTTGACTGCCAGTTTTATTGTTTTCTTTGAACCAAAATACAAGTGAATTTGGAGGGAAAATCTTGTCTCTGAAATGGGACATATCTTTGGTATAGAGGCAGCATAATTACAATTTTTTTCAACATACTGTATTATATAAGGAAATAATTTCTCTTATATGTAACTGAGGTATAGCATAGCTCATACACACAATAATAAAAAGAAATACTTGTGTTAGTAAAAGAAAAAAGGGTTTCAGTTAATTTATAATTTATTTTTTAAATATCACTTTTTAATCTATTCTAAGTCAACTTTATTGCACCTAATCCTACATAATGGATATTTCATGTTTCTAAAAGTCAATGTTTTTCAATACCCCATAGAACATAATACCTGATAGTTTAATTATACATTTATTTAACAAATATTTGTTAAGAGAGAAAGACACTAGGTGTCCAATGGTAAGATGGCAAACACAGTCCTTTTTTCATGCAATTTACAAACCAGTAATTACTGACACAATGGAAAAATTGAGTTTATATGTTTTTTCCTTAGCTTAGTTATCCTTCTTTAGCTTAGTTATTATACATTTTGTTTTAATAGGTAAATAGGGTACTGTTCCCATGACTAAATGAGGCAGTCATCTGAAAATTTTACTGGGCTTTGATTTCTCAAATTCTTAAAGTTATGTTTCCCAAACATAGTAATTTCAACAAGGTCTATATAGTATAATGAAGCAATATCTCATACTATATTCTAAAATCTCTTTCTCAGCATGTGTATGTTACTATTTTGGCTATGTGAGATCTAGGAAAGATACACCACAACAATCAGAGGAAAAAACTGTTCCAGCCCTAGAAAGCCAGAGAAAGGAGTTCATTGTCACTGGTTCCAGGTCAGTAATCTTTGATAAACACAATTTTCTATGATAGTCTATAACTGAAATATCTTAGAATTTCAGAACAACTAATCAGGCACTTTTCAAAAGCATTTAATTGTTGTTTTAATCTGCGATTCAAAAGAGATAATATCTTGGCTAACTTCAACATTCTTGTAAGTCAGCTTCCTCATTAAAAGTTTTAGACTCAAGCCCTCATGCTAACTTTGTTCATTTAATGTTGGTTGTGACACATTATTTCTTCATTCAGTAAGTAATCAGAGAAGTTGATAGATTGTTAGTCTCCACTCTGCCTCATCTGTATTGTTTTGAAAGCATATTAAATAGCTTTTTATAGAGTTTGAAAGTAAAGGAAACATAAGCTAATCTACACACACACACACGCAACAAAAATATGAACAACCCAAACCGTGGTGGAACAAGAAGTTCAACATGCTTGAAATGTCTCTAGGTTATTATCAATACAAAATAGATATTTAGTGCTATATAAACACACTGCTTTTTAAAAATTATTTGCTTCAAAATAATGTTATATATACATATATACACACCCATATATATATATGTATATATATGCACACACTCACATATATATAATTATATATATGTATGTATAGTGTATATGGAGACATGAGTTGAGTTTATTGTATTTATTGCATATTACTAATGGTTTCAAATCTTCCTTGGTCTGGTTTATATGATAAATCCAAAAATTATGAGATACACCTGTAACAGATATCAGATGCACAATTTGTAAATAGAATCTGCACTGTTGTCCTAGAGTCTTTTAAGTATTTTAACATTCATACTTGCTTAGTCCCCTTCCTCTAAGTGAAATAAAGACCTTCACAATTTTACCAATTTAATAATCAGATCCTCCATGATTATTCCCAATAAAAGTGGATGCTCCCTAAGAAGACCTCACACACATTCATCCGTAACTTTCGTATTGTTTGATGAGTTCTTGTCTTTCAGTCAATCTATCTTAAAGCATTCATTTAATCAATCTATTAGCCATTCATACTCAAAAATATTTGTTGAAGCAGTTATGCAAGAGGGTAGGGCTACTAGAATGAATTAAACACAATCTCCACTGCCATAAAGTATGCTGTTTTGAGGAGGAGGCAGACATATAAACAGATACGTTTAAGGCATGATGTGTTCCTAATGTTAGGAGTTGAGAGAAGGCTTTTGTGAAGGAAATAACTTTTGAGCTGAGTTCTGAGGACACGTGTAACTTCTCCAAGTGTATGAGTGAGGTTGATCTCTATAGAAATAAGAGAATAGTGTATTTTGGAAACAGTGTGTTGCTTGTTTAGGCTGCAATGTGATGGATGAGAAGGAGGAGCTGATGCTGGAGAGGTGTGCAGGGGACAGATCAAAGAATGCATCATGGATGATGCTAAGAACTTTAGTCTGTGCAAAACTGAATTAAACTCACATCCTCACCCTTTCTCCTGCATTTCTTATGTTGGCTAATGGAATATCCATGTATCTCTTCATCCAGAGAAGAAATTTGAGAACCATCCAAGATCCCCGTCTTTCTCACATCCTGACATTCAGGCAGATCCTACCTCTAAAATACATCTCTAATCCATACCCTCTCTGTCTCCAGCTTCACTCCCCTCAACTAGACTCTCATCATCTCTTTCCTGGATTATTGCAATAGGCCCAAATGTGTTTTATCTGCCTAGAATTCCATTCCCCCATCCATTCACCATGATGCTCCAAAAATAATAGCTAAAAAAATAAAATTTTAATAATGTCACTGGCCTACTGAATGGAACTTATTACTTTGCTTGAGTGTGAAGTACTTTTTTCTTTTCTAATGCATTGTCATTTCCTGGAGGGCATATGTGATTAGTCATTCTTGTGTTGCCAAGAGCAGCTAAAATGTGCCACTGTTAAATGAATAACTAAACATTCTTAAATTTTATCAAAGCCTCCAAATAGTCTTAAACAAATAAATGGAAAAATTTTTAAAGGGCTTATTTCAATCTTTACATTTCTCTTCTACCCAAGCTTATATGTTAATTTCAATCTCTGTATTCATCTTTAGTTTTTTTCACATATTGTCTGCTCTAAAGTAAACAAACAAAAAAACCAGTTAATCAAATTCCTTGTACCTTATTAACCTACTGCTTGGTCTGAATAAATATCAACCTTTTGAAGAATTACATACACTCTCCTGGATTGGCTGTGAAATCCTTGTATGTGATTGCATACACTATCCCATATCATGTATGATGTACAGTTGTGCTGGAAACCAGTGAAACATCAGTAATCATTAATTGATGCTGAGTAGAAATATATAGCCAATACATTTGAGAACTTTTTCTCTCACTTGTTCTTTTTATAAGCCTATATTTGAATTTTTCACTAAAATTCTGTAGAATAATTAATTAGACATGTATTGCCATGTGACTGATATCAAGGCATTTCACAAAGTGCTGCTGATGGTAAAAATGATTTTTTAGGTACATGTTATTCTAGGAGTTTAACCTCATTTAGGAAGAGAACCTATATACAATTGAAAACTAAAGATCTTATGCATAATACCACGCAGATTGTGTGTGAGAACTAATGATCAACATAAAGAATGATGACCTTGTACTGCGTCTCTTGGAGAGGAGATCATGGTGGAACGCCAAATCATCTATTTTGTCTTTAAAAGGAGAAGATTCAGCTTTGTCTTTGTTGAAAATCTGTCAGGTAAGGATCAAAAAGACCAGCATATCTGCCAAACACACACACACACACACACACACACACACACACACACACGCATGCTAAAGAAATTTCTACCAGGTAAACAACTTGACTTTAAGAGGGATGAATGCTGAATTATTTATAGATGGTCCATCTTTCTTTCTGATCTAGGACATCTGAGCACTGTTGAGCATGAATGAGCAGGAAACAATGCTATGTGTTCACCATATCCAGTTTCATATTCTTTCCTTGGCTCACGGAAAACTATACTTCTCATATCCTTTGGTTGTGAGCATGACTATTTGAATAGCTCTGACTAAAGAAATGTGTGCAGGGTCACTTCCAGCTTCCTACACTCTTTTCCAGTCAACCTCTTCTTCTATTCAGGTAACTAAACATGCCTTGTATTGAAACAGTTAAGGCTTAAGAGACTTTATTTCAGGTTATACTTTATAATTACATGGAAGACCACTGTCCTAGAGAGTTGCCTAATTACAACATATTTTATGAGAGAAGGAAATAAACTTTTATTATGTGAAATCATGAGATTTGAGGTTCTCCCTTTCTTTCTCTTTTTCTTTTTAGTATTTCCTAATCGTACTAATAGAATACATTTCCATGTAACTTCCCTTTTCTTTATTCTGAATCTACCATATTGGTAGAATTTGCAATTTTTCTGTGCTAGAAGACTCTTCACCAAAAATGAACCTTCTGCACTGTAGAAATAAACCATTTGAAACTGCAAAATTCTGTTGAACTGAGACAGTAGTTTTGACTTTGATGTTAATAGTCTTAGGTTGTATTTTTCTGTAAACAACATGCACATATCTTATAAATACATTTTTTTCCACTCCTATTTTAATTTGAATATTAGTGGGAAATCACTGTGAATATCTCTTTTCCCATCTTCTAGCTACTCAGCAACACTGGAAATAATGATAGGCTTATCTGACAGATTATTATACAGGTAAATTTAAGAAATTAAGAAACCAATTGATCTCTTTTTTGGGGTGTAGATTTATAGGCAAAAGCATACAGCTACCAAATCATCAGATGGGTGACTGATCTTCCTGCTGGTGGCTTAAATTAAATGTTATAATTAATGATATTTATAATAATTTTAGCCTACAATTATTAAGTCCTCAAATAAAAACAATAGTACACTTGTAATGGGACACTTAGGGACCCTGGCATCCAACTTATTATTAGCAAGCTCACAAAATCACCTTCACGATAAAAAAAAAAAGATCTTTCATGTTTTTCTACATTCTTAATTTTGACAATCCATGTTGATATGAAAATATAACCTCATCCCATCTTATTATCCTCACCCTCCCCACAACCCCACAATCCCAGGCAAAGGAAACATGAGAACGTTTCTCCAAACTTGAAGTAACAGCAGAATGCAAAGAACCAGAGAATTTTAGACAAAGACAAGTTAGGATTTGTGCCAGGAAGCCCAAAAGAAACTAATCTTTGGATTGTTTTCAGCAGTATACCGTATATAATATATATATCTCATTCTACAGGGGATTCTATATGTGAGTTCATGTGCATATTTTAATGAATAAACACTTCAAAATCAATTATTAGTTTGTGGAAATTTAAGTGCTAGTATCTGACTGTGTGTGATACCTGTCACAATTCTTCTGGGTCAGGATGACAGAGAAGGGAAAAAGTAAAGTAATATACTTCAAACACATACACCATCTATGACGGTCTGCATCTGACAGGGATCAGCCTGGGAAAGTAGTGAAGTTTGATGGATAAACACACGATTCAGATGAGTATCCTAACTATTTTGAATTCACTTTTCCTGAATCCCTACAGTGTGAAGGGCATTGTACTAAATTCTGATGCCACAGAGATATAAAATTACTCTACAGTCTCTTTTCTTTTAAGTTAACTGATTTCATTGTTTTTGAAAGCATAATGCATTACATTATTCAACTTAAATATTTAGGTAATACTGAAAAACACAACTGCAAAAAGGAAAGTATAAAATCACCCCAAACTCCATCTAACGCCATTGTTAACTTTAGATGAATCTCATTCTAAACATGCCTTTCTCTAGTTATCTCTATCTGAATAAATTTAATAAGATGAAAAATATTTTCATAGATATCACATCATGCTAAACACGTCACTTTTAATGAGACAAAATTTTGGCTCAATGAATTAAGATAACTAAGCTTTTTCGCCTGGAAGAAATCTATAAGGTAATAAACAGTAAGGGATCACTTTGTAATTTTTAAGATATGGAGTCAATTTTTCAACTGCATGCTTTGATAATAGAGAACAGTATTTGAATTCCTGCTGAAATAGGTAAATGATGCTTTTCTGTTTCCCTCTTCTGCTTCTCCTCTCCACTTGCCAATTTTTGTAAGTTCCATTATTATTTATACATTGTCAAAGTTTATAAAATTCATATTCTGCTTTACAACCTTCATATCCAGAGATGTTTGATATTAATTCTATTTTTAAATGGATTCAGCTTTCTCAGCCGGTTCTTTTGTGACAGGTTTTCCATTTCAGATTTTATTTTGTTTTGCTTCACCACTTAGTTGACCAGAGTTATTTATCAAATTTGCTTTTTTGCCTTCAAAAATGGCCCATAAATGCGGTGTTCCCTGAGTTTCTGCCTGCCTGAAAATATCTGTCATTCTGTATTGTTTTGTCCTGTTTTATTGTACTTGAAGGACAATTTGGTTATGTGTAAAATCTTGACTCGGGTTTTTATTTTCCCTCAGAACTTTGTAGCTATCGCACCGTTATATTTTGGCCTTCAATGTTGCTGGGGAGAAATCTAAGGCCAGGTTGAAATTTTATGTTTCTACGATAGATGACCTGTGTTTTTTTTTGCCCAATTACCTGAAGAATGCTTTCTTTGTATGTGGAGTTCAATAATTTAATCATGTATCATTGCCAATTGTTCTATACCCACTTATTTTCTGAAATAGCTCCTAATGCATTTTAAAATTTACCTTTTGTCTCCTAATTATACCTCTGAATGCTAGATTATGTTCCACTTTTGGGTTTCTACTTCAAGGACAAAAATTATGTTGGGTCATCACTGTCTGCTATCTCAAATTATCACCTTCATTTTTGTTGCTTTGATCTCATTTTATTCCCAGTTCAGTAAGATTTTATCAAACCTTTCTTTATGTTCATAATTTGATTTTAATCCATCCTTTGTTGTTTCTGGATGTTTCTAAATTACTAGTTTGTTCTATAATAGTTTTATTTTGGTTTTTTACTTTATTTTCCTAACTTCATAATATCCCTTTTTACAATACTTTATTACCTCATCTTTGAGTTTTTCTTTTAATGATAATAAGTTTATTAAGTTTTTATGATGTTTATTAAGTTTTCACTCTTAAGGGTATGTGTTTTCTCTCCAGGGCTATATTTTGACCCAAGGTATGCTCACTGAATTTCTTTTTTAAAATAAATATCTATTTTTTTCCTGTAATATGTTGCAGATCTTGTCATGCCCTTTTCTTTGCTCTTAATAATGCTTAATGTTGGCAACTCAGTTTAGAATTTTCTCATTTCATAGGTAGATTAAATTCCCTTTGTTCACTCTCTAGCAGGCTCTATGCCATTTATTTACTTATTTTTCTTTAAGCTGTGGCTTGAGGAGTTGTGTTTTTTATCTGTCTTCTCTGTGGCCTGATGACAAGTTGGTGGGTTTGGCAGAGGAGGACCTTTCTCCTTACAGCAAATGCAGTCTTTGTTGGAATAAATATGTCTGAACCTCTCTTGTGAGAAAGGATCCTTTTCTCCTAGTGATGTCTGGGCATCCTTCTTTCATGGAGGAAAGTCTCATGAATTAAGAGGGTTCCTCTGTTTCAACAAAATCCTGGGTCCTATGTTTCTATTAGGAAGAATTTGTTCCTACAATTGGCATCCCTCATTCCACCTATCTCTTCCCAGCAGAGCTCTTGGTTCTTACTTCACATTCCACATACCATCCTCCTGCCAGTAAGAAAAGAGGAAAGATAAATAGGATACCTCCCTCCTCTTCTCTCCAAATCAGGGTGTGTGTGGGGCTTCTCAGGATTCATGTTCACCCATAAATAAGACTTGTGAGGTGGGCTGAGGTTAAAGCACACAAAACTTTCTGCCTCTTTCCTTGATTGTTCCTTCTTGAATTTGTCAGCACAAAGCCATACCACTTTCTTTATTGGGTTGCTTTGGTATGCTTGTCTTTATGGCACTTGTCTAGTGGTCAGAATTTACTCTATCATTGTTACACAGATATCCCCACTATTTTCTTTCTCTTTGTCTTTTATGAGCCTATCTAACACTAGTCATTGATACTTTCTGTTTATGAGCAGTGTGAGGGAGAAGAGGAAATAAAAACATATGCATGGACTAAAGCCTACTCCTGAGCATGCTCTTCTCCCAATTTAAGATTAAAAAAAAAAATAGTTGAAATGGGAAGAAGTAAAGAGAAAACTAAGAAGAGAGGGGAAAAATTTGAATTAGATACCCTGGAACTTTCTGATACCATCTTCATTATAAGAAATTGCTGACCCAGTCACAAGAATTAAGAATGGTCAGTTAGCAAGAATCGAGGATAGAAGAATAAGAACCAAAGGAATCTATGTTCCAAAATGAGTGTTTGGGATATAAAGACAAAACGTGTATGAAATTGTCTTAATTTTGAATTCTTCTAAAGAGAAACTGATATAGGTCATAAAGACTCAAGACTTCGTTAAAATGGATGGATGGAATTTGAAGAGAAAATATTGCTGTATGAAAACATGGAGCCAATTTATTAGATAGGCTGGACTTTGAGTGTACGAACAGAATACGTCTTTATTTATCTCACATTGTGTTCAAATATGCTTTGTTGGAGAAGTTCTATGCCTTCAGCAGATGCCACAGATTTATAGTTGCTTTTATAAGAAGAGTTGAATTTTGATACTCAAGGCCCATTTTAATATTGAAAGTTTCAGGCTTGTTTAAATCAAAACTTCAATTGAACATCCAGTTCAAAGATTGTCTTCTGTTCTTAGCTCAGCCCTGACACATGGCTTGAGGGCCTTTCAGTGGGGAAGATGAATATATTGTCTTTTTTACCACCTTCCTTTTGTCTTCCTCTGACTCTTCTAGGACTTGGTCAGGAGAAGGAAGAATTGTGACTATTCCTCAGGGCCTTGCCATGGCAGCCTTCCTCACACTTTTTACAGCTAAGATTCTCCTAATCCTGTAATCACTTTCCTGAATAAAGTCTCATTAAGATTATCCAACATATTTTCCTTATCTGGAATCTTCTTTTCCCAAGGGAACTCACACAACTTTCCCCTGCCAAACATTGGGCGTTCAGGCCGCTGGTGCTGCTGCTGCTATCCTCTTCTGTAGGCCTTGCTACTATGAGCTGTTTGAGTTGGCTCTCTATCTTCTCAAGTTTCAGACAGAAGTAGGGACCAATCCTTCTGTTTATACACTCCTTTAATTTCATGTGATACATGTCATGTGCTCCCCAAAACTCTTCTATTATGTTCCTCATGGTTATATGTGGACAGCTACAAGTTATAAACCATAGATCTAGGGAGTACAATGTCAATCTCTCCTTCTTGCAAACACTCAATTCATCAACTTCTCTCGTGAAGAGAAAAAGACACAGCTTCCTCCATTAGAAGGAAGAACAAATACCATTGTACTCTCCATTAGACTGACTTCATTAAAGACTCACTCACTAGGAAAATCTCATCTTCTCGAAGGGTTGGTTTGGTCAAACTTTAGTGAGTCCTAAAAAGATACATCTAGCAGTCGCCTTTAATGTGGACAGGGCTTCTATTTACCACAGAGCTTTGGTAAAATATATTCTCAATGTTTGGGGCTTTAAAATTCTGTACGTCTAAGGTAATATGTGAAGTCATACCCACTATCTTCTAATACTTATTTTACCTCTTTAATATGATACTTTCACAAAATAAAGAAATAACTCCTTCAAGTTACTTTTTCAATTAATAAAAATAGTTTCATAAGGAATAGAAACCATATGCTGTGTTGCTGCTGAACAATTTTAACTAAATGTTTAATTTTTAATATATTTAAAGATATTTAATAAGCATTTCTTCAATCGTCTGCATAGAAGTACTTTCGAGGTAGTCAAAATAAATTTTTTTTTCTTTTAAAACAGGTAATGTTACAGAAACTCGAGGTCATGGAATGCTCACATTCACAGAGCTAGTAACTGTTATGACAATGAATTAGAAGTTTAGTGTTCTATTCTCTAATATTTTTCATTTCCATTAAACAATCTTTCTCTATATAATCTGTAGGATATTATTATTGATTTTGGTTTTTGAATATAACAACATGTTTTATGATTGCTGATTAATATGTTATTTTAGTTCAGGAGTTAAGCCTCTACTTATGTCCCTCAGGGTCCAGTTTCTTTCTGTGGGAGAAGATAGTGAGTAGCCAAGAGAATTAAAATGATTATAAGCATGAGAAAAAAGAAGAAAAGAATAGTTTTCTTTTTTAGGAGAATCATGAGCTTTCTGATGAAATGATCATTTCATCAAGAGAGAAGTATTACATATATCAAAGCCTCCAAAAGGTAAATGTTTATTAAAGAATATGATTAAAGATACGAAAATAATTTTACCACTATTTCTATCTACTTACGTACTAATCCGTTGATGCTTAGCATGTGAGAGAGCTCAGACATCTTCCAAGTTTTGCTGTTGATAGTGTTGATAGTAAACTTTCTTTCCTCTTCTGTTTATTTTCATGTGGAAGGGCATCAATTAATACATCCTGGGCTTTCCTCCCCTAGGAGAAGGAGTGACTTATCTGATTGGTGAGTTAGGGACAAGACATGAGCATGTTTAGATCAGTTTCTCCTTCTTCTCCTCTTTGATATGACTGTAGACACAGGCATTTGAGTCTTTTGCCATGGGGTAGTCTCTATCTTTACAACTGATAGGAATCGTAGAGGGGGCTGTAGATTTGAGATAAATTCAATAAAATGGAGTATTAGGTTCTGGTCCATTAGTCTACAAACCTTGGAAAATAAACATGAGTGGATTCTTGGATGCAAAATCTCACTTAAAGTTTAAGGCATTTGGTGTATCCAAGCACAATTATTTTTACCTTGACAGTTTGCTGCATCCTGCCTGAGAAACTCAAAGCCTGAGGCAAGGTGGTATTTTGACCCCCTTGTGCCTCTGTAGCTCATGGCAGTTTTGTCCATTGTGGAGTGTCTGTGTATATATATATGTATATATATATAAGACTAAGTAAGCCTTAGCCAAACAACAGGAAAAGTCTGAGTTAATAAGTAGAAGACAGGGGGCATGTGACTCACAGCTGGGTTAGCTTCACAATCACAGCAGTCATCAGGTCCAAGCTACAAGAGTGTCCTTGAACTAGACAGGTGCAGAATGGCCTGGGATTACAGGTAAAACTGAGACCGACTAAGCTTCTTAGGCATTATAGATAGAATTTTCCCCTTTCTTCAGCTGAGTTTGTAAGCACCTACTTTAAACTGAATATCCATAAAATACCGTTATCTGCCTGGGTGTCTGGGATGTTCCTTGTTTATGCTGGTGGCCTCCTGTTCCATACTATTTAACATATGTTGCATGGATGATAAATTATGCAGTCACTCTACCTAGTGACTCTAAGGTGTGAGCTTTAAATTATTAATGAGAAGTCTAGGTATGCAGTTATCAATAGGCTTCCCCAAATTCTGTTCCTTTTGATGTTGTTTGAATTTAGAAAGCAAATAGGGAACTATACAAGAAGGTAATCTCTTTGATTAATGTGACTGATCCGCAGGGTCTCTATAAATTAATGTTTTATATTTGCAGTTTTCCCATACACAAAAACAGACGTGAGAGTAAAATAAACCTTCTGGGACTCAGTTTCCACAATTCTTGTTTCATCTAACCCACCTCCCAATCCCACTTTTTTTTTTCTGGCATATTTATTATAAAGCAATTCCTAGACATCCGATCATGTTAACTGTAAATATATTAGTATTTCTGGTACATAAGGAGTTTTAAAATTTTAAAAAAATACTATAAACACATCCAACATTAATTAATCATTATTTATTTTAAAGAAATAAATTATTTATTATTCAATTAAATAATTTTTAATTATTAAACATTTCTTAGAAGCATCAAATACATGGTTTAGAGTCAACTTAGTTCAGTTTTCCAAAAAAAAAGTCTGTATAGGTATGTTTGTTTTAAAAAGGGTCCACCCAAGGTCTTACATTGAATTCAGTTGATATTCTCTGAGATCTCTTTTTATCTGGAGTAGTTCTCTCTCCCCATATTTTCCTCCATAGGTGTTCTCAATACATGGTGTAATTCTCTACATTCTGTAAAATGTGATATTATTTAACATGGTGTTCTTTCTCCTAAATATCTCATAAGTTGGTTGTGGGGGGTAGATATAGAGAAAGATTTAGATTTAGGAACAAACACTGTTAATAAATAGATACAGTTCTGAGTATTTTCTATTGTATACTCTTAGTGAAGTATAGATTTAGCTGTTGGTTCAAGTGGTGTCAGCCTGATACCTTCATTTTAAAGCTCCAATCATCTTGGACTTAATGCATTAGCAGATATTGATCATCACTGCCTTGATCCACTATGTTTCATTTGAGTTGCTTCATTCATTCTCTTTGAATTTATTAGCTCTGATTCCTATATAAAAGGGAGTTTTCTTTCAACTGCTCTTTGACTAGTCTAAAAGTAGTCCTTATAAGAAAGGCCAGATAGGTGCTTGCTTCTTAACTTTTATTTACTTAGGTGAGACCATAGCTAGCCTGCTTTGTACTGGTTAAAAAGAAAAAGAGGATACTTTGAATATGGGATTATTCAACTCAGCAGTGAGGGTGATCAGGAATTTAGGATGTTTTGGCCAACTCAGAATTCACTTATCTCGTATCACCCACTATAGGAAAAGTCGCAGCACAAAATTTATAGTTTTATTAGCAAAATAAATATGGCATAAAGGGAAAAAAAGAACAAGGAAAACTTGTAGTCAACTCCAACAAACAAAACTAGGTATACATATGATAGGAAGAAAAAGCATAAAAAAGAGATTGGCATGTTAAAAAACTCATCTGAGTTTACTAAGGGTAATCATCAGGATCCCAAAAATTGAGACAGAAAGAGTATTTTTCTTTGGCCTACACGTTTACCTAGCAAGAGGCCATGACAAGAGCCAGGGTGGCCCGTGACTGAAAACGTTACAAGAGAGTGTAGAAACTGTCCCTAACCAGAATCACTCTCAGTGCAGCACTAGGCGGCAAGAAACAGGATTCAAAGCATCAAAGCCAAAGCAAAATTAGAATTTTGAATATTCAGGAAAGCTTCCTAAAATAAGAGTCTGTGATGTGAAGGGGTCTTCCACTACTGAAAATATATAATTTGTAAAAAGGCATACACATAAAAAGCCTCAAATATCACTCTCCGAGAAATCAGAAAGTGATCTGTAGTGTTAAAATTATCACCTGGATAGGCTGTTTCTCTGAATTGATAACTTGGACTGCGCTGGTACCCCTACTATTTTCACTTGTTGGCTGGGAGGAAGCCAAAAGAAGCAAGAAGCATGGTTTCAATGTAAACATGGTAGGAATATAGAAGAGTGAGAGCTGGAGCTGTCAGTCAACTATGCTCTCACAAGAGGAGATTTGAGCAGTGGCTTTCCATGGACTCCAAAAAATGGAAGCTTAGGTCATTGATTTTTCACCTTTCATGTTTTTCAAATATAAGCATTTAATGCTACATTTTTTTCTCTTAAGACTGCTTTAGCTGCATCTCACACATTTTCACCGTGTGTTTTCATTTTCACTCAATTTAAAATTTTTTCTAATTCCTTTTGTGATGTCTTCTATAACTCATGGGTTACTTAGAAGCGTACTGCTTAATTTTTAAAAAATTGAGATTTTCCAGATTTTTTTGTTATTCATTTCTAATTTATTATTTTTGGCATAAAATATACTCTGTATGACTTTAATCTGCCTTAAATTTATTAAATCTTGTTTGTGGCCTAGCACATGGTATATCTTGGTAAATACTTTACGTGCCCTTGAAGTGAATATGTATTCTGCTGTTGTTGGGAGATGTATTCTATAAATGTCATTTAGGTAAAGCTGATCTGTAGTGGTGTTCTAATGTTTGGTATCTTATTGTTTTTCTGACTTTTGTGTCAATTACTGAGAGGGGAGATTTAGGTGTAATTTTGAGTTAACATGAGGGAAGATGGGCTTTAAGGTATGTCTTACTCCATTCAGGCTGCTATAACAAAATGTCACAGACTGGGTGATGTAAGCCAGATAAGTGTTAGATTTGGTGGTGAAAATTTACTTAATCTTTCCTATGCAGTGTTAAATGACATTTAACATGACATTTGTTTAAGACAGTAAGGAAGACTTCATTGAAGAGGTACTACTGCAACAGGGTTTTGCAGTGGGGGGGGTAGGAAGGCTCTATTCTGAATATAACAAGGACTAGTAGAGATTTATAGTCAAGGCTAACATCAAAGCTAGAGGGAGTCTTGGTAGACCAACTCAACAGGACTTTTGCTGAAGGCAGGCCAGGGTGATACAATATGGAGACAAAGGATGAGGAATTCAACCAGAAATCAAGGGTGAGGGATTTTCACTAAACTGACTCCACAGGATTCTTGCTAAAACTGGATTAAGATCACTAAGGACAGAGTAGAACTTTGGACCTAGTCAAAAAGAGGACTCAGAGGAGCCTGAATCAAGTTTGGTCAAGAACAGAAGCTTTGGGATCCAGTGTCATGAGGTGGCATAGGCAGACTCTGAACTCACCTCCTCCCAAGGACACAACAAATTTACTACTACTCTTAAAAAAATTACCCCTGAGACAGAGCTCAAAACTGGATAAAAAGAAGTCCTACAACAAGGGACAGTGTTGACAGTGGTGGAAAAATCAGAAATTCCTTTCTGGAGAGGAAATAGCCACCTTCTAGCTGCAGCACTTCACAGTCAGCTGGGAGCAATCTTAAGGTACATAGCCTTTCCTGGAGGAGTGGGGAATCTGAGCAGGAGAACTTTACCACAATAAACAGCTTTTGGACTCAGCACAACAGAGACAAGTGTCATAACATCTGCCTTTGTTGGCTATTAACAACAAGGAGGAATACCCCCAAGAAAAGCTATCAGACATAAGGGAAAGAAATGCCTGCTCTTAAATGGCCCATGTACAAATTTGCATCTCAGAAAGCAATCTAAAATCACCAGAAAGAAAGGTGCACAGTCCTTTAGCGAAAAGAGACCCACTTGATAGGTTCTGGGCACATCTCAATGAGAGATAAGACCTCCTCAGACTGGCATCACCTCCCCAGGGATTGAGACATTGGTGGCAGCCATTATTATGACCAGTACAGGTGTGCTGACACAGATGCTAGCAGATACCATTGGAGTTCTTCCCCTGGCCTGTTAGTGCAAGAGTTGGAGCCACCCACCAGAGCACTAATTTAATTCAGCTCAGCCAGGGCAAGCAGCCTACATTAGGGATTGGCCCCACCCAATAGCAAGCCCTTGGGAGACTTGTGGACCCCCACGGGCAGGGTGTGTGGGACCTCTACAGTGGGTGAATGGGTCTGCCTCTGTGGGGCAGGGCATGCATGAGGGGCAGACCTGCGTTGGTGGAGTGTGTGGGACCTCTGCAGTGGGACAAGTGGGTCTGATTCATGGGTCAGAGTGTGTGTATGGGGCAGGATTGTGTCTATGGGGTGTGTGGGCCTGTGGGTGATGGGGCTTGTGAGCTACAGTGGACCCATGCTTCTCAAACAGCCATGTAGGGAATCAACCCTGCTTTCCAAAGTCTGAAATAATTGGATGCTCCTAGGCCTGGTGCAAGCCCCACCCAGCTGTGCTCCTGAGAGAGCTGAAAACAGCTTTGTAGGCTAGAGGACTATAGCAACTGTATGCCCCTGAACCTAAAAATCAGCCACACTGTTGGCCTACTCACTTAACAGGAAAACTACACAATGGGAATGTGCTATTAGGACTTGCAGCCAACTGTGCTGGGTCTCCCCACACCCAATAAATAACTGAAGGGACTATCACAGCTACACACAGCTGAGCATTACAGCCAGCCAGCTAGGGGCCAGCCTAGACTCCCTGGACACCTGCAGCAAGAGCAATCCTGTCACAACAGAAGGACACACAAAGCCCATACAGGGGACACTCCCTGAACATTTGAAACTGGTGACAAAAAGGAAGCACATTGCTGGAACTCATAAGGGATCTCTTACATAAGGCCACCTCTCCAAGATCAGGAGATGTAGCTGATGTACATAATATATAGATAGAAGTACAGAGAAAGAGACAAAATGAGGAGATAAGAGAATATGTTCCAAATAAGACACCAGGACAAATCCTCAGAAAGTGAACTGAATGAAACAGATAAACAATCTACTGGATAAAGAGTACAAACTAATAGTCATAAGGATGCTCAGTGATCTTTGGAGAAGAATGGATGAACTCAGTGAGAACTTCAACAAAGAATTAGAAAATATAAAAAAGGATAAATCAGAAATGAAGAATACAATAATGGATGGGGCTGGCCCACTGGTATAGTGGTTAAGTTTGCATGCTCCACTTCGGTGGCCCACAGTTCACAGGTTTGGACCCTGGGTGTGGACCTACACACCACTCATCAAGCCATACGGAGGCAGCAGGCCAAAATTTATGGGATACAACAAAAGCAGTTCTAAGAGGGAAGTTTATAGCAATACAGGCCTACCTCAACAAACAAGAAAAATCTCAAATAAACAATCTAATAGCACACCTAAAGGAACTGGAAATAAAGAAGAAACAAAGCCCCAAATCAGTAGAAGGAAAGAAATAATACAAATCATAGCAGAAATAAATGAAATAAAGACTAAAATAAACAATAGAAAAAAATCAATGAAACTAAGACCTGATTCTTTGAAAAGATAAACAAAATTGACAAACCTTTACCTGGACTAACCAAGAAAACAAGAGAGAAGACTCAAATAAATAAGATCAAAAATGAAAGAGAATTTACAACGGACACCTCAGAAATATAAAAGATAATCAGAGAATACTACGAAAAGCTGTATGCCAACAAATTGGGTAATCTCGAAGAAATGGATAAATTCTTAGAATCATACAACTTTCCAAAATGGAATCAATATGAAATACAGAATTTGAATAGACCAATTACCAGTAAGGAGATTGAAACAATAATCAAAAACCTCCCCAAAATAAAAGTCCAATAACAGATGGCTTCCCTAGTGATTTTTACCAAACATTCAAAGAAGACTTAATACCTATCCTTCTCAAACTCTTCCAAAAACTTGAAGAGGAGGGGAGGCTTCCTAACTCATTCTACAAAGCCAACATTACTTTGATGCCAAAACCAGACAAGGACAACACAAAAATAGAAAATTACAGGCCAATATCATTGATGAACATAGATGCAAACATCCTCAACAAAATACTAGCATATCAAATGCAATAGTACATTAAAAAGATCATACACAACGATCAGGGGTGCAGGGATGGTTCAACATTTGCAAAGCAATCAACACGATACAACACTTTAACAAAAGGAAGAATAAAAAATCACATGATCATCTCAATAGTTGCAGAGAACGCATTTGACAAGATACAGCATCCATTTATGATAAAAATTCTGAATAAAATGGGTCTAGAAGGAAAGTTCCTCAACATAATAAAGATAAACAAAATTGACAAACCTTTAGCTAGACTCACCAAGAAAAAAAGAGAGAAGGTTCAAATAAGTAAAATCACAATTGAAAGAGGAGAAATTACAGTGGATACCTCAGAAATACAGAAGATTATGAGAGAATACTACGAAATGCTATACACAACCTAATCGTATAATCTAGGAGAAATGATTTTATGACATGAGTATATGATAAACTCACAGCTAATATCATACTCAATGGAGAAAAACTGAAAGCTCTCTCTCTAAAAACAGGAACCAGATAAGTAAGCCCACTTTCACCACTCTTATCTAATTGTTAATCTAATCTAATCTAATAATTATATATATATATGCCATTTTTGCTTCATTTGTGTTACATTCTAAAATTTAGTATATAGTTTTGTAGTCAATTGTGTTTTTTTCTTTGAATATTCTTCCCCAAGTGAATAATTCTTTGCCATTGTCATACTTCACTCTATGAGAAGTAGTTTGGTTAGGAAGGTTCTTTCTTTCCTTCTTTCTTTTATTAAATGCGTTGTTAAGGATAATATTCAATGTTTAACATTTAACTGTCAGTACTGTATTGAACAGCAATATAACAACAGGTAAGATCTGTTTAGACGGATGTCACTTTGACCTTGCTGCGCAGCCACCAGCAGCAGCAAGAGTTGAAGCAGCAAGAGACAGAAGCCCATCAGGATGGGCATCCACTGGACCAGCTATGTGTGACTTTGAGAAGTTGACTTCAAATTTATGAGCCTCTCTCTATCTTAAAAGGGATAATAGTACTTTCTTCAATATGTTTTTCCCAAAGCTAAAGAAATAATCCGTGTAAATTTCTTGTCATACTTTGTGGAAGATATTAAATGCCCTATAAATTTTTACTGGCAGCAAAGGTAATTGAAATAGTACAGTAGTAGTTGTCACTGTAGTTTAAATTGTAGTCATACCAGTAGTAGCAGTAATAAATTTCTGCTACACCTCACTGTTGTGTCAAATTGTCTTGGTTGAGAGTCAACTGATTCCTTTGAATATAGCCTGGTGGGGGAAATTTTGCCGAGAAAAGATGCCTGGGAACTTGATACACCTGCGCTAGTTTTGCACTAATCTCTTTAAACCTGATATCCACAATTTTGTTTTATGATATTATTATTATTATTTATTATTACCATCATCATCTAAAGGCTGCTGTACTTTAAACACAAAAGTCCGACAGTGGCCAGGGTGAGGGAACAGATGTAGATGCAAAGGCTGACTGTGAGATGCGAGGTGGCATAAAGGGCATACACACACTAGGCCTTTGTGTCCTCGCGTCACACTGCACAATAATATTGAAAGCATGTGAGGGTACATGCCCTAGATGCTTCGCGATGCTAGTAGAACAGATGGCTTTTCAGAGGCAGCCTTCATTTATTGGCTCTACCTGAGTAAATCTAGAGAAGGGATCACGGATGATAAAAGCACAGTCAGAATCCTAGAGAATTATAGCCCAGTAGCGATGCTAGGATATGGAGGATTTATACTAAGTCTCGATGAAGTGGAAGTATCTACCAGAAAACGAAAGTTTAGAGATTTTAAAAGTCATTCTGCAGCTCCTTTTTTTTTTTTTTTTTTTGTGAAATAAGAACTCGGCCTATCAAAATTGTCTAGGGCAATTATCTTCATCCACCCAAGAAGTTAATTAAAATACATATTTTAAATTTCTCTCTGTATTTGGTAAGTAGCAAACTCCTTGAACCTTAGTGTTCTGTTCCATAAAACAGGGATGATAATAATCATGCATAGGCCTACTTTAGGACTCAAATGAAGAGTGTATGACAAACACCTGGCTCTGAGCCGGCCCTCCATGGACCTAAGCACTTACTCTTCTTTTTCTACAGGGTGACAGAGCCGAGGAGTCTTTCAATGGTAAATTAGAAGAAGCAATTATATAATTTTATCTTCAAAGCATTATCACTTATATTTCCAGTTCTTAGTCCCATCTCATCAAGGCTGAAAACAGCCTGTGCATAGTTTGTAAACATGGCATTCTCAGTTCGGCTCATCTTTGCACAATTAGCTCAGGTGGTTAAATTGTAGTGTTAATAACCCCAGTAGCACAGTTTTAATTTCAGTAAGGATCAGTTGGATCAAAACAGAAAAAAGAAAAAGACCAAAAAATGCAATTCTGTTTTATTGACAAGACTACACATCTAACCATTTAAAATCATCTTACTGTAATGTGCTATTTGTCAAAAGAAGGCACTCTGACAAAACTGGAACAAAAGGACCTGGACCGTTTATTACTTCTGCTGGTAAAAGTAATCTCAAATTGACTGAATGACGTGATCATTATGTGTCCAGGATGACAATGTGTCTTCCCCGTGTAGACAAATCTGAACAAGAATTTGGAGCTCTATTTAGAGTAAGAACAACAGAGACAAACCAGGGGTAGTTAAAAGCCAAGAGAAAAAAAAATACTTTTTCAGTTGCATTTGGGCTTCCCTAATTTGACAAGAAGGGTATAGGACTGGAAAGGGTATAACAAATAATGATAAAAAAGAATTTTAATTTAAAAATTATTTAGAGATTTTTAAGAGATCACTGCATGAACTAACTGGATTTAGTTTCCTTAGCCCAGATAAGTTATATCCTGGAATACTGAGAAAACTTGCACAGGAGAATGTTTACCTTCAATAATCTTTAATGAACTAGGGAGAGGTCACTACAATCTGGAGATAAGCAAATGCAATTCTGATTTTTTAAATTAGATTTTAAAAATTACAATAGAATGATAATATTTAAGCTATGGAGTTGTATAATTAATGCCAATATTTTAGAAAAACTATACCAAACTTTTAGGAAAAAAAACATCAAACATTCAGAACAGGTAGAATTCACTAAGAGCAAGTGAATCCAGGCACATCTTGTATATGTGTATATAAAAAAAATACATGATAATATTATTCTGGTTCCTCAAGACTGCTGTGGACATACCATAATATGGATTTGAATAAAGTTTTACAAAACCTCTGTGGTATTTAAAAAGTCAAAATGTAGATTAGCATATTAGGCAAATGAATTCATAACACTGAAAAATATGTACTAGAAAGTGTTAATTAATAGAAGAATATCTCCCAATTATATGCCACAGGTCTGTGCTCTTATGTTCATATCAGTGATATGGATGAGAGCATATACAACAGAATACATAATGACAAGTTCCCTAGCTCTGTGGGGGAATCAGGAATGATTTGAAATCCTGGATGGAAGATCTTTGACAAGTTTACTTAAGCTTTTACGCCTCCATTCGCTCATTTCTGAATTATGGCAAATACTGCTTTCCTCCTAGGGTATTGGAGGTTAAATAAGAAGATGCTTATAAAGTTGACAGCACTCTGCTTGCCATTTGCTAGGAACTCGATAAATTACTATTGCTATTATTGTAAGGATTGTAGTTATAGTCATACTTGGCATCTTTGGCCTCTTCTTTGCCTTTCAGTCATTCCGATATCTTAAGGACTCCACTGAGTGTGTAGAGGGCCCCACCTCCACCTCATGTCCTACATTTGGGATCATTTTATTCACAATAATATTTCTCAAAATACTCCCTTTCCATTTTATCTTCCATGATCTAGTTGAAGCCCTCCCTAGACTCATCCTGAATTAGAGAAAGCATTTCCTAGCTAACATCCTTGCTTCCTGGCTTTTCTTATTTCCATTTATCCAGGAATTCTGCCAAATTCATCTGCCCAAAAACCATTTCTAAAATACAACCACTGTGCTTCAAAACATATAATGGCACTACGCCACCCTCAGGAAAACATCAGCTTCCTTATTTTGACACTGATCCTTCAAGATTGTTCCCATGTTGTCACAGCAGCTTTGGGTGTCCCCATTTGCCTTCAGGCCTCTCCATTTTGCCTCAGTGCCCTTATACTCCCTGTGCTGCAAGTGAGCACCAGTTCCTTCTACCGTCTTCCTTCTCTTTGCTGATGCTATTTCCACCAGCTTAAATTATCCACTCAAAGTTTTTCTCATTATGCAAGCCTATATTGATGCAGCTGTTCCATACCCATCATTCTGCGTTTAATTATGCAATTCTTGCTTATGTCAGGTTAATATTAAGTCCTGTTTTGGAGGTTTACTTGTCATACATAGCCTAGTTTCCCCAGCTAGATATTAAGAAACATATACTATCTTTTTTTTTTCCTCAAATCCATCACATACAGCAATGTACTATGCACAAATTTGCAAAGCAGGTGCATGATAAGTAAACTTATGTTAAAAAAATTAATAAAACTGCTAATTGATCAATTCCCTCAACATTGAATCTATGGTATGCTTCCAGATCATGTAAATCTAAAAGGATGTAAAATAGTGTTGGTTTGTTAAGCAGACTCCAGGAATGTGAATCAAATTATCTGCAGGGGAGAGTTCCCTTATTCCATAAAGATTTTTCATTCCAATGACATGCTAATGATGTTTACTTACGTATATATTCTATGCACAGTGTGTGGATTTCTTTTTATTTCCTGTCTCTAGCGACTTCGCCAAAGATATCTTCATAGCTAGAACAAAGGCCTGGGTTTCCCCCTGATGCTCCATCATTACTTAATACACCACGGAGCAGAGTCACACTTAACAATTGCCAGAATTTCCTATTCCAGCATGCAAACCTTTGTAAAGTGTGTTCTGAAAAATGAAGGGAAAAAAATCTGCTGGACTTTCTATATTCTTCCCTAAGGCTTGCGTTGAACGATGAGCTCAATACCATGCTGTACATCATGCCGCTGAGCTGCCAGAAGAATTCAAACCTTGCTAAGCACAAAAGCCAAGGGAGCTATTAGCATGTTTCTAAGCCCAAAGCTTAACATTCCGGATGAGACTAGTGTCACGGGTTCCTTGGGAATGTGATTTTTCTTGATTCTTTTCCATTTGGATGTGTGAAAGTATGAGGGAGGCTGAAGCAGTTGGAGAGGGAGGGAGAGCATGTCTAGAGTGATGACACATTTAAAAATACCATGCTGAGAAGCCATGAGCTCTCTAGCTATAGATTCTAAATATAGTTATGGCAACAGGAGAGAAGCGAGCCAGTTGGGCTTTCAGAAAGTTGCTCCAGAACCAGGTAGAGATGACTCACCCAGGGGACATCAGACTGTGATGTGCCATTTCAGCATTTTCTTACCAAAGCTTTCAAAGACAGTTCCTTCCCAGACAGCCAGACTCTCCTCAGAGAATAGAGGAATAATAATACATCAATACTGAATTCCTAGCAGTAGATCATGGTTAATCCCTTCAAAACACACTTTTTTTACATTACAAAAAGACTTTCTAGGTAATGACTCTTATTGGCAAAGGAAATACACAGAAAAATGTGGTGGGGATTATTTCATCTTGAACGTATGTTGGCTCCAATGTTTTCTCCATTAGGTCCATTTTTTTGTAAGGGAATCTAAAACTATTGCTTCATTAAACATATTTCTAACATTCAAACAATAAGTTGAGCAGGGTCATAGGAAAAACCCTTATTTATCATATAATTTCTGCTTATTTTTTTCTATTAGAATACATATATGTAAAGACACAATTCCCTAAAACTTTTTAAACCATCAAACCTATTTGAGTTGTTGTAAAAGTGAGCATCAAGCCATCTATCATTTTTCTTGCCCACTACCTATTTATTGTGCTGACTAGATTTATTGCATTTTAATGGCTACATGTTCAAAAGTTGATTCTTAACCAGGGCTATTTAAAAACCTTCTGTGATGAGCTAACTATAGCAAACTTGCCATCTGTGTCTCTTAGGAAGTGAAAGTTTTAAATTTAGTCAACTTTCGTTGGCATTCTATTTTTCAATGTAACCTCTTCTGTAAATTCCTTTTTCCAGATCCTTGATTCTGGAGGTGTGGGAGTGGTGTGTAGACCAAATTGACTTCTTTGCAAGAATTGGAAACAGGAGAAATCTCTTAACTTTGACTCCATTTCGTGGTGACTTGAGTGTTCTAACCCCAGCTCCTCCTTTGCTCTTCCTCACTCCCCTTCTCAAGAGATCCTACCAATACTTCCACCATTGCCACGTGGGGAAGTCGGTGGGATAGAGGTGCTAAAGGGCGAGTCAACCACACTGGA
The DNA here is from genome assembly GCF_021613505.1 of Equus quagga. Taxonomy (NCBI): domain Eukaryota; kingdom Metazoa; phylum Chordata; class Mammalia; order Perissodactyla; family Equidae; genus Equus; species Equus quagga. Next base: position 96,078,392 of record NC_060271.1, read on the forward strand.
AATCAGAAGCAGAAGGTGAAGCTTTCATTAATCTCCCGCAGGCAGATTCATTCAGTGGTTTCTAATGCCTGAACTTTGTCATTAGGTTTGAAGGGTAGGCAGCCAGGCCTTTGGAACCCATTTCTTTTCTTTCCCTTGATTCTTAAGCTCTTCAACTTATCCTGATGTAATGGAAAATGTCTCCTCTTCTTGATTTTTGTTTCTGATGCTTTTGAAATTTGTATTCATCCTTTTGTTTCTTTTCTTGCCTCTTTTCTTTTCCGCTTTCCTTATTTTCATTTTCTGTAACCCGCAAGTTAGAAAATAAATGAGGAATTAAAAATTGTAAATCATTTCTCCTTTAATTTGGGGAAAAATTCAGCATTTTTACTTTGGTGTTTTAATGTTAGCATCAGAATCTAACCTTAGAGCACTATCACTTTCTACTAATTTTCTCTACAGATCCATACATCCAGAGACATTTAACAGGATTGGAAAAAAACAAATGGGTAATAAACTTCAGTGAATTTTAGGATTCCTCATCTATTATCAATTAAACTAAACGATCCCCCCATAAATGTCAATTGACTGCAACGAGGACTCAATTTATTTCAGAAATACATGTCATATTTAGTTTTGCTTTGTTTTCAAAATTGTCATACTTTACAAATTCCAGACTCAAAACAGTATCCAACCATCAGAAAAGCTTCTATTCCAAATGAGGATTTATTAACTAAAACTAGAAAAATGGAGTGTCTGGGTAAAACAAAACCATGAATTGTATCAGTGCTTAAAACTATGCCCTGTCCAGGATAACCAGTGGAAAAATATTAAAATGTGAGTGCTTAAAATTAACTATGAACACAAAATAACCTGTGCCCGTTACCTTTGTATAATATGGACTAAAAGAACAAAAGCAAATATGAGTAGACATGACTCTGTTTTTATTTAAATACATTTGAAGTCACAGTCACTGAATTCTGCCATAGAGTCATTTTAATATTGTCAGATACACACATGAACACAAATCCCAGAATGTACTTGTTTAAATCATAGGTAAGATGATCTTTCACATACCTAATACCTTGATTTTTCCAAATATTTTGTTTCCTTTCACCAGTTTTCACATTCATTACAGTATAAAATATAGAAGCTGGTCTTTGGGAAGCAGCTAAACTGGTGACAAACAGTTTGATAGGAAGTGACTTCATATTGTTAAATGGAAGGGAATGGGAAAGGGGGTGAAGGAGATGGGAGTGTCTGAGACTGAAGCACTATTTGTACTCTTGAAGACCCACTGCGGTCCAGGAAAGTCCTGTCAGACCTGGCCTTCCTCCATCTCATGCTAAGTCCAAATGCATTTTCTCACTTTCTAGTACCTTTTTACACTCCAAGGCCTCATCTCATTCCAGCTTTCCCCAGTTTATCTTAATTCTGATTCCTGGAACAATTATTCGCTCTAGGGACAGGAAGAAAAGATGCTGATGAGAAAATTTCTATTCCATTAACTTTGATCAATTCTCAAGTTTGGGCAATTGGTCAAGTTTCAATCTAAATATTCTGGTTACTTGCTTTTGAGCTTGGCAATGTGAAATTGTTTTAAAAAAGAACAATGATCTGTATTACTATTAGTAATATTTGTTTGTATTTCATAAGCAGGCTAGTTCTTCTCATGACTCTTAATGCTGAGGAATCAGGTATGAAATGGTGATCACAGGAATAATGGAAATAATTTACTCTTATACATTTCCTGGGAGCTTCCTTTGGAAGCTTTGAGCATCCATCTATTTGGGATGAATGGATTTTCAAAAATCATTTCCAAGAGATGTTCCTGGAAACATAAATATGAATGCCATTGTGCTTTAAACTTATGTGACGAACGTTAGAAAGCATTTTCAAAATCTTTTCGGTCTCATTGAGCAACAGGCAAGTGTAGCAAAAAGAGAACTGATCTTAGAGTCAGGGACCAATCTTCTTTGTTTCCCTGGCCATTAAACAAATGTGTGATCTTGCACAAGCTACTTTGTCTCTCTTTAGTCAATCTTCACATGTAAGCTGATATTGATTTAAAGCTAATTTTTTTAAATAGATGTGTTTAGAATAAACAGTAGCTGAATTTTTCATAAATGGTCCCTTTTCTTGGTTTTCTCCATCTTTCCTTACTGAGAAAGATTTTGAGATTTCTTGGGAAAAGTGGAGGCTACATAGAGTTGCTGTAACTCTTAAGGTTACAGTAGACGTTGTAGTTCCTTTCAGGAAGGGACCTTGATAACTTTATTCTTTACTGTGTCCCCAGGACATAGAATATAGTAGACACTCAGCAAATATTTATTGAATTAATATGCCTGACACATACATTTTTCTTTAAGAATTCTGACATCTAGGAAACCTTTCCAATGTTATCGCCATGAAGGAAACCTCTTTTGCCCTTTATTTGTGGAACAAAAAGCAAAAATTAAGGACTGAAATAGCATTCATCTTGTCTCACACAACCCAAAAACATCATGGCATATAAAGTGTAGATATTCTAATAACAATATTTCATTGAAATTATAAAAATGCAAATGACTAATTTATCTTAAATATCCCTGTATCTGAAACTGTAAACATATACAGATTTAAAAGTTGCTATAAAATACACTTATTGCTATAAAGTTTTTGGATATCAGGAGACTTTTTGATAATATTCCTTTTTTAGTAATGACAAAAATACTTACGATGTTTAAAGTGAAAAAACATATTTTCTCCCTTCCTTCCTTCTTTCTTTTTCTTTCTTACTCAGGATGCTACTTATGAGTACATGGTGCAGAACCGGGCTGGCATCAAAACAAGGATTCACATCCCCGATCTGTAATTTAGGACTCATTTATTACCTCTCTCTTTCTCATTTTTAAAAGGAAGATAACTACAATATTAATCTAACTGGGTTGTTGTCTGGATGAAACGTGTTATTACCTGAAAACCTCTTAGAACAAAGCATGCCACAAAATAGGTATTCAATAGCTGTTAGCCATGATTTTAAGCATGATTTTTATAATGAGAAGGAGAATTAACTTTCCAAAAAAGAAAAAAAAAAATTATCTTTGAAAATCCTTAATTCCCACAATGGATGTTTTCAATACACGGTCCCTTTCTACTCCCCACTGCATCTTTCAGTTGGGTATTTCTGGCTTCCCCCATTTTCTCACAGCAGCGAGAAGGTATACCTGGGAGCCTAGTCAGGCTGACTTTCTCCTGGTGATGGGCCAGGGGCAAAGGTCTGGTTGCAAGCAGATCAAAGGAAGGTTGAGTAAGATGCTTGGATCCCTCAGTGTCTACATGTCCAAACTGGTAGCTACATAGTCTTATCTTCCTTGTTATCTAATCCTTCAGAATTCATATCTAGATCATCTCATCTTTTTTCCATATCCAAAGACTTACGGGTATTAATCAAAGGCACAGAATAGAAGTGACTGATTAAAGTTGCAATAGTGTCTGACATTCACTTTAAAGACTTTTACCATTGATGACATCGCCCACCAAAAATTATTTGTCTTGCTTCACTCCTCCCATAAACAAAAAATAGCAATGTGGCTTTGCCTTTTTTAGGGCCAAGTATGATTAAAACTGAGAAAAATGTATTGCCTCTGAAGGCTTAGCTCCTTTACAGAGCCTTATCTGTCAAAGGCATCCTCCCACCCACTGATAACTGCAAATGTCAAGCACTGCCCAGGTTTGCAAGCTCTGCCTCCCAAGCCTAAGACAACTTGGTGATTTCAATAAGCATAAACTGAGCAACAGTAAGTCAAGAATTTTTATGACAGAGAAACAAGTGATCAGGCCCAATATGACTTTCAAGTGATCACTCATAAGCGTCGGTGTGTAGCAAAGTATCTTCTTGGTGTTTATTCATTTTGGTTTTTATTTAAGAAAGTGTACATTAGAGTGATTTGGAAAGTTATTTAGTTAAGAATTCAAGTTGATACTTTTTGGTTGCCCTTTTAATGAATTTATATTTATTTAGAGGAGTACAGATAGAAGCTACTAAAAATCTGAAAATGATCATTGTTGAAGTAAATCATTTATAAATATTGACGAAAATAAAACCCTGATTTTCAGACAAAATCTAGACGCAGTGAATGATTATTTTTAGTCAGGTTTATTGAAACACAATTTACATATAGTGAAATTTAGCCTTTTTGGTGTATAGTTCTATGAGTTTTGGCAAACATTTTTGTAACTACCACCACAAATGAGATAGTGAACTTTCCAGGATTTCCCCAAATTCTCTCATACCCTTTTTAAATGAATCCCTTCCCAAAACTCAGACCCTAGAAACCACTTATCTGTTGTCTGTCTCTATGGTTTTGTATTTTCCAGAATGTCATATAAATAGAATCATAGGGAATGCAGCCTTTTGAGTCTGACTTTCTCATTTAGCATAAGATATTTCAGATTAATCCTTGTTAGTGTGTCTACTAGTAGTTTGTTCCTTTTATTATTGAGTAGCATTCCATCCACTGTATGGAAACACCATCACTTGCTGAAGGATATTTGGTCTGTTTCCAGTTTTTAACAATGATAATTAGAGTTACTGTATCAACTCTTGTTTATAAGTTTTGTGTGAGTGCCAGTTTTCACTTATCTACACTAAGCACTACAGTCGTATTAGGATTGCAGGATTATATGGTGAGTATAGGTTCAATGTTATAAGAAACTGTAAAACTACTTTCCAAAATGGATGCACCATTTTTGGGATTCCAACTAGCAGTTTATGAGAGTTGCAGTTGCTTCGCATCCAGACTTGTTTTCTTGCATTCTAACTGGTATCATTTTAGCATTCATTCCTCAACCCATCCCTCCACCCATCTATTTATTTGTTTATTTACTTGAGAAATACCTTATTTTGGTGATTTGGAAGTTTATGATTAAAATTCAAATTGAGGGGCTGGCCCCGTGGCCAAGTGGTTAAGTTCGTGCGCTCTGCTGCAGGTGGCCCAGTGTTTCGTTGGTTCGAATCCCGGGCGCGGACATGGCACTGCTCATCAAACCACGCTGAGGCAGCATCCCACATACCACAACTAGAAGGACCCACAACGAAGAATACACAACTATGTACCAGGGGGCTTTGGGGAGAAAAAGGAAAAAAATAAAAAATCTAAAAAAAAAAAAAAATTCAAATTGATGCTTTTAGTTCTCCTTTTAATGAATGTTTATTAATCTAGGTAAGTACAAGAAAGAAGTGAGCTGATGACAGAAAATAACTATTACCAAAGTAAATCATTTATAAATAAAGATAAGGATAAAAACCACAATGTTTCATAAGCTCTAGGAATGTGATATTATTTTAAATATTTCGTTCCATATAATCAACAATAATATACGGTTACTGCTCATAAATCTACTCCATTGAAATATTACCACCGGTACCCTTTAGAATTGCATTGACATATTCCAAAGAAGCTGTTAACCTCAAGCATCATTTTATTTATAAAGTTATGATAGATCTTCACTTCTCATTTTCTCTGACTTTTTTCAATGGGTTCTTATATTTATCATGGTATGTAAGTAATGATTTATACATGACTATGCAAACTACTACAAAAATGAATCAGAATTCTTAGTGCTTATCATATAAGACTGGCAAATACTTAATAAAATGAATATTTATAATATAGGGAAGTAATGTGTTTACTTTAATTAAAAATATTGACATTTTAGTCAAGCAATAAAGTGAATAGAATATTAAAGAAAGAAAAACAGAAGTTTTTATAGGTCGAAGAGCTAACACTTTCCCATATTTCTAAATTGATGCATGACTATGTGGCAATTAATTTTTTGTTGTTATGCAACTGACATCTTAACTTCTGCAAAACTGAACGTGATTGAGGCTATTTAAGCCTGAAGTAAAGAACAGTAAGGACTGACTTTATTATCATCGCTCAAAATTTATAATTTAGTAGAGGAGATATCAAAATGAGATTTAAGAAAGGGGCTTAAAGCAAAAAGAAAAAGATGTAAGTAAGCATTACTGAGCTTCAGAGAAAGAGAGGTTGAGAAGCCTTAGGTCTGGAGATCTCATTTTAGAGAGCATCATGCCGTCTGTTCTGGAAGGTTTGGACATTCAAGCTCCTGGAGGCAAGGGAATTTATACCTGAGGTCCCTTCCAAATGTACATTTGACAATTTGTGCTTTGTATCTCTCAATAAAGCAGTGAAGACAAAGAAAATCTAGGGGCCAGCCAGGTGGCACAGTGGTTAAGTTCGTATGTTCCGCTTCTTGGCAGCCCGGGGTTCGCGGTTTGGATCCCAGATGCGGACATGGCACCACTTGGCAAGCCATGCTGTGGTAGGCGTCCAACATATAAAGTAGAGGAAGATGGGCACGGATGTTAGCTCAGGGCCAGGCTTCCTCACCAAAAAGAGGAGGACTGGCAGTAGTTAGCTCAGGGCTAATTTTCCTCAAAAAAAAAATTCTAAATACAAAAATGTATATTTTATTTAAATTTTTTTCCAAAATTTGTCTTAAATTAGATCAGTAGCATATAATTTTAACTGTTCTGTTAATGCATAATTAATATACAACAAACTGCATGTGTTTAAAGTGCATAATTTATATGTTGTGAAATATATAAACATGGAAGAAACTATCACACTCTGAAGACAGCGAACAAGTTTCCTCTTGCCTCTTTTTAATCCCACCTTCCCACGTTCTCCTGCACCCACCTCCATTGTTATGCAACCACTGATCTGCTTTTTTGTCGATATAGATTAGTTTGCATTTGCCAGAATATTACATAAATCAAGTCATATAATATGTACTTTTTTGTCTGGCTTCTTTACTCAGCATAATTCTTTTAATCTCCATCCATGTGGTAGCTTCTATCAATATTTCACTCATTTTGTTTTGCTGAGGATTATTCCATTTTATGAATGCTCTGCAATTTCACTCATCAGACATTTAAGTTATTTCCAAGGCAATTATGAATAAAGCTGTTATAAATATTTGCAGACATATATTTGTAAAAAAATATTTCATTTCTTTAAATAAATATCTCAGTATGGAGTGGCTAGATCATATGGAAGATATATGTTTGACTTTTTAAGAAATTGTTTTCCAAAACAGTTGTTCCATTTTACATTCCCTCCAGCAGTGTGTGGTTCAATTGTTCCACACTCTTGTCAACAGTTGATAAAGCAAGTGTCTTTAATTTTAGCTATGTTAATAGATCTGTAGTACTATAAGGGTATATTATTCTGATTGTCATTTGCCTTGTCCAAATAACTAATAACGTTGAGCATCTTTTCATGTGCTTATTTGCCATTAGTATATCTTCTCTGCTAAAGGTCTATTCAAATCTTTTGCCCATTTCTTTTTCTTGATTTTTTGCCTCCTATTCCTGAGTTTTGAGAGTTCCAAAGATATTCTGGCTATTATTCCTTTACCGGACAAGTACACTGGACATAATTTCTCTCACTCTGAGGCTTGCCTTGTATTCTCTTAACTCTAAGAGTCTTTAATTTTGTTGAAGAAAAATTTATCAGTTAATTCCATTATGAATCATATTTATGGCATAGTATCAAAAAATCTTTCCTATTTTAAGGTTACAGAGGTTATTTTCCTATGTTCTCTTCTTGATGTTTTGTAATTTTAGGTTTTAAATTTAGGTCTATGTTCCATTTGAGTTAATTGCAATCGATGATGTGAGGTATTTTTATTTTTAGTCTTTCAGATATCCAACTGATGTGGTGCCATTTGTTGAAAACAGAGTCCAATCTCTACTGAATTACTTTTGCATTTGTGTTATAAATCAGTTGTCCATGTACATGTGGATCTGTTTCAGGACTCTTCAGTTCAAATGATCTATTTGTCTATCTTTATGCCAATACCACACTGATTTAAGACCTTTATATTCTCTATTGGTATTTACTGCTATAGAAAGAACCTTACGTAATGATCTAGCAGCATTCCACAAATTTTGACATTTGTATTTTCATAATAATGTAGTTCCAAATACTTTATAATTTCAAGTTTGATTTTGTCTTTGACCCATGGGGTATTTAAAAGTTTGTTATTTAGCTTCCAAATATTTGGAGATTTTCCAAATTATCTTTCTCTTATTGATTTATGATTATTTTATATCACTTGAATCCTTTTAAATTTATGTAGACTGCTTTCATAGCTGAGAAGATGTTCTATCTTAATAAATGCTCTGGATTCACTTGAAAGAATGTGAGACTGATCTGTATTATCCTGTTTTTGGGTGGAGTGTTCTGAAAATATTAATTAGGCATGTTTTTGATAGTGTTGATCAAATTTTCTGCATCTGAACTCATTTTCTGTCTGCATGTTCTATCAGTTATTAGGAAAAGATTATAGAAATCTCTGACTCTAATTTAGGATATGTTTATTTCTCCACTCAGTTCTAAGTGTTTTTGCTTCATATATATTAAAGTTCTGTTATTAAGTACATAAACATTTAGAATTTTTATGCCCTCTTGATGAATGAATCACCTTATGATGATGAAATGACATTCTTCATCCCTGGTAATATTCTTTGCCTTAAAATCTGAAGTTAATATAACTATTCAAACTTACTTTTGATTAGTGTGAACTTGATATACATTTTTACATCCTTCCAATATTTATACTTAAATATTTTTTATTTTGAGATTATTATAGATCTACATAAAATTATGAAAAATAATAGAGATTCTATGTACCCTTTCTCCAGTTACCTTTGATGGCAACTATGGAAAACGATGTTGCAATATTATAACCAGGATATAACATTATTACAGTCAAGATACAGAATATTTCCATCAAAACGAAGATTCCTCATGTTGCCCTTGTAGCCACTCTCACTTCCCCGTTATCTCATATTCTTCTAAACCCTGGACAATCACTAATCTGTTGTCCATTTCAAAAATGTTATATAATTGGAATCATACAGTATGTAATCCTTGGAATTGGTCTTTATAACTTTGCATAGTTTTCTGAAAATTTATCAAGGTTGTTTCATGTATTAATAATTTGTTTCTTTTTATTGCTGAATAGTATATTGTATCAGTTGGTGGACACTTAGGCCATTTCTATTCTTTACCAATTCAGAATAATGCTCTTATAAAGAGTTATTTTTTGGGAGGTGAGGGAACATATTTTCAACTATCTTGAATATATGCCTAGAAGTGAGATTACTGAGTCATATGGAAATTATTTTTAATTTTTTGAGGAATTTCCAAACTGTTTTCCAAAGTTATGGCACTATTTTTCAGTATCACCAGTGACGTGTGAGGGCAGTTTTTCCATTTTAACTGACTTTTTTCTAACACTTTAAACTCTTGGTTTAGTCTCCTCAACTCAAAGAATTCACTGGGCTCCACCTTGGTTCCCACTCCCTGCACATCAGCCTGAAAGTTCTTTCAAAGTGGTAAATTGAGTCGATCTTAGTGCTCAACTTTTTCTTCCCCTGTTTCTCAAGGCATTGTTTTTTGTTATCTGTGTCTAAAATCTTGGAAACCACACATATATGTGTGTGTGTGTGCATGTGTTTTCACTGTTTTTTGGTTATAACTGGTCGAAGGTCAAATCTGATTCCTTTTACTCCATCTTGGTTGGAGGTGAAAGTCTTAACATATAATTTTGAGAATAGGAGAAAAAGAAAAGGGAAGATAATAATAAAAATAAAAATCCACAGATGTTATACTCGATCATTGCAAAAGAAGATAGCTCCCAGTAGTATTCCTATTACCCTAATCCTAGAGATTAAGGCTTTGGGAGTCATAAATTTCTCCAAATTGTATACACTAACTTTGAGTATATGTGTAAGTGAAATTTTCTGTGGAGACAGTCCTGCCTTTTAAAGAAATCTATGATTAATAAATAATTAATAACATATTTAATAGGAGATCTTAAGACCAGAAGTTATCAAATTGAGATCAGACAAAGCCTTAAACGCCATACTGTGACTCAAGAAAGAACTTTCCTTTTAAAGAAAGTCTTCCAGGCAAGGGGAAGGACAAAAGCCTTTTCCTAATGAAATGTCCCTTCTATTTTCCTATCAGACTTCTATAGATTTGAGGTGGAAAGAGACAAATGATCCCTGCAGTCCTCTCTTCAAACAAAATTGCTGAATAATTGGCTTTTATAAAAGTGCTAATTCATTTTCTTCCTCAAAGTCATTCAGATCCTGGTAATTACTATTTTTCTTAGGTGTCACACCAAATTGAATAGATTTCTTTTCTTTTCTATTCTAAGTGTTAAGAAAAAGCTAACATAATCCAGAAACCTAAGGACTCAAAGCATATGTACTTTGGTATAGGGATTACATTGCGATGGCTTTAACCAAGTAATAGCTACTGCTAGAAAATTAGCAGAAAGCAGTCTTTTTTCTTTGTTTCTTTCTGTTTTTCTTTTTTCTGAAAAAGATTTGCCCAGAGCTAACATCTGTTGCCATCTCCCTCTTTTTTTCCTTGAGGAAGGTTCACCCTGAACTAAGATCTGTGCCGATCTTCCTCCATTTTGTATGTAGGTTGCCCCACAGCATGGGGCCTATGGGCAGTGTAGGTCTGTGCCTGGGGAACTGAACCCTGGCCACCAAAGCAGAGTGCACCAAACTCAACCACTAGGCCACGGGGCCGGCCCAGACAGCAGTCTCAAGATCTATCTTTTTTGAAGCTCTCTTAAACATATTATGTCTAACATAAAACAGGACATTTGTCATTGTTGAGTCTATGAGCCTCTTTAACATAATGGGTATGTCAAAGCAACAGAGTCAAAACGTAAACCAAGTTTATTGTCTGTTGCTTTGTTGATTGTTTAAAATCACCAATAACGTGTGCAAAGCGATTTCTGAACCACACTTCATCTTTGGGCCTCAGTAATGACCTCCATCCTATCCCTGAACTTCATTCATTCAGTGACTGTCAAATTCTTGCCTCAGCTCTAGGAGGAATATGGGGATGCTAGGAAGCTCAAGAATGTAATGGGATATTTGCCTCAAAAATTACTTGATAATACTTAAAATAATGCATGAAATATTTGAAAATATATTAGTTTTCCTATTTTTTCAGCAGGGAGAAGGAAGATCTTTCAAAATATCCTTAATACCAAACTGCTGTGACAAAATGCCACACACCTGTCAAGTCGTATGTAAATTAGGGCTTCTTAATCCAGAGTCAGCTTAGACACATAGTAAACTCTCAATGCATTTAAGCTATTATTAATATTATGTTATTAAGATCTCTGTCATTGAAACTTTCAATAAACATTTACTGGGTGCCCCCTGTGTGCCAGGCCCTGAGCCACTCTTTCATTCTAGAAAATATAAAACATCAAGGGATTGAACATGCACAGGAAAGCACACTATTCATGATTGCAGTCCCTCCTGTTAATAGGAATTAATACAAACAACTCTTGACATCATGGAGGCTTTAATTAAATTGGAAAATGTCAAGGAAATATAATTAAGTCTAGGGATATTTAAGCTTTGCTGTCATCACCACACAAGATGGGATGTACAACTCCAGTGTTATATATTGAGCAATCATAAAACTCTAAGGCAATGACCACATTGTGTCTGCTCACCCTTAACATGTATGAAAAAATATGGATTATCTTTCCTTGATAATTAAGCTCATTTATAAAAGTTAAAATGTTTCCAAAGTTTAGAATTCCTTCAACACAAAATTCTCCTCCTAAAGCTTCCTACTATATTGTTTAACAAAAGAAGTTTTATTTACTACCCTCCAACTCAGAGATATGGCCACGCATTGCTAACCTGTCAAGATATGGGTTCTCAATATGAAGTTCTCTATTAGAGAGATTAGATGGTTTTCCAAAGGCTGAATCATGGCAAATGCACTGACCTCTTAGCAGAAATTTAGATTTAGGGGAGAGAAGTCTCTTAGAACTAGTAGACAGAGTAGAGCATTTTCATGGTTTGACCTCTCTTGATTGATTCTGAATATATGAATTTAGTACATTCTGTCATTCAAGGCCTTTCTGCTGTCATTTGAGGTATAGCTGAAAAAGGGTAGATCTGGAAAGTGTGCAATATATAAGCTGTACAATGCAGAAGAAGTGCTTCCCCAGGCTGAAGTCAAGAATAGAAAAACTGTCAATTTTTCTGATGGACAGTATTTAAAAACAACTTAGAACAGTTTTGAATACTACTTCTTTTTAATGAACTTAAATTTAATATTAATTCATAATTTTTTTGCTGATAAGAGACAGCATTCATAATTCGGATGTTGCCAAAGACAACCTTATTGATATGAAAGGAAACAGAGGAGCCTGAAAGGAACCAACAGACCGTTGTAATATGTTGGAGGTTTGTCAAGTAAAAACGCCTTGAGGCACCATGAGTTTATCACACTAGTTCCAATTAACTTGCAGGATCCTAAAAATGTGACAAATAATTATATACTATAAGGCGGTACAAAGAAGACTGGAATCAAGTAGGATATTTTGGTTGAAGAGGACAAATGAAGTTAGATATTTACCATAGCTGGGTGTCAGCACAGGGCCTGGGAAAAATGAATGGTGGTTGAAGAGAGAAAAGACGAGAATGAAGGATACAAGAGCATACAATGGGACTATTGGAAAAGCAAAACAGACACTTTTGAGGGCAAGAAATAGTTCTTATCTTTCTTCTGAATCCTTCATAGCCTAATGCAGGACTTAGCACAAAGTTATTATTCAAAACACTCATGGATCTATTAGTTGACAAAAGATAATGCCCAAACTATGTTACATCTACATCTAATTGACTTTTTTTTTCTTTAGGAAAGCACCAGAAGTGAACACATAAAATAACAGGCAGCAAAAAAAGACAAGTAGGAAAGGATGGAAAAGCACCAGCTGAGGATTGCTGTCTACTAAGCATAAAATTAGCAATTTAAGAGTTGGCCTGGTGGTGTAGTGGTTAAGTTTGTATGCTCCACTTCAGCAGCCCAGGGTTCAGATCCCAGGGATGGACTCATCAAGCCATGCTCCAGGGGTGTCCCACAACAAAATAGAGGAAGACTGGCACAGATGTTAGCTCAGGGCCAATCTTCCTCACCAAAAAAATGAAATAAAATAAAATTAACAAGTTAAGGTGAAAAGAATATTTGTGCAACATGATCAAGGGGAATCAACTGGAGAAGCTCTCTGAATTTCACATCAATAGCCCAGGTTGGCAGTGAACTACTGAAGTCCTTGTTCTTCTGAGCCCCGATTCCATGGATGCTGGATATTACCAAGTGAGTGCCCAGGTGGGTGAGGCCAGTGGTTGCAGGTACCCTGATGTAGGTATCATCTACAGGGATTTACTGCTGTGGGGACAAAGCTTATATGTATGATTGTTAATGCACTTAGAGGTGAGCAGCCTCTAGGACTGACTCACATTTACCGAAGTCATAAGAGACTCATGTATAAAAACCTGAATAGTAATTCTGATTTTATGATACACATAATCTCTAGAACATCAAATATTCATATTTTTATCAGTACATCAATATGTAAGTGAAGCAGAATTTACATTTGAATACTGCAGAGTGAGTGCGTGTTTCACTATTTGACTGTGAAGTTTGTTATGAATGGGCAAGGAAACGTTAGTCCACATTAGGTTCTTCTTATGGTGCCTGTTACAAAGAAACATTGAATCACAAGGCTTTATAATCACTTACTCTACCTTCTGATTGATTGCTGAGTCATTTTGGATTGAATGTGGAGAAAAGTTTAATCACCTTACAAAATGCTTAAACATAGAGAAGCTGTTCAGCATTACTGTTCCATGTGCTGCACTTTTATTCCCTGTGCCTCAGTGTTTTGCTCAGCTACACACTCACTGCAATGTGCTGTTCTGGTGGTGGAAAGCAGGACTGTTAGCAAAACCTGTCCAAACATAGAAAACTGGGATAAGCTGAGGCTGGGTGGATAATTCCCTGATTTTTTTCAACAAAACTGCCAATGTCAAGTATTAGGATTGACCTTGTCTGTTGTTGGTAAATGGCAACTGATGATGACAAGTTACTCTCCCTCTCAGATTACTTCTTCTGGCACTCTATATGGAACAATCCTTTGCCTAAATGAGGGCCTGTAACCTATGGAGCATACCAACTTTTCACTATTCCTTGCTTATCTCATGCCTTAACTTTCTTCTTTACTTGGTTTAAATAGTCCACTAATTGCACATACACTCAAATTCCTTGTCACTCTATTCCTTCATAATATAAGACTGGCAACAAAAATCCACTCTACATAATATAGCACGCCACCGCCTCTGAACTTGCACCTGGACAGCTGAATATGGCTAGGGAAGAACGCATAATTACCTAGTCTATTTACTTTCTTTTTGGGTAGCAGTTACTTCTCTATTCTCCAACCTTCTATATATTCTCCCCCGTACTTACTTTCTTCCAATGACTTTTCTTCCTATTTCAATTATAAAATAGAAGAAATTCAGAATAACCTTTCACACACTACACTTACAATTCACTTTCATCTTTACCCGTAGACGCCGCCTTCCTTCTTGCTACAATGAATTAGCTTTCTGAGCCTCTGTCTACAACCAGCCCCTCATGCATTATGTTCTATCCCCTCACACCTACTAAAGGACATTCAGTTTTCTCTTCTTTAATATTTTACTTTTCCCCCTATCAAGCAGCTTCTCCCACAGGCTTCTCTGTTTGAGTAAATGAATAATCTACCCTTCTAGTTTCTCAGTACTAAACATAAACTTGGAATCCCTCTTAATTCATCTCTTCTTTCACGTCTCACATAATTCATCAGCAAATTACAGATCTGTAGTTCCACTGAGGCTCATGCCTTCAATTCTACCAAGTTCAGCCCACTATGCTCTCTTGACTGGATAAAAATTGTTGCCTCCAAACTGGTCTCCTTGATTTCTCCCTTAACTGATTCAATTTATTATCACTACTGTTGTCAGAATAGTAATTTCAAAGCACAAATTACATCACGTTTCTTGTCCTCCGCTCAGAATACTGCAGAGCCTTCCCTTGTCCCCCAACATAGCAGCCAAATGAACGGATCAGTTTTACTTCTGCTGTAGTCTTCACTCACCCCGCCCTAGGCACATCCATGCTGTTTCTTGAACACATTGAACACTTACCTATCTCTGTACTTTTCCCTCTGCCTGCACCATTTTCTTCTAAGTATTATTTCCTTGGTTCCTTCATGTTTGTGATCAATTTCACTTTATCAGTGTGACCCACCATGTTCACAACTTTATATAAAATAATCTTTTCCCTCATTTTTGCCACATTCCATCCTTACCTATTATATTTTGTTTGCAGTTTTTTCTATATAACAATTAATATTATCTAACCGAAAATATCAGCTCCTCTATTTAATAGCTGTGTTACTTGGGCAAACTACTTAGCAGAATGCCTGTTTCAATATTTATAAAATGGTAATACTATTAGTAATTGCCTCATAGTATTGGCTTTAGGATGAAATAATTTGATATATGTAATATGATTAGACTAGTGCCAGGTGAATAAGTAATGTGAGTTATCGTTTTATTATTATTACCACCATTATATTGCCTTATCTTGCCTACCTCATGGAATACTACATGACAGTTGGAACTTTTTATTTCCATTGATTTATCCTAATGCTTTAATCAGAATGTAGTACATAACAGGTGCTTGATAAACATCATTTGGATGAATGGTGACTCACATATTAGAAGGTAGCAAGTGAATTTTTAAATTCCTGCAGTCAAAATTAATCAACCTTTTTCCTGCATTTAATTATTCCTTAGAACTTTTATTTTTTACACAAAAGTCCTCCTCATTAAGTAGTTTGATCCTAAAAGGCCAGGATATTGCTCAATTCATCTTTGTATTCCTTAAGATATTAAGTCCACTGCCTTTGCTTTCTAGGGCTGCTCTTAAAGTTTCTTTTATATTTATAAATACACTGAAAACTCTAAGGAACTCAGTTCTATCCAGGAGCCATATAATAAGAGTTTCCTCCTTGTAATGCAATAAAACAAGAAAGGCTTAACTAAATCACTGAAATATCAATATGCCGATTGCCTAACTCCTAGTCTCTTTCTAGGGAACAATTCTTGTTCAGTATACTATTGTGAATCATTAAGTAACCCTCTGCTGGGGGATATAACTTCAAGTACACCAGTGTTACTCACAGATTGCAGTGCTTTTTATAATGAGTATTATTAGGCTGCTCAGTCTAGGTAGATGAAAGAGAACTTAAATGCTTTTCTAATTCATGAAAATATCTGCTGATACATTAATTCAAATATTATTCAAAACAAAATAACTTCCTCAAATAGAAAATGAATTACTTTTTATAAAAAATTGTTTTTCTGTAATGATTCTCGCACTTCGTAATTGGATAAAAATAGATATAAATATGGCATATTTCTCATAAAGTAGTGTAAAATGGTACTTACACAAAACAAATGATCCATTTAAGAACTCACACTTTAGTTCCACCTAACGTCCCAAATATTTGAGATTTTACTTGACGTCTTGAGTTCTTCAAAAAGGGCATCATAATACAAAATAAGAATCTTTGTGAGCTCATTAATTCTATATATTTATCTTCCAAACTTTACTAGGGATATGGAAAAAGGGATTATGGCAAATGGCAAGTTGACACGTTGAACGGTGTTTCCTAAGGGATATTTTATAGGCAAAATCCAGCAGGTGACTTATACACAGATGTTAGTGCTCTGGTATCATCTTATAAATATCTCTGCTTAGCAGCAACAACATGTAGTTTCATATAGAGCTGTGTTAAAATACAAAAATGCTTTTTTGCCCTTGGGCTAGGAAATGAGGTTGCCTTTCACTTTTATATGTTTGCACTGAGGTCACCCTTCCTCAGGCAGTAGTAAGATCATTATAGAGCATAAATCACTGTGAGACACCAAACATCTTCATGACAACATTCCTGTGCATTTATAAAGTTGGGGTAAAATGATTGCCTATCTAAGAGGACCAAGCAAAGAGCAACAGAGTGAGGCTATGGATGGATATTTGCCATTCCACCTCTGACTCCTGTTGTTTAGGAAATCTGACAACACTTACGTCTGGTAAATGATAAAAACTTCTCTGTTTTATCTTCACTTTATCAACTCTTTGAACTTTTGAAAAGTTTTGTGTCACACCTAAGTTTACTAGTGGAACTTGAAATACTCATACTATAGAGTTCTATTTCCACATTGTAAACATAGCAAATACTCTTTTAGGTGATTTTTGTTCACGTGATGCTTAATTTTCAAATTTATTCATTTTATGTCTTTGCGTTGGTTTGAGGATACTGACATTTCATTCCGAATGAAAGGCAAGAGTAAAGGGAAGGAAAAAAGAAGATGAGAAAGGATCTGGAATTTCATAGTTCTTCAATTGTTATTCAAATTCTTCTCTGAGCAGTCAGGCACACACTATGCCCCTTTGTTTTGCTACTATTCTTAACTTTTAAATTTGTTTTCTTATTTCTTTTTCTTCTTCCATATATTTACCTCAGAACTACAGTTGACCTTGGAGTTGAACAGGTTTTGGTAACAGCATTGGCCTTCATCTTAAATCACAAAGTTAATTTTCCCCTGCTAATTAATTCAGGACAAATGGTAAATACATAATATGAAAAGCAAAACAAATCAATAATACCAAAATTCACATATTTACACACTTTCTTATTCATACTCCCCCTTTCGTTTTAATTTTTGTGAAAATCATGTTTATTTTCAGAAGCAAACATTGCAAATATGATATTCAAATATGTCACTCCAAGAAAGATTTTATCTACATTTACATGCATAGTCTAGGTTCAAGTGATTTTTACAGTGGATGTGAACTATTAATATTCATTACATTGACATGTTTTATGGCAATTAGCCCGCCTTGCTTGTGTTAACAATTATTGAAGTAATCTTCCTTCCTATAAATTATTGGTAATGTGTAGTATAATGCATGCTTCAGTACTTGAGAATTTTTTTTTTTTATTTTGTAAATAGATTTCCATAAAGTAAATCCTGGAAATAAATGCATGCCGGAACACATTTCTAAATTTATTACTTCATTAAATTAAACATCACTAGGGCGATTGAGGTAAAGCTACTATCAGGTTATGCCTTATTAGATTAGCATTCCTAGATTTTTATAAGCATAATCAATCCTAGAAATAACCTGAGCTGTCTAATGTGGGTAATTACCAATACAGTCATTTCTTACAAAGTCTTTGATTTTTTTATTTCATTTCCAATTACTACTGAATAATTATAATAAAAATATTGAAATTCTAGGAATACCTAACAGGCCAAATGAAACAGATCTTAAATCAGTTTTTCAGAAACATAATTCATATTTACTTACGTAAATATTTTATTTATAAAAGATAAATTACACTTAAGATTATACTTAAGGTCAAGAGCTGGACATTAAAACCAATACTGTATATCCCATTCAATTAAAGGCACTGGACAACATTCTTTATTTTAAAAGTTTTAATCTAGTTATTAAGTATTATATTTCAAGAAATATTTATAATTTCAGAGATTGCCTAGCCATGAAACAAATATAACCAAACTCTTTGAGATTTATTGTAGGTTTATTTGTTCATTTGTTTTTCTAATTCATAATATTTATTGGGCAAAACACTATCTTCTCAATGATTCAGTTACTCATGTATAGATTTTACATTGTGTGAAAGATACGTATATACTACCCTTTGCTGTGCTATATATCAAAATGAGCTTGTGCATGCATTTATCTGTGACTATATTATTCAAAGCAATCTTAAACAAAATATAAAATATTTGGATTGTCTGCTTTAACACATACTTTTAATATACCCATTCTGTATATGTATGTGCAGGAATGTTACCTATAATTTATGTTTCAGTTTTAGTGTAAATCACTGCATATTTTTAACTTCAAATGTTGAATTTTCTTTGTAACTATTAAGATAACTTACTGCATTGAGACCCTGAAGAAACATCATTCAAAAAAGTAGACATGGGGGGCCAGCCCAGTGGCATAGGGATTAAGTTTACATGCTCCACTTTGGCAGCCTGGAGTTTGTGGAATGAGATCCTGGGCATAGACCTATACACCACTCATCAAGCCATGCTGTCATGGCATCTAGCATAAAAAACAATAGAGGAAGATTGGCATAGATGTTAGTTCAGCAAAAATCTTCCTAAAGCAAAAAAGAGGAAGATTGGCAACAGATATTATTTCAGGGCCAATCTTCCTCACACACACACACGCACACAAAAGGAGACACGATAAATGCTATTAATTTTGACATTTATTTTTACATTTTGAACTTAAGTTTGGCTTGAATGTTCTAAAGTTTATTTGCTTTAAAAACTATTAATCTTTTTTTTTTTTTTTTGTATGACAGCCTCCTAAAACCCCACGGCATGTAATTTTGAATTTCTCAGATTACAATGATTAAATCTTTGTAAAGCAGGTCTAATATTGCTGAGGTACAAAGATATTCTGAAGGGACTTCTTTAAGTAGGAAAGAGAAGACCATAAATAGGGACAAGAAAAGTATCCAAAAAAACCCCCTAAAACAGGCAATAAAATCACTGGTAAAGGCAAAAACGCAGTAAAGGTACCAGATCAACCACCTATGAAGATAATATGAAGGTTAAAAGACAAAATTAATAAAATTACCTATTTCAAGGATAAAATGGTAATGGATAGATACACACAAAATAAGAGATTAGATATGATTTCAAAAACATAAAATCTGGGAGGAGGGGAGTAAAAGAGTAGAGCTTTTAGAAGGAGGTCAAGCTAAAGAGACAGTCAACTCAATATAGATTGCTATATATGTAAAATATTATATAGGAACCTCATGGTTAACACAAACCAGAAACATATAATAAGTGAGCAAATAAGTAAGAGGAAGGAAATCAAACATATTACCAAAGAAAAGCCATCAAACCACAAGGAAAGAGAGCAAGAGAAGAAGAAAGGAACAGAGAAGAACTATCAAAACAGCCAGAAAAAAAGTAACAAAATGGGAATAAATACATATTTATCAATCGCTACTTTAAATGTCAATCAACTAAATGCTCTAATCAAAAGGTGTAGGGTGGACAACTGGATAAAAAAAACAAGACCCAAATATATGCTGCACACAAGAGACACACTTCAGATCTAAGACACTCACAAACTGAAAGTGAAAGGATGGAAAAAGATACTCTATGCTAATGACAAGGAAAAGAAATCAGGGGTAGTAACACTTATACCAGACAGAATAGACTTTAAAACAAAAACTGTAAAAAGAGACAAAGAAGGGCACCACATAATCAAAAAGGGAAAAACCCAACAAGAGGATATAAGACTTGTAAATATCTATTCACCCAATATAGGAACACATAAATATATAAAGCAATTATTAACAGACATAAAAGGAGAAATAGACAGCAACACAATAATAGTAGGGGACTTTAACACTCCACTTACACTAATGGGTAGATAATCCAAACAGAAGATCAATAGGGAAACTTTGGTCTTAAATGACACAGTAGACCAGATGGACTTAGTAGATATATATAGAACATTCCATCCAAAAACCAGAGAATACACATTCTTTTCAAATGCACATGGAATATTCTCCAGGATTGCTCACATATTAGGACACAAAACAAGTCTCAATAAATTTAAGAAGACTGAAATAATACCAAGCATCTTTTCTGACCACAAAGATATGAAACTAGAAATCAACTACAGGAAGAAAATCAGAAAAGCCACAAAAATGTGGAGATTAAACAAAATGCTACTGAACAACAAATAGGTCAATGGAGAAATCAAAAAATACCTGGAGACAAGTGAAAATGAAAATACGACATGCCAAAATCTATGGGATACAGCAAAAGCAATTCTAAGAGGGAGATTTATAGCAATTCAGGCCTACATCAACAAACAAGAAAAATCTCAAATAAGAAATCTAACAGTGACCTAAAGGAACTGGAAAAAGAACAAACAAAGCCCCAAATCAGCAGAAGGAATGAAATAATAAAAATCAGAGCAGAAATAAATAAAATAGACACTAAAAAATGACAGAAAAGGGGCTGGCTCTGTGGCCGAGTGGTTAAGTTCGTGCACTCTGCTGCGGCAGCCCAGGGTTCAGATCCTGGGCACAGACATGGCACCACTCGTCAGGCCACGTTGAGGCGGCGTCCCACATCCCACAACTAGAAGGACCGGCAACTAAGATATACAACTATGTACAGGAGGAGTTTGGGGAGATAAAGCAGAAAAAAAAAATGACAGAAAAAATTAATGAAACCAAGAGCTGGTTCTGTGAAAAGATAAACAAAATTGGCAAACCTTTAGCTAGACTCACCAAAAAGAAGGGAGAAGTCTCAAATAAATAAAGTCAGAAAGGAAAGAGGAGAAATTACAATGGATACCTCAGAAATACAGAAGATTATAAGAGGATACTATGAAAAACTATATGCCAACAAATTGGATAATCTAAAAGAAATGGATAAATTCTTAGAATCATACAACCTTCCAAAACTGAATCAATAAGTAGAGAATTTGAATAGACCAATCACCAGTAAGGAGATTGAAACAGTAATCAAAAACTTTGCCAAAAATAAAAGTCCAGGACCAGACAGCTTCCCTGCTGACTTCTACCAAACATTCAAGGAAGACCTAATACCTATTGTTCTCAAACTGTTCCAAAAAATTGAAGAGGAGAGGAAGCTTCCTAACTCACTCTACGAAGCCAATATTATCCTGATACCAAAAGGAGACAAGGACAACACAGAAGACGAAAATTACAGGCCAATATCACTGATGAACATTGATGCAAAAATCCTCAACAAAATACTAGCAAATCGAATACAACAAAACATTAAAAAGATCATACATCATGATCAAGTGGGTTTCATTCCAGGGATGCATGGATGGTTCAACATCCACAAATCAATCAACGTGATATACCACATTAACAAAATGAAAAATAAAAATCACATGATCATCTCAACAGATGCAGAGAAAGCATTTGACAAGATTTATGATAAAATCCATTTTATGATAAAATCCACCCATTTATGATAAAAACTCTAAACAAAATGGATATAGAAGGAAAATACCTCAACATAATAAAGGCCATGTATGACAAACCCACAGCAAATATCATTCTCAATGGAGAAAAACTGAAAGCTATCCCTCTAAGAACAGGAACCAGACAAGGATGCCCACTGTTGCCACTCTTATTTAACATAGTATTGGAAGTCCTAGCCAGAGCAATCAGGCAAGAAAAAGAAATAAAAGGGCTCCAAATTGGAAAAGTAGAAGTGAAACAGTCACTATTTGCAGATGACACGATTTTATATATAGAAAACCCTAAATAATCCACTAAAAATCTTTTAGAAATAATAAATGAATACAAGCAAGTCACAGGATACAAAATCAATGTACAAAAATCAGTTGCATTTCTATACACTAACAACAAAGTAGCAGAAAGAGAAATTAAGAATACAATCCCATTTACAATTGCAACAAAAAGAATAAAATATCTAGGAATAAACTTAACGAAAGAGATGAAAGATCTGTACACTGAAAACTATAAAACTTTGTTGAAAGAAATTGAAGAAGACACAAAGCAATGGAAAGATATTCCATGCTCTTGGATTCGAAGAATTAACATAGTTAAGATGTCC
This sequence comes from Equus quagga, assembly GCF_021613505.1. NCBI lineage: Eukaryota > Metazoa > Chordata > Mammalia > Perissodactyla > Equidae > Equus > Equus quagga. Next base: position 96,101,019 of record NC_060271.1, read on the forward strand.
ATACTTCCTAAAGCAACCTATAGATTCAATGCAATCCCAATCAGTGTTCCAAGAACATTTTTCACAGAACTAGAACAAAGAATCCTAAAATTTATATGGAACAAGAAAAGACCCTGAATAGCCAACACAATCCTGAGGAAAAAGAACAAAGCTGGAGGTATCACACTCTCTGATTTCAAAATATACTACAAAGCTATAGTAACCAAAACAGCATGATACTGGCACAAAAACAGACACACAGACTAATGGAACAGAACTGTGAGCCTGGAAATAAACACACACATATGTGGACAGTTAATTTTCGACAAGGGAGCCTAGAGCATACAACAGAGAAAGGAGAGTCTCTTCAACAAATGGTGTTGGGAAAACTGGACAGCCACATGCAAAAGAATGAAAGTGGACCGTTACCTTACACCACACACAAAAATCAACTCAAAATGGATTAAAGACTTGAATGTAAGACCTGAAACCATGAAACTTCTAGAAGAAAACATAGGCAGTATGCTCTTTGACTTTGGTTTTAGAAGCATTTTTTCAAACACCATGACTGACTGGGCAAGGGAAACAATAGGAAAAACAAACAAATGGGACTACGTCAAACTAAAAACTTCTGCACAGCAAAGGAAACCATCAACAAAATGAAAAGACAACCTAACAATTGGGAGAAGATATTTGCAAACCATATATCAGATAAGGGGTTAATATTGAATATATAGAAATAACTAATGATGAGGTACATATATACAATGGAATAGTACTCAGCCATAAGAAATGATGAAATCAGCCCATTTGTGACAACACGGATAGATATTGAGGGTATTATGCTAAGTGAAATAAATCAGAGGGAGAAAGTCAAACACCGTATGATCTCTCTCATAAGTAGAAGATAAAACCAATGAGAAACAAACACATAGCAGCAGAGATTAGATTCTTGGATACCAGAGGGGAAGGGGGGAGGGAAGAGGGCAAAAGGGGTGATTATGCACACGTGTGTGGTGATGGATGGTAACTAGTCTTTGGGTGGTGAACATGATGTAATCTACAAAGAATTCAAAATATATTATGATGTACACCTGAAAGTTATACAATGTTATAATCCAACATTACTGCAATAATAAATAAGTAAATAAGCAAATAAATAAGAAAACAGGTCCTTGGCCTGTCACAGATTTGCGTTTCTAGAAGAAAGGCAAAATCTTCGGGGCAATTTTGTGCAAATGCAAATATAATTTTTGCAATCATATGTTAACATTTTCTTCATAAAATCCCTACTCTTCCAGAGAGACAAGAGAAAAACCATTGTATTGGGAAGGTAGGGAGTATGATTTGATTCTCAAGTTTACCTGAACACCCTATTCCAGATTTTGCTCTCAAAACTACTGTGTCATTCTGCCTCTATATTTAAAGGAGCATTTGAACTTGTTACCCTACATTGCTGCTTTAAGAAAAAAAATGATAGCGTTGATTATATGGTTTTTTCCAATATATACAAATCTGAAAACTGAATGATCTTTATTCAAATACTGTCTGTGCAGTTGAGCCATTATTTTTGCTTTGAGTTCAAAAGTGTTTAATAAAACAAGTAACACTTCTCTAAGATGCTTAGTAAGTTTTGTGAAATCAATTCTCCTGAGCACTTTAATATTTTGTTATCAAAGGTCAGGAGTTAACTCTGTGATTCTTCTTAGTTTTGTGATATCCTGGCATAATTTCTTAATGTTCATAAAAGATCTATAAACAGAATAAAAGGGATCATCTTTGGGACAGTAGTTTAGTATCTCAAAATCTCCCTGTCCTTAATACAGAATGACAAGACTATTCTAAGCTTGGCTCACTACTATTTTCTGGCAAATCATTCAGATCATTTCACGGGCAACCTGCCTTTACTGATAAACTGAACACCACCTTCTAACAGTTATTTGCTGCTGAAAATAAGAACTAGCTCCGTGGTCTGGAGCAAATCACTTACCTCTCGATAACTCAATTTCTTCAGCTGTAAAATTAAAAATGATGCATAATTTATAACTCATAGGACAGAATACTACAATCTTAGGCACATGGTAGATGTGCTGTTAAGTGCTTGCTCTCATTACCATTATTCCTATACACCTATGACATTCAATGATTTTATTCTACAAATATTCAACCCTAAAAGACTAGACAGTATATTATGTGTTATCTTCTGAAATTTTAGGAACATATTGATATTTTTTATTCCCATAGGTAGGCCTAAATATTTCTTGGATCACATAGCCAGTGTATGTTAGTGTAGATATCAGTGCAGTAGTTGCCTTTATTACAAACAGAATTGCTTTTCATGATTCCATCTGCAAGCCAGACAGTTACTCCTGCCATAGAGCTTATGTGTGAGGAACAGGAAGAGCACTTCTAGAGGAATAAGTGATTGAAATTCCAATTTCTAACTTGCTTTGTAACTGTGGTTAAGCCATTTAATTCTTCCTTCATCACCATTTCCTCATCTATAAAACAGGTCCAGTATATCTTTACTTTTGTCACAGGATTTCTGTAAGAAGAAAACCAGGTTATGTTCGCAAAATTTCTTTGGAAAATAGAAAACACTACTAATGATAACCAGTATTAGGAATTTAATATAAAATCTCTAGTTATATACAAAACACAGGAAAATTATCTTAGTAAATATTAATCTTTGACCTTGCAGAACTTCAAAACATTTTACTTATGAAATGCCCAGCCAGATTCATCCTTATGATGGTGATTCTTTATTGGTTTCTTTTTTTTAATTAAAATTTAATTTTTCCCCAAAAAAAACAAAAGGTATCATTCTTGAAATTATAATCTGACATTGGTGAAGTGTATCAGCTTCTTGCTGGAGCGTCTGGGTCTATTACAAGTTACTATGACTTCTTAGGCTATGCAAGGACATCTTGACTCACAGTGTTTCTCATTGAAGAAAAGAACAAGATATCTGTATACAACTGTTCATTCTTTCAGAGGTCAAGAACTAAGATAAAATAAATACATCACTCTAACAACATGAAACAACTAACAAAAATAAATCTACATTCAGAGAGGTACTAGTCTCTAAGCAGCATTGTTTAAATACCATACTTGGAGCTATTTAGCATATATTTGCTTTACCTTAATTTCCAGAGTTTACATTCACAAAATTTTTTGTTTGTTTACTTTTTATTCTACCTTAGTCTATTATGCTAAAGGACAGCAGAACTCATATATTTTTACAAAATTTTGTCCACTCCCCATTGTTGGCAAAATCCTTTTAGAAGTTTGCAGTAACGTGCCTTTTTCTATTGATTTCTTCTCTTCCATTTGGCAAATATTGATTTTTGTGTGTGTGCATTTACAACAAGACTTCATTTTGTTTAATTCGTTCTCTATGAATCAGCATTGCTGACAACAGGAGCTGAAACATCTAAAACTTGAAGAAATGCCTTTGATTGAATTGTTGTCCTAGAGGTAGAGATGGGAATAAAAAGAAATAAAATGGGACTTCTTAGTGGGCTCCATGAGATTCATAAAGGTCTTCTTTGTTTTAAGACTAGAAATTGAAAACAATCTGTTGAGACTAACTCGTGATCCTGAAAAAGTGCTTGTATTAGCAGTATTCACCAAGTCATTTTACTGGAGTTTTCAATCTTTGCCTGAAAAACCTCCTTTACCTTCCTAAGGAAACTAATAAACAAATAGTCAGTAATGACCTAGGAAGCAATGTTTTGTAGTATAAAATACAACCCCCTTCCTAGGCACTGTGCTTAGGCACAGGTTGGTGATTTGATGCAAGGAAAATCATCTATGGGCAGCCTCTGCCTGGGACTAATGGGATACAACAACAATGACAAAAGAAATTAATCAGTATTTCTTTCCTAGCAATTTGAAATGGGAAATTAATAGCAGGAGATAAAAGTGATCTGGAAGAAGCAGAGAAGTCATGATCATCATGTAGAAGATGATGTATTGAGACAGCAGAGATAAGTAAACAGAGAAAGCAAGTGGATCATGGGAATGATGAAAGTAAAGGCACATGAATTGGAGTTTCATCATGTTAATGGAGAATGGGAAAGTCAAGATTCATCCTTCCAGGTGCTGAAGTTCATAGAGCAGCCTTAAATCCAGAACCTTCCTAAAGCTATCAACTCTGGCTTTAGGTATCCTCAGATTCTTCCTCTCAAGTAGTTCACTGACTAGTGAAAGAGATAGCATCATGAGCATTTTAGAGAAATATTCATAAACTCGGTGGGTACAAAGAAAGAGAAAGAGACCCCATACTAACCCCACACTAGCAAGTCTGAAAAGAATCTAGCAAGAATAATCAGTATTAGTTGAAGAGGCAAAATAATACCCAATTCATTGGGAGCAGGAAGGTTGGCAGATGACAATTTAATAACAAATTTTCCAAACTTAAAAATTTACATTTGGTGAAATAATATCTACCGTTTTCTTTCCTATGTTATGGCACAGGCCAGAAGCCAGGGCAAATGCACATAGGTGGACAGAACATGTGTGCCAAAGGTCAGAGTAAGACTCAATTAAAAGGTTAATAAAGGAATGGACTTAATTAATGAGATGGAGGGGATTTATTGAGAAACGGATAAACACTGAGTTTAAAAGGTAACATTATTTGTTTTAGTGTATTATTTAATTTTGAAGAATTTTAACAAACAGCTGAAAACTTATTGACAATTGTGAAGTGTACTCTTGTGTGACATCATGATATTTCTTCTTTCTAATTTCAACTTCAATGCCTTTTTACAGCCTTAATTCAAGATTTTTTTCACTCTGCTTCTTCATTAAAAAATAAGATTTAAAAAAATATTAATTATTAATGCCATTGGTTTTAATCCTTGAACAAATTTTCTTCTGAATTCAGTTGTTCTTATGAATCACTTGCAAGTGGCATATGGATATTAATGCATACATCTCCTAACTTGGTAGTATGTTGACCCTTCACTTCTTCAGTCTACTCATTTTGGATCTAAACTGTAGTCCAAGACATTTATCGTTTCCCTTCTGATTTTTAATTCTGGGAAGTAACATCTACCTATACTATTTTTTAACGTATGTTGGAGATATTTTTTAATTTTAAGGTAGTGAATTAACATATTTCAATACATACTTTTGAATAACACTAGTAACTACATTATATGTGTTAAACTGTCCTAGAACACAATTGTTAATGTTATTAATATTAACAACTAGAATATTGCAAACATTGTAAATATTTTATATTTCTCTGAGTCATATGTTTATGTATCTGTAAATATATACACATATGTGTGTTTGTGTGTGTATATTTGTGTACATGTAAGTGTGTATGAACATACATTCCTTTAAAATAGGAAATTATCTTTTTAAAAAAGTGGGTCATATAATTAATGCTTAAATTCGGATTGCTTTTCATTTAAAAATATGCCTTGTACACCTTTCCATGTCAGTAAACACGGATCCACTTCATTCTTGTTTAGAAAATGTTAAAAGCATATAGTGTATAGAGCTATGGAAGATATAAAATGGTGATTAGAGTGGGAGAGAAAAGGATGATAAGGAGATTTATTTAGGAAGAAGTACTACTCTGCCATATCTCACTGAGTTTTCTTCCTGTGAGCACAACAGGATGCCACCTTCGCAGCCAATGATTCTCACCTTGGGGGTAATTTTACTCCCCATGGAGACATTTTTGGTTGTCACAACTAAGGGTGTGCTACTGGCAGCTATTAGGTAGACACTGGAGACACTGATAACCATCCCGCAACCTCCAACAATCAATAAAGGGTTACCCAGCCAAAATGTCAATATTTCTGAGGTTAAGAAATCCCAAGCTCACTTGAGACCACTTGGAAAGCTTTGAAATATGGCTCATGGAGCTTGGAAACACATAAGACTGGTGCCCAATCCATGCCTAAGACAGCCAAAGTAGACAATTAAAGGTTAGACATGTGTCATCAAATGCCTAGTGCCTAAGAAGGTAACTTCAAGGCACCATCTATAATAACGATGCCTTTGCTAGTTCAAGGAAACCTCTGAGTGCCTGTGAAAATTTCCTAGAAGAAAGTCAGCCTGCTAATAGACTGTGCCCTCAGTCGCAATACATGAGTAAGGCTGGGTATTTACCATACACAATAATATATGTAACTAATCCCCTACCATTAGTGGTGAACATTCAAGTGGCTTCCAATTTCTTGCTGTTGTACCAAATGGTGTAGTGAACATCAATAGGTTTATTCCTTCCTCTCTTTCTCCATTCTTCTCTTTCTCTCCTTCCTTCCTTCTCTCTCTTCCTACTTCCCCATCCTTCCTTCCTTCTTTTTGAAATTAAAAATGAACACAATTCAGAAGAAAAATGGAAAGGCATTAAGGGTATACCACTATCTCATTTAAAATTAGTAGTCTTTTTTAAAATCAGTTTTTACATCAGAAATCGTGGAAGTCCAACTTTTTTCTATTCTGATTGATTTCTTTCCATGGGGTCAGATTATAGAAAGAACCATCATTAGACCTATCTTTTACCACTCAATTAATAACAATAATAACAAAAAATTAGAATTCTCACTTATTAAACAGCTATTCTGTATTGGATTGTATAGCATTAACATTATATTCACAGTTGCTAATATTGAAAACACTCCAAGAAAGGTGATATCTCTATCCCTATTTTACATAGGAAGTAGTTGAGGGCCAGAGGTTATGGACTTTCTTGCCCAAGGTCTCGCTGCTGGTATGTTATGGTGTCAGTATGTATATTACTCCATACTGACTACCTACATTTAGTTATTTTACTTCCTTTAATGGATTCTGAGATAGACTCATTTCAATACAAGCTTAGGTCCTAGCAATAGTTATATTTCAATAGTGCTTTCTCATATAATCCTCAACAACTCTATGAGATAGGTGAAAGGTATTATCCTAACTTTATAGATAGCAAGCTGAGGCAATGGAAGTTAAGTAATTCATTTAAGGTTACAAAGCCCATAAATGGCAAAAATGCGTTTGAACCTAGACAGTGTGGCTTGATACTTTAAACTATTCTACTCTAGTGTCACTCTAGTATACAATTTAGGCATAGTGCTTTGTTTAATTCAATCTTTCATTGCCCTTCTTATATTTCTAAAGATATTTTCTTAAATAATCTTTTAAGAGGAGTCTATCTACTCCAGCTAAATTTAATTCCTTTCCTTATGACCTCCACTCATGATCGTAATGATAAACCCAACTGTCGTTGAACTCACGGATGGCTCAAACAGGTGAGGATGAGCTCAGGTGAGAAGGAAGAGAGTGGAGCTGACCATTTCCTAAGAAACAATAGTTCTATATTTTCTGCAAACTCAGTTAGTGATTGAAAATTTTAAAAAGGAGAAAAGTAATCAGGCAAAACAGCTGGATGAGCAGAACCACTTTCAATCAATTGGTTAACACAATGAAAAGCTTAAAAAGTAAATAAATAATGAATTTTTTAAAAATTTTACAAGGGACTTTTTAAAAAGAGACTAATGGAGTCTTCATTACAAAATATCAGATTGATTTTGGAGGATATTTAATCACCATTCTGCTAAATAACTCAATGAGAAGATCTTCTGAAAAGATGGCAGCCCAAACAAGTGTCTGATGCCTTCTATTGTTTTTAACCTGTGTTCCTTTTCTGAATGGAGCATTGGTGAACAGGTCAGAAGACAAAGTCTAAGTCTTTGTGAATTTTAACAACGTGTCCCAGGCAAAAAAGATAGAGCATGTGTAGTATTTCCCCTGAGCCTGACCAAAACTAGAAGACCAGTTCCAATGGAAGGTAGACTGTCTGTAGAGAGTTTGTCCTTCAAGGCCCAGGCACAAAAGAAAAGGCAGATTGAACTGAATCTCTCTTGCTTGGGAGGAATTCTGGTGAAGGTGCACAGGTGGACTGAATTTTTACCTATCCCTGAGATTTATTAGTCTTGCAATGAAAAATCCTGGCAGCAGATGGCTTCCTCTTGGTATTTCACTAGAGAAGAGACATATTGACAACTGTATATTGAGAGCTCAAAGGACTACAAATGGTTGCATATACCACAACTTGTGGAATTGCTGCTTAAAAGACCTTAACAGCCTTGCCTGCACTGCATGCAATATAGAGTCATAGGCTGGCAAAGGATTAAAAATGTCCTTAGGAGAATCCCATAACCAGAGAGTAAAAACAAGCAGATTATCTAGAATAGCACACTTCTAGAGAAAGCGAACTATCAGAGGAGATGGATCTCAACTTAAATAGGACAAAATGTACCAAAAAAAAGAAAGAAAAGACCCCATGACTTCAGCATGAAGTTTTTTCTGAAATTAAAATCCATGAGTTCAGTGTTTAAAAGTTCAAGCCTTCTTATCCAACATTTTGGTGGACTAGATGTTCAGAGAAATCTTCATGAAAGGGAATGATTTAAAATGCTACATTAAGTAATTCAAAAATATTATTTCAAGTCACAACAGAGATGACAGGAAAGTTAGGAAACCTTCAGCAGCCAGAAGTAATTTTTTTAAAAAGCACAAATACAGCAACATGAACAAGACACAAAGCTGCTTTTTGCCTTACAGGCACATTGAAACCAAATAAGCAATATAAAATAATTGTCCAATTATTTAAAAAAATAAATGATCACACGAAAATTCTGTACAAAATAAAAATCTCTATAAGAATTCTGGAAACAAAACCAAAAACCACTTCTGGAAAAGAAAAAATAAGTAATTGCAATTAGAAACTTAATAGATAGGCTAAATGTCAGATTAAACATGCCTGAAAAGAAAAGTATTCATTTGAAAGATAAATCTGAAGAAAGATAAATCTGAAGAAATTGTCACAGAGAAATAAAGAAATGGAAAAGATGAAGTTGAAATACAAGGAAGACAGAATAATCCTAAAAACAAAACAAAAAGTATCAAAAAGGCGTTCTACAGGGCCATACAGTAAAATGATGAGAGGCAATAGTTTAAGACGTTTTGTCTGAGAATTAGCCAGAATTGATGAAAGACACCAATCCTCAAAGGCAAGACATTCAACACATCCCATTCATGATGAATAAAAAAATTCTTAGCACATAGTAATGAAAATGTGGAACATCAAAATAAAACCCGTAATACTTACAACAAAGTGTTATTTAGTAATAAATTTATCAAAGATATGTGGAAGACATTTATGTTAAAGTATATAAATATTATTGAAAATTGCTTAAAAAGTTTTAAATAAGTATAGATATATAAGATTTATAATTTTATTATCTTGAAAAGCCAATTTTACCCAAATTGATTTATATTTCATGCAATTCCAATGAAAATTCAAACTGGACTTTTAGTGGAATTGAGAGACTAATATCAAAACTTATATGGAAAAATTATCAAGACTGGCCCACATCATCATTAAGGAATAGTGTGGGACTTGTTCTATTAGATACTACAGTTTATTGAAACTAAGCTAACACATTATTATATGATATTGGTAGTAGAGTAGACAAATAGAACAGAAGATGAAGTCTAAAAATAGATATATGCACACATGGACATTTGATATAAGACCAGTGTTTCCCTGAATATCAGTGGTCATCGACAGATTTTTCAGTAAAGGATCCTGGGACTTTTGCTTATTTCTATGGAATGAAAATGAAATTGGATCCCTAAATAGCATCTCGCAAAAAAGTCAAATACACTGCTATCAAAAACCCACCAGCATTGCAGGTGGGAATGTGCAGGAAGTACATTCACAGACATTGCCCTGGGAGTGTGAAATGCTATAGTTTTTCCATGGAAATTTTCTGACAATATTTAAAAAATGCATATTCCCTTTAACCCAGCAGTCTTACTCTTGAGACTCTACTCCACCAAAATAAAATCACGAGCACCTAAGAATATGTGTAAAAATTGCTTGTTGTAACACTTTTTTTTTTGTTCAAGGAAGATTAGCCCTGAGCTAACTGCTGCCAATCCTCCTCTTTTTGCTGAGGAAGACTGGCCCTGAGCTAACATCTGTGCCCACCTTCCTCTACTTTATACGTGGGATGCCTACCACAGCATGGCTTTCCATGCAGTACCACGTCCTCGCCGGGGATCCGAACCAGGCGAACCCCAGGTTGCCTAAGCACAACGTGCCGGCCAGCCCTCTGTAACACTTTTATAGTGAAAAAAGTGAATGTAAATCAATAGTGGAATTTTAGAGTAAGTTATATTACCATAGAATTTCCTTTAGACATTATGAAGAACTAGTCAAAACTATGCCAGTTGACTTAGAGGGATTCCTGTTATATTTGTTATGTGAGAAAAGCAAAATACACAGAATTATTAAAATTGTGATCTCACATCTGTAAAAACAATAGGAATTCTGAAGATATTAAAATATGTTTGAAATTGAAATAATGAAATTAAAATACAGAAAGATACCAATAAATTCCTTAATATTGGCCTTTGAAGATGAGGAATATGGAAAAAGAAAAACAAGGGAAATGGGGAAGTAAGCAAAAAGGGAAGAAAAAATATTTTTAAAAACTTTGCTCAGTTTGTAATTATTAGCATTCAGGTAAAAATGGTATCCGAGTGTATATACCTACGTACAGAGAGTGTTATACTGGATGTCACAAGATATTCACATTGTTGTCTTAGAGTGTGAAACTTTAGGTGATTACCTTAATGCTATTCTGTATTATTTTAATTTTTGAATGACTGGCACAATTTAACATAATCGGGAAAAAAAGAGTATTTTCATAGTATGTGAGAGAAGTAAGAATTATGCTCTTAAAAGAATATGTGGGGGGCCAGCCCTGTAGCCTACTTGTTGAGTCTGGATGCTCCTCTTCCGAGGTCTGACTTCGGTTCCTGGGCACGGACCTAGACCACTTGTCAGCAGCTGTGCTGTGGCAGTGACCTACATACAAAGTGGAGGAAGATTGGCACAGATGTTAACTCAGGGCACATCTTCCTAAGTAAAAAAGAAACGAAAAGAATATGTGATACTAGAATTATAAGTTTGATATATTTAATTGTATGCATTAAAGAGGTCTTGGCCCTAAATTTTAGTCTTGCCATGCAATTAGCAAAGGAGAGAGTAAGACCATCTCTTGATTAAGATCCTAATAGGAGGTTGTAAACCATGCTTCTCTTATCAAAAAGATCTAAATCTTAAGAGGGTAAATTGGTTTTTTCTGGAGCAGTATCAAAAAATAACAGTTACTGCTCTAAAATAATAAAAAAAAGAAGGAAGAAGGTTGAATTATAAACAGTTTAGTGGAGAACTAAATCTAGATTATATTCCTTAAGATTAGAAGATTTTTGTTGCTTAAGTGTATCACCATAGGTGGTATCTGAGAGAATTATGTAACTCAATTAATAATTTTTAAAAATGATTCAGCTTTTAAAAATGATTCACCATTCAGCTGCTGAAATGAGTTGCTATCAATTTATTTTGCCTAATATTCTAAGGGCCTAATTTAATTTCAAAGCTATGCTCTTGGGGGAGTAACACCTAGGAACACTCTATATTTCAAAGCACCCTTCCAGCAAGCTTTCCTTCCCTTCCAACTGAAAAATCCCCACTGTATAATAAATGTTTTACTCAAGAAGCTTGATAATCCTATCAGCATATTAGGAAAATACTACTGAGAATTAAAAATCATATGCTGTCCCTTCTTCTTTGGGAGAATTTCTCAGGACTGATTTTAAAACGTATTTTCATTCTATTGTGTTTCACTGGTGACTTAATTTTTGTGACTGCTATTTTACATCTGCCAATTTAATATTGGGAATATCATATCAGCATTGTCTTTTGTAAAGAGACATTCCTCATAGTCTGAGGAATAATCTACTCTGTTGTACTTTGGCTTTGGTTTTGGTTTACTTTTTATGTAAAAAAAGAGTATTTTTGATATATGTTTGTTATCTGCCTAAAGAACGATAATAAACTTGCTGATAGTGTTGCATGGTAACTGATTCTTGTCACTAAGAGCTTCTTTTTGACACACAGTTTCTTGCATCATGCTTGAATATGAGTTGTTAATGTAGGTGCTTGACATACATTTCTTCCTATCAGAATGAGAAAAGATCATTCACATCTGTGTCTGTCACACCCTTTGAATCTTGGTCTATATCTTCTCTCTCATCCTATTACTCTATAATCATGGGGAAAGAAACAAGTGTTTTTGCCTTTGGAGAGAAATTTTCCTTTATTTTGAAAAAAATTATACTGTTCTAGATTTTTTTTTTTTGCTCCAAAAATGGGCAAAGAGGTTCTCCAGCAGCTGTGGCAATTTAGCTCAAATGATCATTTATATTGGCAAACATATGTACCATAAGCTATAAAGGCAGCAGCTTGTGAACCCATTAAATGGTGAATTTCTCCTTCAATGTTTGCTGAAACTTCAGAAACAGTAATTCTTTGAACTGAGCTTTGAAGGATTAACTGATATTTCCAGGTTAAGGAAGGGGGCAGGGTATAATGTATTGTAACCATAACGATAATAGTATGTCATTAAGACAACAGGTATCAAGTTTGGTAGCTTTTAAAACAAAACTTATGTTTTACCTATCATTTCTATGCCAGAATGGCAGGAAATTTTCATCTTGAGCAGATTTTCATTTTTTATTTTCTATGCTCACTGTAACTTCAGTTATGTTAGGAAATAGGTATCCATTGCCCTGGCCTACTGCCTTTTTAAAAACTTAACTCCTTGGTGAACAAAGTTAGGTACAAGAAAGGAGTATGAGTAGAGTTACATGGTATCCTAGGAACTTTCTGAAAAGAAATGGCAATCTTTTCAAAGTGACTCAAACCTCAGTGATGGATTGAGATGGTTCCAGTTGTATCATACTAGGCGAAAGGGCCACTACTCATCCCAGATGGAAACTCATTGTTAAGGAAGGGATCTAGACTAGGGACTCTGGCTCCACACCAAATCTGAATATTAGGAGGATGCTCGTTCTGGCACCGTTTGTGCCCCAGGGTAGAAGCTCCCTTAAACCTCTGGCATGCTGGCCTAGTGGTCTTATTTTGGGCGCAACGGCTGGGAATAAAGTGTACATTGAAAGAATTCTGAACTTGGAAACGCAAGCATGATGCATTGATGAGAACTGTGCAAGCATGTGCACGACTCAGAAGTGATTGAGAACATATCCTGCTGTGCGTGTGTGTAACAAGGAGTCGTTACAACAAGAAATCAAGAGCCTGTTTGGTACAAAAGACTCCCTAATTTCCCCCTTCTCTCTCTCTCTAACATTTATAATAAGGTCTGGCCCCTGAGGACTGAGTCAGAAAGCCCTGAGGATTCATGTACTATGCTAAGGTGAAAGGGAGCAATGGTTGAGGCACACAGGGAAATCTTGGATCACTTGATAAATTCATTGAGTGCTTGAGTAATTAAGTCTTAAAATAGGAAATAAAATAGTATGTGTATTCTCTACTGATGAAGAGTACCCTCTATTCAGGTTTTGTTTTAAAGGAAAAAAAGAAAAGATGCATTTAGGAAAATATTAACATCCAAGAAGATTATATATGTTAAAGTTACTTGAAAGATTAAGTTGTAATTATTTAAGAAACTATTAATACATAGTACACCTTTTCCCTACAATGCCAGATAAATATAGTTTCACAGTATTCCACTGAAATAAAAATTCTGAAGCATTACCAGATTTAAACTTTCTTTAGTGAGGCCAAAGTGTCACTTTCAGTAGGAAAGAAATTGATCCAGCTTCCTGATATAGCACTACCACTTAGTGTAGGTTTAAGCTATAATCTCTTCTTCTTATCCATTTATTTTCACAGTGTTCTTAATATCAGGATCTTTCTATTAATGCCCTATCAAAAATCACAAGCTACTGTGTAAATGTGATTGGTGTTTCAACCAAGCAAATAGCGGAAATATCAGAAAGAGTTGAAAATATGGACCATGTGTTCTAATATGTAAATAAAATAACCTGTTTTTTAAAAAGTAAAAGAAAAAGAAACCTCTTTCAGAAAGGATGGCTAATCTGGGACTCCATGCTCTGACTCGCTGTTCTTGAACAAATGGCAGCCACTATTCATTGACCACATTATCTTTCCTGATGAGCCTCAGATTTATTTTGAAGTCAATGCACCAGGCAGCCAATATCTATAAATCAGAGTTGGAATTACAGATAAAAATAACTACCTATCCCTAGATTAGGGAGATGATAGAGGTTATGCATGGGTTATTCAACAATGTTTTTCTGAATTTAAACATGTTACATGTTTGTTGCAGTGGCATTAAAAAACACAAACTTAAAAGTTGATATTAAAAATAACAGATAATTGAAACATCCAGTTTTAAGAACTGTTAATATTTTAACATTAGCTAAACAATCACATTTGTAATATTTTTCTTTGTGTATGTAAAATATGTATGTATTTTATAAAATTGAGACAGTGCTGTTTGGCCAATCCCCATCTCCCTTTTTCCAGTTAAAACCAAAAGCAATTTTCCAAATATTTCTCACAAAATATTTTTCAAAATAATTATCTTTGATGGTGACATAGTTTTCCATTGCAGAGATACAATATAATTGAACCTCACCACTCTCTTTCTCTTGGACATTCATGTTTTCAATTTTTCCCTTAATAAAAATGGCAAACTACCTATAAATAAATGTATATTTTTATTTTAGCAAAATTTGGTGGTGATGGTGGGACAGAATATTATTATACTTTTGTAAATTTACTCTGGCAAAGGTTCGACAGATGTTTCAGAATGAGGTAATGATGCAGACCGAGGGAGATTGAAAAAAGCTAAGCCGGCACACTGTACCGTGTGAACAGATTACAGCTGTGACAACTAGGACCAGAAAGCTCAGACCTAGCTTTTCTTTCCCAGAAAAGCTAGTCTGCAAACAGGGCTCTACGTCACTTCAAACTCTGGTTGATCAGTGTGGATTTCCAGGCAGAGAGCATAAAATCCATGTCAGGGCATCCATTTATGAGACATAATATCTTAGAAATATTTACTCCTTTCATTATGAAAAAGTGTAAGTGTTCTGTAGTATTTGCAAATTCCTCATTTTTTTTTCTTTTCCTCTCCCTCTCTGTTCCATTCTGTATAGTCATTTATATACAAGACAAAAGAAAGAAGAGTAGAAGAAAGTATTGATTTGCTTTGGGCTAGAGACCAGGGAGATACAATGTAATTTTTAAAATAGATTATAAAGATCAAAACAGAACACAGTAAAGTGAGTTTCTGAGTGTAAGAACGGGAACTGTTTTAGAGATCATTTTATGAGAACTGTATAGAACTCATAACACTGTTGGGCAAAATACAACTTTAATTATGGAATAACCATTTCAAATAGATTATCTAATCATGGATATACTAAATATTTGGGGTGTTAAATTTACTTACATATTCCTGATAATTTAGTAAAGCAGAGGCTCTTTCCCGTGAATTGTATGGTGTCCTTCCAAATACACAAAAATATAAAATAAAGTCTGTAACTGAGCGACTCTAGGGTCACACATTTCCTTTAGTAAAAGATTTTGTGTTTTCATCTTCCTTTGATCAGGACAATGCTTCATGATTGGGAAGTAGATGTTAGTAAATGTTTTATGGAATTATGGGAACTAAGTTTACCAGAAAGGATGACAGCCCATAATCAGTAGATGGACCTTAACAAAATGATGCTCTTCTGTACCATGCCATACTTCATGAGTGCTGGTTTACAATGTTTGTTTGTAAGCCACTGAAGTATGTTTATCAACACATAGAAAATGCTGAATACCTCCATTAATAATTTGGTTGTGCAGTAAACGTATAACAAGTTACACATTTTTCTCTGGCCTAAATTTAATGTTATTTTCAAGAAAGAGTTTCAAACCAAAAACATAAACTGCAATTGACTAAAAATATTATCAAATGTTTAAGATTTAATTATAGTCTCAAAATTATCTCAAAATAAGGAGCAAGAACCTAGAGTGGTGCACAAAAAATCCATTACAACACAGGAAGAAAATGCTGGATGTTCTCTTTATTTTTATTTTCTAAGTCAATTATATGAGTCTGCTCAGGCTGCCATAACTAAAAGCCATAAACTGAGTGGCTTAAACAACGGACATTCATTTCTCACAGTTCTGGAGGCTGGGAAGTCCAAGATCAAGTTGGCAGCAATTTGGTTCCTGATGAGCCCTCTCTTCCTGGTTTGTAGTCAGCTGCCTGCTTTCAATGTCTTCACCTGGTAACATATGTCAGAGAGAGAGAAGGCTCTCTGGAGTCTGTTCTTACAAGGACATTAATCCTATCAGATCAGGGCCCCATCCTTATGACCTGATTTAACTTTAATTACTTCCTTAGAGATCCATCTCCAAATGCAGCCACATTTGGTTTTAGCGCTTCAATATGTGAATTTTGGGGCAACACAAACATTCAGACTATAATATTATCACTTTTGTATTATATTTTATGGCATGCTTTAGGAGGTTTATAATATACTAGCATGATAGTATATTTCTACAACATATATATACACATGTATAAATCTATACATACACCCATAAACATACGAACACACAAACATATGTTTTAATATATGCATGTAGGGTATATCTCATTAAAAAAGAAGAAGAAACTAATAGACACCTGTGCACAAACAGCAAAATTTGAAGACCGCTGATCTGGGGCATATTTTAATTCTAGTGGTGAGAAACTTACTATATCTCAAGATAGCCTAGTCCATGTTTAGATAACTCTTTTAGAAGTTTTCTAGTATTTTCAGTTAAAACATGTCTCCCAATAATGCTCATTCGTTGGTTTACATCATTACGTTAGATCACATTACATTACTGCTTTACATCAGATAAAACAAATCTATCCCTCCTTCCACATCAGAGCCAGTTATTTGTATGCACTTATGAAAATTAATTTGATGCATTGAAATATCTATTGAGTCTCTCCTATGCCACTAAATGCTGGGGATATAGTCTCCACTTCTAGGGGGTTTATAGTGTACTTTATAGTGTATAGTTTATTTGTGTAAATATTCAATTGCAAGGATTTTATTGAAGTAGGGTGAGATCAAGGGAGAGGATGTAGCTGTCAGGTGATGAATGTTACCTAAATTTATGGTGGTAATCATTTTGTGGTAATACATACATGTATCAAATCAGTATGTTGTACATCTTAAACTAATACAATGTTATATGTCAATTACATCTCAATAAAAGTGGGGAAGCAGAGATCTCCATCAGTAATGGCAAAATTTGGGATTTCACATGCAAAGTAATAAATAACAGTTAAAGGACTTTAAGCCAGGGAATGATGTACTTAGTGTTTTAAGAAATACTCTCCAGTTGCATATTTATAGGCCAAAAGGGAGGTAAGAATCTATGGTACTCAAAATGTCTACCGAGGCTAGAATTAATTTGGTAGTGGCATGACATTGCAAGAGCTGTCAATCCCATCTCCAGACTTTGTGTGTGTGTGTGGGAATATGGGCACATTTACTCACTTGTAAGATCTTAAGGCAAAGAAGTGAAAGTTCATTGATAAGGTTAGAATGTGGAAATATTTATAGGTTTTCCAAAAGACACAGTGGAATGCCTAGGAGAAATAAAATCAAGAGAAAGGAGTCCAGAGTAATATGAGGATAAAGTATGAGTGAATCCATGGAGGAAACTGGTAATTAGATGGACTAATGTTCTGCAAGGTAACCAAGTTATAGTGAGATAGAAGCTTTCTTAGTAAAATTTGGCCTCAAGATCTCCATTCCCCAGGGCCAGCCCAGTGGCATAGTGGTTGAGTTCCAACACTCCTCTATGGTGGCCTAGGGCTCGCAGGTTGGGATCCTGGGTGCAGACTGAGCACTGCTCATCAATCCACATTGTGGTGGCATCCCATGTAAAAGAGAAGAAGAATGGCACAGGTGTTAGCTCAGCGACAATCTTCCTCACACACCTCCGATAATCTCCATTCCCTGGTGGATGCAGCAGTGCAGGACTTTCTGGAAGGAGTCAGTGGTGGCCTAAATTGATTATTCTTCTGAGATTGTCCTGTCCTAGTTGACTAAGCTAGCTGCATGTCAAAAATAGCCAATGTCAAGCAATGTCACTGTGTCAGGCTCCTCTGGAAGTAGTCTTCTGTACTCTAGGTCAAAAAGCTCTAATTCCTAACTCTTCGTTATAATAACTGATTTTATTTCCCTTCATAAACTTGATTAGTCTTCACTAAGGTGATTCCAGTTTGCCTATGACTGCAGAGCAGCTTATAAATTTAATTTCTAATTTGTACCATTTTTGTTCCAAAATAGTATTTAAAATGGCTAAAATAAATGATACTAAAATAATTTGGTGGGGAAAATGAGACAATAGGACAAACAGAGTGAATAACAAAACGTAAGTCAATAGTGAGGTTACGTATATAAAATATGCGCTGTAGGTCTGGTATAATTGCAAAAACTAGGCTACAGATTTGGCTGTACTATACATAGTGTGCATGTGTGTGTGTGTCTGTGTGTGTGTGCATGAAAGCGTGCATGTGTATCTGGTCCTGATTTAGAAAAAGAGAATAATCAGAGAGCCATAAGGCTCCAGTTTCTTTGTGACTCTGTTAGAGTTACACGGTCATGTTTAAAGGCTTTAATGTCATGGCCTTCTGTGATGAATCTATCTCCTGTGATCTGGTCAGAGAAAGTTTGCTGAAAGGCAGCCCAGGTGAATGATATACTGAGATTGTCAGAGATCATAGCAATCACTCCAAAGTCCACTTCCCAGCACCTAAACCTATGAAGTTTATGGAGATTCAAGGGCCCCCTAGCTCTTGTATGTTCTTCCCTGCAGCTAATTATACTAAGCAATATTTTAAAATGACACTACTGACCCCTCACCCTGGCCAAGTCAATGACTCCAGATTAAAACAGTTCTGACATTGCACGTGGAACAGCTAATCTCACAGGTGCTCTGACCTGACATCAGCATTCCTGGCTGACTTCAGTCATGGCTGCTTGAGCTACTAAAGTAAGAAACCATCTTGGGTAGCTCAGATCTTTCGATGAGCATGAATTAGAGCCATAACGAATTAAAGTAAATAAATAACAGAAGTTGATAAAAAAAAAAAAGAATACATGATGCAGGAGGAAAAACCAATGTTGTTATGATTTCTCCTCGTGACTTGTATCGTTGACAATAAAGAAACAAAGAGAGAAATACCCAATTTCAAATACTACATTCAAAAAGAAAAGTTGCTTTTGAGTCTATATCTAAAAATTTTATACCACAGAATTCCTCAATGACTCTATACTTTATCCTATGCGCTGTAAGGATATATAAACTACTATAGCTGCCTCACCAGGACACAGAGAAGACATTTACTAGCTGCTTCTTCACTCACCTTGGTGTGTCCTTTCCTAAGGAATGTACCGCCTACAGGAATGTACTTGGTATGTTCTTCCTAAAGGAATCTCCAATTTATAGGATAAAGACAATAATAATGTTTCTGATACATAATGTTTGTGGAAAAAAACTTTGAAAAGCATGCTGCATTTGGATTTGGGGAACAAACACTAATGTCAGCCATTGGAAAAAGAAATTTATTTATTTATTTTTAAAAATTTGCAACTTCTACCCCTCTTTGGACTCTGCCTGTCCTAATTCTCCAGTTTTCCCACTTTCTGCTTATCCCCATTTGCTCAGCCTTTCATTGTTCTTTTCTTACTGATACAAGCGAAGTGTATTTAGTCATTAATACCTAAGTATAAATTAGTCATTATGGAATGCCTCTCAGGATAATGCTAATTTCAGATGATGGTAATTTAAGTCATATGGCTGATAGAGATATTTAACAACTCTGAGATTTTACAGAAGAACAGAATACACAAACTTTTACAACTGACAGTAAGATTTATTGAAAGTTGCTCTGCTAGGTTCTTAAATATTTTCCCAATATTTAACTCACTTAAAATTCACAGCAGTCCTATGAAGTGGGTCTTATTATTGTCATCATATGATATATAAAAAATTATGCTATACAGAAATTAAATAATTTTTCCCATCTAGGTTTTAAATAATTTTCTCCTCTGTTGGCCCAAGTTCTTCCACCTAGCATTTGAACTCAGTCTAGCTTCAAAAATGGCACTTTTAAAAGGTGTATATAAGAGCACAAAAGAAAATATATATAGTAATATTAGAAAGTAAATTATTTTTCAAATTATAAATGTTTAGCAGCTAATTTAAATCATCTCTGTAACAAAGTAATCCTTAAGCAAATATATATATGTAGAAACAAGTATGCATGTATATAAAGTAAGTTTATATAAAAAAATGTTCCTTGTAAATGATTTAGAAAATATGCAAACTTTTAAAACAAAAAATTAAAAATTACAGGCAAATTTCAACAACCGTAGAAAGCCACTGCTAACATTTTGGTGAATTTCTTTCCAATTTATACAGGTACACATAAGTATTTATTTTCTTTTACTTATTGTAAAAGATGACGTGAGTGGAGCCGTACTAAAATAGAGCCAGAATAGACATTTCAGAGGAATTGCCTTGTGCATCTTGCTTTCTTTATCTTCCAAACTGGACCAAATCACCAAGAGTCCAAGAAGTCAGTAAGGATGAGAATATGCTGTCTGTAAGGACCGATGAAACTGGACTTTGCTGAGGGTCAGATTGCTAACCCATCAATGAAGAACAAGACTAGTCTTCTGCCTGATGGTCGAACTGCAGGCCAATCAATGAAGCACTAACCTAGACTTACCTTATCCAGTATCAAAGAACTCTTCTTTAATACAAATCACAGCATCCTCCTTTTTCCCCATAAAACCCCTAAGTCCCTCTCTTGTAATCAGGACACTGTTTGGGTCTCTGAATCTGTGCTCCCCGAATTGCAATTCTTTGATTCCCGATAAATGCTTTGCCTCTCAAACTGGTTTCTGTTTTTGTAGGTTGATAGTTACTTTGTCAATTCTGACATTCTGATAATATTAATTCTATTTTGCTATTCATATTTCACCAACATATATTGGCCCAGACTCTCCAAAAGCCATTTTCTCTCTAAGATCTGCTCAAATAAATAAGAATTCTTTCTCCACAGAGAGTTATAATTGGCAGTGACCCATAGATACTTCTACTTTCATTGTCACTGCCTTAAGGGTGACATTTGCTGAGCCCTCTCTCCCACAAACAGCCAAATTTTAAAAATGGATATCATGTCTTAGTCATCTTTGAATCCCATTTAGCACCAAAGAACAATGCTTTCTACGGTATAGGCCCTCAGGCAGTATAGGTCGAATTACTCCAAGAGTACCACTAAGAATGAAGAAGAGATCTTAAGTCCTTAAAACTTTAACATTTGACCAAATCATAACTGTAAGAGTTTGAAAAAGCAATACTGACAAAAGGTATTTAGAATCAACTAGGAGAGTACAATTTTTGTATAGTGCTAGGCTTAGTCAGTGGAGTCTCGTTGGGAATATTAACATCATCTGCCAGTCTAGCGCATCTGTTATTATGTGTGTCCATTGATGTTTACAGAGTATTCCTGGCTGAACTTCTTAAGCTTATGTGAATAAAATCCATTTTTATTGCTTTTATGCCTCACTGAAAGAAATACATTTGAATTATTTGTAAGTATTTAATAACTTAATGGGTTTATGGGATACTGAGTCAGGTCATTATCTGTTTTGTATGTCCTTAGGTTCTAAAAGTGTCTTCCTTTGTGTTCTCTGGAATTTACAGAGCAGTTAACTGATGTAATTCATGGACATTTTAAAGTCAAGAATGCCATGTCTTCCACTTCATGTTACCTGAGGGAACATTTCACACTGTTGTTTCTCCCTATGTCCATTAAAAAATAAATTCCTCAAGTGGTTTATATTAAACATTATTAGTGGTGGCTGGGCATGCTTGGGACTCAGTTGTAAGGTAATATTAATCCAATCCAGTTCATCACTGGTATGTAACTCACCTCTCCCTCCACTAAGATCAACCTGAGGAAAGGAGGAGTGAGGTCTATGCATAATTTTTTTTTTTCTGTTTCCAGGTAGTTTATCTCATAAATTACTATTAAGATGTTAGGAAAGGAAAATGTAGCAAAGCTCTTGAATATAGACTCAGAAAACACATTTATGCTTTTATAAAGAATTTTTTAAAGTAATTCTTAGAAAACTAATCTCTTAACATAAATTTATGTTAAAGATTAAAAATTGTAAGAACTATAACATAATTTTTAATTATTTATGGTATTATTTCTAACTAGGAGTTTCATAAATTTCATTTTGAGAGAAAATGCTTGATAATTAATATAAAATTTAATTTAATGTAATAATTTAATATAGAAAGTATTAACGAGTTCTGTTACTCTATGAAATAAGTATTAAAGTATATTTTGATATCAACCTCTGGTATATATTTTCAAGTGTGATGAAATTTCTCTCAAAAATGAAATTTCACCCTTTTCTAACAAAGGATAGTGTACAGGAGCAGAATTTGCTACCTCAAAATGTGTCTCTTTGACTTGATTATTTTTAAGAACAAAAGACTTAGGAAGAAACTTTGACCTTCCCCCTAACTGCCAAAAAGAATTTAAGATAGATGATCTGTTTTAGGAAGGAGTTAATACCACAGCTAACTATAGTAGAATATGAACTAGGTGTGGTACACAAGGAGGAACCTAGCCTGGCCCATTTGAGCAAAGTCCTCTCCATGTCTCATTGTCTTTGCAGGGCATGGCAAACATTTGTTTACCAAACATTGGCTTTTCAGTCTCCATGTGAAATGCTTTCCTCCCCTTTGAAATCCCTAACCCCTACCCCTAACATCCTCCCTTGCCTCTGGCTAAAGACGGTATTTAAGGTGGTGGCTTTAGCCATTTTCGTGAGTTACTCAGTTTTCTTCTTACCAAATTTGTTGATTTTCTCCTGTTAATCTGTCTCATGTCAATTTAGTTCTTAGACCAGCCAGAAGATCCTAGAAGGGTAGAGGAATATTTCTCCCTCCCCTACAAGGGCACAATGATTTGGATCCCATATTTTAAATGTATTAAGTAATTAAAGATAACCTTTCTAGAGATTACATATTTAACTGGAGGAAGAAACAATTAGAGAATTTTATTTTGTCTTTGGACTTTGAGAAAAACTTTTTGCCTCTCTATAACAATGGGATAGTAGTAAATGAATAAAACAGTGGGCTAGATTATGTGATCCCCATAAGTCTCCTCTAGACCTACAAGCTATGATTATAAATTGGTGAACCAGAGAAATGCTAGAAATTTCAACACATTTGTTTTTAGTATCCTACCAATTTCTAAAGATCAAACTTCAAATGATTGTTAGCCACTTTAAAAATTATTGTCAAAGGGTTTTTCTCTAATTAGCGTATCTAACGCAAAGCAGTAAAATACTACCCCATATACAACCCAAATTTATAAATCACACATCTGCCCATCTTACTAAAATGCTCCCATGGCCCCCTTCAGCTACTGGGTTCCCGAGTAGCTGGATGTAATTTACAAAAAAAAGACAAAAAGCCTTTTAAATTTTACTTCATGATGTAGAGCTGGTGATGAGAGAGAAATATAGAGGCTCCACAACTCTTAAGAAGCTATAAACCATTGTGTCCACTTCAGCATTTATCAATGTTTAACCACTGCTACAAGGCTTCAAGCAATCAATTATTCCCTGGCTCAATGAGGGACTCAAAGTTATACCAAATAAACCAGAAATCAATTTTACTGCCTTGTGGCTAATTTCTAAATATGTTTCTTTTCACCACATTTAAAATAAACAAGGCTGGCATTTTACTGGTTCTGTAGCAATTATTTTTTACAGCACACAAAAAAACCCCAAACATTTTTAAACGAGAGGAAAGGATACTTTTAGATTCATACAGCCTCCTTCCGTTTCCTTTTCTCAAATTAATAGAGAATATTGAGGAGATAAAGGTTCCCCCCCGCCCCCCCTTTTCTGCTTTGCCTGAAATGGGTTTGTAATTGACGGAAGCCGTATTTACTTCATCTAAGCCGCCATCTTTCTCTCCCTCATTTGTGTCAGACTGCTGTCAGGTAACGCACAGAGGGATACCTGGTAGGGAGCACTGTTTAGCATCTTGCCCTCGACCACAGCCGCTGAAATCTAGTGATCACAAATCTCTCCTTTTTTTTATTCTCCTATATTTTCACTCCATTTTAAATTTATTCTCACTTTCCACTCATAGCTCTTTGGTCTCCAGTTTACAATGTTTCTGTAAAATTCAATCACCAGACCACTATATTATATTTCAGAAAACCCTCAGCCTGGTCAGGGAAGTAAGGCATATAGGTTAGAGTGATGGGCTAGAAATGATGTTGAGAAACTAAATATAAAAGAAATAAAAGTATTGATGTCATTTTTTAATGATTAGTTTTAAAAATGTGTAAATATTGCCTTAAGCGTTTTGAACATACAGCTGTTATAGATGTGGGTTCTATGTTAACCAAAATGAGAGCATAAAATTGTGATTTCTATACATTATATATTGACCTAAGGGTAATTAATTTGGTTTTCAAAAGAATGCTTCCTTCAAAAATTTATTAGTTGAAATTTAATGTATGAAAGAAAATTTAAGTCATTTAGTGAGTTGGAAAATTCCAGAAAAATATGCAGACCCTGAAAAGAGAATCTATGTGGGTAGGTGAAAAAGATGTTAACCTAACTAACTTTGTAAATGAGCTAAATCTGTAAGAATAAAGATAAAAGAAACTGCACAGAAGCACTGTACTCTAGTTAATAAAGTTGTTTCCCACTTGGGTATAGGGTAACAATTCTGATCCTACTATAGATGTACACTGGAACTGAATAGTTAATAAATGGATAATGAGTGTTGGAAGCCAGGTTTCTCACTGTTGGAGCTGGAAGTGACAGATAAGAAATGCAGAAGGCTAGAATGATCTTGTGGCAATAGAAAACCATAAGTAACTTTGGAGACATCAGTAATAACTCATGTTCACCCTAATATAGATACAGATAATTACATATGGAATGGATATATATGTATGTATATATATATAGGGATTATTAGCACACATACATTTCTTTGCTTTTTCAACTGAGAAGGCCTAAAGAAACAACATACCAGCATCTATGAGGATACCTAGCACTCATTTCTGCATTTCTAATATCATTCTCCAATACAAAGAGCTAAGGGCCCTTGAAGAAATGTCTGATTCTAGGACCAGGGCAGAAAATATACAAAATGAACATAAAGCACCTTGTAGTGTCAGAAAGTAAGAAAGTACTCAAAAAGAAAGAAATTCACATTGCTGGAGTATCTCACTGGAGCACAGAATTCAAATGAGCGTGCTCCCAATGGCAAAAGCTGGGGTAATTTGAGCAAGAAAATAAATGAATTAGTATTGGATTATAACCCAAAATATAAAATAAATATCCATGTGTCCATACCGATATAAATAAATGACTGATTATATATATGTATATATACATATATATAATGTGAAATTTAAAACTCATTAGAAAGGGGTAAAAAGCAGATTATAAACAGAGAAGACAGAACTGATATTAACACTCAGGCAAAGAAATCACGAGAAAAGATAAAGGACAGAAAATATCCTGTATGAATATTAAATCCTATGACGTACAAACAGGATAATATATCAAGAAGAATTGATCTCAAGAATAAAGGTTGGGATAATATTAAAAAATCAATATAATTGGCAATATGAATATAATGAAAAAAGAAAAGTCACATGATCATATCAATAGATGAACAAAATATGACAACAAATCTAACATTCATTTCTGTTAAAACTCTCAGCAAACTAGAAATAGAAGGGTACTTCCTAAAATCATAAAAGTCATCAAGAAAAATCTATAGTTTGCATCATACTTAATGGTGAATGACTAAATACTTTTTCCCTAAGGTCAGGGACATAGTTAGGACATCTGCTTTCACCACTTCCGTTCAACATTGTAGCTGGATCTAGTGTAATAGGGCAAGGAAAAGAGATAAAGAGCCTCAAATTTGGAAATAAAGCTATTTTTATTCACAATTGTCATGATTGCCTATATAGAAAAGCCTATAAAATATACATGAAAACTATTAGAACTAATAAGTGGTTAAGTTAAGTGGTGGGATATAACATTAATATACAAAAATCAACTCTATTTCTATATACTAACAAATCTTTCAAAATAAAAATTTTTAAAAACTATATGCAGTCATCCTTAAATATGAACTATCTAGGTATAAAGCTGTAACAACTTGGACATGGAAAGGTATAAAACATTGCAATGAGAAACTAAGAAGATCTAAGTAGTGAGATATATCTGTTCATGGATCAGAAGATTCAGTATTGTTAAGATGGCAAGACTACTCAAATTAATCAACACAATCCAACCTAAATTTAAACTAAAAAACTAAATATAAATGTAAACCCAAAGCAAAAAACACACCCATCAGGATGGCTGGGGAAGAAAAAAGAAAATGCAATTGTTGGTGGCTATGTGCATCAGCCAGAACTCTCAAATTCTGTTGGAAACACTCTGAAATATATTTGATAGCATCCATGAAAGAAGAAAACACATGGAACATATGCCCCATCATTTCCATTCGCAGGTATTTACCCAACAGAAATGCATATATGTCTTTAAAGAAAGGCATTTAATAAGATGTTCATAATAACACTATTTATAATATGCCAGTGGAAAGAATTCATTTGTTCATGAACAATATAATGGATAAATAAATAGCTTTAAGTTTATATAATAGAATAGAATATAGCAATAAAATGAATTAACTACTGCACGCGACAGTATGAATCTTACAAATATAATGTATATCAATAGAAGCCAGAGATAAGAACACATTTTGCGCAATTGTATCAATGCAAAATTTCAGAGAAGCTGAAAGCAAATCTGTGATGTTCAAAGTGAGGAAAATGGTTACACTTGTGGGAGAATATTGATTAGCAGAGAATATGAGGGGGCTTCTGTGGTTCTGATAAGGTTCTTTTTTCACATTTGGATGCTGGTTATATAGGTGTATTACCTTTGTCAAATTTATCAGGTTATGTCTTTATGTTCTGTGCACTTTTATGTAAGTATGTTATAAGTCAACATTTTTTTAAAAGTTCATAGCATCTAGCTTGAAGGAGTTGCTGCTGCCTATTTTGATACTTTGGACATTAAAATACTAATGATGGTAATGGATTATAATGCATTGCCGTTAATAATAATAAATCAAAGCGTTCAAGTGATCTTCAAAGGAGTGGGATAGTTCTTCATTATCAGATAGTGTCAAATAATAAGTACAGAAGTCAGAAAAAATTAGAAAATCACCATTTTGCATTAACCAATGGTAACTATAGATTTATACAAGGATCACCACTGGATGTTTAAACAGAGGCGCAGATTTTTCTGTGGAACAGAATATTCAAATGGTATCAAATTATCTTTCACAGATTGTTTATTAATTATAAAACAGATAATGTAACTTTAAACTGGAGCATTCTGGCAGTTCCCAACTCAACAAAGAGATCAACAATGGAAAAACAGTGACATGATGTCCTTGATGTGATGCATTTAAAATTATCACCAACTGTGGGCCAAAATTGTTTCATACAAATATAACAACGAAGAAACAATCAGATTAATATATGGTTTGTGACATTCTACAAAATAGCTGGATTTGACTTTTCAAATATATCGTCATGAAACTAAAAAAAGAACAGGGCAGGGTAACTTTTCCAGATTAAAGGGAACTAAGCAGATATGGCAATTAAATACAATGCAGGACCCTAGATTGAATCTTGGATGCCCCTACACTCCCTCTAAAAACAGCTATAGACACTGATGGCATAATTGGGGGAATTCAATTTGGAGTGTGTATTAGATAAAATAATTGTATCAGTGTTAAATTTCTTGGGGATGATAATTCTATAGCTATGCAGGAGAATGTCTTTGTACTTAGGAGACTCTGACAGAAATTTAGGAATGAAGGATCATACCTTCTGCCATTTGTTTTCAAATAGTTTCAATACTAAGATGTTTTTGTATTCATGCATGCATACATGTGTGTGTGTGTGTGTGTGTGTGTATGTATGAGAGAAAGAGTGTGTGAAAGAGTAAGGGAGAGAGAGAGAAGGGAATCAATATAATGATAATTGTAGGGTTCCCCCATCTATATGTTATCAAACAAAATAAGCATTGTTGAATAGTAATATAACATAATATTTTTCCATATCTACACCCTGTGTCTTATCCCCTCAGGATCCATATTCTCAGGTCCACTTTACTTAAAAATAGTGTAAGAACAAGGAGTCCAAGTCAAAGATAACATCCATAGCAATATACAGGAAAAGAAAATGCATAGAAACTGGAACTTTTTACAGAAATTAACACAACCAAGCATTATCTTAGTTACATTAAATGTGGAAATTTGGAGTAAATAGTACAAAAAAAATTTGCAGCTAAAAGTTTTTACTTGAGATTCATAGCTTGAGTAGATTTTTATAATTCAGAATAACCTTTCCAGTTGGATATGACAAACAAAAATTTAAAGATTTTCATTGTTTAACAGTAACTTTTGTCCCCTTCCATTGGAATGATCAAGAGAGAAGAGATTGTTTCAGATTTAAAATAAGTCCACCTCTCTATTCTGTTCCTAGAAAATTATAAGGCCATAATACACATTTCCCATTTACTTCACAGTCATATTTTTTAAATAAACATTTGGTTCTAAAGAAAACCTGCTGTAACAAGAACTTTGAACAAACATTTGTTATAGTTGTGAATGCTGAATTTTTTTTCATCTATTTTTCACGTATAAGACGGGTAATCGATGGTCTGATGTTTCATTGTGCATTGAAATTATAGTGTGAAGTGAATTGCATCCTTTTCTAGTCAGCATTTATATTGGGCCAATCTCATCCTGATCATTTGTATGCAATAATTTGCATGTTTCTTTTGCTCTTTCTTCCATCCATGAAAGGTCAGCAAGTATTACTGTCCCGCCTTGACAGTGGAGGTGACTACGGTACACTGAGAATAAGGAAGGCTTACAAATGATCAGCAAAAGCCATTAGGTTCAGCAGCTCCAACACAGGTAGCATAATTTGCATGCTCCCCAACTATATCTTATGATACAATCTCTTAACCCTTTAGGCCTCTCTCTTGCTTTTTATTGCTCCCAGTGCTCAATTCAGTTCAGCTCTGCAAGATGTTGTCAAGCATTCACTTAGTGCTAGCAACATCCAATGTTTTGAGAGATTCAATAGCCCAGAACATGGCACACAGGCTCTCAATTACAATGTGAATGAATGAATGAATAAGTGAATGAATCCACTTGTACAGAATTGGATACATAATCCATTTTCAAAGGGATATGAAATCTAGGTGAGCAGGAAAAAAACAGATTTGAAAAACAATGAATATAAGCTCTCAAGCAAGTAATCTGTTAGACTACAACCTCCAAGGAAGTAGAGCGTGCCTATTTTTACTTGCAGTTTTATCTCTAGCGCCCAATACAATATCTGGCACATGGTAAGTCTCCAATAAGAATTTGTTGAAAGAATGGCTGCTATGAGCAAATACAGCAAGGGAGTGCTTTCTAGCTAAGTACTGCTTAAATTCAAGGCACAGAAGTCATTGCTGGACTTTCAGTTAGGAATCACTTACAGAGCCGGATCTAAAAGTAGATGGAGAACATTCCCAATTTTGTAGTATTATTATTTCTCCAATATATATTGGTATAGACACAAAACTTGTCTTCCTACTTATGCCCTAGCCCCAAGACTATCCTCAAAACAGAAGCCAAAGAGATTCTTTAAAAATCTAGGTCAGATTATGCTACTCTGCCCCAAATCGTTCCCTAGCTTCCCATCTCACTCGGATCATTAACTCAAAGTTCTTACAGCGGTTTTCAAATTCTTCATTCTGAGCCTCCTGCAATTCTCCAATTTCCCTTCCTACTTACTTACTTTGTTCCAGTTGTTCTCACCTCCTTGCAGTTTTTTTTAAGATGCCAAGAAAATTTTGGCCTAAAGGCCTTTGGACTTGCTATTCCCTGGGACAGATAGCCACATAATTTCCCCCTCATTTCCTCCTAATTCAGCTCAACTGTCATTATATCAGCAAAGTCTTCCTTAACCACCTTATATAAAATTTGCAAATTCCTCTTACTGGGTCACTCCCAATTCCTCTTACCTTACTTTATTTTTCTCCACAGCAGTGACCACCACGTATAAACATTTTAACCCATGTATTTGTTCATTCTCTCTCATCCCTGCTAGAATGCAAGTCCCACAAGGGGAGAGATTTGCCCTTTTTGTTTCAGTGTTATATTCGTAGTATTGCAAATATTCCTGCTCCATAGGATGTGCTCAACAAATATGGACAGGAAAGACAAGGGATATATTAGAAAATACACAAAAAAACAATCCAATAATGAGAGACAAACAGATAGACATAGAGTATCATACTTGAAGTAGAAATATCATGCCAAAAAATATTAAATACAGAGTGAAGAAAACAAATAAGTATGATATACTACCAAATCAGGTGGTATTCATTTATAAAGTGGCATGGTATGAAAATCATTCCCTATATTTATGGCCTGGATTGGGGTGATGAAGAAGCATCACGAAGCACATAGCCTGTCTTAAAAGCTCATCTCAGGTCAAGGCATATATCGAGCCTCTGGTACTTAGAAAGACCTTGGGGAATATATCTTTCTCTAAGCAATAACGAATAGAGGGAAAACCAGGGAGAAAAATAGTAACACAGGAAGCCATCGAAGAGGTATGTGAGAGACCGGGGGGATAATATCAGTGAAAGAAAGCAAATGAGGCTACACCATACATGGAATCTTCCATACTCAATTTTTACAAATTATAGTATCACTTCACTACAATTTCCAAAAATATAAATAGGAGTGCAATGACATGCAGTATTTTTAAAACAACCTTTATAAATGAAATTCATGGAATACCTTATTTTTCATGTATCTCCACTGATTTATAACGCTTTTTAAAAATCTGTCAAAGGAGGGCTTTTGCCCTGTGGCTGAGTGGTTAAGTTTGCACACTCTGCTTCAGTGGTCTGGGGTTTGCCAGTTCAGATCCTGGGCACAGACCTACACACCACTCATTGGGCCCTGCTGTGGCAGTGGCCCACATAGAAGAACTAGAAAGACTTGTAATTAGGATATACAATGATATACTGGAACTTTGGGGAGAAAAGAAAAAAGGAAAAAAAAGAGGAAGATTGGCAACAGATGTTAGCTCAGGGTCAATCTTCCTCACCAAAAGAATGAAAAGCAAACAAAAAAAATGTTGGATGGAAAATTGAAAAAAGAAAACACAAAAACCAAAAAACTGTCAAAGGAGTTTCCATACTTCCACTGCTATGCAATTGCAATTGGTTTCATGGAGTTTATACTAATTGCACTTCTACACTGAAATTCTTTTCAATTAAAAGTGTGGTTGGAGATGCTATGACACACCAAAGAGATAGAATGAATACATAGTTCAATAAAATTTAACAGAGTGTCTCTTATTCTATATAAGGTTCCCTCTCCAAAATAACATTCTCTAAACTACTGAGATTTTCATATAACTTGTGTGACAGCTTTTCCCCAAATTATCATATTCTATAATCATACTGATATATATTTTTTTAATTTTTTTTTTCCTTTTGCTCCCCAAAGTCCCCTGGTACATAGTTGCATATTCTTCGTTGTAGGTCCTTCTAGTTGTGGCATGTGGGATGCTGCCTCAACGTGGTTTGATGAGTAGTGCCATGCCCGCACCCAGGATCAGAACCAATGAAACACTGGGCCGCCTGCAGCAGAGCACGTGAACTTAGCCACTTGGCCACAGGGCCAGCCCCTGATATATATTTTTAATGAGTTTAGTCTGCCTGGACATTTGAAAAAAACGAGGCATACAAGACAACTAGTTACACAAGATTGCTCCTGCATTGCAAACATCTAACACCCTGGGCCTCACTCACTCATTTGATAAGCAAAAGATCTACATGGTTAAGCAAAATGCTCCAGAACTGTGAATCACAGTTAGAGAATGGACTTGAAGACATGAGACTGAAGGTAGTTACAAGTCTACTGCCATAACGCAGGCAGTAAACATGGAGTCTGCATTTTCGCCATGGTTACTGGAAGAGGAAGAGGGCGTACAAGCAGCTGAAGCCTCTTGATATTTATCAAATCAACAACACACTGTTTTACAATGTAGAGACTTGTGTTACTATCCTGTTAGAGTGTAAGACTTTTGAAGACAAGGATTTTGTCTTATAGGTCCTTGTCCTTCTACAGGACCTGTCTAGCACACTGCTCTGCACATGTCATGTACTAAGTACTTTCTTTCCTCCCTTTTCTTATCCTATTTTTCCAGCCTAAATTCACCCTTCTTTGCCTCTTCTAAATAATCCTAATTGATTCTCTCATCATGTCAAACAGTCTGTCTCCTTCGCTTATCATCCACCCCCAAATCAGCACTGATCAAAATGGCCACATTCCCCAATGCTGGGATCTTTCTCTGTCCTTATCATTCCTAATCTGCTTGCAGAATTTGACAACTCCACATTTTTAATTGCTTCATTTTTATAAAATTTTTCTCCTCTCATGTTTACTGTGACACTTTACCTTGATACTATGCAGATTATCAGGAGGATCTAAGAGACTTTGCTGTATTTCTTGACTTTCTCTTTTTCATATTGCCCACATTTTTATGTCCCCCAGATTCTGATCATCATTTTATCATCACTTCTACTCAATTCTTCTCATATGTCTTCCTCTTCCCACCTCCCTTTTTTTTTTTGGTGAGGAAGATTGGCCCTGAGCTAACATCTGTTGCCAATCTTCCTCTTTTTGCTTGAGGAAGATTGTCACTGAACTAACAGCTGTGCCAATCTTCCTCTATTTTTTGTGGGATACTACCACAGCATGGCTTGATGAGTGATGCTAAGTCTGCGCCTGGGATCCAAACCTGTGACCCTGGGCTGACAAAGCAGAGCAAGTGAATTAACCACTAGGCCTGAGGCTGGCCCCTTCCCTTGTTTTCTTTGCTCTTTCCTTTTCTTCCCTTCCCATTTCCTTCTTTTCCTTCCCTGCCCTTCCACCCTTTCCCTTTGTCTCTCCTCTCCTCCTCTTCTGTTGTTTCTCTATACTAAATTATTTTCCTAATCTCTTTCAAGTAATCACTTGCTTATAGTAAATTTCCTAAATAGTTATCACTATCTTAATTCCAGTTCTACCTGGCATTTATACCTCCTTAACCACTGACAAATCCATAGCTTAACAAGGACTGAACAAATTTTCTCCCTCACAAAACTCTGCTGGCCAGCTCCAGGTCTCTTAACAAAGCCATCATTGCCCCACCATTTCAAAATGCTCCAAAATAAAATCAGAGTCATTGTTTTCCACCGATGCCCACACACAAATGCCATTTAAGATTTTTACGTTATACTTTACTTTCTCCTTGCACACCTCTTTCCTAACTTGAGTTTATCACCTCATACCTGCTATATTATAATAAATTCTGAATGAATTTGCTGTTTCCAGAGATGTTTAATCCAAAATCATTTTACTTCCAACCACTGAAATAGATTAGGAAACCTCCCTACACAGAATTATTCAAGGCCTCTCCATTGACAAATGAAAGCCACATTCTTATGGAAATATTTTAGGCACTTTTATATGCAATCACTGTATCATTATAGTTCAACTTATGTGAAATGGCATTACATTTCCTACATGATCCATCAGGCAGTATTTTGAGGGCAAAAAACTTCTTGTTTACTCCATAGCCCGCAGATAAACGTGGTCCAATCAGACTCCCGGAATCTAGTCAGTCTATTAGAAAGCTCTTGCTTCCAGAGGAGCTCTCTCCCAAGGAGAACAGCCACATTCCCGGTTAAAAGTCACCATCATCATCATCATCACCATCATCTTTAGCCCATGGTTCATCAGAGAGAACTAAAAGCATGGGAAAATTAGTAAGGGAGAAAAGAAACAAAAAATTTCG
Organism: Equus quagga; assembly: GCF_021613505.1. Taxonomy (NCBI): domain Eukaryota; kingdom Metazoa; phylum Chordata; class Mammalia; order Perissodactyla; family Equidae; genus Equus; species Equus quagga. The sequence goes on from NC_060271.1 coordinate 96,134,981, forward strand.
CTTACCGTCATCTCTCTACCTTTTCTTGATTGGCCTTCACTTGCAAGAAAATCCACTAATACTATTGCCAGGCAAACAGCAACGGCAAAGCAGCTAATAGCAAAAAGGAGTATTGCACTGTTCTCTATTGCAGTGCTTCTGATCTGGGATAACGTTAAAATGCAGACTCTGATTCAGCAGCTCTGGGGTGTGGCCTTGATTTAACTTTGCTAAAAAGTTCTCAATTGATGCTAGTGCCACTGGTTTAAAGGACACAATTTGTGTAACAAAGATCTATTGGAAGGCAGTGAGGTGGGAGTGGAGGTGAGGTATGCTTATGAGGTGAAAGTAGAAAAGAATAAAAATGAAAAAAAAATTGGCTTCAATTTTGCCGGGATGTCAGTTAACCTGTTCATAATATGTGAAAATAAAATCAATTAAGACAAAGATTCCATCGAAAAGTAAATCGCACCACTCTATTTCTACATAATTTGTAGATAATCCATATATATTTCTTGCCTCTTTTACTGGAAAAAGCCATTTTCAATCTCATGGTATTTTTATAACTTTTAATAATTTGCAGTGGTGATCTCTCCAATCTCCATAGGCTTCCCGAGACTATTCTTTTCTCCTTCATATGTATGCTGCATATTTTTAAATCTTCATAATTTCTTTTCCTACTCTGACCTCTGCATTTACAGCATCTTTAATTGAAAGGGACATTGTCCACAAAGAAACATAACCAAACAATGACAAATACAAACATCAAGGTATTCTTTCCTATTATCTGAGCGAGTGCCCAAAATCTAATTGCAGGTCTCTCTGGTTAAATGGGTGTCACTAAATGATAAGCAATGTCTCCAGCCACTCCTAACTTCAAACTCCAAACACAACTCTCATGACCAGCCAGCCTTGAGTCTGAAGTCATAAGAAAACCCAGGGGTGAGAGGAGTGAGTGCTCTCCTTGCTTTGGAAGAGAATTCTAGAGAAAGCATCACAGTCATGTGCAGAATCTACTAATGCACTACGTGACTGCACACTAGCAAATGTTGCCCAATCAGTGTCCTGGAATCGGAAACTTCTCACAGAGGACAGGGATCGTATAGAAAAGAAGGAGGGAAAGGGAAGACTTCTGAATTCAACCACCTCCCTCCCAAACTCTGGGTGACTTCGCCAGTGAAAATAGAAAAGAAACTAAATAAAAGAAACTGGAGGAATTAAGTACATTAAATTAGGCCCGTGAAACCAAAATAGTTTATGTCAAGCTCTTGGAATATTTGTTTTCATTATTATATAGCTCTTTATTTGAGAAGTTATGCATATATTCTGTGATTTGTCAAAAAGAATCTAATGATACAAAATTTCTTCTGTTTGTGTATAAAGTCTTTTATTTTTTTCATTTAATAATGTAGCATCACAACTCAGAAAAGAAGTTGTAAGTGTGGTAAATGGATATACCACAACACCTGCTCCCATCATGATCATTGCTACATTGTTACTGTGGTAACAACAGCCCATGGGAATGCTACTGATTGGATTGTCCAACATTGTAGTTTACAGCAGAGGCACAGTGGTCACCTACAACATCTGTATTGTGTTTGTAGGGAAGCTAATTTCATCGTAAGAAAAGCAACCTATTATGAGGAATAAGGGACAAAATAGAATTCGGTGTGTAGAATAGACCAGACATATAATTTAGAACTAGATTCATAAAAAGCTAGTAGCTCCTGGAGGTCATTTTTTGAAGAGGGGTCTAGTCCATGCACAATGATACAAGCGAGTAGATAGTTCAAAGGTAACAAAAGAGCTGAATAAATAGAGTAGGCTACAAAAAATGTGTACTTACTGGCCAATGGGCCCATATGTCATTTAACAAATCCCTGTAACTAGCATTTAAAAACAGCAGAATTCTTTCATAGGTGACTCCAAGAATCTCAGTTGTCTAGCATGTTTTAAATTTAACGTGTCCTATAAATTGGAAACATATAAAGTTGTTTGATATGTACACCACATTTATTTATCTATCCAATTAGGACTCCTAGTGATTAAGATAAAAATTTCCTGAATTCTAACAGAATGATCATTCAGTAATCATATAAGAAAATAATTTTTGAAATGAAATTGGCTGTAAGAGTAAATTAGTCCTAAAATGTCATGTCAGAGATGAAAAAATTAAAGCCTAAAGAGGTAAAGTAATTGGACTGGAAGTTATGTATTTCTAAGTTAAAATATTATGGCCTCAATTTCTAAGCATCGCTGTATTTAAATTATTACTCTACTCTCTAACTCTCACTCAGCAAACCAAAAATACACCATAAGTTTGTCTAAGTCCACCAGCCTTTCATGAATCATTGTTTCTTTGTGAACCGTTTCCATTCATACGAACAGTCTGACCATTAAGATCTACTGACATTCAGCCTCTTCAGAATCAACGAGATGAGATTTACACACACACAGAGTCATAAACACAGAATTCTTTTATGGACTCGATAAAAGAATACCCCAGGTAGAAAACTGCATTCTGGAATATATTCCTCTCTGAAGTACTCTCCTTATCACTCTCCAATGACCATTAAACCAAACACATTAAATTGCACTTTGACCCCAGTCCCATAAGCCTGGGCTACACGAGGACCCAATGTCTTCCATTCTCTTTCCTCTAACGAATGCCCCCTTCTGTCTCTGAAGACAATCTTTCATCTGACCATGTCTGTCAGATGGTTGACAAAGGAGAGCTACTAGATTACCCAGAGGGACAAAATAATCAATTTAAGATGATTGCTCACTATTTAGAAAATGCATTTGTGGGCGTTAGGAGAGCTTTTCTGGGCATTTTTCATAGTAGAAATGAGTCCTTGGATAATTCTGTGTTCCTTCCATGGATGCCCCTTATCTGTAATCAGTGATGACTGTTTTTTCTAACGTGCAGTAAAAAAAAGCATATAGTAAGAAGCTTAACTCTCTTTGCACAAGAGCATGTGCATGTATTTTTGGACCCCAAACAGAGAGCATTTCCTAAGTTTCCTGTTTTACATCCTATTGTACATAAGGTTTATCATAAAAGTGTAGTCACACAAACACACACACAGATTCCCACACACAGGTACACATGCACGCACTATTTCAAACATATATACACACTGCTTAAAGTCGGAAGCTAGGAGGAATTCAAGGTTATCCCAATACCCAGACTGGCTGCCTTCTTGAATTCTAACTTGCAAATTAAATTCTTTAAGTTCTACTAGCTTTGGTTGTGACAACAAAATAGAGGCACTGCTCACAAATTTACATGAGGATCCAATATAACAATTGTATTAAACTTTATGGGTTCAATAAGTCATTTTTCTCTTCTAAATTCTCTAACTCTTTCCTGCTTTCCGTCTCTCCCACCTTTCCTGATCACTGTTTTTGCAGTTGAATAGTCACGCTGTGTAACTGGGAGTACAACCTGAGGAAATTGTCCTACTTGTCTAAAGAAAGCCAGCAGGTTGACACTACTTTATGTTGATAGGAAGAAGGAAATGGCCACCCACTTCCAGAAAAGTTGCCGGTGAAAACCCTGCGAAGAGCAGCAGAGCCTTGTCTGATATGGTGCAGGAAGGTGAGAGGACGGCACAAAAAGATTGGGCAGGGTTCCACTCTGCTGTACACAGACAGGGTCACTAGGAGTTGGAATTGACTGGATAGCACTAACAATAAAATCTTTGTGTTGAACATGTTCTTGGGCCTTGCCTTTAGCTTTTCAGATGCATAAATTTGATTTTTCTCATTGTGTCCTAACATTACCAGACTTACTCTAACAATTAATATAAATGAGTAATGTAGGAATGAATTCCAAATATTAATTTATCATGAGAATTAATGGTTGCTTGTGTAGGCTGGTTATCATTGTCTACACGTACAGAGATTCTATAGGGAAACCTAATGCAATTCAAATTTTTCTTGATATGCTCTAGAATTTAAACCAAAGAAATGATATTAATCACTAGTGAATTCAAAACATGATATGATATTAATCACTAGTTACTTCAAAATATGATAGCTCAAAGCAGCCATCTTTATGATAAGCATAAACCTCCTGAATGGATCAGTCATTTGGATCAGCTGATTGAGTTACCTTCTTTATATGAAAGGTGCTAAAACTTTCTTGCAGTTCATTGGAGTTCTGTTTAAAAATATTCTTTCATCTGATTACAGTTATATTGGTTAGATTTAAGTTTTCTTAGTCACAATTACAATCTAAGCATATTTCCTTGGTATTCATCCCAGTTTATGTTGATTTCATTTCATAGCTTCCTCAGGCTCTTCAGTCACACATTTATAAGCATCTCTTCTGTCACGATGATGATAAATCATTAACTCTTTCTTAATTGCTTTTTCAGTGGGTAACCTTGAACTTTAGTTTTACCCTGTTTGCATTGTGAATATCTGTTTAGTTTTTATCTTGATCTGGTAAGGTTTTATCTCTAGGTAAGAAGAGAATGTGATCTCATCTAGTCCAAGATCCTGTGTCAATGGAAATCTTGAGGTAGCAAGATAGAGGCGTTATGCCATAAGACATCAAGATTTCCTCTGTTTATGCCATGCTAAAGGGATGGGAGTATATCTGTTTTCTTTTCTTTTTTTTTTTTTAAGGATTGGCACCTGGGCTAACAACTGTTGCCAATCTTTTTTTTTTTTTTTTTCTGCTTTATTTCCCAAACCCCCCCGTACACAGTTGTATATCTTAGTTGCAGGTCCTTCTAGTTGTGGAATGTGGGATGCCGCCTCAATGTGGCCTGACGAGCGGTGCCATGTCCCCACCCAGGATCCAAACCCTGGGCCACTACAGCGGAGCGCACGAACTTAACCCCTCGGCCACGGAGCCGGCCCCTATCTGTTTTCTCAATAACCATTTGAGGGCTGATATTTGTAAGTAGTCAAAAACATTTGATCACACTTGCCTTTTGGCAGATCTAACCTTTTAAGGAAATTAATTCTGTACAGTCTATTATGTTCTTCCTTCCTTTCTTGCTTTTGTTCTGTAAGTCAATTAATATGTATTGAGGGCTTATTATCACCCACTTTGTGTTAGGCATAGGAAATTGCAAAAAAAATACAAAACAATGCTAGTGGGTGGATCACACAGCCTATTGGAGGAGATTGGACAAATAGGTAAGTAATTAAAATAGCAAGATAAGTGCTATAATAGGAATAATGACAGGGTCCTGGGGAGAACAGAGGAGAATCTCCTAACCTTGGATATAGTGCATTTGAACTTTCTGGGGTCCTAAAACCATGCTCAGTTTCAACAATTCTCTAGAAGGATTCATAGAACTCAGCAAAGCCTTTAAACTCATGGTTAAATTTTACAGCAAAAAGATATGGGTGAAAATCCCTAAGAGGAAAAGGTGCATAACTTAGAGTCCAGGAGAGTTCCAGGTACAAGTTTCCACTTGCCCTTTCCTAGTGGAATCGTTTGGACAGCAATTACTTCTCCCAGCAACAGTATGTGTCAACATGCCAGAGTATTGTCAACCAGGAAAGCTCACCCAAGACTTTGTGTCCAAGGTTTCTGTGGAACAGGGAAGGGTTGGTTAGGCAGACATGACCAACTGCTCGAGTGGCTGAACTTCGGTCTCCAGCTCCCACAGAGGTCACACTGCTACTGCATGACCCAAGCCCCCCACCATAAATTGCATTGTTAGCACAGACTATCTGGTAGCGCCCAAGGCTCCCAGTTTAAGTATAGAGAGTCTTATCAAGTAGGACACTCCAAGGGCTTAGAAGTTACCTCCCAGTAGCTGGACAAGGACAAAACTTTTCTGTGGGCAAAGTCAATCCTTTACTGCACAGCTTCATTATGTATTCAGAGAGAAAAAGTCCTGTCCACTCTCATACTTGTGGCTTTGTTTATGCTATTTCTGCCTGGAACCTCTAAAAACCTCAACTCTACTTCAATCCAAAAGTAAGAATTTTCCTCTCTGTCCAAAATGTACTTTTGTTTGTCTATTTGTTTATTTTGCCACAGATTGATATTTCTTAAAGTTATGCTTCTCTTAAAGGTTTAAATGATTATTGTGACCAAAACATTTGTATTCAACTTTAACAAACACTCTTAAAGGGAAATTTAATTTTATGTGTTTTTAAAAACATACTTAAAAATACTGTTTCTTACCAGAGGGTATTGATGAACAAAAATATATTTGAAATATCATAAAAGCATAGTTAAACATTTTTATTTTGTATTTTTAAAATCAAAAGTGTTCAGAAACAGGTATAGACAGGAAAGGTGACTCTCTAGATTTTTTTACATTCTTGCAGGTACTATAGCAAGGGGAAAACTTTAAAACTGTCTCCTTGCCCATCACACTTTCCAAACTTGGGCTGTGCTCTAATCTGTGTGGATAGTGGCTCTGCTAACTTTGGAAACTCAATCAAAAGCTAATAAGAAGCCACATATTATGAATAAATGTCCATTATATCTCAATAAAATTGGGGAAAAATTTTTTTTAAAAAGAAGAAGTTGACTAGGGTATTATTCTAATGCCAAAACCTACAAGGACACTACAAGAAAAGAAAACTACAGACCAGTATCCCTAGTGAACACAAATGCAAAACTCCTCAACAAAATATTACCAAACCAAATTCAATAATACATTAAAAACATCATACGCCACAATCAAGTGGGGTTTATTCCAGGCATGCAAGGATGTTTCAACATCCACAAATCATCAATGTGATACACCACGTTAACAAAATGAAGGATAAAAATCATATGATCATGTCAATAGATGCAGAAAAAGCATTTTACAAAATTAAACATCCATTCATGATAAAAACTGTCAGGTATAGAAGGAATGCACACCAACATAATAAATGCTATATATGACAAGCCCACAGATAACATCATACTCAATAGTGAAAGACTGAAAGCTTTTCCTCAAAGATCAGGAAGAAGACAAGGGTGCTCATTCTAGCCACTTTTATTCACCATAGTACTAGAAGTCCTAGCCAGAGTAATTAGGCAAGAAAAAAATAATAAAAAGCATTCAAACCAGAAAGGAAGAAGTAAACTCTCCCTCTTCTCAGATGACATGATGTTACATATTAAAAAATCCTAGACAGTCCACAAAAAACTTAGACCAATAAACAAATTCAGCATAGTTGCAGGATACAAAATCTATAGAGAAAAATTCAGTTGTATTTCTATACACCAATAATGAACTACTAGAAAGAAAAATTAAGAAATTTACAATTATGTCAAAAAGAATAAAATACCTAGGAATAAATTTAATCAAGGAGGTAAAAGATCTATACACTGAACACTGTAAGACATTGATGAACGAAACTGAAGAAGACACAAAGAAGTAGAAAGATATTCCATGGTCATGAATTGGTGGAATTAATGTTGTTAAAATACCCATACTACCCAAGGTGATCTTCAGATTTAATGCAATCCTTATCAAAATTTCAATGGCATTTTTCACAGAAATAGAAAAAAATCCTAAAATTTGTACATAACTTCAAAGGACACCAAATATCCAAAGTGATCTTGAGAAAGAAGAACAAAGCTGGAGGCATCACACCTTCCTGATTTCAAACTATATCACAAAACTATAGCGATTAAAACAGTAGGATATTGGCATAAAAACAGACACATGGATCAATGAAACAGAATAGAGAGCCCAGAAATAAACCCATGCAAATATGGTGGCATACATGTGATCCTTAAATAGCTAAAAGTTTGTCGCCTTTTGCCAAACTCTCCCTATTTTTCCCATCCCCCAGCTCCTGGCAACTACTTTTCTTCTCTCTGATTCTATGAGTTTGACATTTTTTTCACATATAAATGACACTATATAAGTTTACCTCCTTGCCACAAAATTAATTAACTCTAAAGGAGCCAAGAATATACAATGGGGAAAGGATACTCTCTTCAATAAATGGTGTTGGGAAACCCGGACAGCCACATGCAAATGAATGAAACTGGACCCATACCATACCACACACCCATACCCATACCACACACAAAAATCAACTCAAAATGGATTAAAGGCTTGAATATAAGACCTGAAACCATAAAACTCCTAGAAGAAAACATAGGTGGCAATCTTCTTAAGATTGGTCTTGTCAATGATTTTTGAATTGACACCAAAAGCAAAGGCAACAAAGGCAAAACATCACTCATCATCAGGGAAATGCAATCAAAGACACAATGAGATATCACTTCACAACAGTTAGAATGACTGCCTTCAAAAAGATAAGAGAGGGGCCTGCCCAGTGGTGCAGCTGTTCAGTTCCCACGTTTCGCTTCTGTGGCTCAGGGTTTGCTGGTTCGGATCCCGGGTGTAGATCTATGCACCACTTGTCAAGCCATGCTGTGGTAGGCGTCCCACATATAAAGTAGAGGAAGATGGGCATGGATGTTAGCTCAAGGCCAGTCTTCCTCAGCAAAAAGAATAGGATTGGCAGCAGATGTTAGCTCAGGGCTAATCTTCCTCAAAAGAAAAAAAAGATAGGAGAAAAGTGTTGGTGAGGATGTGGAGAAAGGGCACCCTATGCCCTGCTGCTGAGAGTGTAAACTGGTACAGCCACTATGGAAAACAATATGAGTGTTTCTCAAAAAGTGAAAAATAGAAATACAACATGATCCAGCAATCCCACTTCTGGGTATATATCCAAAGGAAATGAAAACAAGATATTAAAGAGATATCAGCACCCCCATAGTCATTGCAGCATTATTCACAATAGCCAAGACATGGAAACAACCTAAGAGTCCAGCAAACGGTGAATAGATAAAGAAGACATGATATTTATATCAGTATTATTCAGCCACAAGAAAGAAGGAAATCCTGCCATTTGCAACAACATGGATAGAGCTTGAGGGCATTATGCTAAGTGAAAAGTGAAATAAGTCAGACAGGAAAGGACAAATACTGCATGGTATCACTTATATGTGGAATCCAAAATAAAAAGAAAAGTCAAACTCGTAGAATAAGAGAGTAAAAACGTGGTTGCAGGGAGCTGGGGGTTTGGGGAAAATACGGAGACTTTAGTAAAAGGGTACAAACTTTCAACTATAAGATAAATGAGGGCTAAGTATCTAATGTAAAACATGGCGACTACAGTTGCTAACACTGTATGGTATAATTGAAATTTGCTAAGAGAGTTGAACTTAAATGTTCACACCAAAAAAAAAAAAAAGATAAATATATGAGGTGACAGATGTGTGATTAACTAGATGGAGGGAATCCTTTCACAATGTGTATGTGTATCAAATCACCACAATGTACACTTTCAATACCTTATCTTTATATATGAAGTATACTCCAATTATACTGAAATTTAAAAAATAGAAAACAGCCTAAAAGTACACTGGATTTCCTATGATCATTAGAAAAAGTCAGCGTGTCTATATGGGTGTTACATTGTTAATTGACAAGCACAACCACACACACGTGGGATGATGCGCGGTGCAGGACATAGTGGTTTCCAGAGCCCAATCACAGGAGAAGTCACCCTCTCATCTTAAGAACACTTGTTGCTCAAGAACCACGGCTTTAATAAATGAGCCAAATCCGATCCCTTCTTTAGTCAAGCTCTAGTAAGCAGCTCTCTGAGTCTTTCTCATGCCTTTTTTGCCTGTCTTCAAAAAGAACCCTGATGAAAATTATACCCTCGGAGTGATACCTACTAGAAATGATTGCTTATGGTGGCTGCAAAGCTTAGTGCTGGTTTTCCCACTGACAGAGGTGGCATTAACCTGGGTCACCCTGGGTTTGAAACAAACACAGTACACAGGTGTGTAGAGAATCACATACTGACTGCACAAAATAGGGAAATTTCTTCTCTTCCTGCTTTCATGAAAAAAAAGGTCAAAATGGTCACTTGAGACTGGAGCTTTTGTGATTTTTCTGTCTGATTAAACTTAAAGTAGAGTGTCACTGGGCCAAGGAGCTTAAGGGCAAATGAGAAATTCAGTGTGCATTGTTACAGAACAGAGCTAAATCCCATCTACGGAAAAGTGGCTTGCGGACTTGCTAACAGAAGAAACTTGGTCAGTTGCAAATATCTCATAAAATACAAAATAACATCTTTTTAAGTTGACAAAGACTGGACAGTTTTCAATTACTTCTCTGTATATAAATCACATTTAGGTCAAAGAGCAAGAGAGTAGGAAAAAAAAGAAAATGAGAAGCAATTGAATTAATAAGGATGTTAGGAGATCTCAGGACCCCATAAAGATAAAGAGCAGAGTTGATTCTTTGATTTCAAGCTAGCATTTGGAAGGGATGCTTGCTAATCTGCAGAACAATATTGAAAGGAAGAAAGAGGAAGGAAGAAGGGAGGAAGGGAGGACAAAAAGGACCAAAGGGAGGAAATGGAAGAAAGGAGGAAGGAAGGAAGGGAGGGTAGGAGAGAAGGGGAGAGGAAGAGAGGAAGAAAGGATTTTTCTCTTTCAATATCATTTCTTTCTATTCCCCTGTTGGAATCAATTCTAGGTAAACTGAATCACCTAAAGTTTCACAAACATGTGGTGACCTTTCTTTCTCTTGAGTCTTTGCCCGACCAAGTCACTCCCTTTGCCTATGACACACTGTCCTCATCGTTTCTTCTGAATATCTCCTATCTCTCCTTCAGAATCTGGCTCAGATGTCTCTCCTTCTGGGGAAGTCCCCCTTCATGCACCAGAAGATGGATTTATAGCTCATGAAATGCAGCAACCAAAGATAAACCCTTAGCTTAGCATTCATTTCAACATGTTTTATTTATTTGCTTTTATGTCTTATTCAGTTGGCTGGGTAGGGGTATTTTCATAGCTTTTTTGCCTCTCTTCCAAAAATCCCTAGTGAAAATTACACCCTTGGGTGATAGCTACTAGGAATTATTGCTTATGGTGGCTGCAAAGCTTAGTGCTGGTTTTCCCGCTGACAGAGGTGGCATCAACCTGGGTCACCCTGGATTTGAAACGTACACAGGTGTGTAGAGAATCACATGCTGACTACACAAAACAGGGAACACCTGGCATGGTGCTTGGTACATAATAGGTGATCAATAATGATTTTGATGATAAACCTCATCATCATAATCATCCTCCTCATGATCGTAGCCACCATCATCTAAGGAGAGAAATGGCAAAAAACATAGGCTTATATCAGAACAAACCTATTGCTAATAACAGTAAAACAATATATCTATAATATGCCATTCAAGATGGATTACTAAAATCACGTTCATTCACACATGATCAAACAGTATGTTAATTTAAGTAAAAAGAAATATAATTGAAGTCATGCCTCACATTATTTTTCAGTAATAATCACACATACTAGCTGACAAAACACGGGAGGCATTGCATCCCTTCTAGTTCAAGCAAACTTTCAACCAAACCAAATGCCCTCAGCCCCTTTTCTCAGATCTAGATCTTGCTATAAATACAATCCTTCCTCAATTCCATAGCTCTCCTAACCTACTCACAACCCAGTTTCAGACTCTGCTCCTTGATTCTCAGTCCTCCTCTCCATTCCTACCAAGGACCTGCCAAGGCAGAACTACCACCCCATACGAAATATATTGCATATAAACGATTTTTAAAATGAAAATCTTTATGTGTAAAGAACATCAAAATCACCAGGGAAGAGTTTCTCAAGGTATCATATGCCTCCTGAAATCTAAAAAGCGTCCCTCTCAAAAAGTGGCATTCTTGGGACAGGATGCTCTTTCTTAAAAAGTTACTTACTAGGGGGGCCGGCCTGATGGTGCAGCAGTTAAGTTCACATGTTCCACTTCGGCGGCCCAGGGTTTGCTGGTTCCCATCCCATTTGCGGACACAGCACCGCTTGTCAAGCCATGCTGTGGCAGGCGTCCCACGTATAAAGTGGAGGAAGATGGGCACAGATGTTAGCTCAGGACTAATCTTCCTCAAAAAAAAAAAAAAAGAGAAAAAAGTTACATACTGGGACATATATAAAATATAATGAGGAAGGAGAAGTTAAGATGTGTTTTGTTCCTACCACATGCCAGAATTAAGTTAAAAAAATCTCAGTAAATGCTCAGGACTGTTTGGCTAGAAGGGTATTATAAATCCCATCTAAGGGTAAAAATTTAGCCACAGGTTTCCGAAATCAAAGCTAGTGTTCACACGGAAACTAGCAGCATCGTATAATCTATTTCCTCGGCCGTGAGTAATGATAAAAGATTGGGTAGGGCATCAACTCTGGTGATTCCATTCTGAAGAAAAAAAAGAGATCAAGATATTACTACATTTTTTCTAGGTAGACAAGCATGTTTTAAATAATGGATATATGAGAGAATTTCTGCAATAAGGTGGAAAGCACACGTCAGGAGAGTTCTGAATAAAATCTGCTTTGAAACATAGCCATGTGATGTTGAACGAATAAGCACGGCAGTATGTTTCTGTTCTTAGAAATACATGTGGATGTTGTTTCTATTAGTAGATATAAAATAGTATCATTGCGTGTTTAGAAGTCATCTTTTTTTTTAACTTGAAAATATGAAATAATCCAAAACTACAATTCAGTGGCACTTTTCATCGTGTGGCTCAGAAACTAATCTAATGCTTGGGAATCTAATTCCTGACATCAGACATTATATCCAATTTTTTAATAGGATTTCAGTGGGATAAGTACACGAGAGTGTAATTAAAGTTTTAGCACATAATGTTCCACAAGTCCTTCCTTAATGTTACCGAAGGATGATCACATCATCTACAAATTAATCCCCAAGTTATAACCACTGGTTTTCTGCTTAATTAAGAATTAGAAGAATTGAGAGTCAGAAAATGGCCTTTAAGTTGTGTCTGGCTTTTGATTTGTGAGCCTCATTGCTGGATAAAGGCTCTAGAACCATCTGTCTCCTACAGCAACTGTACACAGCCTCTTAAATATCAAAAGCAGATTTTTTCCACATCAATTCTGACATTTCCTTTCTACAAAAATTTTAACCTTCAATCGATGTTAACATTTTTATTCTACTCTAAATGTTTATCTCTATATATTTAACGTAACTCTGTATTCGATCGCTTGCATTTTATAGGCGTACTTCTATATTCCTCTCCCTACATCAAATATTAGTATTGCAGAATGTAAGAGCTGCTTCTTTTTGGTAATTTTTCACAGTTACCATGGTTAAATTTATACTCATTTGTTTTTTCAACTTCTGAACGGGCCATTTAGAATTAAATACTGCATAAATCCCTGAATTTGAGAGTCTACTCTTAGAAGATCTAAAGCATAGAAATGCGACACTCTGCTCAGTTAATCAGTGCAACACGACTGTGTCTCTACGGAAATGGACTGAGTGAAATGTCCACTCAGCTACAGATTGCTGAGTGTCATTTGACTTCAGTGCTATCAGCGTGTCTTTATTTAGGGTATGTACTCTTCATGGATAGGATCTTTTCATCCTCATGCAATCCCGCTCCCATCACCCTCTTTTTTCAATTCCCTTTAGTGCTTGACTTATGCTTTTCTCACAGAGGTAGTTGTAACGTGGTGGTTTCAAATCTCTGTAGGTTCAAATGACTTTCACCTACAGATTATTTAACATCTTCAATTGCAGTTTGTCTTTTCCTAACTCCCATCTATTATTTAAGGCCAAGCCCCAATACCTTCTCATTCTCTTCCAACATAACCCATAGCCATTGCACTTTATTCTGAAGATCCAAATAGTCTTTGTATTTTCTTTGCATTGATAATTGGTTTTCCCATGTATGTGTTCTCTAATTACAGTGCTATCTATAACTCAAACTTATATAATGATCTCCATGTCTATTTTGATAACCTTAACATAATAATCACAGAAACAATTTAAACTTTCATCTGTATTAAGTTTTTCCCCTCCAACATATCCCCACCATTTAACTGTAAATTCTTAGAAGAAATTGCCCTTTTCCATAAGCCATAGAGCAGTGATTTTATGTTAATAAATCAATACATTTTCCTTTTTTGACTGTCAACTATTCATTGAAAAGCAGTGAGATATTTGGCACATTAATTAGTTTCCCTTATTCTAAGTTCTATAGCAGAAGATGAACTGAAATAAAATGAGAACTTTTTGGAGGGATCAGGGAAACAAAATCATCTGCCAGCAAATCTGAACTTCAGTCAATGATGGTTGCCCACCCAGGTGTGGCAGGGATACACAAATGTTGAACTAAAGTGTCTCCTGACTCTGTTTCCATCCTCTTAATCATTTCAATCCAATTCAACCAGTATTGAATTGTGTCTACCATGCTAATTGAGTTGCTTTAGGCATTTTGAGGATATAGTATTCGACAGTAGGTGATTCCAGCCTCCAGGCCTCCTCTACTGACAAGCTGGGGAGATAAGAATTTAGATACATACTAATCAAAAATATATTACAGGATGTACTCTGGCAGGATTACAATTAAATAGCTGTTATATCTTAGGGTTGGGTTTTGTTTTTGTATACTACAAGAAAAATTTCAATTCTAACTAGATACAAGTTTTAGGGGAAAGATTATTATTTATACTGAGCTTCAGAGAATGAGTAAAATATTGACAGACATAAATGGGGTAAAGGTCTTCTAAGTCAGATGGAAACTCTTGAGCAAAGATGTTGCTACTCTATTTCCAGAAAAAAATAAGTGGGAAACCACTTCTATCTTCAGTGGTCATCGCTGTCAAATGGTTCTAAAAGCTTTCTAACCTCTGTCAAATATATCACTCATCATTAACGCCAATGACGCAGAAACTGACTCCTGCTCTACAGGATTAACAAGACCATGGTTTGCAGAGTCTTTCTTTGGAGGCTAAAAGAAGAAATTGAAAGTGAAAAACCACAACTCAATCAGCCCTCTAATCCCACCTTTCCTGTGTATCTAATGAATGACTTCTAAAGTTGGGAACTTTTGATTTGAAATTCTGTATTAAGAAGTAGGATATTAAATTGAAAATATAAAACATTCTAAAGAGTAAAGACAGATGTTCCTTATTTTGACATAATATAATTAGAAAGGATGATTAAATACCAACATAGGAAAAATTTTAATTGGAGATATTCCTAAAGCATGTATAAGTAGAGAGATCATATTAATAGTCAACATTTCTCCTGCCAAAGGGCAGACCATTTTTGACTAAATGTTATAATTAGAATTGTTCTCTACTATTTATGCTATCATGAATATACATTTTTGTGCTGGAAAAGTCTTCTGAATTGATTTAGTTCCACCATCTCATTTTGCAGTGGTTAAACAACCTTCATAACATTCAAGAAAATCATTCTGTCAATGGGAGAGTAGATACTAAAACTCAGGAATTTTACCCTCTAATCTGGTATCCAGCCTAAAAGCCCCAAGGAATTTACATTTCATCACTTCCCATCACCAATAAACTCTGAAAGAAAAGTTCCTAAAGAATCAATTTAGTTTTCCTAATAGTAATCCTTTGTTTAGATAACATAAGTAATTGAATATTTATTTCTTTTGTCATCATTTCTGTGGCAAAATATAACAGAGATATTAACCAAATACTGCCTACCTTTGGAGTCTCAGAAAAGAATAATGTCTTCTTCAAAATCAGGAAAAATTCCCAGAACAGTATCCTGTTCCCAGGGATCTCTCCGAAGGAGGTATTTGTAAAAAGTAATTGGTAGATCTGGCTTCATATGGAAATGTTTGGTTCATCATTTATTGATGTGTAACTTAAAAAAAAATTGCCCCTTAAAAGAAATTCTTGGGATTCATCTGTTTAATGAAAAAAGAGAGTGAAGAGAAAGCTTATACATATAGTTTAATAGGCGCCCAATACTGAGTTAGCACTTGGACATTGACATATACTAGCTGTAGTACTAGTAACCTCATGTGTGCTTTTATTATTAAACTTGTGTGAAAACCAAAGAAAGGTTTCTCACCCCAAAGAAGACAACTGAAAAACTGGCTTAAGGGCAAGATAGACTCCTATTTGCAGCTTCTTTCAGACATACCTCTTGCATTTTGAAAAATGTTCACTGTCAGAAGGGAGTTGAAAGCTAGGGGGAGTGACAGAGGCCAGAGAAAAAGAAAAAAGAGAAGCAGAAAAGCAGACCGTGGAAGGCATGATAGCTTAATGGTTAAAGCTACAGACCCTGTGGTCAGATCACATGGATTCAAGTCCCAGCTCTATTACGTGTGGCATTTTGATCGTAGATATAGTACCTTACCTTCTGTGACTCCATTTGCACGTATGTAATACTGAGAACTAATTGTACTCCACTCGAGTTGATGTGAAGATTAAATAAGTAAATATGCACAAAACAGTAAAACAGTGACTATTACGTAAGTGCTCAGTAAGTATTAGAAGCTCTTCTTAGATAAACAGATTGACAAATGAGAGAATACAATCAGAAGTGAATAACGTGAACAACCCCTGGGACAAGCAGGTCAAAGGGAGCAGAGAGTACAAATTGCTTAGATGTGGAGCTTAATAATTAAATTTGGAGTCTGTGAACAAACAACATGTGGATACTCAGGAAGGGAGGGGATGGAGTTTGCAGAGATCTGAAACCAAAGGCTAGGGCTGCGAGCTCATCTTTAGCATGCCAGTCCTGTCAGGAGCTGGAGATTGAGAAAGGTAGAGCTTTTGCCTTAAAGGAAAGGTGCTGAGGTCCTGGGCTAGTTATCAATGAGGACCAATAAAGACAGAATTATTGAATGTGGAGAAAAAAGACTGAGGTTTAGTCAGAGGAAAAGAAAGGGGTGATAGCTTCTCTAGATCCTGAAGTAAAATTTGGAACAGCATAAAGAATGACTGGTGTTGACTTAGCTATACAAGATAGATTTCAAAAATTTCCTAAGGAAAAATTTGACCTTGGGCATATCAAAGTTATAGGTCTTAATAATGATCTTACAGGTGGGAAGTAAGTGACTCCTACTCTGTGGATCTTGGGAACCATAGCACAAAGGACAAGGACATATGTACTTACATGCTTGTTAAATATCCTGTAAGGAAAGAGTGATTTTTTAGTTTTGAATATTTCAAGTTTTAATTCCAGGCATCCATTCATCTTTGTTGTTGTCAAAAAAATGAAATATCAAAAGGTAGTGACATCCTCGCATTAGAATCTGAAATCCAGCCAGGTAGCCATTGAAAATGCTTTTTAATTTATCCATGAAAGTCCTGAAAATCATATTTTTTATATAACAACACTTTGTATTGATGGAAACATCGAACTAGAATTCAACAGAGAGTACACAGATTCAAATTCTTCAAATAGTATTTTAATAGCATTAACAGTGCTAATTATTTCATTAATTATAAAGATATTTTAAATTATAAGAAAAAATTTTAAATGGGAATTATGTAACCTTCCTTCATTAATCTATTTAATAAGTTGATTTCTTCCTGCTTTTTAAAAAGCAAATATTAATAATAAAAATAGCAAAATATAAATGCAGATAAAAAAAGAAGCAAATGTCAAGCTTTATCATTTGTGAGAGAAAGCAATTATTTCTTTCCAAGTAAAAAATGTGAATTAGATCTATCCTTTTTTATAATTCATTGAGATTATCTTATACTAGAATAAAAGGTATATTTTCAAATACAATCAATTTAAAATCATACAATAAAAATTTAGAATCATTTGGATGAATGAGTCAGTGACTTGGACAGGATTCCAGAATTAATGATCCATTATTTCACTTTGATAGGATGTGAGGTAAATGAGAGTTTGTCTAACACGACAAAGTAACAATAACAACAAAAA
This sequence comes from Equus quagga, assembly GCF_021613505.1. NCBI lineage: Eukaryota > Metazoa > Chordata > Mammalia > Perissodactyla > Equidae > Equus > Equus quagga. The sequence goes on from NC_060271.1 coordinate 96,152,666, forward strand.
CTAAAACAGCATCATTTACTAAACTCTCTCTGTCAGGCACTAATACACACGTTCTCATGTACGTCTAATACGTGTTCTAATACACGTCTGTGGAACAGGTTCTATAATTATCCCTGTTTTGGAGAGAAGAAACTGAGGTGGTGCATTTCTCTTGAGTAAATTCTCCAGAATCACACGGCTGGCAGGATCAGAGCCAAGATTTGTCCCTAGATGGTCTGGATCCATCCAAACCAAACTTAACCACTTAATACTATCCGGTCTTCCAAAACGCTATTCCATAAGCATAATGCACACAAACAACTACATCTTTAGCCCTCACTTTTCCTAGCACTCTGATGGTATTACGAGAATCATAAAATGACTCTCTGAAAGCCCTAATTTTAGTTTTGGAAGAAATTCACTACCCAATAGTGTCATTTGTGATAGCATCCAACACTTATATTCTTACATCATTTTTATTCCTCTATCTTAATATTTTTCCACAGTATAAACTCGATTATTTTTCATCCTGAACTAAGTTGAGTGTTGTTTAACCATAAGTAAAAACTCAACAGGAAATTAAGCACGGTATGTTAAATGGATGTTTGTGTTAACCGTATAGCAAAATGAAGACTTAGACTAATGTATGGACTTCCTGTGGTAAAATTAACATGTGGAACTTAATTCAAAGAAAACACTAGTCTGCTATTATGATTTCAGTCAAAAGTAAAATATAGGGAATATGTTAATTTAAATGTGGCTATTGAATTAGCTTTTGAAAGAAATTTCTGCATGCAATTTACTATCTTTTATCCAAATGTAGAATAACGTAAGGAGAAGTGCCTTATAAACACTGCCTAAATCAAAATCCTATGTAATTATATTTAAAATGATACCTGCTGTACATTATCCAAAATTATTGCATTTAGTTTTAAATGGCACTATTCTTAGCAGCATGGAACGTGAACAAATGCATTGGAAACTCTTTCTTTAAAAAGGTCACTTTGTGAATTTGTCTAATGAGCCAAGTTCCTGGTCAATAGGAAAGACACCCCCGAAATGAGCTCAATCAATTAAGTCCACAGTAAAGAAGTGGGGCATTTCACATTCATCCGTATTCAGCTTACTCTGCCTTTTAGCACCAGACTCTTGCTGAGTACTTTTGGGAAAACATGTCTACTAGGAACTCCGTATAAAAGTAGGGAAAAATGTAAGATGTTCATCTAATTGTTTCATGGTTAACTTTTCTTTATTCTAAAGGTAGACATATTTCTCCAAATAGCTAAGGAAGAGAAAGACTGAAAATTCAGGGGCAGTAATAGTGAAAATATCAATGTACTCTGGGAAAATTAAACTATTTCCTTATTGTACTGTCTCTTTACTAACCACTTTTTAATATAGTATAAGGCTGTAACCTAGAGTTTGTGTAATGACCCCAACTTCTGCGTTCAAGTTTAACAAATAAAGAAGAAGAAAAACAAAGACACACTGATGGAATCTCATTCTGAATATCTTTATATAATGTATTGCAAATTTCTTTTAAAAACTTCTGAACCCCCAGGGGTTCTCAATCAAAGACTGACTACCTAATCAGAATATAACCAAATGGAGTACTTTAGGAGTGCTGATGTAACCACATTTAGAAGAGAGTCCTATTGATTCTTTTTCCCTGCTCCCTAGTTTGAATGAGTCTAGCCAGTGGGCTGGATATTCACAGGCAGTAATACAAAAATGAGGACTCTAAGATAAAGAGCCTGAGTTATCACAAATCCCTAACCAGAACCTACACTCCACCCCTGCACATGACAAGACAATGTCCTAGGCAGGGTCAAGAGGATGATCCAGGTTTTGTAGGGTGTGAAACTTATACAATTTAAGGGTGGGGTGGGGTGCTCATTAAATAAAAATATGAATTATGAATACAAAATTAGGAACAAATGGACATGTTTATTTTGAATGATGAAAAATATGAAAACAGTTACAAATTTTAAAACCTGACTAATACCACAATCATCACAAAATATATTATCATTAGAACCCATTGCCAAGCTCCCTCCCCGGGTGTTGAACAGTCCTGTGTAGAAGGTTCACTATTTCACAGAAAATCTGCCTCTTGGAAGGACTGTCTGCTTCTTGAGATGATAGAGTTATTTCATCCACACTGTAGAGACGATGCTGAAACTACACCTTGATGACACAATTTGGATTTTCATCCTGTCAAAATTGAAAAATTCTCTCTGGTGTGAAAAATAAATTTTATTGTAGAGAAAACTGGGAGATAGAATTGAGGGTTTATAAAATAGGTCAGGGTAACTTCTTAATGATTTAAATACATCTAAATGCCAAATTTCAAGAATTGTGCTGCACTTCATTTCTCATGAAAGGCTAAAATGCTTCACATTACTTCTTTTCGAAACTGATTTTTTTTTGGAGTGTGTATTCTTTACTGCAACATTACACACAACTCTGTTTTCCTAAGGTTTCTGCATAATGTATAAATCAAACAGCTGTCTTGATGCATATTTATGGAGGATTTTTGCATTTTCTGATCTCGGGAGACATCACAAAGGGAAACATCTAGCTCTTTGAAATGCGTTGGTTTTGCGATGCATGCTGTAAGAACAAGACTGTAAGTAGAGTCTGTGTTTTCCTTATAGTTTCACCAGTTAATAATTTTTATAATGCTAAGTCAACATTCCTTCAAAGCTTCCAAATAAAAATATGATTCAACAAAGCTGAAAGCAAGTAGATACACCTGTTTTAAAAGGTTTTCAGATTGTTTCGCTCACTCAGAAATGAATTATGAAGTCATTCTCTAAAACCATCCGAAATAAGGAATTGTTCATAAAAGACATTAAAGGAAAATTATGTGTATAAAGACAGTTGGAATGACAGGAAACCTAGTAGGAAATAATTTAAGAACAATTACAAACAAATACATTAAATAAATTAAATATAGTAAAAAATGGTATCATATTATCTGGGTGAATAAGCGCTCAAGGAATAGATTTTGTAAAGAGAAAAATGTTTCGAAAAAGATAAATACTATGTTCCAACTAAATTCAAAGCTTAGGTTTATGTATCTAGCATTCTATATGCTACTGCCAATTTGGGGCTATTTGTATTTTTCTCAACCAGCTCATTTTATGCAATATCTTGAGTTACCCCTGATTATTTCTTTTTACCTTTTGACTAGGTCTAGATCCGAGCTGTGAAGTGTTTAAAATCTATTTTTTAAAACTTTTACTAGTCATTTAATGAAAAGTAGAGCCTAGTGCTAATTCCCAGTATTTATGGTAAAAACTATTATAGCTCAAACTGAAACAAACCAGACGTGCTCAGTCATAATTTACCCAGATTTTCCATTTAATAAACAGTTTGGACTTCCTGGGTGGCAGAAGCTATTACCAAACTATTTCATTTAATCAGCAGAAAATTTGGTAAATGTAAGATCTCATGAAATCTTCAGCCTTGTTTTTCAGCTACTGTGAATAATGCAGTTACTGAGTTAATAAGTAGCCTAAAGTGGGAGAAGGAAGAGCTGTGGCAAGTGAGAAAAGATTTATTTCTGACCCAATTGTAAATCAGATAGTTAATCATATAATCTAAATTAGATAGTTAATCATATAACCACAGAATCAAAACACTGGAAGGGATTATAAGAGGTATTTTTTTTTTTAACCTGGGTTTTCCCAAAAAGGAAATTTTTAAATTTCTACCTTTTGAATCACATTTTTTTTGCCTTTCCTCCAACATGGAGGGAATTGTACAACCATTTAGGCACCACTATAAGCAAGGGTCTCCTCGGGTAGTGAGGGATATTGCACTACCCATCAGTTTTCATTAAAAGGATCTTTCATGAACTCTTCATTCAGTACTTTGTGAGATATTTAGAGAATTGACAAAGAAATGGAATTTGTATTTTGTGCCCTTCAGGAGCTTAAGGTCTCCTCAAGAGAATATGGTCAGCAAAGGAAAAGAAAAAAGCTGACACCAATTAATTCCAAAGTACATGTTAAAATTGAGCATCTTTGTTCTGAGGTAACATTTGAGTCTGTGGAGACATTGGGGTGAAGGGAAATCCATAAAAAACTTCCTTAAAAATTCATTTTTCATTTGAAGTGACAGCCATGTGATTCAGTATGCAGAAAATTGGTGTATCAAGGGTAGTGTTCCATTTGATTTCCTGTATCACATTTCATTTTATATGTTCTTGGCATCAATAATTTCCTGTGTGTTTTCTTATCCCCATTACATGGCCCAATCATTGGAAAGAAATCTACTCTTACAATTCTTTTATGTGATGCTAATCCATGAACAATGCTGAGCACTACTTAAGAAATCAATAAATGCATACTGACTGATTAATTAACTAAAAATTCTTTCTATAAAAGGAAAATTTAATTTTTAATTTAAAAGTAATAAATTAAATTTCATAGATACATCATTTTATGTAAGAACTACAGAAGATTATAAAATGCCATAAAATATTTCTGAACAGAGTAATAAAATATTATATAGTGATTTAAGAGTAAAATAACAAATTAACTGTAATTTGAATTAATTCAAGGCTACTGTTAATAACTGATGAGTTGGTCTTATGCAGCTTTTCAGGTGGTAGAGGACTTGACCCAGACACTATGAAAGGCATTGGAATGAAGAGGAGGAAATAGCTAGTGTCATGAGGTGACTGAGGTTATTTCCCGAGGCATACATTAGACATACACTAACTGTAGCCATAAATAGTCGGGAAGTGTCATGAGAGGCTTAAGGCCCTCATACAGTGGGTGATGGTTTGAATCAGACACACAGACCATTGTAATATAACTTTATCTCCATGTCACTGTGGTTTATAAACACAAAGGTTATAGTTATTGTTGTTCTTTAATTCTCACATACCTGGTACACAGAGTGAGTGTGCGTTTACACTTCTACACTATTGAGAATTTATCCAGAAACCAGCCTGGGAATTTAGGTCACAGTCAAAGCAAGCATGAATTACATGGAGATGCCATATATCAGCTTAGAAATGGGTCTGGAGACAGAAATGGGAGTGCTATAGATCATAATTAGGTTAGGCAATGAAAAAATTAGAAAAATGTGCTTATAAGCATGCAGTTAATTGTTGGCTTACCTTTTACGTCTGTATCTTGAGGCCAGTGATTCCTCAAGAGAGAAGCATGCACTCTAGTAGATTCTAAACATGATTTATTGTCATGCTATGTGAACATTTTAGAATTTATAATTCTATTTATTTTTATATAAAAAGAACTACTGTTACTAATATTTAATATATGGATTTCCCTCCCCAGTGCCCTACTCAGTCTGTAATCAAATATTACAAACTCTGAAGTAAATGAGGTATAGCAACAGGATATAGTCAAAGTTCCATAATGCAGAAATTTTCATAATAAGGTCATCACTGCTTTACTGACTTTCAACATATTGTGATTTGTAATAGTTTCTATTTGCCAACTTAAACTGATTTAAGGATTATATCATCCGGTTTTAACTAATTTAACTTCCACTAAAAGGAACAGTGGCTTTCAAAGATACTTAGAAATAAATGTCAGATTAAAGGTAGTACCAATAACACTAACAAAAGCAAGAAGTAAAAAATTGGCAAAGTAAAAGAACAATTACAAGTCCTGGTAACCATATTATGAGGTGAAATAAGATGATTTAATCTTCACTCACTTAAGTTAACAGAGAGTTTCGATAAGAGCATACTGTGTCATGAGATATTAACTAAATATTATGGAACCAATATGATTCTCAATCCACATATAAAAGCTAATCATCAAAACATAACTCAAATTCTACATTCTTTTCAGTTAGATTTAAGATCATGTAGCACTTGATCCAAACTTTGTGACAAAAATTTAGTGCTGTCTTTAAGTTTCTTTTTTAAAAATGAAAGACAAAAAAAACACATGTCATTGGTAAATGTTTTGTTTCCTGCTCTGTATAAAAATAAATGAAACAATAAACAGAGAATAATATGGCACAAATTACAATAAATCTGTTACTTAAAATAACGTTAAAAGCACTGCTAGCAATTGATAGAAATAAGCTTTGTTATAAAGTCACAGGAAATTAAAGATGTTTATGGTATTTTAATTATTAGGGAAAAAATATAATAAAGTATAAACTATATTTTTATGAGCCACAAAAATGTATGCATGCAAGAACAGAGAATAACCAAGACAAAACAGAGATAGATTTTAATTCAATCATATTAATAATCACATTAAATGTAAACAGTTTAAATTCACCATTAAAAACAAAGTGATTGTCAGACCAGATAAAAATAGCAAAATAGCAAGAAGAGTAATTAAGAAAAGAAAGAGGAGAAATTACAACAGATACCATGGAAAACAAAGGATTGTAAGAGAATACTGTGAAAAGCTATATGCCAACCAATTTGATAACCTAGAAGAAATGGATAAATTATTAGAATTATACAACCTTCCAAAACTGAATCAAAAAGAAAAAGAGAATCTGAATAGACTGATCTCTAGTAAGGAGATAAAAAGAGTAATAAAGAACCTCCAAAAAAACAAAAGTCCAGGACCAGATGGCTTCTCTAGTGAATTCTACCAAACATTCAAAGAAGATTTAGTACCTGTCCTTCTCAAACTCTTCCAAAAAATTGAGGAGGATGGGATAATTCCTAATTCATTCTATGGGGCCAACATTACCCTGACACCAAAACCAGCCAAGGACAGCATAAAAAAGGAAAATTATAGGACAATATCACTGATGAACATAGAGGCAAAAATCCTCAACAAAATACTAGAAAATTTAATACAACAATACCTTAAAAAGATGATAGAAAAAAGGATAAACAATACCTTAAAAAAAAGAGTTTGAGAAGGATAGGTAGTAAATCTTCTTTGAATGTTTGGTAGAATTCACCAGAGAAGCCATCTGGTCCTGGACTTTTGTTTTTTTGGAGGTTCTTTATTACTCTTTTTATCTCCTTACTAGAGATCAGTCTACTCAGATTCTCTTTTTTTTTTTTGATTCAGTTTTGGAAGGTTGTATAATTCGAAAAATATCATACACCCACATCTAACATCATACTCAAGGATGAAAAATTGAAAGCTGTCCTTTTAAGAACAGGAACCTGACAAGGATGCCCACTTTCATCACTCTCATTTAACATAGTATTGGAAGTATTAGCCAGAGCAATCAGGCAATAAAAAGAAATAAAAGAGATCCAACTGGAAAGGAAGAAGTAAAACTGTGACTATATGCAGATGACATCATTTTATATATAGAAAACACTAAAGAATTCCCCAAGAAAACTATTAGAAAAAATAAATTGATACAGTAAAGTTTCAGGGTACAAAAATCAACATCCAGAGGGACTGGCCCCGTGGCCGAGTGGTTAAGTTTGCGCGCTCCGCTGCAGGCGGCCCAGTGTTTCCTTGGTTCGAATCCTGGGCACGGACATGGTACTGCTCATCAAACCACGCTGAGGCAGCGTCCCACATGCCACAACTAGAAGGACCCACAACGAAGAATATACAACCATGTACTGGGGGGCTTTGGGGAGAAAAAGGAAAAAAAAAATCAACATCCAGAGATCAGTTGTGTTTCCATATACAAATAGCAAAATAGCAAGAAGAGTAATTAAGAAACTCAATCAAATTTACAAATGCAACAAAAAGAATAAAATACCTAGGAATGAATTTAACCAAGGAGGTGAAAGCCCTGTACACTGAAAAGTATAAAGCATTGTGGAGAGAAATCAAAGAAGACACAAAGAAATGGAAAGATAGTCCATGCTCATATATTGGAAGAATTAACATCGTTAAAATGTCCATACTTCCTAAAGCAATCTAGAGATTCAATGCAATCCCTATCAAAGTCCCAACAATATTATTCACAAAAATAGAACGACGAATTCTAAAATTTATGTGGAACAACCAAAGATCCTGAACAGCCAATGAAATCCTGAGACAAAAAGAACAAAGCTGGAGGTATCACACCCTGATTTGAAAATATACTCCAAAACTATGGTAATCAAAACAGCATGGTACTGGCAGAAGAACAGACACACAGATCAATGGAACAGAATTGAGGGCCAGATGTAAACCCACACATTTATAGACAGCTAATTTTTGACAAAGGAACCAAGAACATACAGTGGAGAAATGAAAGTCTCTTTAATAAATGGTGTTGGGAAAACTGGACAGCCACATGCAAAAAAATGAACGTAGGCAATTATCTTATGCCATACACAAAAAATCAACTCAAAATGGATTAAAGACTCAAATGTAAGATCCGAAACAATACAACTCCTAGAAGAAAACCTAGGCAGAATGCTCTTTGCTGTTCATCTTAGCAATACAATTTTGAATATTATGTCTCCTCAGGCAAGGGAAACAAAAGAAAAAATAAACAAATGAGACTATATCAAAATAAAAAGCTTCAGCATGGCAAAGGAAATTATCACCAAAAAAAAAAAAAAAAGACAACCTACCAATGGGGAAAATATCTGCAAATCTTATATCCAGTAAGGTGTTAATCTCCAAAATACAGAAAGAACTCATATAACTCAACTACAAAAAAACAAACAACTTGATTAAAAAATGGGCAGAGAATCTGAACACACATTTTTGCAAAGATATACAGTTGGCCAACAGGCACATGAAAAGATATTCAACATCACTAATTATTAGGGAAATGCAAATCAAAACCACAATGAGATCACCTCACACTTGTCAGAATGGCTACTATTAAAAATACAAGGAATAGGGGCTGGCCCGGTGGCCGAGTGGTTAAGTTCTCGTGCTCCACTGTAGGCAGCCCAGTGTTTCGTTGGTTCGAATCCTGAGCGCGGACATGGCACTGCTCATCAAACCACGCTGAGGCAGCGTCCCACATGCCACAACTAGAAGGACCCACAACGAAGAATATACGACTATGTACTGGGGGACATTGGGGAGAAAAAGGAAAAAAAATAAAATCTTTAAAAAGAAAATATAAGATATAACAAGTATTGAGGAAGATGTAGAAAAAAGGGAACACTTATACACTGCTAGTGGAAATGTGAACTGGAGCAGCCACTATGGAAAACAGTATGGAGACTTCTCAAAAATTTCAAAACGGAAGTACCATATGATCCAGCTATTCCACTTCTAGGTATTTATCCAAAGAACATGAAACACTATTTCAAAAAGATATATGCACCCCTATGTTCATTGCAGCATGATTCACAATGGCCAAGACTTGGAAACAACCTAAGTGCCCATCTACAGATGAGTGGATAAAGAAGATGTGGTATATATACACAATGGAACACTACTCAGCCATAAAAACATGAAATCTTGCCATTTGCAACAACATGAATGGACCTTAAGGATATTATGCTAAGTGATATAAGTCAGATGGAAAAAGACAAGTACCATGTGATTTCACTCATATGTGGAAGATAAAACAAAACAAACAAACACACAGACACAGGGAATAAATTGATGTTACCAGAGGGGAGTGGGGTTAGGGCCAAAGGGGTAAAAAGACACATTTGTATGGCAATGGATGGCAACTAGAATTTTTTTGGTGAACACAATATTGTCTACAAAGAAGTCAAAATATAATGATATACACTTGAAATTTACATAACGTTATAAACCAATATTACCTCAATAAAAAATTAAATTAAAAAACACAAAATTTTAGATTTGTCCTATTTGTCCTGTGTGTGTGTTTTCTTGAATAATCATCGTTCTGTCTGTGAGTATTTTTCTTCTGCTCTTATACTTTCAAATATTTTTTTGTACAGGATTTTTGCCTCTCAAGTCTTCAAGTTTTGTTTTAATTGGAAATCTCTCTGTTGACGTTTATTTTTGGAAGATGGTTGGCTAGTTACAAAATTAAATGCTCACAATTATACCTTTTACTACTTTCACAAAGAAATTCCACTAGCTTTTGGCTTCCAAAATTTCTGTTGTAAAGTAAGTTTCAATTTTATTATTGTTTCTTGGATTATGTGTCTTTCCTCCATGGCTGATTTGAAAATTTTTCTGTTTTAATTATTTCTCAGCCAGTTTTCCTATGAATATTCCTTATATTCTCCTCTCCCAGCCTCTATCTAAACTTAAATATAATTAAATTAGATTTCTTCACCATGTTCCACATGTATCACTTTTTCTTGTTTTATCCACCTCAATTATTGTATTTTTTCATTTCCAGAATTTACGTTTGATTCTTTTTTAATGTACATATACTTTAAAATTGTGATAAAATTCTTCCTTATTCCTTCTATTTATTCAAACACATTAATGCAATATTTGGATCTCTTGTTTGTTTCTATTTTCTACTTTTTTCTCTTGATATTCTTTTTTTAATTTTTAATTTTTTTTGCTGAAGAAGATTCACTCTGAGCTAACATCCACTACCAATCCTCCTCTTTTATTGCTTGAGGAAGATTAGCCCTAAGCTAACATCTATGCTAATCTTTCTCTACTTTTTTGTATGTGAGACACCTCCACAGCATGGCTGGTGAGTGGAGTAGGTCTGTGCCCGGGATCCAAACCTGTGAACCCAGGCTGCCAAAGCAGAGCTTGCAGAACTTTAACCACTCGGCCATGGGGCCAGGCCCTCTTCTGGATTTTCTTTAATCATTTGGTCTGCTATTTTTATAATGTCTGGTAAGTTTTATTGAATGAAGACATTATTTATAAAAATTTCAAATGATAGTGCTAGAATTTTCTTTCAAAGACAATTTAATATTCTTTTGGCTTGAACCAGTGTCCTAGAAAATTGTGTTGATTGAATCAATTTATTAAGCTTTGTTAAGGGTGGCCCTTTTTAGATTTGCCCTTACTCAGAATTGTTTTGTTTTTTTTTTGTCCCCTTGGGCATGGCCCGTATTCCTACCACTCTTACTTCTCTGATGTATCTCTTACTCTTGAAGTTGTAACCGTTGTGTGTTGTCAACTAAAGTCCTGGTACTTTGTCATATTTTGAACTCCACTTCTCAGCACCAGGAGACCACAGGAATCTCTGCTCAGTTCCTTTGGCTGTAGAACTACTACTTTTCCATGGTTTCCTGAAGTTTCTTGTTGACTTTACAGTTTAGGTCTGCAAATATTTTGAAATGAAACAACATCCATAGCCTAACATCCCTGCGTTTCTCACTTCCATCTAAATTCATAGTCTCCCTGATAATCTCAAACATCAACTTCTGTGTCTCTAGGACAGAAAGGGTGAGCTAGGTCCTGCCATCTGCTTTTGGCAAATGCCCTAACAGATAACATGGAAGATACAGAATATACAGCAATTTACTTTATCTGATATTTCACTACTAAATTTTTATGTTTCTTATAGGTTTTTCATAGATATCCTATATTAGAACTATTTTTAGCTTGCTAAGTATTTACTGCATGATAGAGTATAGAATTTAATTTTTTTCTACTTCTATTGACATGATTATTTACTTTTTTTGTTTAATCTCTTATCAGGAAGAATCATGTATTATCTGTTTCTAATTTTGAACTATCATAATATTCCTGAAGTTAATCTTAACTTTTCACTATTTTTTTTTTGGTTATCTGCCAATTGCAATTTTCTAATATATTATTTAGGATCTTATCATTCCTCATTTACAATTAAGATTGCTGCACAATTTTCTTTATGTTTCTATCCTTGTCCAACTTCTGCGTCAAGATTTAGTTGGCCAAAAAAACTTTCAGGAAGGATTCGTAATTTTTTGTACGCAAAAAAAGGGAATATTTTTTCCATGATTGCTGGTTAAAAGTCAACTGCATATCATCAGGAGTTTCGATGAAGTATTTTTTTGACTGTTTCATTTTTCTTTATGATTATTTTCAGTTTTCTATGTCTCATTGTGTCAAATTTATACACTTACTTTGGTATTATCTACAGCATGCAAGTTTTCAAAATTACTAGGCAGAGTATTACTTTATGATTTAAAAAATATCCTGCATCAAGTATTTTTCTCTTTTTTAATTACTTTCATGTAAAATTCTGTAGTTTAGTTTATTTTTTTCTCTTTATCAGCCTTTTCCAGTAGTTTGGTTCTCAAAAACTTGTTTGGGATTTTTGGTGATTTCTATGTCTCTATATTCTTTTCTATTTCCTTACTCGATATATTCTTTCTCATCTACATCATTGTGAGAGGTATATTTTAGAATCTCACCCGTGACTTTGTAGTTGTCATTTCTACTTACAGTTCTCTCAAATTTTATTTCACAAATCTTGATGCTATTTTATTATGTATAAAGTCGTGATTATTATATATTTATGATACATTGCCTTATTATCACTAAAATATGTCAATCTTTGTTTTGTTTTAATTTTACATTCGAATGTTCTGGTATTAATAATGGTATGTTAAGTTTAATTTTATCTGATTATTTTTTATACCCTCATTTCAACCTTTGTATCATTATCTTTTAGGCATGTCCCTTGCAAGAAGCAAACAGATTGATATTTTGAATAAGATCCTTTACCTATTGATGAGAACATTTAATGAACTTAAATTTATTGGCTTAGAATTTATTGGCTTAGAGTCCAACAAGCTTAGAGTTAGTTACAAAATCTTATTTTGTATCTTCTATTTAACATAATTTTCCTTAACTTTGTTACATTTTATTTCTTAACCATGTTGGATTTATTAAGTTTTCTTTGTTTCAATTTATCCTCTATTAGTTTGGATGCTGACTATTTTATTCCTATTCTTTAATAAACATTTATTTATGTGCATTTTATGACTCACAAAATATCCTATGTTGTTCTACATTCCCAGCCTTCCTTGGAGTTAGATTGGAGCCATTTGAGAGCAATGGCTGATGGACAATGAGAAGTGATTAGTTTCCTTCCAAGACGAGGCAATGAAAACCCCATGTACCTCTCTTTCCCTGCTGCAATAACCTTGTACGACACATGTTCCAGATGCATCAATTCAAGGGGAAGGGGAGCTTCCTGACTCCCATTAGGCTTTGCATAAATTAGAGATAAAGTCTCATTATTAAGCCACTGATATTACTGGGTTTGTCTGTAGCAGCACTTAACATAAGTTATTCTGACTAAAACAGATAACTTTATATTTTGCCAGCTAAGTCTAAATGCAATCATCTCCATCCTTTTTCCTAACACTAAAAGAACCTTGGAGTTTTTCCTAAAAGTCCCCTCACATATTCCATACTTTTATAATTATGTTAGCATTTTATTGCCAACATATATTATATTATAATATATTAATTATTTTGTTGAATAGTTAATGCCTAATACTTATTTAAATTCTTCCGTACGTCTTAAAGATGTCTTCCTTGCTCACCATTACTGCTTTCATATCAGTCCTACCTGATCGCCTTGTTTTCCTTCCTGCTAATTAAAATTTTAGCAGTTCTTTCAGTGTTATTTGGTAAACTTTAAACTCTTATTCTTTGCATATTTTTAAACACTTTTAATGAATTGAATGATTTCATGCATGTAAAGTGCTTATACAAGTTCTAGAATTAGATCTTCTGTTTTTTAATCTTTTCTGTGTGTTCCCCACATGCCCTGAGTTGTACGGGTTTCTGTATAGGACAGGTTTGGGGTTTCCTTGGCCAGGGGCCTATTGAATTCACTGAATTCAGATCATTTTTTTTTATTGCTTTCCAGCTCATCCTGCCTCATTACTTTGGTATTACAACTATTTGGTCCAGCACTCATTCACAGCATTGGCCATGGATTGTGATTTTAAAAGACTGAGTATGTTCCGCTTATATATTAGGGAGACTTGATGCTTTTTGTGCTAAATCATCAAGCTCTGTGTGTGTGTGTGTGTGTCTTATTCACTGTTCTAAGTTTTAGGCAAGGATAACAGTCCCAGGTCCCCTCTGAGCATGAGAGAGAAGGCCTGGCTCCTGTTAGAACACCAGCGTTTAAGGCACATATCCTTCTCCCGTGGGCCGCTCCCACTTCCTTGTTTATGGCACCTGATGGTTTCCCTTGCGAGGATCTGTGCTCCAACATTGTGTGTCCATTGTTTGGCTGTCTTATTTCTTTCCAATTTTTTTTCATCAAGCATTTTAATGTTTTTGAAATAGGGAGGGGGATTTTTCATAAGAAGGTAAATATCACTATAGGTAATGTTTCTAGCATCATTTCTCAAATTTAAAAACATGAGTTGAAGGAATTTCTTAAAATTTACTTCCAGCATTAGTAGCCTAAAATTCTATTGTTTCTACTATCCCCAGGCTTCTCTAGTGCCATGAAAAATAAGGACATTGTTTAATTATATTCAATGAGCATTTGTTCCAATTTTCTGTGTGGAAACAATGACATCAATATTAGGATATTTCCAAATAAATTTTCGTTCAAAGACAAGTTACCAGCTCTAGGTGAGAATTTAGGAATTTCTCTTAAAAGAGTAGATACATAAGGCTGAGGATCTGTAACACACATTGCTTCACTGTTATTCCCAGGATAATTTAGTCTGTTACATTTTTCATTTGTTTCCAAGTTCCCAGAGAGATGACAGCAAACTTATCAATGAGTCAAACAAGAAGCTGTAAGAGGCTCCATTCAGTTCTTTTTAGCTAAGGATGAATCTGGCGATGGCTTGTTTGGTCCTTTGTCAGTTTTACTTTTTTTGCTTACTGTATATCTCTGAGGACTTGGAAAAGGTAAAGATTAGGCCATCAAAACTAGTTCGGAGCCAGCAGGATGACTGTTTTCTTTCTTCTACTTAGTTTGAGCTAAAAGAAACCTGAATACCTTGCTGCATGAGTGATCCGACTTAACCCTAGATTCTTTGGCCTAAGGATATGGTTCCTGCTTCTGTGCTTGCCCTGAATCTTTAGTTTCTCTACTCTGAGGTACGAAATGAGTATAAAACATCCTCCTGTAGAGGGTTCTGTCTATCTACATTTTCCTCCCAATTTAAGTAAAAATGGTTGTATTAAAAAGATGATGGATAGATAGATAGATACTTGCTTTATTAGAAGACATGTCACACATGTAATTATGCTTTTGATTGCAGATAAAAATGTGAAGAAACTGACTGTAATCATGATGGTTCATGTTCTTCTAGTTCTAAAGCCTTCATAAAGAACTAAAGAATTCTGATTGCTCAATTTCATATTTACTATTTAGTTTTTCATTTTCTAGTCTTTCTCCAATTTCTTTATAAGGTCCAGTGATAATACAAGCGATTGATTCAGAATTAGAACTTTTAGCTCATAAGAATTTAAAACTTGCTATTAGCAAATATTTTCTCATTTCCATCATACCTTTAAGACTCACAGTTTTGCCCATCATTTTATTTCTTATGTGTCCTTTCATTCTTTTCCACATAACTTTGCTTGCACTCCTATTTTCCTCTCTTTTCTAGACAGAAATACAAACACACGGTCCAAAACATGACCTCATGGAAGAAGCTGCCAAAAGCACTGTCAGAATTCCCTATTACTGTGAAAGGTCAATAGCTTTGTTAGTTCCTCTGCTGGAGGCAGTCTGAAAGAGATAGACAGAAATTTAAGTTTGCAATGAACAGTGCGTCGTAGTGAGAAGTAAAAAGCCATTTTGTTTTAGGCAAAAGGAAGTTGCTCTGAAGTGTTGAAAGACTCACTTACCAGACTCTCAATTTCTTGCAAACAGCATGCTGCAGGTCTACATAAAACACTTAGAAGTCAATGTTTCGTCTTCAAACATATGTGCTGCAGTTAAAGCCTATTGCTCCTCTCTAGCGTGGAATATTGGTGCGGGGAAAGTACCATTCCTCAGGCGTGAGAAAGGAAATACAGTTGATGGAAAGGAAGCTTTCATAGCCAGAAGTTACAAGAGATAATAAATATCGGAAGACACAACAATTTTCATTTTATTTGGAGCAAATCCCAGTGACATTGAACCAACTGCCTCAATGTACATATCTAGACTAATTTAATTATCATACTCTAGGATGTCTGGATTGGAATAGGGTCACATGACAATACCCGTAGACCAGTTATAGTTTATGGCATGGCCGAAACACACAGTTATATGGTCGCATGACGATACCCGTAGACCAGTTATAGTTTATGGCATGGCCGAAACACACAGTTATACGCTGCTAGATGTTCTACCCCAACCCCAGTCATATGCAAGCTTTTATTTTTTCTGGAAATGTCTTTAGCTCCTCCTGACTGAGTTCATTATTCCTTTCACTGTATTACCATAATAATTGTCACTCATGTCTATTAGAATTCTCATATACTTTTTAATTTTTTAACATTAAACTGGTATAAAACTTAAAAAATTAGTAATCCTGCCACATTTGAAAGCAATGAAAAACAACAGTTCCTGCCCTACTCTTCTCTTCCTGAATTTCTAGTTTCTCAAGGCAACTATTTAAATTTTGTTGTATATTTTGAAATATATCTTCATATTTTTAAATAACATGATTAGGGGATACTTATTGAATTTGTTTCAGATATTATCATTGTCTTCCTAAAATGGAAAATTAGAATTTAGTTACCACATTCTCCAACACATTATACACAAATGCTTTTCCCTTTTCTAATCTAGAAATCTACGAATAACAATATTATAATTCTGGTTATTACGTTAATCAGTATTGATAATATTTTCACTTATAGCTTTTATCTACAATTGAATGATGTAGAGTATTTTGATTACATTTCACTCCCTTTATATCATTTTGTCTTTTCTGGAGTTAATAATTACCTTTTTTTCATTCTCTTAGCTCTCTGCATGCCTCCTGCAGAAAGTTTAAATTCTCTCCATATATTTAAACCTATCAAGTAGTCTCACTGTTTTCTTAGAGATAGGCCCCTCACGCCTGGGTCACATCTAGTCTGGACCACTTGCTCTCTAGCCTTGAGCTACAGCTGTGTTCCTGAACTCTCCTGACGCTCTTCTCCTGGGGATTATTTTATTACTTTGTGGTGTTGGGACGCTGATCTGTTTTCTTCCTCGCCCTCCTTCTCCTTCCTCTGTATAACATGTTCTCCAGGAATTCTTAAAAAAACATCCATGGGAATATGTTTTTTGAGAAGGTAAAGTCTTAATTTGTTTCTCCTAACTTTATATTTCAAGGATAATTGTAATGGGGATAGAATTCTAGTTGGAAAATATGAAGCTTTTATACCATTTTGTCTAGTTTCCAGCATTATTCATGGCTAAGAAATTTGATGCTGTTAAAATTTCTAAACCTTTGCATGTGATTTGACTTTTTTCAGTGTAAGCTTTTAGAATCTTTGCTGTATGCCCATTCTGCTATTTGATGGTGATACGTGTACCTGATTTGGGTGTTCTCTGCTGAGATGAATACTGGTGAGTTATTTCTGTCTAGACACAGAGATCTTTCAACTTTAGAACATTTTAAACTTATTTCTTTGCTGAGTAACCCCTCTGTTTCCTAACTATGTGTACATTATTCTTACTATTCAGATGCTGGACCTCCTGGGCCCTCTTCTGGGTTTCCTATGATTGCTCTCCTATTTTTCAAGCTGTGTGTCTATGTGTACGTGTTCTAAATAGGGGAAGCTTTTCTCATCTTTATCTTTCAACATTTTTCTTGTCTATTCCATTTTATGCTCTCTTACTTTTAATTTCAAAGAGCAGTTTTAAATCCTAAATGTGCTTTTCTTATAGAACTATGTTTACTTATGAATACATACACGCTCTTTAAGAGTATTTATTACAATGTCTTTGGTTTATTTTATCTAGATTGTCTTCTGTTTTCTGGCTTTGTTTCTTCTGGGTATTTTGTTTCTCTCTTTGTTTAATTTTCTATTTTTCATGTTAAGAAATAGGCTCCAATGGATAGGTTCTAGAAAATGGGATGAAATCTCTGCATGCATCATTACTAATGATGGACTTTCCTGTAGTGTGGACTTTCCTGTAGTGTGAAGTGGCTGGGTCATTCTGATTTTTCCCTTGAGTTGTTTCATTTCTGTAGCATTTTGAGAACCAAATAAGGAAAAGAAATCTTTGATGACCACTCTGTTTTCATTATGAAAATATCCTTCAAATAGCCTGGAGTCCCTAAGAACCATTTTATTCAAGTCTCCCAGGGAATAAGTCTCTAGTCTTCCCCATGGGGTCTTGAGGTCTAACTTCTTCTACAAACTTTCAAATAATTCTCTTTTTATCATGTTCTCAGACTAATGTCCTTACTTCACATATATTTCATGCTTCCAAAGTCTGAGCCTTTTGGAGCCTTTTCCATGATGCAAATAACCTTGCTTACATACTTCCCTCACTGCTAGCATCCCTTTCCATTTTCTCTGACTGCTCAGCCTGTTACTATTCAAGTATATGATTTGCAAATTACAAAATTGTTTTGTGGGCATCTCTTTTCTCATTATGTTTATCCTTAAATATTTTTTCTTTTTATAGTAGTAATAAAATTGTATTGCAAAAATTATGGTTTTACCATTTAAAAAATCAGCTTTCATACCCCTTTTAATGTTTAGTCAGCAATTCAATGAGTTTGAGTTACTTGGCTACTAGGTATGTAGCATTCTGGACTCTGCCTCAAGGAACTTATATTCCATCTACAGCAACAAAGTTAGTGCTTAAAAAATAAGGAACAGTGAAGCACAAATTAATAGGGTAAAGAATACAATTGCAATTCAGGAAAGAAGGAAATCAGTGTGGATTAAATATTTAGAGAAGATGAAGAAAACGTGAGTCGTGCACTGATTCTTAAGAAATGGAACACATTTTATCTTTGATTGAAGAATAAATCAATAATGATGATGAAGAACATTTATAGAATGCTTACTCATAGCCAGGAAATAAATACAGTAAAACTCTACAAAGACTATCTCATCTAATCCTCAAAACAAATATGTGTGTTAGTTACAGTTATTTTCTCCATTTTTATAGATGAAGAAACTATGGCTTGGAGAAGTCTTGACTTGCCTAATGTCAGACAGCTAATCAATGGTTGAACCAGAATTAAAGTCCAAAAGTCTGACTTCAAAACTTACACTCTAGTGTAACAGTGCGTTACATTGATATTTGCATAGATACAGCTTAAATTTAACAATGTATTTGAATTTGATATAAACATTTCCAGCAATTGTTTAAGAAAGTCAAATACAATTTTAATTGTGGCAGACAACGACAATGAAATGTAGACTGGTTTGTGATTATCCTAATTAAAGAAGACATTTAAACTTCTCTTGTTAAAAATTAGTCTGCTGAGATTAGGGGAAAGCTGTAGCTTTAAGCTGAAGGTAAAAAAAAATCAACAAAGCAATGAGCTGACATGAGTTACAGGAACTTAAGCCTCTTGGTTAATGTAATCAGTAAATCTTGAAATGAAAATGCATAGAACATTACTGCTAGGACCTCCACAAAAACGATTTCTCAGTAAGAACCCAACAAATGTAAACAAACAAACCAGAACACACACAATTAGAAATGAATCTGTAGATTCTACTTCCAATAAGATCTTTCCCTAAATATACATGCATCAAGATTCTACAAAGACACAACTCATTACATTGTGCCCTCTTTGAAATACAGCAACTTAATGTATTAGAAGACTGATGTAACAAAGCTCGTCAATCAGGCGTGTAA
The DNA here is from genome assembly GCF_021613505.1 of Equus quagga. NCBI lineage: Eukaryota > Metazoa > Chordata > Mammalia > Perissodactyla > Equidae > Equus > Equus quagga. The sequence continues at coordinate 96,172,199 of NC_060271.1, forward strand.
TGATGACTGCTTCCACTAATTAGTAATAAATGGCTTCCAGAGTGCTAAGTATTCTTTACTTATGTTGACAAAATAACTTTATTTAATAATTAGGTACATCTCTCCATTCCTTTTACAAGTCCGTTTATTGAATTTTAACATATAAATTTTTAAGTGGATGGCACAATTTCAGTGCTTAAAGTGAGGAACCTTGGTGCAGTGGAAAGAACAGGACTGGAGTCAGGAATTCGAAATTGAGGCCCCAAATCTGCCGTCAGCCTATATGAGGCTTGGGCAGCAGACTACTCTATGGACCTCAGTGTCCTTGACCACTAAAGAAGAGGGTCAGGCTAGATTTGTAAGATATTTTCTGATCTAATAGTCCATGAGTCCAAAATAGATTTTCATGTATTTCCATCTCAACAGCAATTTGCAAATCGATGTGTCCCATGGGGTATATGCTCCAGCTGTAAATCCTCTGATTTCTATTCTGTCCTTGAGTAATGATGTACTACTCACCTAAAATAAATAAATAAATTAATTTGAAAAACGTGTCAGACAGCAAGTCCGTTCAAAACCAAATGGGAAAAAGTAGCTTTCCAGATCAATTTCTCCTCCTGAGTCCTTTAAAGGAATTTCAAACAGTGATGTATATCTTCTGCCCACTTAAAATGATTTCTAACATTTTGCATTAAGTTGAACTGAAATAACAGTAATTTCTGGCATTTGGCATATATGCTTTAAATGTCATTGTTGTTATCATTATTGAAATTATTATTATGATTATTAGGCTATAAATTTAGTCATTCAATTTATGAAAAATAATCACCATCAAATCCATTTGGCCTGGCAGTTCTGGTCAAATGACCAGCCAGATGAGTTTACTTTCTGTCAGAAAGAAGTCTGACTTTATTACATTTTCATTTTACAGTGGTTTTCATTTCAGAATAATTCTGCTAATACAAAAACTCCATATCTCACTTCTAAATACAAATTCTAAGATAGATAGATGATAGATAGATAGACAGATGGATAGAGAGAGAGATAGATATGGTCAGGCTGACAGGTAGATATGGCAGAGGCATTTCTGTAATGAGCTTGTTATTGATTCTTCAGCTTTGTTTTTTCTCTTTTTGGTAAAGACATGTTACTTTACTGCCAATATACCCTCCCTCAGGAGCTACACATTTTTGAATTCTCCTTTTGGTTGGTGCCCAAGAATATGGATGGGACTAGTAGGATTCTGGAAGGTTGATCAATTTGCCTTTCTTTAGTAACCTGGAAGAATGGCAATTGTGCAAAGTTTGGGGATGGGAAACAAGCTTCAGAACCTTCAGTAGATCCGAACTTCAGAACTGCAGAACTCTCAATCAGATCAGTTTTAGACAGAAGTACATTAGGAAGATGAAAATCTCATATCCAATTCCCTTAAAATGGTCTGTGCCATATATTCTCTGGAAAGTCTTTGTATCCCTCAAGAATAAGCACACGTGGGGTTGAAGACATCTGTTATGAACCATGATTCATTCTTCATCCTAAAAAAATTACTTTGCCTGTTGAAAAGATCAGGAATTATAAAGTGAAGATGAATAAAGGAGTTTATTCGAGAAGATTTTAATGCATCAACACAGTCCCTTAAGTCTATCAGTCCAGGAGAAAGAGACATGGCACTTGTCGACGGTGATGTGATTCAGCTGAATTTGATTAACTACTTGAAGGCAAATGTCGGCATCTCTGTGAAACTAATCTGAAGTACCCTATTTCCTTAAATGTGTTTAATTGGGTTGGGGCCTCAAGGCATGTTTTTATCAGGCTTCTAGTGCTTCATGGCTAATGCCTTGTCCCCATGTTTCAAAAATCTGTCTTTCTCATACTATTTGATCTGTCTCTTATATCTCAAAGCAGCAGCTCAGAAGTCAAGAACGCACATAAAACTAGCTGCTACAAATCACACCATTTCATTAATTTCAGTCTACATTGATTTAAGTTATTATGGAAAGATTTATATTCAGAGCTGTGTGTGTTTGTGTAGGGGGAGAAAGGGAGAGAGAGAGAGTAGAAAAAAGGGAGAAAGAGTAAGACACTTTAAAAAAATAAATAAGAATAAAAGCCATCTTATTAGTTCATGGTTCCATATTTATTACACTGATTTTTTTTTTTTTTTTTTTTTGCTGCAAAAAGCTTTATTGTTTTCATTTGGTCCAGGCTTGGGCAGAGGGCTCCAGGCTAGTTAAAAAGCTATCTCTAGTGGCTGCAGGGAGAGGCTCAGTCAGAAGCTCTGACACCAGGGGGATGCCAAAGGGGCCCTCTCAAAGGCCTCTGGACTCTGGAGCCTCCTAGTCATGCTTGAGGGTGAGCCTTTCAAAGAGATACTCGCCCAGCCCAGCTTGGGAGCCAACGAGCCTCTGGATGTTGGTCAGATGGTTGCCCATCTTCTTGATGAGTTTCACCTCCTCGTCCAGGAAGTGGCTCTCCAAGAAGTCACAGAGATGGGGGCCTGCCTGGGCAGAACCCAGGGCATGCAGATCCAAAAGGGCCTGGTTCAGGCTCTTCTCCAGGACAATGGCGGCTTTCATGGCATCCAGGGTTGTACCCCACTCATCCTGGGACGCTTCTGCAAGTCCTGGAAGAGGGCACGGCCGCCGCGCTGGTTTTGCATCTTCAAGAGATGCTCGGCACTCTCGCGCTTCTCCTCCTCCAACTACCGGAAGAAGTGGCATACGCCCTTCAGAGCCGCATCGTCGCGGTCGAAATAGAAGCCCAGAGAGAGGTAGGTGTAGGAGGCCCGCAGGTACAGGTTGACCAGGCGGTTGACGGCGGCCTCCACTTCGGTAGAATAATTCTGACGAATCTGGGAGCTCATGGTTGATCGGCAGTAAGGAGCTGAGCTCAAAGAAACGGTGTTGGTGGATCCCGCCGGAGATAGAGGATGGGTTGAGAAGTTGGTCCGAAGGCTGAGACTGGAAAAGAGGTTGGAGGGTGGTCGGAGGCTGGAAGAAGAGTCCCAGGGGTCTGTTCCGTCCAAACACTGTTGAAGTAAGAGACAGATCCGCCGGACGCCCAGCGCACTGCCTGTTACAGTGATTTTTTGATCCCTGATCTGTTTACCCTGATGTTTATTCCCTTAGTTCCCATTTCTCTCTTTTTCATAAATTGATGAAGACATACAAGTGTTATCACATACCTATAAAATATATGCAAACAGCATTTCAGAAACATTAATATATACCAATTAATATACTAATTATTAATTAATATATTAATAATAGCAAAAATATAAACAAAACATTAGATTCTTTAAACTGGAGATGTGCAGGATAAGCCCACTTGGGTCTTGGAATCCGTTATATAATCACACTAATTGGATTAAGCAATGAAAGGTAGACATTCATCACAACAAATGCATATCTAACAATCAATATAAGTGGAGATTTACATGCCATGGAAACTTGAAAAAGTGCAAAGATATATGGAATATGAATTAAAAACTGAAATACTAATATACGATTTTTTTTTTCTTTTTGAGGAAGATTAGCCCTGAGTTAACTGCTGCCAATCCTCCTCTTTTTCTGAGGAAGACTGGCCCTGAGCTCACATCCGTGCCCATCTTCCTCTACTTTATACATGGGATGCCTGCCACAGCATGGCTTGCCAAGCGGTGCCATGTCCGCACCTGGGAGCCAAACCGGCGCACCCCGGGCCGCTGAAGCAGAACGTGGGAAGTTCACCGCTGCTCCACCCAGCCGGTGCCTAACATACGAATTTTAAGGTTCTATGATGAGATGGAGGCAAAAGTTGCAACATGGGACTGGCCCTGTGGTTGAGTGGTTAAGTTCGCTGCTCCGCTTCGGTGGCCGGGTGTTTTGCGGGTTTGGATCCTGGGCGTGGACGTGGCACCACTCATCAGGCCATGCTGAGGTTGTGTCCCACATAGCAGAACCAGAGGCACTCACAACTAGAATATACAACTATGTTCTGGGGAGGCTTTGGGGAGAACAAGAAAAAAATCAAAAGGATTGGCAACAAATGTTAGCTCAGGTGCCAATCTTAAAAAAACAAGTTGTAACATAGGTGTGTAAGGAAGGAATGCAGAAGAGAGGGATTACACAAACCGCATGCAAATATGTAGTGTGCCATGGGGTTTCATTCTTAAAAGCACATTCATAATGATGATGAAGATTTTGAATATATATTTCCTTACAGTGCTTATCACAATATCATTAGCATTTTATTACAGATATATGTTTTTGGTTTCTAGAACTTGCATCATTTCTTTCTGAAATGCAATATATAATTAACCAGTAAATTCAAGGTATGAATTACTATCCCTTTTTACCTATTCATTTACATTGTCAATAATTCTACCACTGAATAATTTTCTTACTTAATGACATTTTAGTACAAAAATGAGTTGCTGCTGTATTACTTTGAAAGAAAATCTTTTAATGTTCTGCACATTTCCCTCATTTTGTCAAGAGAAAAAATTCCCATAAATGTAAACTATTCAGAAGACTCGTTGTGACATGATAAAGGACTTTCAAGTATTAGAGGCATGAAGGACTGCCTGTCCCAAAGACCACCCCTCCCCCGCCCCCACTCCAGGTCAAGTGTCACTACTTTTTATAGATTTTCATTCTCCATTTGGCTGTTAATTGTTTTTACCCATTAGCACAAGATTTCCTTTTAATTCCTACAGTTGTATGAATGAAAAATATACACAAACATCACATTTTCTTAAAATTATAACTAAAATTTAAAAATAAACTCTGAGATTATAGTGAGCTTTTCCTTGATTTTTTTTCCCAAGTAATTTTATTGGGATTATAATGGTTTATAACGTTGTGTAATTTCAGGTGTACATTATTGTTTGTCAGTTCCTGAATACACTTCATCGTGCTCACCTCCAGTAGTCTAATTTTTATCCATCATCATACATATGTGCCCCTTTATCCCTTTCACTCACCTCCCCAACCCCCTTCCCCTCTGGTAACCACTAATCCATTCTCTTTGTCCACATATTTGTTATCTTCCACATATGAGTGAAACCATATAGTTCTTGTCTTTCTCTGTCTGGCTTATTTCGCTTAATATCATCCCCTGAAAGCAAGCTTTGAGGCACGCGTGACATTAGTGTCTCTGCATAGAACGACTTTTCTTGTCTTTCCCTTGTATCCTTGCTATATCCTGATTGATTGAGAGTGTCAGGGAAGTCAGATTCATCTTTCTCAGGTAAAGGAATCTCTTCTATCCAATCAGAAAGAGTAGAAGAAAAAAGCTTGGAGCTCTAGAAAGGCAGCGCTTTTCAATTTACTTCAGCACTGTCTCTACATTACGCTGCACTATTCATGGACCCTCAGTTAGGCCAAGGCTACTGAGTGGATGGCCCAGGATATGACACGTAGCTTGCTGCTGTGATCATTTTCCTGGGGTATACCTTTGTTCTAGTTATTTTCTTTCCAGGAACTAAATACTCCTAAGAAGGAACAATATATACTTAAAATATCCTCAGAGCTCTCTTTATCTGTCCAGAATTCTGCTGTATGTAGTAGAAGGTAGTCTTCACAGGCTGCACACCAGGTTCCTTTCCTGGCCCATTACTGCCTGAGCCTATGGAGGTGAGGATGTTCCTGCATGTAAACACGCTGAGGAGGAGAGCTCCCCAAACACCTTCTCGCATTCTGATAATCTTTTTCAGCTCTGATTCTCTGGGGATCAGGACACTGTCCCAGGTCTGCTCTATATCAGGCCACATTGCGTGCTTCCTTGGATGGGCTTCTAAAATGAGTAGGTAATCTCAGTTTATCACAATTTCACTGGAGATACTCATTCCATCTTCACCCCTGCTTGTAAGTGAGTCTTTTCACCCTTCTAGTTCTATTTGAGAAAAGACACCAATCTTTATTTTGGAGGGTGAAGGAGCATTGAAGGGTAAATCTTCTTTTTCACTTTATGCCCTTGGGAATATTAACAGCTTTTCTCAGGGCTAAAAAGTGCAATTGATTGTAAGATTAATTTCTCATTGTACATGATACCATGTAATGAAACTCAATATTTCTTGCCTTCTAGTAGCTAATATCTTGACTAGTAAAATGCAATCTAGATAGAAAGATAGATAGACAGATAGACAGATTCATACATACATACATAAACAGAGAAATACATTGAATGGATAATGACGAATATAGTGAGGCATTTTTATTTTTAGTATATAAAATGTAATCTAATTACCATGACATTAGTAATAAAGAAAACATTAAGGAGGTTTATTCCTGAGAATTTCCTTGTGATTATACCAAAATAACAATTCAGTGCATTTATTTATTGGAGTAAGTAATTAAAATAACCAAAATATTTTGCAAATAGCAATTGCTCTTTAAATGCCAATATTTTCATAGAAGAAATATATAGATGTTTTGCAAGAATGATGAATCAAAAAATATGAAATTACGTTTCCCTACTTTACAAGCTTTTTCCTTTTTAATGATAAACTAGAATGTCCTTGCCTATAATCCTGAGAAGTGAATGTACACTGATGATAAGAGGTATCAGCAAGTGGGTGGCCATGGTGAAAGACCAAAAATGATCTCAGATCTCAAGCCAATTGGCAATAAGCGAACTTGCTTTTAACACTGCTGTGACTATTAGCAATCCTTTACTGGAACATAAGCTATTTTATACAGTCAGTAGCAAGTTTATTGAGGAAAAAAACAACTAAGTTTTGTATGCTTAGTATAAGGGTAAAAAATTCAATACATTTCTATTTATGAGCAATCAGAAATTTAAAAAAACATCACTGGCTACCGTGTGCCTTATTGCGGGAATGGATTCACACTTGGCAAAAAATATTAGTGCCTATTTGATCATTTACCATTGGAAGGTTGTGATAAAGAAAAAAATGAATTAGGCTGGTTTTTACTCTTATTCAACAGTCAGATAGACAAGGAAGTTCCAATATCTAATTCCATTTTTACTATTATTACTCATCATTTAAATTAAATTCATGAAGAATTATTGACTGTCTACTTGTGTTCCCCACTCTGTTAGCATTATAAAGAGGATAGATAAAACAGTTTAATCTTAATTTTGTAGCTATTTTATACTGTATTAATTTCTACTACTTAAATTCTCTAAAATTCTAAAATTTTCTAAAACAAGTTCAACACTTTCTTTTAAGACATCAGAGACTGCAGGAGCACATGTTTCCTATATCTGTCTACTTTTTGATAACACAGGTGCTTCTGAGTCTCCTGTCATCTCTCACTGTATCTCCCCCAATATTACATGATGAATATGGAGTATGTTGGGCTGGAGAAATAACGGGAGTTGGAAAAGAGAAAATTTCAGAATATTAGGTCGAGGCCAAATTAATTTTTGTCTGTAAGTGTCATGCTAAGAGGTTTGAATTTGACTTCATTCACTTGATTTCTACCTCCAAAATATTTTGCTCTACCTGATAAAATAACAAAAACAAAAAAGAAACAAAAATAGACCAATTTTATGGTTTATGTATTCGTGAGGGTTTTCCAAAGAAACTGAACCACCAGGATACATATATACAGAGAGACAGAGAGACAGAGACAGAGACAGAGATTTAATTTAAGGATTCAGCTCACATGATTGTAGAGGATTGGTTGAGTTCAAAATCTGATGGGATAGCCAACAGGCTGGAGACTCTGAAAATAGTTACAGTTAGAATTCAAAGGAACTCTGCTGTAGAACATGGAAGAGGCAGATGTTGAAGATGAAGTCTGAAGGCAGTTTGTTGGCAGGATTCCTTCTTGCTCAAAGGAAGTCAGCTCTGTGTTCTATTCAGGCTTTCAGTTGATTGGATGAAACCCACCCACATTATGGAAGGCAATCTGCTTTACTCAAAGTCCACAGCTTTCGATGTAAATCTTATGCAAAAACCCCTCAAGGAAACACCCAGAATAATATTTGATCAAATAGCTGGGCACCATGGCCCAGACAAGTTGCCTCATAAAATCAACCATCACAGTGTGTAATCCAGAGATTTGTAGTGTTAATGGTTTAACATTTTCCCTTTAACTTTTTGTCATTTCTACTTATATTTTTTAAAGGAAGATTTTCTCTCACTAAAGTGTCTAGACACTTTCCCACTGCCTTTTTTCCCCACTGCCTTCAATAAGAATATGTCATACATTTTAATTCAGTTAAATTTATTTTTCACCGTCTGTTTTCTGTCCTAAGTTCCTACCATAGCCTCACTAAAAAAAAAAAATTCACATAGTAAAATTAACTTTGTAGTGTACGGTTCTATAGGTTTTTACAAAAATTGTGTAATTTTGCCTTTTATATTTAGGTCTAAATCCACTTTGAGTCAATTTTTATATGAAGTGAGAGATATGGGTCAAGGTTCATTTTTTTTTTAAATGTGGAATACAAAAGTTCCAACACCATTTATTGAAAAGAATATCATTTGCAACTGAAGTTTCAGTGTAACTTGGAAAAAAATCTGTTTGACTATATCTGTGAGGATCTATTATCAAATTCTCTATTCTATTCCAATGATCAATCTGTCTTTCCTTAGCCAATTTGATACTGTCTTGATTAGTGTAGTTTTATAGTAAGGCTTGAAATAAGTTAGTATGTCCTCCAAACTTGTTTTACTTTATTTATTGATTGATTTGTTTGCTTGTTTATTTATTTGAGGAAGATTAGCCCTGAGCTAACATCTGCTGCTAATCCTCCTCCTTTTGCTGAGGAAGACTGGCCCTGAGCTAACATACGTGTCCATCTTCCTCTACCTTATATGGGGGATGCCTACCACAACATGGCTTGACAAGTGGTGCATAAGTTCGCACCCAGGATCCAAACCAGCGAACTCTGGGCCACTGAAGCGGAATGTGCGTGCGAACTTAATGCTGCACCACTGGGCCGTCCCCTTGTTTTACTTTTGGAGAACTAAATGAATAAATAATAGAATCTGAGTCTACCTTCAAATGATATTCATCTGTCATGTAAGTACCTATAACACTACATTCCAAATCCTCCTTTCCATTCTTTCTATTGTTATATATCTTACATATATATATGTTATAATCACACAATAGCTTGATACATTTTTGCTTTAAATATTCAATTATCTTTTAGGGCAAATAAAAATAAGAAGAAAAGATTTTATTTATCTTCATTGATTCTATTTTCAACCTTATTCTTCTCTTTGTGTAGATCCAAGTTTCTTACCCATATCACATTCTTCCGCCTCAAGAACTTTCTTTAGAATATCCTGTAGATTAGTTCTGCTGGCAGGAAATTCTGATTTTTGTTTGTCTGAGGAAATCTTCATTTCTCTTACTTTTTTTGATGCATATTTTCACTGAGTACGAATTCTGAGTTGACAGCTGTTTTTTTCTTTCTTTTTTAAATCAGCAGTTTAAAAATAGTAATCCATTGTCTTCTTGATTGCATAGTTTCTGATGAGAAGACCACTATAAATCCTATTCTTAGTTTCCTTGTAGGTAATGTGTCTTCCTTTCCACTCTCTTCAAGATTTTCTCTTTGTTTTTATTTTCAGCAGTTCAAAGATGATATGCATACAGATGAGGCTTTTCTGGTTTGATTGCTTTGCTATGTTTTAGTTTGTTATTTATCTTGCTTGGTGTTCTGCAACTACTTATATCTGTGGTTTGGTGTCTGTCATTAATTTTGGAAATTTCTTAGCCATTACTTCTTTATACATTTCTTCTTTCCCATTCTTTTTTCTTCTTATGAGATTACAATTATGTGTCTATTAGATCATTTGATATTATTCCACAAGTGTTAAATGTTCTGCTCTTTGATTTTCTTTTTGTTTCAGTTTAGATAATTTCTATTGACTTATCTTGAATTCATTGATTCTTTCCTTGGTGGTGTTTATTCTACTCATAAACCTGTCAAAGGCATTCATCCTCTCTCTTATTGTTTTATTTTGCTTTTCCCCAGTATTTCCACTTGGTTCTTTCTTATTGTTTCCATTTGTATGCTGAAATTTCCTATCTGATCATGCATGTTTTCTACATTTTTTATTAGAGCCACTGACTAAGCAGTTATTTTAAATTTCCTGTATGTTGGCTCCCACACCTGTGATGTATCTGAATTTAGTTCTGATCATAACTTTGTCTCTTCAGACTGCATTTTCCTTGACATTTTGCAATGCCTTGTAATTTTTTGTTTGAAAGCTGGGCATGAGAGTAGGCATTGAGATATATATGTATAAAAAAATATATAATTTATATTATAAAATGTATATTCATACTTAGACATGGGCATGCTTTCCTTTCCAAATGGGCACTTATATGTGGTTGTGTGTTAATGAAGTTAGGAGCTGGGGATTAATTTTTGTTGTTATTGTAGTTTCCTTCAGTACACCATAGGCTTCATATCCCTATATATATTGGGTTTATGGTGTGGGCTAATTTGCCAGAGGATTTTCCTCAATATCTACTCTCCTGAGAGAATTAGTCTCTGCAGTACTCCCAGCTGTATTCCACTGTTATTTTCATCTTTTCTTGATAGCTTGCAGGTGAGTGGAGTGGGGAAGATGGCATTCTCTGATGTTCTAATTCACCTTAAGTCTTAGGTGGGCTCTGTTTCCCTTTGCCTCAGGGCTTTGGTCTTTACAAGTGCTCCTCCCCCTCCTGTAGCTGTAGTAGTCAACCTAGCACGCTTCCTGCCCATGTCACGGGAGTAATACTAACACATCTCTCTTCCCACTCCCTTTCTCAGCAGCTGTAGATTTCCAAAAGCACCAATATAGTCATAGTTTTTGTTGTTCTTCTCTCTGCAGTTTGGCTTTTTCTCCACAATAGAGATAGCAGAGATGGGTATAGCATCTCTTCATAAGAGAGATACCAGTGGCTGTTGTTTTTCTCACCCTGTCAGCACCACAAGAAAAATTTTCTCAGGGTTCTATCCAATTTTTCCTGTAAGTGACTTCAGGGAATCCAAGAGGAAAAGCTCACAAAAGGGTATGAACCTGCCTATATCTGCATCTCTACAAACTTCACACTATTGTGCTCTCTCACATTCATATTATTTTAGCAATTTATTAAAATTTATTAGCTATACCTTTTTTACTGTCTTTTACAGCTTCCTGTGGTGCTGTTGCAGGTAAGCAAATGCTTAGACTATGTTTCTCCCTGTAGGCATCTGTTCCCCTTCTCCCCTATATTTTAGGTTACTTGATTATTCTGTGACCTCTTATCATGGATGGGCTCGAGAAAAGTTACTAATTTCATTTATTTACAGTTTATATAGCTAATTCTTGGTTGTAAAAGTTGGAGTAACATTTCCAGTTCTTTCCATCTCTGAACTAAAACTGTATGGTTTCTAATTATTTTTAAAACAAAAAATTAATTTCAGACTGGTACACAGTTTTCTTTACATTTACTTTTTATTTCCCCTGTTAAACTAGTTATGCAAATAAAAAGTATTAAAGGATTGATCCAGACTTTACTGTCTAATATGCCAGAAATATCAAAAAACACCTATTTTCACTAATGTATATTTAAAATAAACAATCAGATAAATTGATTTTAACAAAACTTTGGCCTTTCACATTTGAATTACAGTCAAGATTTTCTAACCAGTTTGTTAATATTTGTCCCCTGCATGTGAAACTAACTTGGGTTGGGGGTGGGGGTGTGAAAGAAGAAGACTGGAAGAGAAATGATAAATGGAATATGTGAGTATGATAAAAAAAGACACCAAAAAGAGATAACTAGAGTTTTCAAAACAGTGATGTTTGATCTTAAAAAGACCTTTTCAATTTGCATTCTTCTTAAAAGTTTCCCCAACACTGACCTAAAATGTCTCATTTTTATCCATAGTAAAGATATATATCTGCTGTCTCCAAAGTGACAAGGATTCAGTAAGAATTACTGTTGACATTCCTTTCTCGGCTGTTCCCGGAAAATATTTTTTCTCACAGTAGTAAAATAATAATAATAATAATAAATTTACATTCTTGCGAACATTTAGCTTTCTGCCAACAAAACCAGTTCATTACAGGAAGGGAAATATAGGGCAGTATAGAGTTTTGAGTAATTTGTCCAAAAAATTAGCATATGCAAAGGAAGCATAATTTTGTGTGTAGACATACTGAAAATTTTAGTGTAACTGGAAGTTGAATGCTTATGTGTGGTTAGAGAAGAAGCTGAGATTGTGAGTCAGACCAGATAAATAAAAGAGTCTTGTAAGCCAGGCTAAATAATTTAGCTCTTTTGTAATAGGTAAAAGGGAGCTAGCAAATTGTTTGAACTGTCATAATGTAATTAAATTTTAAAAAGGTAATACTAGAAGTAACATAGATAAAGATGTAGACTAAGGGGCGGACTCACATTTAGAGGGTTGTCACAGTGCTATTGGCAAGCGAGAATGAGAGAAAGTAAGAATCATCAGTGTGTATGAGTAAGTGGAACCAAATTCCAAAGATAATTTTTAGATATGATCAATAAGATTCAAATTCTGATTAAACCCAAAGGGGTGAGCTTTAAAACTTCAGTGGCTGATGAAGCCTAAAATTAACTAATATGAAAAAAGAAGGATGAAGGTTGAAAAACAGATATTCTGAACTTTAAATCTGTTTATTTCTAGTTACAATTTGGCAGCTCTTATAAATGACAATCTTATTCTGTTTTCAGGGACATTCCTTTGACTTTATCTTGCAAATCTCTTTAATTTTGTTGTTGTTGCTATTGGTTTCCAAGATCTGTTTGTGATTCACCAACTGACCCTTTCCCATAACATTCTATGCTTGTTCATGTCCATGCAACTGTTTTCTTATCTTCCTGCGGATATTAAATCTTATCCTCCTGTGAAATTTCTTCTGCACCTAACAGTAGATCTTTTTCTTTGGGGATTCCTTTTCACTCTGTTTGACTGTTTTACTCTTCCTTATTCAAATTGGATCATTTCCTCAAATGCCTGCTGATCCTCAGCTATATCTTTATATTTAAGAATTAAATATTCAAAGATGATTAGATTTCCTGGCTTATGGCAGTTTGGATGACTCACTGGCTTCATGGGATAAAACAGACCATAAACATTTTTTTAAGGGTCTATAAAATAACAGCATTTGGAGATATTTTCTGTGATTTGCTTTTCTTTATTTAGTTTCTCTGAACAAGAATTCTCCAACTATGTGCCTGAAGGCACATTTCCTGGACATAGAGATTTTCAGACAAGTCAGAAAGGAGTATGGCTCACAATATCGAGACTTGCACTTGATCCCTCTTTATAGTCATGCACCTCTACCCCCTTCTTTGATATACTTGGTAACCCAAAATTTTGAAACTCATTAGCAATCTTAAGGATAAATCTGCTTACTTCTTACCGGTAGTCCCATTAGCAAAGGCTTTAAATTGGAGGTTACTATTTTCTAATAAATCATTTATCCCTACCCCTCCATTTCCTTTAATTTTTCCAAACGTTTTCTCTTTAGTTTATTGACTGCTAACTGTCGACTCTTTTGTTATCAATGTCCTTGTAGGCCTTTATAGTTTCCATTTATTTTCTATCGTTTGAATGGTATTTAGGGAAGGAGGGAATGTATATATTAATATGTGGTTAAATTGTGTTCACTTATTCCAAATACACTGTTGCATTTAGGAAATTCATTTATTTTCCAATTAAAACCCCAGTTTAGAGAGATTAGAGTATCTACCCTACCTATCTCAGGGGCGTCACAGAATTATGATGATTATAAATATACAAATACAAAGGTATTATTAAATATTCAAGTTAGTATTATCATGAATATCATGAAATACTTTGTTTTTCAGCAGTTGTGAATTAAGCTGAATTCTCACTTTGTGAAAAAACATGTAAATCACATCAGCATGAGAGGTTTATGGATTTTCATAGAAGATGGGTGGCCTACATTGTAGCCACAGAGTTTCCCAGTGGAGATATAGTACCATGACTATCCCCAGAGCTTATGCAGTAAATTCCCCAGCACCCTTTGCATACCAAGGATAAAAACAAAGCGTGTCTACAATTTTATTACTAGTCTGTTACTATCCAATTCCACAGTCTTCCTTTCTCTCAGAATTCTTGTTCAGATTTTCAATAAAAAAAAGTTAGGATTCAAAACTTGGCAGAGTCTAGTCTAATTTTGTAAAAGATGTGTGTATACAGATATACATTTTCTATTTATCAGCCTACCTACCTGTCAATGTGCCTTTGGGAGGAAGAAAGGAAGGAAATACATCGATGTTTAACAAGGTTGACTTTAAATACTGGATTACTATACGAGTAGTTTATATTTTTGTACTTTATATTTTCTAAGTTTTCAAGTTTCTACGATGCATACATATTTTATATTCAGGAGATAATTTATTATTTATTTTTAAACTGGAGTTCCGTAGATACAGAACTGTCATGCCACAGAGATGAATAGCTCTAGTTATTTCTGTTTTAGGACATAATTTAACAAATTTTGAAAGATCTGCCCTCATAATTTACTAAATATTGACTTTAGTAAATCAATCACTTGTTTATAAGCTTCTGGTTTTAAGTAGATAGAAACAGTCTTGCAAAGAATTAATCATTCTTCTCTCAATCCCAGGGTGAGTTACAAGATATGCTAAATGATGAGTAAAAAGATTGCTCTCATTTATTCTACCAAGAATGTATGGCTTATAACATGTGAAAGGTTAAAAATAATTTTTGATTGCTCAGTTTTCCGGACCCAATATTCCTATGAATGAGTAACTATGAGTAATGTGGGGAAGACTTTTGCTTTCATTAATGTTTTAACATGATTTATTTAAATTTATTATGGGCAGTGGAGGAAAAGAAACTTGTAGGAGCATAAGTAAAATAAAGAAAATATCATTACTTTACACAAACTTCTTTAATCTTTATAACTATAGAAATCAACTATTTCTTCACATGTATTGTTGAATGCTCATTCAACATTGCTCTCATTTTCAAACATTTTGCACATATATAGTCTCCACATCAGGGTCAAGTACAGGATTTTTTTAATCAAACTGAACAATCAAAACGGTGAGCACTTATTTACGTAATCCAAAAATGCAGCTTTGTTTTATTTTTACAAAATGGAAACTATTTAAATCGATGAAATCTAAGAACAAGAAACACAACAATAAATAGCATCTCCAGATTTAAAACCAGAAAAATGGAAAATTCACACATTAGTGTTAAGTCTGTTACTTTATGTATCACTGTAAAGCAAGATTCCTATTAAATAAGATAATACTTTTAAAGCATGAGAACTGTACTTATTTCCTGGAAAGCATTCAATAAAAATGATCTATTTATACTAGCTCTTATCACTTTAATTGTTATTCTTAATTTAAATTTTTGTTTGACAAATGTTTTAGGATTTTCTTCATTGTATTCTGAAAGCTAAAATTAAGTAAATATAGTTAATTCTACCATGGTAAAAGACTGTGAGATGGTGTCTAATAAAGAATTTGGCTGGACTTTGTCCCAGGTTCCTAGGAAGTAAAATCTAAACCCTTGGAATTTTCCAATAATAGGAGTGCCTTTGTTAGTTGTAGTGAGACCCTAAGATCACACCTAATAATTTATGCTAATGAGGTGACTCAGGATGGCGGCTGGTCACCTGGAAAGACCAACCAAGACCAACTGTGTGATTAGAGAGTGAGGCTGTAAGCCCCATCGTATCAGCCTGACCTCCAGGGAAGGAAGGGAGACTGATGATGACTTTGAACCACATGGCCAATGATTCAATCAATCATAACTATATATTGAAATCTCAATAAAATCTCCAGAAATGGAAGCTCAAATGAGCTTCCTTCATTGAAAATAATCTACATATTGTCACACATCTATTTGCCAGAGGGTAACACATCCCTGCGAACAATGGAAGCTTCATTTTGTCGACCTTCCTCGACTTGATCATTTGCATCCTTTTCCTGTAATAAAACTGTAATTTTAAGTATAGTACTTTCCTGAATTTTGTGTTGATCTAGTGAATTATCAAACCTGAGGGTAAAAGGGAACCCTCAAATCTGTAGCCAGCTGGTGAGAAATGAGGGTGGTCTGGGGACCTCCAAACTTGTGGCTGATGTCTGAAGTAAGGCCACTCTTGTGGTAACCAGTGAAGTTTGGCTGAACTCTTTGTAACCGATGTCAGAGGTCAGTGCAGATGGACATCCAATATCTGGGTGAAACATTAGAAACTACTACTCTCCCAAATTCTCCTTTTTGCCAAGTTAGTCTTCAGTTTTACCACTTGGCATTAGAGAAATGTCTACTTTCTTTACTAAATAGATATGATTGCCTAATCTGAGTTAATAATGTAAATCTTTATTCTAGAGATAGAAAACCGTGTCTGTCTGCTTCTTAAGGTGTTCTATATCAGGATTTCCTTAGCTATCCAGCCTCAAGATGACTCCAAAATTAGTCTGTCTCTAAACTAATATGTCCCATCTTTCCTCAGTTGCAAGTCAGTATTAACAGAAAACAAAATTGAAGGGAAGGTAGAGTTGAGATATTGAAAAAGGAAACAGGAGAAAGGAAAGAAATAAATAAATGAGATAAATATTTGTGCATGACTAGTAAATTACCTCTGAAGACAACTCCAAAAGTAAGCCTCAAAATTGTTTGAGACAATGCAGTGTCATCTAAAAATTGCATTGTTTTCTAAAGATTCTATTTTGCATAGCATTTATATTGATATTTAAATTCAAATGTAAGTCAATCTCAATGCTCTATTATCATACATTATTTCAGTCTTTAAAAATCATTGGTAGATGAAAGATGCAGAACCTGGGTGCTGTTTACAATTCGCTATAATAAGATGAAAAATCAGAGCTTGAATATATTGCATACATATCATGGATTTTGGACCAAATCTAGGCTATGTTTAATTATAGTTGGCCATCCTTAAAGCCAAACTCTGAAATACTGTTAATTTTAATAGCAACAATGTGGAATTTAAAGAGAACAAAAATATAGTATAAAAATTTGCACACTGGGGCCGGCCTGGTGGTGCAGCGGTTAAGTTTGCACATTCTGCTTCTGCGGCCCAGGGTTCGCCGGCTGGGATCCCTGGTGCAGACATGGCACTGCTTGGCAGGCTGTGCTGTGCTAGGCGTCCCACATATAGTGTAGAGGAAGATGGGCATGGAGGTTGGCTCAGGGCCAGTCTTCCTCAGCAAAAAGAGGAGGAATGGCAGCAGATGTTAGCTCAGGGTTAATCTTCCTCAAAAAAAAAAAAAATAAAAATTGCATGCTAATGAAAGGAATAATGCTTTTTTGTGTGTGATGAAATGTAGTTCAAATAACAGAAAGATGTTCTATACAAAACTAACAATTTCATCTCTGATGCCAAAGCCATATACATAAATTTGCCTTGAGTAGTAGGCAGCAAAATGAAATTTCCCAAGTCTGTTTTTGAAAAGATCAAGCAGGGATTTCTCAAAGTTACCTGGCAAAGAAGCCACTGAATTCCCAGATATTCATACAAACCACCATGTAATGTATTAAACTATTAATAGAATAAAATTAGAGAAGTGTATGGTATCATTCTATTATTCAATAGAGCGTCAAAGGTATTGTAAGCGATTGTTGTGTTTGTTCTGTTTTGTTAATTTCTACGTACACTTGGAAGTTTCATCCTTACATTAATCTGCGTAGGCTATTATAACAAAATCCCACAGACTGGATGACTTAAGCAATAGAAATTTATTTTCTCACAGTTCTGGAGGTTAGAAGTCCCAGATCAAGGTGCCATTAGGGTTGGTTTCTGGTGAGAGCTCTTCTTTCTGGCTTGCTGACAGCTACCTTCTTGTTGTGTCCTCGAGGAGAGAGAACTGTATGGTGTCTCTTCCTTTTCTTATAAGGACACCAATCCTGTAAGATTTGAGCCCTACACTTATGATTTCATTTAACTTTAATTACCTTCCCAAGGGCCCTCTCTCCAAATACCATCACACTGGGGGCTAGGGCTTCAATACAGGAATTTGGTGGGACACAAGTCAGTCTACAACAATACTGCACAATTAAGTGACTTGCTGTTTACTAATAATAGGACATGTTCAAGAAACATTTCAAATTAGAACTAGAACTAGGTTGTTTGCATGTAGATAAATTTTGGAAAAGACTGCATTCAAAAATCATTTTGAAATTTAAAAAACTGCAAATATAAACATTAGCTTTTTAAGCATAACATGAAGACTTGAATTTCTATTACACTCTTTTCTGTATGAGAGAGGAGTCATGAACACTACTTCCATTTCTATCAGTGAATAAATAATGCCCATTCACAATACTTGTGTAATTTGACCAATATCACAAGGCAGACAGAAATAAAGCCAGAATCCCAGCTACCTGACTTACTGCTGTTAATAAGAATGTTCTACAACTTTCCACCAATTTTCGACAAAGTAAGGTTGTAGAATTTAGTGTAATTCAACTTAATTGGAACGGTTTGAAGCAAGAAAGATGGTGAATAACTAATCTTATTAATAACAGGTTAATGATGGTGGGAGAGTACTATTATCCCCATAATTAAAAGTCCACCCCTCCCAATTAGAAAATTATAAGAGCCTTTTCAACATCCTCTTTTCTCAGATTCATACAAGTGAGCATCTTAGTTGGGAGGATAAAAAGTAGGAGTGGGAATGAATCCAGGCTTAATTATTTTTAAATAAGGCAAGGATAAATAAATCTGATTGGTCCCTAAGCATAAGTCAGCATTGACTAAAAACTACGTAAGCAAAATAAGGTGCCAGCTGAAAAAGTATCCTTGACTTTATATCACTAAGCAAGTAGCTGCTTAAGTCCACATTTCTTAATGGATGACTTTAAAAATCATTTGCATTTTGCATAAGAAAATATCAAAGCCAGAGATAGAATGCTTTGGATTTCATTCTTCCTCACAAAAGGCCATTATACTAACTCAGAAATCAAGCATTTCCGTGAATTCTCTGCAGAAAATATAACATGATGATTGGATTACCATTTATTTTCAGCACAGCCTAGAAATTGAACAGATGGCAGATTTACCACCAATGTGAGTCTGATAGCTGCATTGACTTTCGGTAATTTAAGACAAAGAAGAGCACAGTTTAAAGGAGGTTTTATCACACAAAGGAGTTTTGTACAACACATGTATCGTGTGTGTCTTTTGTAGGAAATCAAGAGATATGACCACAAAAGTCAATGTCCCATCATTTGGAAATTCTTACAATAGGCACAAAATGTTTGGAGCACCAATGACATGGTTGGCTCAGCAAGTGGTAGATTAGACTTTGGACTCTGCTTCTGCTTCTTGGCACCAAAGGCCACACTTAGATAAAGTAAATATTACTTTGGATTTTTAACCTAAGATCCTTTAAAGCAGCAACTTGAAGTATTAAGGCATTAATCTCCAAATAGTCATTCCCTTGTGCCTATAATCTATATAGTGCAGGCCCCAGACTTTCAATGTCTCTACCTTGGTAAAGCTAACTGCTGGTCTTATAATATATTTTTCGGACACAGGCACCATGCTTGGGAGTAATCGGTAACCTCAGGACACTGGTGCTCCTGAAATGTAGTCATTTGATATAGCTGATTGCTGTAAACAGGGTATATTTCGTAATTAATGTTTTTCATTGTTTTTACGGGGTAGACATTATTAAGGGTTTTAACTTCTGATTTATAACATACTTTTTCTTTAGGTATTTTTAAGGCTATAATAAAGTTCCTAAATCTTTTGTGTGATGAAGAGCATTTACTTTAGATTAAGTTATTTTATAAGCACTCTTCATATGCGATGCCCAATCAGGGTCTGCTAATGAGCTTCTTTCAGTGTATTACATAAACATGGAGAACTTCTAACACCTCTGTAATTAACTCTATGTAGGTGTCCACACTCTGAAACATTGATAGAGTTCCGAGATAAGGTCGGTGATTACTTACTTTTTAGTTTCTTTGTTTCAGCTATTTATATATTATTATATAAACCCATTTTGCTGCCTCACTGATTAACCTACAAGAACCATAATTTCCAGAAAACTGTATTGTTTGCAGATGAAAATAAATTACAAAAAAGGTGTGTATTTGGATGAATCCTAGAAAGTACAAAATATTATAATCATCTCACTAATTTCACTGTATTCTCTTGTTCCCCCTCTATGTCTTTCTCTTCCTACTCACTGGCTCCAGGGTCTTTTTCTGGTCAGGAAATTTCTTTTCTGTCTTTACTCTTATTTTTCCCTTCCTCTCATGGCCCATAACAAGTGAAAATTCAATGTATACTCACAAACTCTTCTTTTTTTCTCTCATTAAAAGTATAGTGCATATTAAGCAGTCTAACTGGATTCAAGAAATCCGGCTTTTGTAGAAAACTACCTGTGTTGAACCACTAGAACTACTACTCAGTACCGACTTGTTCTCAAGCAATTTAGTTAAACTTTCTTTGCCTCAGCTTCCTCATCTCTACAATAGGGAGAAGGCTATTATAATTAATGAATGAGATATATATAAAGTGCTTCATATAGGGATTGGCGCATAGTAGGTACTCAGTAAGCTTAGTTATTTTATGATACTTTCAATACAAAGATAATCTCTACTTCATAGGGCTATGGTGATTATGTGAGATGATCTTCGTATAGAATTTAGCACTCAATAAACATTACCAATGATGATAATACTTCAGCCTTTTTAAAAAGTTTCACAGAGTTTTCACACACATTGTGTCAAACTATTTTCTTAACAGTTTAATAAGATAGCTCTTAGTTTGTATTCTGAAAGCTTGGAAGTCAAAAAGAAAAGATGCTCTTATCTTTTTTATACTATCTCCACATGTTTCTGAGAACTTAGAATGATGCTAAGAAACATTAGACCATAGATTTTAGTGAAATTCTAAACATAGACTCAGTTGACATGGCAATAAATTCAGGAGTAAAGGTGAGTCTCAATGTCTACCTTGGTTAACACTATGCTGCAATACTTCTCTACCTGGCTTAACCACAACCTGTCTATAAGAATCTTTCAGACAGACAGGCTCTTTCCTCCCCTATTCCTATCACTTTTATATATAGGGTAAATGTAATAGTTTTGTAAAAATCAAGCCTAATATTAGTAATATTATTTGAAAACATCTAAATGAATCTTCTCAATTTGCAGTTAAGAAAATTGAGATTTACAGAGATAAAGAAACTAGACTACAAGAAAATACAGAGAAATTACTTAGAAACAGCAATTATAAATTATCCAGAAACAACTATTGTAATTAATTTAATGTTGTTGCTGCCACTGGTGCTCTTTCCCATTCCTTGGATACGTAGGGGAATGGGCTTACTGGACTTTCAATGTATGTTTTTGCCTTTTCTCAGTCCTGAATGTCTTTTAAAAGATACCTTTGTTCATTTATAGTAGGTGCTTCATCCTAAGCATTATTGATACTTTGGGTAGGATAATTCAGTGCTGTGTCTAGGGGGAGGGGGCCTCTCTTGTGCATTGTAAGATATTGAGAAACTTTCCTGGAATCTTTACCCACCAGATGCCAGGCACATCCCCCAAAACCAGTTGTGATAACCAAAAATGTCCTCAGATATTTGGTTCCCTGGGGACCAAGATCAACCAAATTGAGAACCATTAATTCATAGATTAGTTTTAACCAGTCCACACCTTCTCCAGACTGCTTTATTCCATCTCCCACCTTATTTCATGAAATTCTCTGATACCATTTTAAGCTCAAGCTGAGTTATAACAAAATTTTAGTAATGCCCTCCTGTAACTTCCCCGTATTAAAACTCTTTTTCTAATTTTCCACCTCTAATATGAGGAAAATAATAATGGGCAAGAAAATCAGATTTTCATTTGTTAAAATGATTAAAATAAGAGTATGTACACATTGACTGATGCCCCAAGAAGTCTACATGTAATTAAATTGTAGGATTTTGGATCAAAATATCAACTGATTTGTTTTCTTGATCATATTGGTGGTAGTGTTGGAGGTGATGACGGAGTGAGAGATACTCCTTATAGTTGTCTGGCAATTACAGTTGGATTTGGCAGTGGCCAGAACTTAATGACTCAGCAAGTACTAGACAAACCCTATAACAAGAAGGCAAATGTATTAGTCATGGTCCAGATAGGAAAACAGATACCACTCTAAAGATTTCAAGCAGAAAGGTCTTTAATATAGGGAATTGGTGACAAAGTATTAGAAGGACTTTGATAGACCTTTTCAATATTTGATAAAACCACCACTTCTGGGCAATTACTTATTTGATTAGGCTACTATGTCCCATGTCACTGAGTCCATAGCTACAGTTCTTTTGTTCTAAAATAAATTATTTGTCCATAAGAAAAGACATAAATGATATCATTCATTGAATTTATTCATGACATTCCATAAGTCCTTGGATGGTAGTGCTGGCAAAATGTCTGTGGCAGCAAGGCAAACCCATATCAAGAATTAGTATCTACATGAATAAGAACAAACTGCTACTCCCTTTGTGATCCAAGGAGTCTGATATAATAAGATGCCTTCAAGCGATTGACTGGCTCCTATTGAGGTTGTTGACATATTGGGGGCTCATGGTTATTTTCTGCAGTTGGTAGGGTAGACACTCAGCCATGGAAAGAAACTAATTAGCATCAGTGAGGGGAAGCCCATGTTGTTTAGCTCAAGCATAATTTCTCCATCCTCACTGCCATGGAGACTTTGTTAATGAATACATTGAGCAAGAACCAGGGTGCCTAAGGAAGAAGCTAACTGATACAGAGTAGGTCATCTTGTCCACTGCATTCTGAGAACTCCCTCAGTAACGAGTGCTGTCTAGACATGAGTTACTTGGGACACAGACATCCAACATTTTATGCCCATTGTGAAAGATTCATCCATGTGCCTCTTTGAACTTCCATGGCATCTTATAATCATATTCTTTACATATTTTTGACCACTTAGCCAAACAATGACCCACTGTCCAAAATCTAAAATAGCTCTCTACCTCTGACCATCTTTCCATCAAAGCAAAGTGGAAAACAAGATGCACTGGTTGAATATCTGCCCACTTGAAGGATTTTCCTTCACCATCTTTCAGCACCATTTCAAATTACTGTGGTAATGACAAAATGTCCTTCTATATTGTGTCAGAACATCATGCAGAACCACGTATAAGCCATGTCCAAGTACTTTCTTCCTAAGTGCTATAGTTATAGGGAACTCAGTATGAAACCATACCTGTGAGTCAAGAGAAATAAAGCAACGTAGCAGGAATAGGTGCCCTAGAAGTCTGAGCTTCCTGTTCATGTAATTCACAATGTCTTCATTATTTGAAAACAATTTAACATGTACTACTTCCATTTGTTTAGGGATTGTGATAGTGCACATCCGATTATTTTTTTTTTATTTATTTTTTCCTTTTTCTCCCCAAAGCCCCCCAGTACATAGTTGTATATTCTTCGTTGTGGGTCCTTCTAGTTGTGGCGTGTGGGACGCTGCCTCAGCATGGCCTGATGAGCAGTGCCATGTCCGCGCCCAGGATTCGAACCAACGAAACACTGGGCCGCCTGCAGTGGAGCGCGCCAACTTAACCACTCCGCCACAGGGCCAGCCCCAGTACACATCCGATTTTTACGGTTTGGCGGATCAGATAACATCAGGCCGCCTGGAATGCATAGTCCTTAATGTTTTGTGGTGAAGCATTCAGTCTCTATGAGGCCCAGGAGCAAGTTCTCAAAAGATAAATAGTATCTGGGGACATGGATTTCCTAAAATGCCTGAGGGGTTGGCACAGTGATTATACTTTGGGTCTTGCTAAGGGCTCCATAAATCATCCCTGTCTGCTACAAATACTTCAGTGCCATTGGATTTACTATATTACAAGCCCAAGGAACAGAGGAGCTTGTATGTAGCCTGGATCTGCTGCAGGGCATTGGTTTGATTTGAACCTCGTTTAAACTGGTATCCCAACAGATACTGAGAATCTGCAGAGCACCCAAATGGGTAAACATTGCCTCAAAAATGAGAAAGGAACAATATGATGCTAAGCACTGTGAGTGTGTGTGTCTGTGTGTGGGGAGGATATATGCTAGTAAAAAATGTATTGACTTTTCTCTATTTTAAGGGAATATTCTGACAAGCCCTAGACCATTGGAATGTAAAACTTCACAGAGAGTAACCTAGAAATCCACCAGATTCTTCTTCAAGGGGGCATAGCTTCCCTTCATTAAATGACTCTGGATGTATAAACTAGTTGCTGTCTGGGAAATTACTCAAGTCTGATTTCTGATCACCAGATCCAGAATCCTCCCGATTATGTGGCTCATGCAATATTTTACCAGCTGCCCATCTATTTCATTGCCATGATCAATTAGCTATCACCGACAACCTTCACATATTAAAACACTTATTTACTGCTCCAGCCCTACTTTCATTAGAGTAGCTATGCCTGCCTTTGCGCCTCTGACAGTCCAAGATCCCACCATGCCATTTGAAACTGGGGAGCTGATTTTAATGGCCACATCTTCTAACCGTAGATATGCAGAGGGCAGCCACCACAATGATGATTGTGCTCCACTCACAGATGCATATTATAATGTTGGATTGAAGAGAGAGAGTCTAGGCACTGTTGGGGTACATTTTTGGGATTGTGGTGGTTACATAAGTAAATTCAGTTAAACATTCTTATATCCTTAAATCATCTGTTTAATACTACAGAATTCTGTTATCTCAGCCTCATTGAATATAGGAGAATTTTGAATTTAGGCTCCTATCAATCAATTGAGCTACTCTAGTAAACACCTGACTTCTGGATTTGGGTAAAAACACCAGCATCTACAAATTTAGCCTAATCCAATGTGATACTCTATCTTCCTTGGTCTACATCAGGAGTCAGCAAACTTTTTCCTGAAGGACCCAATAGTATATATTTTAGGATTGATGGCCGTAAGTTTTCTGTTGCAACCACTCAATCCTGCCATTGCAGCACCAAAGCAGACATTGACACATATGAATAAATAACTGCATGGTTGTGTTCCAAAAAAACTTCATTTACAAAAAAATTGGGACTACATAATTCAGTTTTCTGACCCCCGATCTAAAACTCTAAAAATTCACTTCCTAATATATTTACCAGCTTTCTGCTGAAGTAAAGTAGCAATTAGAAAAATATTTTGGAGTATTAACTATCTCTTCCTCATTCAGACTTTACATTTGTCTCCCTAGACCAAGCATGATGGGCTATAACCCTCATGTTGAGTGTGGGTCAATGAGAGTAGTAAGGCGGAGTCCTGATGCAAATGTGCATCCCTTTGAAAAGTGAATCTACAGCTGATGTCATTACAGGGTCTTAAAACAAAGGAAGGCCAGTCTCCTCAGACACTGGGAGGACCTGTCTTCCCTTCCTTTAGAAGCTCAAGGGGATTTGGATGTTCAAGTTTATGAGATTTATCTAAGTCCTCACATATGCCCTCAGTATAAATCTCAGGGTCCTACTGCTTTTTCATCAATTTTCTAATTTTCAATAAGAGCCATAAGTTTATGAATCAACTTATATTTTAATTCTCCTTCATACAAAGTCAAATTTTGGATTTTAATTTTAGCTGCAACAATCTTACAATGAGATAAGATATGCTTGTAGCATAAGCATGGAAGGTTAGTGGTTCTCATTCTGTAACTTGTGCTAGAATTTTAAAGCCAGTGCTTGTCCTTTTTTCCCCTAAACTCGATCAGAAATTGCTAGCAAGTCTGACTGTTTGTAATTATCTTTCCCACCAAAAAAGTCAATTGCAGCAACTAACAGGTGTCTCACAGCTTTGTCTTCAATTGGCACCCCACTCCAAACAGAAAAAAAAAATGAATAATGAATTAAATAACTGTTCTATTACTGCATACATTTACATTATCCCACTTTCCACTGGCAATGAGGTTATTATCATGTTCAAGCCTAGTCAAGTCAGAAAACCCTCCCCAGACTGCCATCTTCAAAGATCTACCACCCACAGGACTACTATGTACTACTACTTCCTATGGGACTACTTCCTATAGGAAGTGCAGTGTCAATCAGAGTCAGCTTGCGAAAACGGAAAGAATTCAAGATATTCCAAACAGAGAAAGATTTAATGCAAGGAACTGGCTACAAACATGCCATAAATCACTGGATGGATAAAAGAAAAAAGAGAGTGGTTCCTGAAGAACACTTAAGAGGAGAAATGAAACTTAGAAAGGAGGAGGTCATTTCAACCCCTGTACTTGAACCAAGAAGTCTGAACTAACTGCAGTGTAACTGAAGTCACTGCATGGCCAGTCCTGGAACCACTGGAGAGATGCTGAGTGGTGAGTGTTTGTCTTGAAATGGGATGGCCGCTGCAGAAGCAAAATGGACTCTTTTTTCTTTCCAACATGTCTCACCTTAACAAACTTCATAGGAGGACAGCTGGCAATGGATTTGGGAATGTAGTTTGCAGGCTTCCAGTCTCAGCAATTCAGAGCCGAGAAGAAATAAGTGAAAGAGGCCTGCAGTGAAAGGAAAAATATCTAACGAATAGGTAAATAGCCAAGTGACTAGAATCATCTAGATGTAAGCATTGCATGTATATTTTAGTGGGGTAGTAGGCGAGTTTTCTGGAAAGCCAATAGGTCTGCCTTAGGCAAACAGAGCAAGATGGTGATGGTGTGTGAGCGAGGGGATCGTACAACATGATAAACAATGTTCAATAACCTTGTTGTCCCAAACAGAGAATTATCCAGAAGGACTGAATTTAAAAAGGACAGAATTTGGGTTTAAACAAAGACTTGGAGAAGTAAAAGAGAATCTCCATGAGGATCAAGTTATGAATTTTCTATTTTTAAAAGCTGTAATAAAGAAATCTCTTAGATTATAATTTTTAAATATATTGATTTGTGAATAAAGATAACCATGTAAAAACCCTGCAGTCAATTTAGAACTTTGTTTCTACTAAACTCTGAGATGTGTATGTAGAGGGGGAGACATCTTATAATGTCTTAATTAGATTCCATCTGTTTAAATTAGGTTCTTTGTGGCACATACTAGTTGTTGGTGAACACAGCTGTCTCTCCCCACAAAGGAACATTTGTGATGATATTGCTGTTGACTATACCATCAAATTCCCATAAGGAAGTAAAAGTTTGGATCAAGAACATTTCAACACAATGGAAAGGTGATGGAAAAGTTTTAAAAATAGAGTAGTAATACTAAATTCCAATCTGTTCTCTGGGTGGGATGGCTTATGGAGCATCGTCACCTGAGTTGAGGTTTACCTGACAAAACATTATATCTGAAAAATTGATTCTAGTTTGTTAAACTCTGCGTGAGAAAATACAGATCCATGAGATTGAAAATTGTATCTAGGTATCTACTAGCCATTTATTCTTTGATACTTGGAAGCACTTCCTTCTTTTAATTTCCCTCTGGTTGCATCTTCTAGAAAGGTTACTTCCATGGGTAGGAAGATGTTTACATGATATAAAAGTAAGACAAGTTTCCCTACACACCAATATAAGGTCCACAATAGAACTTTCTTTCTACTAAGTTCTGAGATATGTGGCAAAATGATAAACTTCTCAGAATTCATCACTATTTGGATTATATTTTCATATATAGTGATAGTTTTTCCAGTCATTCTTTAAAATTTTCAGAATTTTATAATGAAAATATCATGTTATAAAAGTCTTTAAAATATATATTTACCAGTATTAGTGTGTACTTAGGTATGACAAGCTATCAGGAAGTGGAATCAAAAATTACAATTTGAGTAACTTGAACACCATATATAACTTTTGCTCCTCTCATAGTTTGGAATATAGCTCACCTTGAAGTTAAACATAATTTATTTGAAGTTCATTAGCAATTGGCTAATGAGGGATAAAGAAGGGATATTTGCCCATACAAATTATTCTATAAGCCAACTTTTTCACTAATTCTTCAAAATTCTTCTTGTTATTTTTGATAGACATGTACTTCACTGAATAGCCCATTCAAATATGGTGACCAAAAGAGTAATAGAAAGACTTACTAATGCCTTAGTATAATGAATCTAGCCCTTAAGGGGAAAAAGAAGATGCATGAAATAGAAACTACACAAGCTTAAATGATATCTAAGTTATTTTCTTCTGTGGTCTTCAAAATTGCTCAGATGAACACCACTTGTTTTCCAACATCTCTTTGGGATAGTATATAAAAAAATTACATAAAAGACATAATACTATTTTTTTTCAGGAAGATTGTAATCGGCCAAGGACTGCAACAAAATGTCATAAAAATAGAAAAGAGATCGTAGTCAAGAGGCTGTTTTCTGCCACTAAACTTAAATAATTCATTTACTCTTTCTGGGTTTCAGTTTTCTCATATGTAAACGGAAATGGTCATATTCATTTTATCTGCCTCACCTGGTGTGCTGAGAACCAAATGATTAGGATAACAACTGTAAAAGTTCTTGAGAAAGTTCAAAGAGCAGTGATAAAAGTTAGCATGATATTGCGTCATCAGGACATAATGGAGGTCTCATCAGATGCTGAGTTTTCTGGTCCCATTCAGAGCAGAGTGGATCACAGAAGCGATGGGTCATACTTAGGCATGCACAAGAAGAATATTAGATGAAGAACCCTTTAAAAATGACCCAGCCTCCAAGACTAGTAATATGTTTTGTATTAGTGATGAAATCTGACAAATAAAATTGGAGGCAATTCATCAGTGTCTGTTCCTTACTCCAAATGTAGACCAGCATGAACAATAATAGCACTGTGTGGAGTAATTACTAAGAATATTAAAGAGGTAAGAATGGTTTGGCTCACAGCCTAGCAAAAATTCAGTCAAGCAACTGAAGGAAAATATTCCCTCACAGCCCATTTACAGCCATTTGACTAAAAGCATGGAGATAAACATCCGTTGATTATGATTTGGGAGACAGGGAAAAGTCACAAAATAACCTTGATCCTAGAGTAAATAAAATTTCAACTACAATAAAACTTTTTATTTAATGATCTTTTATAAAGGAGCCATATTTTATCCTCAAGATATGCAAATATTTATGAAAATTTCCATTAAATCATAGTCAGCTGACCTAAAAATACAGACTCTTTGGAAAAGTAAAAAGAGCAATTGCTATATTTTTCAGCTTATATTAGAGTTAATCATTGGAGAGTTCTTTTGGCATTTCTACACGCAAAAGTATTTATTTAACGCTTTCCTAAAGTAACTGTTAATTGCCTCTTTTTTGCAACAAGACAGCAATAGTCAGGGATATTTATAATAATTAGAGCATATGGTCTGTACATATATGAAACATGATATATTTAATGAATGACATTGCCAACTTTTGATAAGCAATTTAATTTACAGCCTTAATTCAACAGATATTTGTTGAGTGGTGAATTTATGCAAAAAATGTAGAAAGGTAACAGATAGATAGAAAGATGGAAAGGCCAATTTCTGCCCTCAGAAAACTTTCAGAGAAGTTAAATGTGTATATATTTAAAAGCAACAACAAAAGAATGCCTAAGATAAAGTATTGACAATAAAAATATTCAGTGTACAGGTGAAAAGCTCTTGTGTAGGAGGAAAAGCTCCCTTAAATAAGTTGCATTTGTAATTAGATGAATGACAGAAATAATTTAGATTTTACTGGTTAAGAAGGCAATTGAGTTAACATGGAAGCATGCACAATATTTGGGAAAGAGCAAATAACTTTATTTTGTTGCCTTATAGATTTTGGGTAATATCACAATGGGATAAAAGAGAGAAAAACTTACTTTTGGAGCCTTAGATGGAGAAGAGTCTGGAGGCAGAACCTTTAGCTAGGAAGTTACTGCAATGCATTTGTTCAAAGCAGATGAGAATCTAAAGTAGGATGATGATGTTTAGAAATGCGGTCCTGACAATTTACTGATAATTTATGAACTATAAGATATGATGAAAAATAATGCAAAACATATGCCAATGTTTTCAGCCTGGTGTCATTAACAGAAACGGGGAAAATGGAAACAGATTTGAGGTAGAGAAATATTAAGAACATATTGAAGTTTAGCTTCCAGCAAGATAGTCATGTTTTAAGAATTTCAAAGATATATTCAGATATATGTTCAGAAACATCTTTGTCTGAAACATTTTGCATATTGATGCCAAAGCATACTTATTTAAACTCTGAATTTCTAATTTCAGTTTCTTCATATAAAAAATGGATTCAGTAGATAATCTCAACTACTTTCTTCATATTTTAAAATGTTATGGCTCTGGACTCATTGAAAATGGCGAGTAAGAAATCCCAAAATTCTATCCTTCCATAAAAACAATGAATAAATTGGAAGAAACTGTTGGAATCAACTTTTTTGGAACTCTAAAAACTAAAGAAAAACTTATAGCAACTAAAGGAATACATAATCAAGAAAAGCTGGCTCAATCTCAACTAGAATAGTTTTGTGGTATCTAACCTACCCTGGTCACATCCTTCTCTTCCCAGCTTAGTAGTTGTTTTGAAGATAACAACAATACTCATTCTTAGTAAAGGTCCTGCAACCCAAAGTTGCAGGATGAACCTCATTTGCAAGGAATTGTACTTGTGTGTTTGACCTATGTGTTGGCTCCATGGAGGATGTCCAAAGGGCTTATCTTAGCCCTTCCAATGCTGAAGTTGGTACTCAGGGGGCATTTGTCTATAATATTTACAGGTGAAAGTGTTAGTCACTACTGCTTGGGTCAATGGAAGACTGTCAAAGAAAACAATAGACTAACCAAAATGCTTGTGAGGAAAGCTGAGAAATGAGATGCTTTGGGAGTAAGAGTTTTGAAAAATTTCAACATATTCCTGGGAAACTAGAAAGCCATGAGCACATGTATACATGCACATGCTCAGGAAGGACCTGAAAAATATCCTGAGCTCTTACTGATGGCTGGCACTTAGGCTTTGTGCAAACAGGAAGTGGAGGCTAAGACATAGTTGCAAACTACCTAGCTGTGTGTTAAAGTTGTATCCCAACACATACAGAGCCCATCTTCAAAGTCCTGAAGATATTTCTTGGTTGTAGACATTTAAGGAAATCTCTGCCCAACCTCTAGGTGACCAGTAAGTTAATGGAACAGAGATTCAGTGTCCACATACAGCAAAGAATACAGATATTACAAAATTAGTTAAATAAAGTAGCTAAACAAACATCTACAAGAAACAGCAACAACATCAAACACTGGAGAGGAGGGAAAACTTTTTTTTCCCAAATTTCTAATATTATAATTTTTGAAATATTCAATTTTCAACAGAATTTGTGAGAAATGTAAAGAAACAATAAAGTATGAATTATGCAGAGGAAAATAGTAGAAATTACTAGAAACTGTTTCTGAGGAAGACCAGACATTGGACTTACTAAACCAAGACTTTAAATCCATTATTTTAAATATGCTCAAAAGCTAAAGGAAAACATATATGAAGAACCAAAGAAAACCATAAGAAAACTATCTCATCAAATAGAGAAAATCAATAAAGAGGTAGAAATTATGAAAAGGAACCAAACAGAAATTCTGCAAGTAAAAACTGCAACGACTGAAATGAAAAAAGTCATTAGAGAGTTTCAGTGGCAGATTGGAGCAGGTAGAAGAGAGAGTGGCACAAACCTAAAGAAAGGTCGGTTTTGAGATCTGTCAATCTGATAATAGAAAGGAAAAAGGATCATGCAAAATGAACACAGCCTAAGAGACCTATGGGACACCATCACACCTACCAATGCACATATAATGATAGTTTCAGTAAGTTAGGAGAGAAAGAATGGGTCAGAAAAAATATTGAAACAAATAATGGCTGAAAACCTACTAAATTTGACAAAACAGTGATCTACACATCCAAAAACCTCAATAAACTCCAAGTACAATACACTCGAAGAAATCCACACTAGACACATTATAATCAAATTGTTGAAACCTAAAGACAGAGAATCTTAAAGGTATCAAAAGAGAATCAACTTGTCACCTACAAGAGCTTCTCAATAAGAATAACTGATGACTTCTCATCAAAAACTATGAGGGCAGAAGGCAGTGGGATGATATAGTCAAAGTGCCTTAAGACAAACAGGACTCTTAGCCAAGAATTTTATACCTGACAAAGCTCTTCTTCAAAAGCGAAGCTGAAATGAAGACACTTGAGATAAATAAAAACTGTGATAGTTTGTCACTATTAGACCTGCCCTATAAGAAATGCTAAAGAGAGCCCATCAAGCTGAAATAAAGGATATAAGATAGTAACTTGAATCCACACAAAGAAAACAACACCAATAACTAGACAAGAAAATATGAAAGGTAGTATTGATGTACTTTTTGTTTGCAACTCCTCTTTTTTCTTTCCTTATGATTTAAAATGGAAGTGCATAAAACAGTGTTATAAATCTATGAATGAACACCCAATGTATAATGTTTCTTTTAGAAACAATGTATATCCCCTACTATAATCATATGGGCACCATGGACTTGTTCTGATTGAGTTTCTTCCTTCACGTAGCAATTCCTATGTTTCTAAGTCACATACCTCCTCTCTACCACATGTGCACATGGTCTCCTCACTGACTTTATTCTTATAGCACTAAGATATGAAGTTAGATCTTAAAGACCTTCAGTAGAGAGACACACTTAAAACCTACAGGAATTTTCTATGCTTATTAGAGTCTTTTTTTTTTTTGGTTCATATAGAGATAGATAAATGAACCCTAGAGAAAAAATATCTTTTTCTCTACAATTTGGTTCCTGTTTCCTAGAGTAAAATATAAGTGCAATAGAAAACAGAAAATAATTGGAATCTATAATTCTGATGATAGGAAATGTATAGTACCATAGATTTAGTGACTTAAACAATAGAAATTTATTTTCTCATAGACTCTAGAGAAGTCCTAGATCAAGGTTCTGGCCCATTCAGTTTCTGGTGAGAGCTCTCTTCCTGGGCTGAAGATAGCCACTTTCATGCTACGTCCTTACGTGGTCTTTCCTTGGTGTGTGTGCAAGGAAAGACAGAGAGAGCAAGCTCTCTAGTTTCTCTTCTTAAAAGTACACTATTCCTCTCAGATCATGACCTTATCCTTATGATCTAATTTAACTTTGCTTCCTTAGAGGCTTCATCTCCAAATATAGCCGCACTAGGGGTCAGGGCTTCAATATATGAATTTGGGAGACAGGGGGACACATTCAGTTCATAACAAAATAAATTATTGCAATGTCAATTTGGCTTCATTTTGTTCATACAATTGTTTTGTTTAGAAATGCAAGGGAATGAGGAAAATAAAAAGTGGGGCAACTTCTATAAATATCCAAAAACTTAAACCTCATAGCTGTGTCTTCACTGATTATGTAGGGGGCTTCTAGTGCATCATAGATTTAAACCAAGGCAGGTTTCAAAATCATTCTCTGTATTTTATGTAAGTTTTGTGTTATAATGAAGAAATATTTCTTCAATTTCTCCATAAACATTATAGACGTTTCCTTAATATAAGGTCATTTTCCACAAGAGAATACATTTTTTATTCCTCAACATAATTATCTCATGCCAAAATACAAATAGTTTATATTACTTACCACCATAATCATCTGAAACAATTATTATTATTGCTATTATTTTATAATTGATAAACTTGAGACTTGTAGAGTTTAAGTAACTTCCACAGGAGATAGAGCTAATAATTAGTTGTGGAAATATTTAAAGCCAAGAAGATTTACTCCAGAAACCTTACTTGG
The DNA here is from genome assembly GCF_021613505.1 of Equus quagga. Taxonomy (NCBI): domain Eukaryota; kingdom Metazoa; phylum Chordata; class Mammalia; order Perissodactyla; family Equidae; genus Equus; species Equus quagga. The sequence continues at coordinate 96,205,834 of NC_060271.1, forward strand.
TACACTGTTTTATGGATAAAATCCATACCATTTAGCTCACTCAATGTGAAGAGTCATATAAAGTCAGTAAAAGTATTACTCAGAACTGTGGTGCTGCATGGATATTCCAGCCCTAGATCAATTATTACTCCTAAGTGTTACTTTATTTGCAAGTGTGTTTTTTTTTTCAGAAAGCATATGGTTGGGTCTTGCTTTCATATCTTATTTTTGATAAGAATTTTAGACCATTTACATTTAATAAATTATTCATATGTTAGGGCTTAAATTTCCAATCTTGCTATTTGTTTCATCTATTTTTTCTCCTTTTCCTTTCTTTTGCTTTCCTTTAGATTAACTAGATATTTTAGGATTCATTTTATCATCTTTATTGGCATCTTAGCTATATCTGTTTGTTTTATAAGTGGCTCCTTAAAGGTCATAGGACATAACATCAACTTATCCCTCTCTCCTTTCCAGTAATATTAGACCACTTTACATAGTAAATAAGACTATAATAGTTAACTTACCTTTACCTTCTCCCAGAATGGTAGATGTATTTACATAGTTTTTACATATTTTACTTCTATAGATATTACAAACTTTTACAAACTTTACAAGACATTGTTTTTATTTTGTCATTAGCTGTCAAAGACATTTCAAAAATAAGTCATATATTTGTACATATTTATAATTTCTGGTGATATTCATTCATTTGTGTAGATATAGGTTTCCTTTGGGTATCATTTTCCTCTTGGCTACATTTCCTATAGGAAAGGCATGCCAGCAATTAATTCAATCAGATTTTATATGTTTGAAAATGTTTATTTTTCACCTTTGTTTTTCAAACATATTTTTACTGGGCAGAGAATTTCAGGTTGATAGTTTTCATCTTTGGCACTTTAAACACTTTGCTCCACTGCTTGTTCTTTCTGATGAAACATATTCTATCATTCTTATCTTTAGCCCACTTTGAATAATGTCATTCTTTTTATTTTCATAATTTCTCTCCATCACTGGTTTTAACAAATTTCATTATGATGTTGTCGTGATGTAGTTTACTTCACCTTTTACGTGCTAGGAGATTTTTTAGCTTGGATTGGTGAAATTATAACTTTCATCTAATCTGGCACATTTTAGCCATTATTTCTTCAAATTTATTTTCTACAACCAAAAGAAGGTCTTTTGGAGACTCAAATTACATATACATTAGGTCATTTGAAGTTTTCCATAGCTCACTGATGCTCTGTTAAGTCTTTTCTTTCCTCTGATTTTCATTTTGTGTAGTTTCTAATGCTATGTCTTCAAGTTCACCAATCTTCTCTCTTATAGTGTCTTATTTGAAATTCATTCCCCCTTAGAAATAATTTTTTATTTTATTTTTATCTCAGACCTTGTATTTTCCAGATCTAGAAGTTTGATTTAGGTCTTTTAAAATATATCTTCTCTGTCTCTCTTGAACATATTTATGCTTTATTCTATATTCATGAAAATATAATAGATATTTAATATATTCTACTAATTCTGTCATCTGTGTAATTATGGGGTACAGTTCTATTGATTGACTGTTTTCCCACATTATGGATTGTATTTTCCTATTTTTGCATGCCTAGTAACTGTTTATTGGATGCCAGCCATAGTGAATTTTAATAGTTTGGATGCTGCTTTCTTTGTTTGTATGTGTGTGTGTTCTTTTGAATATATTTATATTTTAGTTTTGTTCTGGGAGGAAATTAAATTCCTTGACAACAGATTTTGCCTCTCTAGTGTCACCTTTATACTTGGTTAGGTGGGACCAAGACAACTTTTAGTCTATGGCTAATTCGTCTTCACAATGATGCAATGCCATTTTTAGTACTGAACCCAATACCCCATGCATTTCAAGTTTACCTCACTCTGCTGTTGAATGTTGAATATTTCCAGTGCTGCCTGAACCCTGTTCATGTTCTGCCTTCTCTTGTCTGCTGGTTCTTTTCCAAGCCTCAGTTAGTTTCCTCATACACATGTGCCTATCACTATGCAGTGAAAGACTTAGAAAATCCCCATGAAGCTATCTAAAATCAACCTCTCTCTCCTTCTGTCTGTCTGTCTTTCTGTCTCTCCAGCCTTCTCATCTCTGTTATTCTCTCCTGCAAATTCTTGGCCCCTCTGAATACTGAAGTCTTTCTTCCCATTTCAGAAAGCATGCCACATTTTGTTTAGCTCCCTCATGCTAGTGCTTCATGTTCTGAAGCCTGGAAACTCTCAAGACATTTAGCTGGGATAATTTAAAATTTACTTCATTTGTTTCCCATCTCTCAGGGATCACTGTCTTATGCTGTCTCCTGCTCATTGTCTGAAAGCCATTGCTTCAAGCATTTGTCAAGGGTTTTTAAAAGTTGTTTCGGGCAAGAAGGTACATCTAGTGTCTTACTGTCATTCTCACAAGTGGAAGTCTATACCATGTAATTTGTGTTTTCTATTTATCACCCTTTCCTGAACTCATTTTTTTCCCCTTCTCTCCAGGATTCTGTTAGACTGATAAAGGTTTTTCTCCGTTATATATGGAGCATATAGAACTGAGTTAATCAAAACTTCAGTTCACAAGAAATCACCATGTTTTATATTCACACTTTAATTCCTGTTTTATCATTTTTATTTCATTTTCCTTTATCTCTTCCTATCCAATTCCCTCTGCTTTAGCTCTCTCTCATAGACATGTTCTCTAATAAAGTTTAATATAGGTCTTTATATGTGCTTTCCTAGATTATTTTGTGTATGAGTGTGTGTGTGCAATTTTAATAGTGGCATGATCTAAATTTCATTCTGTTTTTTACTTTTCTTTACTCAAACTTGTTTTTATGATCTTCTCACTTTGCTACAATTCATTCTACCTACTTACTGTATAGTTCACTTATAGTATAATTTCTTTCCGTGTTTTTGATACATTTCCCTGACAATGTACCAGGACTTGCCATCAGTTCCCTGTGAGGATAAATAAGACTAAGATTAACAACATATTGTTAATATTGTTAACAACATATTGTTCCTTTCTGATATGTGAAAAATTTTTCTCTGGGAAATATGCCAGCCAATGTGATAGTCTGATAAGATATACAAATATTAATATCCTTCAGTACTGCCAGATTGCTTTCATGAATGGCTTCTAACACTCTATTCTTTGCCAGCAGTTTCCAGGAACGTTCTTCTCTGTATATCTTTTTGCATGCTCCCAAAAATTGTCTTCTAATGGTACAAAGAAATATATTACTACATAATTTGCCTTTTTCTCATTCCTATCATATCTTAGATAATTTTTACGTCTTATCTTTTGTGATTTGCTATCCACAGCATTTGGCCACAAACTATTGCCTTTTTTTTGTCTTTTGTTTTTGGTGTGCAGAAATTCTTTATGCTAATCTAGATCTTAATCTCTTGTCAAATTTAGCAAAGGAAAATTCCTTCCAATGTGTCAACTACCAGTGAGACTTTTGTTAAACACAAATTTTTAATTTTATTATAGTTAAACCTGTCCATATTTACCTTTACAGTTTTTTGGGGATAGCCTTTTTTAAGAGATCTTTCATTACCCCTAAGTCAAAAATATACCCTTTGAAGTGCTTTGAAATCTTAATATGTTGTGTCTAGCTATGTATTTATTTTTAGTTATCCTTTTGGGGACTCTTTTTGTGACATTATTCTGAGAATTCTTGGTTGCATTTAATCCTGGACATTTCTCAGTAATTTCCACTTTTCATATTGACTTCCTCTATTCTCTCCTATTGTAACACCATTTCCTTCCACCCTCTCAAAACTTTTCACTTCATTTTACATATTTTATTTCTCTCTTATGCAGAGTTATTAACTTTTTCAGTTGTGTCCTCCAATCACTCATTCCCTACTTAGTTGTAACAAGTTGACCATTATTCTTGCCCATTTTTTTCTATTTCAATAAATAGATTATATTCATTTTTAAAATAAATCCACTCCTTTTCTTCCACACCATCCTATTATTGCTAGATGACTTCTGTTCTCTAATTTATCTCTTTGAGCAGTTTAAGCATACTTATTTTAATGTCTCTAAGACTGCTTTCCTCTATATTTCGTGGAGAACAAATTTTCACATTTGTTGAATCTACAGACATTTTATCATACTGTTTGAAGTGAAAGTGGGAATTTTTACATTAAAAATCTCAGTTCACCATGTTAACTGGATTTCTCAGAATATTTAAATAAAGGGGAAATTTTTCCCATTTACTTGCCTTAAAGCTGTTTCTGCTTAGAGGCCTTTACTTTCCTTTATTCCTACAAAATGTATTAAACTGCAAACAGACAATGGAAAGCTTTAAAAGTAAAGGTTTTTTTAAATGAACTTGAAAACTCTTGTACCTCCTATCACTATTTCCCTATAATACTTCCTTTGAATAGCCACAGGTAACTGTTCAACGCAAATCCTTATAGATGTATTCTATGCAAATAAACAGACATAAAACACATGTGGAAGGCCCACCCAATCACTCTTCCTTAGTTATGTGAGTCATAATATATGTATGTCTGCAACTTCCTTTTCCAACTTATTACAAATATTGAAATTCTGCCAAAAGATTGTACAGATATGTGTGCTCACCAACATTTTGTGATAATACGTATTTCTCCACATGCAATACAAGTTTTTTAATATTGCCTATAAAATAGGAGAAAATAGAATACTTTTCCTCTGATATATTTCTATTTATAGTTTCACACCTTCTTGCATCTAGTTTCAAAATTGTTAATTAAGTTGGAGATAATGCTTTATCAACATTCTAATCTTATAGATGAGAAAATCAAAGGCCATGGAGTTCAGTGCTAGAGGTAAGACTCAGAGATTTTCTGATAGATTTTTCAAGACCTATAATGTCAAGTGTGGTCCTAATTTGACTTTTTGACTTTCTGTTTCAACCCCTATTCTTTTAGGTTTTCTCTCCAAATAAGATGGAGATAAATCATGCAACTTTCCACCTTATTATCTACATAATGACCTATGCAACCACATTTCAATCTGCTTTCTAAGGAATTAAATTGTTAGCCTGGATTAAATCTGGTCTGTTCTGCTTCCCTACTTGCTTCACATTTCTTTCTTTACAGCCTCTTGTTTTAAATGTACTTCTCTAATCAGTGGCACCTTAGTGTACCTTAAAGTTATCTCTGCTTTGAGGCCTTTTCTGTCCTTTATCCCTGCAAACTGCATTAAACAGATAACTTTAAAAGTGAAGCTTTTCCCAAAGAAATGTTCTCAGATTTAATATCTCTGGTGGCTCTGTGGGAGAGGAAGTAGTATCAAGCACCATTAGTCAGGGTGAGAAACCAAACTGAGTTGACATCTGGCCTGATGAAACACTGATTTTAAAAGCTAGTATATCCAACATCCAAATCTGACCAGAACCCCATGGTACTCTAAGAGTCAACACTTCTGAATATTCACCACAGAGCTAGAGGATTCCTGATGCCTGGGAAAGAGCCAGTGCACTTTGTATATTTCAAGACATCTCAGGAAATGAAAATGAGTTTTTTGTTAACCCAAAGAATTTGAAGGATATATAAAGCCATTCAAAATAGAATCATTTTCTATAAGGAAAGTCCTGTATTTAATGATAGATATAAGGGCAACTACTTGTAGCTTTTTCTCTGGGTGGATCGTTTTTCTTGACCGGAAGGAAAACTGCTCGTATGGAGAACATTTCCATTGAATTCTTGATTCATCCTATTCCAGGCATTTTGATAATCAATTATCAGTGCTGTCTTGGATAATCCTCAAAGAACACTATGAGATAGGCACTATTTATTCCCATTTTTCAGAGTGTAAAGCTGTACTACAGTGAGAAAAAAATAACTTGTCAAAATTGCATAGACAGGGTTCACTATGTGGTAAAAAAACATACAGTAAAATGTTAACGTCAGTATCTAGGCAGTGGGTATATGGATGTTACCTGTAACTTTTCTACTTCAACACTTTCATTAAAAATGTTGACAGAAATACCACACAGCTAATGACTAGAAGACTGGGAATTTCTCTCAGGCCTGACTACTTCTAAAAATAACTCCCCTAACCTTCCAGTGCTGATCAATTTTGCAGGAGTATTACTAGAATGTAACGTCTGTCATACCATGGGAAGAGCATGCAATTTGGGAAAAGAAGAGCTGAGTTCAAGTTCCAGATCCACCACTTTTCAGCTGATCTTTATTGCTAATAAATAAAGCCAAGCTTACAATGCTTTAAGCTTTGACTGTAATAACATTTGTGAAGCAGTGTAATAATTATGTTCAAGTGCCATAAAAACCAAGCCATAGGACAAAAATGGTAGAGAAAGAGTCTGTTCCTTAGTCCCATTGCTAGTTTAAGAGCACTAGACTCTCAAATTCAATAAACAATAATTCTTTCTCCAGTAGGACCCAATAGGTCTTCTGGTTGAATGGTGAAAAAAACTTTGAAATTTAAAAGTCCTTAGGAAATAAAGGCAAAATTCTCAATAAAGGAGGTCAGGAAACTAGGGGAAAAGCGCTATGGATTTTAAGGGAACTCAACCTGAGAAAAGAGAGTTGTGCCACTTGAACTCTGTTTTGGAAAGTTGGTTTGCGGACATTGGAGAAGATCATTTTGAACACTGATACTGGTTGATGCCCTGTGAGCATCCTTTATAGTGGGGAAATGTAGGAATAGACTCTGGCAGGCATAAATCCTGGACTCAAATGGAATGTGGTACACGTAGGAAAGTGACTCTGGGAAACCAATATTGATTAAACCTTCAGCAAGCACTCAGAAACATGCTGAGTTTGATCTACCCCCTCACATGGGTTGGTAGGTGATCATAAATGTTAGATTCCTCAGAACAATCAGGAGAGAATAAAAATGCAGAAAATCTGCTATGAGAATGGCCAAAGTTGCTCCTTAGAAAATTTGATGATCCTTGCCCCAGTCAAGCAGCTTTATTGGCAGTAGCAACATTAATGAAGAGTCTTGAGAGTTTGAGAAGCTTGTCCCTGTATAGGAAGTGCTGTTCTGTAACCTCTCCATGTAGCTCTGTGTTATAAAGTTGACATTTTTACCCACATTTTACTCTTTAATAGAGTCTACTACAGTCTTCTAGCCAGTCACTTTCTCTTTCTTTTGTGATGACCATAGAGCAGATGTCCATTAAAAGGTCCTGCCATGCCCACAGCCCACCTCTTAGAATGACTTGTTCCTTTAACATGAGTAGCAAATCTCTGCTCTTGGACACAGCTAAGTGGATCAGAAAACAAGGCCAAGGCCAAACAAAAATTCCCCAGCAAAAATACCCATCTAAAATGGGTGCTCCTTATGGTGATTAATGATCAAATCATTCTGTATTCCTTAGGAGGTTTCAATATGAAATTAACAGATAGAATAGTTAGTAGTGGGCACTGAAGGAAGAGAAAATAAGTGGAAAGAGGTACAGAAGCAGAGGAGACGAGTAATGGTTTTAGAATACTGCTAGAGTTTCTGTGCTTTAGTCTCACCAACATTATGTGTCTCCATGAAGCCTAGGTATTTAACAGCTAAGGTGGTTCCCTGGAAAAGTCTTATATTAATTTTCTTTGACTCTAGTAATTAAAGTCTCAGTTTCCTCCCCTCAATATGAAGTAGCTGTGCAAACATGTTCTGTTATGTCATTCCTAGAGAATTGCCCCAAGTTCCAAAGAGAGGAAGTCTTCACCCTAAGAGAAATAGAACACCAATGAGAAATCACCATTAGTTATAACCACTGGTAAGAGAAAAGCATATGGTGGGGTGATTACAAGGAACAAAACCAATAGAAAGAGCTGAAAGACCACAGTTAAGGTAAACAAGTAGAGTAGAGATGTCAGAAGTGTAAGCCTCAAGATGGGCTGTGGATAGAGAAGGTAAGTGACAGAAGCAGCAGTTACCCCAGAGGCCTCTGGACAGCAAGGCAGGTAGTGAGGAAACTAGGGACCCCAATAGCTGCTTTCATTAGTCATTAAGGAAAGCCATCAGGCAACCCAGAGGAAAGGAAGATGAATGAAGGCCTTGTGATCTCAAATGATCTATAGCCTTAAAGATTGTTAGGCTTTCCCCCTCAGCCTTAATCATTCTCTCTGGCTTCTATGGTCTTGAGGAAAAAATACTATAAATATTACAAAAAGACATTTTGAGCTTAGAATGAAGTAAAAATATACATTTCCCAAAGCAAAAGGAAGTTACATATAGCTACATACAGTGAATACAAAAGTTGCTTTAATAGATATTTCAAACAAAAAGTAGTGCCAAAATATTTTCACCATAATCATCTATATCACTGAATCATGTAATAATTTTCAAACAGAATCTACAGACTATAATCTCGTTGATGACATCTAACAACTATCCTTTATTTGAGTGCAGCCGACGATCTTGGACTGTGATAACAGTTTTATATATATTTTCATTTAATCTCAGTGACAACTGACCAGGTGGAGATACTATGATCCCTCTCCTTAAAGTGAAGTAAACTGACTTTTACCATGTAAAATGGCCACTATTTATACCAGCAGAGCCAATGGCACATATTCTACTACAGAAACTTAAAGATATTCTTCCTATAAAAGTGAAATGCACATAGTGTAAGATTTTCTTTGACTATCACTGAATACTAGAGAATACATTTCAATTTCTATATTTCACTTCTGGCCAAGACAATCTTAATGTTCTTCTCAGCTTGACTAAACTTTAGACAGGTTTCTTCTTAACTATGGATTCCTGACCTCCGTTTTCTTTGAGCATTTACTTTAGAAAACTTCCAGTCATAAATTCTTTCTTTCTCTGCCCTCTTGCGTTATGAACATTCTCTCAGCCTCTTGCCAGGTTTACAACACAGGGATGTCATTCTCAAGGACCTGGGAGCTATCCCTTTGAAATGTAATCATCAAGGAAGATGCATCCCTATCCCCCAGTTACACACACGCGCGCGCGTGTGTGTGTGTGAGTGTGTGTTGGAGGGTGGAGCTATCTTCAGCAAGTATCAATTAGCAAACACAGAAGGCCTAATCACGTTGACCAACCTCCTTGGTTTCCTCATCCTTCAGTACTTTTGCGCTAGCTCAGCTCCTTGCTTTAAAACATTCCAGTCTTTTGTTTCAGATTTGTTGAGTTTAATCTCTCTTTCCTATCAGTCTTTTTTTTGGGGGGGGGGGGGGGGGAAGATTAGCCCTGAGCTAACGTCAGCTGCCAATTCTCCTCTTTTTACTGAGGAAGACTGGCCCTGAGCTAACATCCATGCCCATCTCCCTCTACTTTATATGTAGGAGGCCTACCACAGTATGGCTTTTGCCAAGCAGCACCATGTCCGCACCCAGGATCCAGATGGGCGAACCCTGGGCCACTGAAGCAGAACATGTGAACTTACCTGCTGCGCCACCAGGCTGGCCCACAACAGTCTTGCATGAAGTCTTCCTTGCCAGTTTAACTTGTCTGGTGCACTTTTTCTTTGACACATCATAAACAGAACTTGAATGAAACCTCAAGATATTTGTTAACAATTTGATTAAACTCTAGGGTAAAACTGGTCTCCATTTCCTAATTATTCATTTGCTTTTCCACTAGAATTTGATTTTGAATATGCCACTTAATTCTGTACGATGCATTCAAGCAAGCTTTAAAAAGAAACATTCATATTAAAGTTACTGTTTTTCAGAACTTTTATATACCTTTTGTGAAATGAGAAGTGATGCACCATCTCAAGATTAGTGCTCTGATTTAAAAGAAGCTACAGAGAAGCTACACTGTATCACAGGATAAGGGCGTATATTGAGAGTGTTTAGAGAATTCAACTCTTTCAGGGTCAGTTTGGTTAGTGTGGGTGAAGATGTATGTTATCCATCACTCGCTCATAACAATTACTTTTTCAGCCATTTCTTCTGTATTTCAGCTGTATTTGCACAATGCCAAATGTGTAGCAAATAAGCAAGATGGATCCATATGTGGATTTTTCTAAATGTTCAACTGTTGCCTGCTATATAAGTAGCTATCTTGATTTTCAACTTAATCTCTCACCTCTAATTCAGTTATTTTATTTAAAAAAATGTCTTGATCATTTTACTGGGGAAAAGAAAATGATGGTTCGATGTTTCAAAAATTGAACTAGAGTGGGGAAAAATCACACCATCAATATAAGGTGCACATCTCTAAGTTACAGATAAATGGCAGAGACCTAGTTGTGTCTTCCAAATTTTCTTATTCCACACCTTTTGTTGCCAGCACAGAGTTACTTATTTCAAGATGGATATTTTGTCTATATTATGGGTTCTGTGCAATATGCACATGAGCAATTCTCTGTCATGATGTTCCTGGGGAAATTTCTTATCAAAACGAGATGTTTTAATTTTGAGACTTTTTTAGGGAAAATGTCTTAAAATCAATAAAAATGTCCATATATGCTTGGATTTCTGGAGTCAATTAGAAGCAAATAAGATTTTAAGTGATGAGATAAACATGCATCTGGAGTCTGTACTGGATGGCTTACCCTCTGATTCCGCTTAGCGTATGTCTGTAAACCTATTTTAAGTTTTAGATTGTCTAGTTGTCCATATTACTCCACCAAAAATAAGTTTACTAACTTATCAGCTCCTTTGATATGTCAATCAAGAGCCAATGTTTCCTATATCTATTATGTCTCCTTTTCCAACAAAGAAATATAGCATCTTCTATCATGGTACTGACATTGCCTCATCGTGTGGCTTGTATTAAATTGCAATGATACAATAAGATCTCTCCTGGGGCACTCTTAATTCTTGTTTTCACAGATGTTCCTACTGCTTGTGAAAGCAGGTTTGGATTTGGTAAGCTTGCAAGGCTAGATCTGCAATAAAGTGGCAACTTCAAAATGGCCGTGGAAAGTATGAAAATGGGAAATTAATGATTTTACATTCAGAAACTTTGCTTATAATTGAATCACGTTATGTTACAGGTGAATGTTGTTGCCTTGGGTTTCCAGCGAATCTGTGTCTAATGAAAATAGCAACTCATTAAGATGACTATTTTCTGGCAGGCTTACCTTATACGGCATTTCTTCATGTCATGGAGCATATAAAATAGAAAAGAATTTTCATGGTTTGATTTATTCATGTAAAATATTAATAAAGTGAAAGAGTCACATTGAAATATCTTGTTTACAAGAGACACTGGAGATAGAATACAACAAATACATATTAAAAGCATGAGGACAAAAACAATTTATAAAAATGCAGAAGCATTTGAGCATACAAGCAAGTAATAATAGACGTGAAAATTAATATAAAGTAGCAAAGCATAAGTAAGAAGATTCAGGTATATTCAGATGTGTGGTAGAAACTGTTATTAAAGACATTTTTCTATTTGAATTTCAGTTATAGCATGATTGAACATTAGATAGGATCCATTTTAACAATTGTTACAGCTTTGTGATCTACAGTGTTATTTCTACACTTATAATGATAAAGGACAAATAATAAAAATGGATATGTTTCAAAAGCACAGATTACTAGTATTTTTCACACTAGCAATGAGGTCATCTACAATATAGAGGAGCACATTTTCAGTTGTTCAGTACAAAACTTTACAGCTTTGTATCTTCCTGAAATAAAATTTCTGGGTACTTTTATTTGAAAACATTGTCATACTTTTTGCACTTAAAATACAGCATATTTATTTGTTTATAAACACAAACACACACACACACACACACACACACACCCTGGTGAGAATAGCAGGCAAGAGTTCTATCTACAATTGAGGAAAGTCAGATCTAATTCAAAATATTATAATTTTAAAATAACATAACTGCTGGTTCAAAATTCTCATAGTAGATTTTTTTTTCAAAATACTATCTAATCCTGTCATTTCCTTCATGATTTGGAAAATTTTCTAAGCATCAGAATCTATTGACCATATCCATCATTTAATTTAATTTAATTTCAATGAGGTTGTCCAATTAAGACTTTAAGTGGCACTAGGAATTGTGCTGGTTGAAATTTTTAGAAGTTAAAATCACTAATGAAACCAAAACCATTAAGAATATCTTGTCAAATTTCACTTTTCATTCCCATTAATGTTCAAACATCCTAAAGAAAATACCCTGCATAACGTGTTGCCTTCCGTGTATGACTTTGTTCTTTATTCTTCTCTACAGCAAAATTTGTCCAGGAGTTGTCTCTTGTCACATGCTCCATTTACTCATGTTCCATTCTTTCCTCAACTCATTCCATCTCCATGCTTACACTCAACCAAGCCTATTGCTAGAAATGTTACTATGATCTCCATCTGGTTTGGTCTACTTCTTCCTCACCCACCACCCACTCCACCACAATATAAGTCCTGTGAGAGAAGAGGCTTTTTATATATAGTTTACAACTATTTACTGAAGGCCCCAAACTGCCTGCAATGCAGTAAGCAATCAATAAATATTTGTTCAATGAATAAAAATTGAAACAAATTAACAGAATTTTAATAAAAATGTGCTTTACTCTGGGGCCAGCCCTGTGGTGCAGCGGTTAAATTCACATGCTCCACTTCGGCGGCCTGACGCTGGTTAAGATCTTGGGTGCAGACCTAGCACCGCTCATCAAACCATGTTGTGGCAGGTGTCCCACATATAAAATAGAGGAAGATGGGCATAGATGTTAGCTCAGGGCCAATCTTGCTCAGCAAAAAGAGGAGGATTGGCAATGGATGTTAGCTCAGTGCTAATCTTCCTCAAAAAAAAAAAATAGTACTTTACTCAAGAATTAAAGAGATCCTTTGTGCAGATCATATTCCTAATTAAATTACTGATATGTATTAACCTCTCTTAGGGAGACTCCATATCTCTCAAGGCCTCCCAACATCCTTGGTGATTCTCAGCCAGTGTCCAGTTTCTACAACGATTTTCAACCCCGAAAATTGCAGGAATCCTAGGCTGCAGCAAGGTCTCCACTAGTTGCTGAATATGTCTTCCATGACCCACTGAACCCCTCCATGTATGCTATAAGCCAGTTGTTTGCTTTTGCTGGCATATTTGTGAATTTGATCATGTGCAAGTAATTCAATTAAGTCAGATATGTACATACCCATTACCCACTTAAGAAAAAAAAAGCCCTTCTAGGCATTATGTTAAGTGAAATAAGTCAGACAGAGAAAAACAAAGTACTGTCTGAACTCACTTATATGTGGAATCTAAAAAAGCTGAACTCATAGAAAAAGAAAATAGAATGGTGGTTGCCAGTGGCTGGGGGATAGGAGAAATGAGGAGATGTTGGTCAAAAAGTACAAACTTCAAGTTATAAGATGAATAAGTTTTGGAGATCTAAAGCATAGCGTGGTGACTATTGTTAACAATCTTGTATTATATAGTTGAAGGTTGCTAAAGAGTAAATCTTAAATGCTCTCACTACATACACAGACACAAACGATAATTGTGTGAGGTGATGGACGTGTTAACTAACCTTATTGTGGCAGTCATTTCATAATATACACATGCATCAAATCATCACGTTGTACATCTTGAATTTATACAATGTTGTATGTCAATTATATCTCAATAAAGCTGGATAAAAAGGCTTCCTTTCCAATTTACCCTTCCTTCAACTATCTCCAATGGTTTCCCATTATTTACCTCACTAAAATCTAAGATCCTCTCCTTAGCAACTAAAATCTTCAATAAATTTTCTCAAATTTATCTTTGACTACTCTCATAGATAGTAGTAAAGGACTAGCAAGCCCTTGTATGAATCCCAAACAAAAACCTATTTTCATAAATTTAAAAATGACTAGATTGGAAGTAGAAATGATATTGACTGTATACTGACTGGGGTAAACAACTTGATTAAGAAAAAACGATCAATGAATTCAATCATTATAGGCAATACAATGATCTGTAGTTTATTTAGAACGATTAACATTTGAATTAGGTTAGTGTCTTGGCAAGCTAATACCTTGATGCGATCCATTAATTCCTTGTGATATGCTAACCTTTCTTTCCAACCAAAGAAAACACCAAATCAAATGTATCTTAGTTAGTTCAAAATGCATAAAGGAATTGTTTACTTTGTACTTGACTCCAAGTCCCAAATACTGCATTTCAAAGTATTATTTCTAATCTGAGAAATTGATATAGACATAAGATCAATCTCAGCCAAATTTAGCTATAACTAAAGTAATGGCCAAATTGTGACTGCATAGATGTGTTTCAAAGCTGTTTCTTAACAAAATTGTGAAGTAAGAAAGCACTATTCTAACCAAACACATGATATACATGATTCTCTTAGAGCTTACTGGAATATTATGAAGAGTAAGCAATGCAGGAACCATGATCATATTCACTATCATAATCCCTCCCTTTGGAAGAAAAGAAAACTTAAAACATCAAGGCCAAATCAGCAGCTTTCAAATGTGCCCAGGGACTTGACTTCTGCTCCACATGTGCAGGGATGCAGAAAGAGTTAGATCTAAGCTGACAGCTCACACTGACCAAATGGATTCCAACCGAGAAGAAGAAAATACTTTGACAGAACTGTCCTTCTATGACTCATGGTGCTGGTGCAGGTGCTTTTAGAAAAAGGAAGTCTCAGGTTTTCTGAAGAAACTGCAATAACTCGAGGGTAATTGAAGATGATAGCACTCAGCAAGCTTTGGTGAACTTCCCCACACCTATCTCATTGGGCAGTATGAGGTATCTGGATTCTGGAATGGATCTTTTTCAGCCAAAGCAACAATTCTATGCTTTACGAAGAAAAGAAGGGTTGGTTTGACATACCACTATAACATTCTACAAGCCAAATAGTGTTAGATATCTATGTAACATCAAAATAATTTATCTGAGGATTCACCTAAAATATCAGAAAATATTATTTTTAGCCCTGTGCCAATACACCTCCATTCATGGCAGTTCCATTACAAGTATCTTTGCACTGTCATAGATGCCAGCATGAAAATGAAGTTATGAAATTGAAATTCACCTGATAATTTAATGTCATCTGACTGCTTAGTAAATTAAAGAAGACAGATTCCAGTGGATTAGAAGTTCTTCTTTTTTTCCAATTGATTTGTTTATAGAATATGACATGGCTCAAGCAATGATAATAAAAAACTAATTTTTTAGCGTAAATAACCAATCAAAGGGAAGCACAACATACTTCCCTTAAAGCTGAAAAAGGTAGTCTTATAAAATGCTTGAAACATTTTAAGGTGTTTTCTCACATTTCCAGTATTTCAGCAATATTTATTATCATATTACACTTCACAACATTACTGAGAGGTATGGTATGTAAACATTATTATTCTCATTTTATAAATGAGGCAATCAGGAGTGATATGAATTACTCAAGGTTTAAAACTATTTGATATCAAAGCTGGGGTTGTGAATGTTGCTATACTTTGGGGTTATAGGGAGGAGCCCCTTCACTAGGAAGCTGGAAATTATAAGAGTTAAAATGTAAAATCTGGATATATGACTTCAACCAATACATAGATAGTCATCAGGAAAAAATAAATGACTTCTGGGTCAGCAAGACTTAATAATAACTTAATTAGATAGGACTGTATATTCTTTCTGAACAAAATAAACATAATAAAGAATTGAGAAAGCCCTGGTTATTTTCTCAATATCATCAAGAAGTGAATGTTTTTAATCATAGCTAATATAGAACTATATTCACATTTATGACTTAATTAGTACCTAACCGTTGTCATTAAATGATTATGATTTAAAATTTAATTTGGTCCTTACAAAAATGTCTTATAGTTACCATGGAATAATGGCACACTATAATTTGTCCGACATTTAGGCTCTCTCTGTGTCCTCCACAGGACTTTTCATTTGATGTGGCCTAAGTTGAATCATCTAGTTTGCATGTAATCATTATGCTTATTCACTCATATAATGAGGAAGTATTGACTGTGAATGACAGGAAACAATGTCTATGCTTTGGGATCAAAATGAAAACAACATAATTCTTACACTCAGGAAATCCACATTTTCGCATAAGATAAATATATGTAAACAAATAAATATAATGCAATGCAATTCATGTTCTAACAGACGGTGGCCATTGTTTACAAACAGTAGAGAAAATGAATAAGTCTAGGACTTCAGGAACTACTTCCCAGAAGAGAGGATCATTGTCTTTGACCTTAAAAGTAGTAAGAAGAATTTTTTCAGGCAGCTAAGCTGGCAGATAGATGTTATGAGCAGAGAGAACATGAAGACGTAAAAAATACAGTGTTTTTAAGAAAATAAAAATAGTTCAGTGTTACTTGTACATGGGATGCAAGCATAAAGTGGAGAGGCTAGAGGAAAAGGCAGTGGTGATAGCTTTGAAAATAAACATATTTGCTAACCTAAGGAATTTAAATATTTTCTTATGGGCATGCAAAATCTTCAAAATTTTTTTATTTTACTTTTCTGTTTTCTTGAGGAAGATTAGCCTTGAGCTAACATCTGTTCCCAATCTTCCTCTATTTCACATGTGGGTCAATACCACAGCATGGGTGACAAGTGGTATAGTTCCACACCTGGGATCCGAATATGCGCCACCAAAGGAGAGAACACCGAACTTAACCACTAGACCACAAGGTTGACCCCTTTAATTTTTAATTAGGAAATTGGCATGATCAGACTTGAATTTTAGAAAAACTATGTTTATAAATAAAGAGAGACTCTAGAAGTTTCAGTAAATCCCCCGACATCTGGGATTCAAACTTAAATCTAAATAATGTTATAATGTGCTGCTTCCCAATTTAGATATTAGAAAATGGTATGTTGAGAGCCTGAAGTAAGGATGGCAGAGGTATTAAGGTAGGATTGTTCAGACACGTCTTTGGAATAAATTAAATATGGGAATGACAGAGGGAAAGTTTAATATGAAACGGAGGCAATGAATAAATAGGTCTTTAATCAAGATTAATTATATAAGAAAATGATCAGCATACATTTTATTTAGATACATTTTGATAAGATGTGGGTAGAGATGCTTAATAAGCATTTAAATAGCTGGAACTTGAAATAGATATATATGTTGACCATGTTAGACATAGTACAATAAACTCAGAAGTCATTAGGCTTGGGAGCAAATAATTTCTCCCTAAAATATCGGATAAACAGAAAGCAAAGGGGCTGGGGACAGGCCTCTGGTGTATTAGTTTGCTAAAACTGATATGACAAAGTCCCACGTGGGTGGCTTAAACCACACACATGTATTGTCTCACGGTTTGGGAGACCAGAAGTCCAAAATTAAGGTGTCAGCATGGTTGGTTCCCCCTCAGAGCACTGAGGGACGGATCTGTTCCAGGCCTCTCTCCTTGGCTTGGAGATGGCCATCTTCTCACCACGTCCTTCACACAATCTTCCCTCTCTAGGTACCTCTGTGTCCATATTTTCCCTTTATAAGGATACTAGTCATATTGGATTAGGGCCCATGGTAATGATCTCACTTTAACTTGGTTAGTGTGTAAAGATCCTATCTCGAAGTCGTCTTTTGCGGTAAAAGCACTTAGGACTTCACCATATGAGTTTTGGAGAACAGAATTCATCCCATAACACTCCACCTTCTGCCCGCCCCCCCA
Source organism: Equus quagga (assembly GCF_021613505.1). NCBI lineage: Eukaryota > Metazoa > Chordata > Mammalia > Perissodactyla > Equidae > Equus > Equus quagga. The sequence continues at coordinate 96,223,358 of NC_060271.1, forward strand.
AATTCACATCTTTCTAAATACAGTCATCCCCATCCCAAAAGATCTTAACCATTTCACCATCAATTCTAGGTCCAAAACACCATCTACCTATTGTCAAAATCAAGCATGTGTGACAGCTGAGGTTTGATTCATGCTGAGGCAAAATTCTTTTCCAGTTGTGAACCTGTGAAGCCAGAAAATAAGTTATCTGTTTCCAAAATACAATGAAAACAAGCCTAGGATAGACATTTCCACTTCAAAAAGGAGAAATTAGGAGAAAGAGGTCATGGGAACCAAGTAAGACTGGAATCTAGCGGGGTAAATTCCATTAGATTTTAAGGCTTGAGAACAATCCTCTTTGGCTAGACGCTCTCTTCTTGGCTTTTGTGGCTGCAGCCTCTGACAGTCAGTCCCCTGGAACTGAGAAGGTGGCCTTACCCTTTGGAACTGAAGAGAAGATGATCCTGCTCCCCCGACCTGTGTCCTCCAGGCCCGTGGTGTCAGTGGCAGCCCTAATGACCTCTAAACCATCTTTGATTTTGTTCTTCCTTTTTCTTTAATGATAGCACATTTGCAGCCATATATCTCTATTGGTCCATTTCCTGCTTATAGAATACCAGAAGTCCAATAACCTTTCTTTATTTTGTCCCATCTCTATCCCTATAAGGCCAACCTGGCAGTGTTTCTGCTAGTGTAAAGTCTCAAAAACCTCGTTGACCTTCCGTACATTTCATGGGGGCCCAAGCCACTAGACAAGAGGGTCCTCCAGAGATCTTTTCTGGATAATCGCACCTCTATTCCTATCTTTTGCTGAGATGGTTGATTTGATCCATGAGTTACACACAAAATCTCATTAGCAAAAATCCCTGTTTCCTTCTTCTTGTTTCCGGAGCACACACTCTGGATAAGAAGAGAATCTTTCAAATCATCAAGTGCTAGTTTCTTATTGCTTAAAAGTTCCTCCTTCAATTTATCTCTCTCCTCTTAAATTCTGTCATAGGCAGCAAGGAGAAACCAAGTGACATCATCAATATTTTGCTTAGAAATCTCTTCAGGTAATATCTAATTTTATCACTTACAAGTTCTCCTTTGCACGAAACACTAAAACATAATTTGGCCAAGTTCTCTGCCACTTTATAACAAAGATCGTCTTTTCTCCATTTTCCAATAACATGTTCCTCATTTCCATCTGAGACCTCACCAGAAGCACCTTTAACATTCATATTTCCAGGAATATTCTATTCATGATGATATATGTGTCCTCTAAGACAACAGAAACTTTTTCTATAGCTCTCCTCCTTTCTTTCTGATTCCTAATCAGAAGCTCCCTTGAATTCCATGTTTCTGCCAACAATCTCTTCAAGGCAATCTAGAATTTTTTTTATGGTGCTCCTCAAAACTCTTCCAGTTTCTATCCATTACCCAATTCCAAAACCAATTCCACATTTGTAGATATTTGTTACAGTAGCACCCTACTTCCCAGTGACAAAATCTTTATTGGTTGGGATTCTCTAGAGAAAGAAAAATTAGACACACACACACACACACACACACACACACACACATAGAGAGAGAGAGAGAGAGAGAAGAGGAAATTTGAAATTCGTAGGGGTGGCCTTCAGGCTAGAAGTCCTGGCATGACTATGTTGCAGTTCTCAGTCTGAAGGCGATCTGGAGGCAGAATTCCTTCCTCTTCAGATCTCAGTCTTTCTTTTAAGGATGTCAACTGATTCGATGAGGCTAGCCCACTTTATGAAGGGTGATCTACTTTATTCAAAATCCACTAATTTAAATGTTAATCAAATCTAAAAAATACCTTCACAGCAACATCTGTGTGGTATTTGACCTAGCAACTGGGTACTATAACCTAGCCAAGTGGAGACATAAAATTAACCAGCACACAAGGGAACAGCAAAAATAAAAGAGTGGACAGAAGAAGATGATAAGTAAAAAAAGTTGAGAAGTGTGAGTCAGAATTATGGAAGGTAATGAAAGAGTCCTGTGGTAAAACCCCAAGGAGTAGCAATTTAAGAAGGATTTTTTTGGTCAACTGTACCAGAGAAGAGAAAGCAAAGGAATCCTAGATTAGAAAGTGTCCATTTTCTAAAGAAACCATTGTCGCCATTGGGAGTTTCATAAAGATAGGCAAAAGATTTAGATAGGAATGCATCAAGAAGAAAATTCTCTTTCCTGAAGCATGACTAAAGAGATAACCTGAACAAACCTCCTGCCAAAAACAACTAATAATGCTGGCTAAAATATATTAGAACAAACCAATCTAAAAGCTTTGCTGAGCTAAGGAGAAATTTACAAATAAATATCCAGAGGCTTCAAAACAAAGTAAAATTGGAAAGTCAGAGAGAGAAGCTCACATTGAGATCAGATTTTGCCCTGGGGTTACTTTCAAATTCTAGTGACAACAAACATCTCATTGATGATGGTGCAAGGGACAATGACAGAGCAGAGTACATAATCTAAAAAGAGATTCTATGTAAAGCTGGGGTCCCTAAAAGTAAACTAGAAATAAACTAAACATGTTAAAAAAGATAATTTCTTATTTTGACCTTTATTCTAGGTAGTAGGGAAATTAAAAAATGAAAACAAAAACAAAATACCTCACATGAAATCTGAATGCATAATCTGAATTCCTGAGGAATCACTACCTGAATTGAGTGTATTATGTGATCTGAAAAATCCTTAAGGTGAAAAATATGCCTGAGATTTTTATTGTCTTCAACTATCTGGCAGATTCAAATACAAACATCTTTTGGAGGAAACCCTTTTAACTGAGTCATCAAAGAATTAGCATAAATGAAATTCCAAAGAATTTCAGACTACGGTCAAAAAAATCATAAAATATAGTAGGAACAGAAGGCAGAATGAATAAGAGCCAGCAGTAACAGCAGAAAATAGAAACAAACCAACACAGACTTTAGATATTCAAATGATCACAAAATAGAAAATAATTATGTTTAATATTTTTTTAAACACCTAAAAATGCACTTCATCAAAAAACTGAAAATAAAATATGCTAAAAGCAGCCAGGGGGGAAAAGAAGATCCCCTTCAAACAAATGCCAATTAGATGGATGTTTGACTTTTTAACAGCAGCGACGGAATCCAGAAGATAGTTGATTAACATCTTCAATGAGCTGAAAAAAAATAACTGTCAACCTTAAATTGTATGTCCAATACAAATATCTTTCAAGAACAAGGTCAAAGTGAAGACATTTTCAGAGCTATAACAACTGATTGATTTTGATACCCAAAGAACTTTACTATAGAAAGTGCTAATCGGTGTATTTCAGGAACAACAAAAATAATTCCACAATTAATATGCAAGATGAGAGGGCAAGTACAGAATTTGGTAACTATATGGGTAAATTTAAACTAAGAGTGACTGTAAAACTATAAGTATAATGTCAAGTTTGTGAGATTGAAAAAAGGAAAACAAGATAAATCTAAAATATTGGACAGCAAAAGTATATAAACAGGGTGCAGGGAGATATAAATTAAGATATCCTAGCATATTTATATTGTTTGGCAGTAAGATAAAGATATCAACTTTGGACTTTATTAAATATGCATGTTAAAATTTTTAGAAAAGCAATAAAATGACACAGTGTATATATGTAGTAAAAATACAACAGAGAAACTTCAATAAATCCACAGGAGTTAGTTGCATATAAGAAAACAAAGAAAAACTTCTTTTCAAGAAATGTCATTTTGAAGAGACGGATATAGTTAAGTTGCTAGAGGACTTTTTTTTTAATAATGGAAAACAATATATTTAAAAATGTAGAAGATGAGATTATTCTTCTCTCTTGACTCATTTGTCATTTCATATATGTTCATTGCATCCTAAGTGTGTGTTTAGGATTGCTAAACATCTTACCAGATACTAAAAATACAAGGAATGGTTGGAGGACTGTCCTTGTACCCAAGGCATTTACAAAGGGACCATCTCATTAAGGACTTGTCTGCCCTTGTAAAGAGTTTGACATTTTCCTAACAACATGTAGGTATGAGAGAGTTTTAAGCAAGGGGATGACGTAATCAAATTTGTATTTTAGAAACTCACTCTGGAGTCAGGATAAAGAATTTATAGTAGGTTCTCAAAACTTGAGAAGTTTGTACCTATCCAAGAAAGAAATACTGACTGTCTGAAAAAGGCAGTAGCAGTGGGTGTGGAAACAAATGTACAGATCTGATTTTGAATATGGGAATACCTAAGATTTGGGGTGGTGGGGAAGAGGAAGTTTGGCCCTGAGCTAACATCTGTTGCCCATCTCCCCCTTTTCGCTTGAGGAAGATTACTGATGAGCTAACATCTGTGTCAATCTTCCTCCATTTTGTATGTGAGATGCCACCACAACATGGCTTGATGAGTGGTATGTAGGTCGGTGCCTGGGATCCGAAACTGCAAACCCCAGGACACCAAAATGGAGCACACAAACGTTACCACTACACCACCAGGCTGGCCCCTAATATTTTTACTCTTAATAAGAAAATTGAAATTCCACATTGAGTGGCCACTGGTAACATATAATCAAGTAAATAAATAAGCTTATTTATGGTGGAATTCATCACTGTATATACAATTACAAGTTCATATAAGATGATCTCAGAAGTAAACTGTGTTTGTAAGCTTTAAAATTTAATAAATTCAAACAGGATCTCCACGACAGTGTTAATAAATTCCCCAAGGATTTCTTTAATGGCATCCTGCCCAATAAAAGGTGCAAGTTATAAAATAATAATTAAGGAGAGGCTTGTGGGGAAATAATGTTCCGTGAATAGACAAACATTCTTTTAAAAGTCTGAGTTCACTTTTTATTTTGAACTTTGGAATAATGATGGGAAAAGTTAAAAGTTTCAAGTGTTCAGAGTGTTATAAGTTTTCTACTTTAGAACTTTTTTTTTAAATGCTTCATCTGAAGCTGCAGCTAATGATGTCCTCAGCTCTGCAAATTAAGCCGATGCTTTTACATCAATGAAAAGAAGCATTGAGAGCAAGAGATATTGAATGTGCAGATATTGAATCTCAGGACTATAAATCTTTTTTTGCTTAAATGTTTCATCTCCAGAGTTTCAGATTTTGAAGGGTCTGCTCAAAATTTAGAAGTATAGATCAAGGAGAAACTGCCTGTGTGACTCAAGAGTGTAGTAACCAAGCTTCCTTGCATGTCATCACAGAGATTCCTTAAAGCTGGAAATCCAATCTCTCCTTTTTTGAGAGTTAGCCTATCCAAAGAACTACAGTAAAAAGTACACAAGAAAATTAAAACGCATAATTAAATTACTAATTATGTATGCATAATTAAAGAAAAATAACCAAGTAAAATAATCAAGGAATATAACAAAATACTTGATATTTGTCCAGATAAATGCTAGTTTGTGATGCTAACAATCATTTGTGTCCATTTCTGCCACTCCTGAAGGAAGCTGGGAAACCAGAGCTGTGAGTTTAAGGAAATTAAATTCCACTATCTGTGTTCATTTAAACACTTCTTAAAAATTCTTCTCTTTCTTTTTTCCCTTAAAATTATCATTTGAAAAATGGAAAATTATAGTTTCTCACCAGTTGGTCTGCCAATTCATTGTTGGTGCTCCTAAACCTGGTTTTTTCTTCTAGCTGACCAGATAAAAGTAAAGATTCTCAGCTCTTGAGAGGGTTTCATGGACAGGCTTTGACAAGTCGTCATTGAACAAAATGGAATAAGTAATGCCACTCTGATTAATTTTAAAATCTTCTTCAAATTGAAATTAGACAAAGAGTGACTAATTACTCTACATTGGAAGAGAGAGAAAGTTATAAAAATATGAGAAATTTAGTTGAAAAAATAAAATTTCCAAGTATGACTCTTATCTGTAAAGAATTGATCCAATTTCTACCTTCTATATCTGTACCTATGGCTCTATCTAGTAAGCCTTTAAATTTATAATGCTGTCACTTAAAAAAGATAAGAATTTGATAGCATAAAAACCCATTTTCTTTCTTTACTATATTTACTAATAATAAATAGGCAAAAAAACTTCTTTCTTTTACGTTGCTTTTCAAGGAATCCCATTTTATCTCACAAACCATAATCAATCATTGGCTGAACAGAATTTTTAAAATCTTGGATTATTTTAAGTGGTTCTTGTTTTCCATTTTCAACACCTCTGAGGCTCGTTTTTTAAAGGTTTCAAAACTGCTTTATAGCTTTATATATTATTGAGCACTTAGGATGTGCAAAGATTCTAGCAGGCACTGTGAAGCCTCACAAGGGGAAGCATAAATGGACAGTGCAGCTAAGACATTCAGAGAAGTTCAGATGGGAGTGTATGATTGGGCTGGGGTTATATTACTTCCGGCTGGAGATGGGGAAAAAAAGAAAAGAAAGGATTTCTGAGGAGGTAGTGATTTTTCATTTGAAGATAAGGTATAAAAACAAAATAGAAAATCAAGTAAGATGAAGTAGGATGAAGACAAACTAAGAACAGGAAAGGGCTGTGCAAAGAAATGGGAACAATATGAGGAAAGACAGTGGCAGAGAGAGGTAGGAGGTTGGAGGAACACACACTTTGGTTTGGGGAAGAGTAAGAAATGTGATGGGTAGCTCATTTGTCACCATTTTGGAGAATGATAAGTGCTAGACTGGGAAGTTTGGACTTACTGTAGAGTCACAGAATAGCTCCAGAAGGTTTTTACAGGCAAGTGACAGGATCAAATATGTGTTAGAGAAAGATCAAAGTAGCAACAGTCTTGGAAGGATAAAGAGCTGGGAAAAGAAACTGGCAGTATTGCCTTCACTGAATGTAATTCTGAAATTTCAAGTTGTATGTGACAAGTAGAAAAGGCTGAAAATTTCAACAAATGCTGTCCTCTTTCACAGGCTCTGGAGACACGCAGCTCCCTGATGGCAGGAATTCCTTGAAATATTTAACAATGTTTAACTGCAGTGATGGACTATTTTATAGTGCTTATAGCATGTCAATCCAGCTTTTCGCTTGCATCCGCAGTGACAAGCAAGTTCACACAAGGGAAGAGAAATAGACTATGAACATTTATTTTCCATATTTACTACAGTTATTAACCACTTTGGTCGCTTGCTATGAGAAAACACCTTGGAATAAAAAGCTGTGTCCTAAACTAATGTTCAAGATATGTCTATCTTTTCACTTCTCTTTGATTTACTCAGAAAATCAGTGTAAAAAAAAAACAGTTAACTTAGCCATATATTTTTAAGAAAAAAATTCAATTTTATCACCACTTTGAGCAACCTAAAGCAATGAAGTAGCAGAGGAAAGAAATTTGAGGTGAAAAGAGCAATGGATTAAATACTTCATTCATTTATGGAGTGCTTGCTGCATAATTACAGAAGTAGGTATTTCAACTTATGAAAAGTACAAAGAAAGAAAAGTACTTCATTATAAAGCAATCAAAAAGCTGTCCCAGTGTAGCAGGTTAAGGAAGACTTTCCTGAATGAAAGGAATTTACTTGAGCTGAATAGAGTTTGCTGGATGAAACAACAGGGAAGACTAGATTCTGATGTTGACTTTTACAACATGTCGGAAACATCACGTTATCTATAGAACAGAGGGAGTAATAATTCTTGCCCACACACTCACACAGCAGTTGCTAGGCTTGAATGGAAGAAAAATATTAAAACTATTTATTATCAGTCTTTGTTCTGCCGCTAGCTTATCGTGTGAACAAGGAAAAGTCATCTAATATGTCCAAATTTTAAATTGAGTGGCCTAGATTCAAGATCTTTATATTTTTTTCATCTTGAAAAAGATTTATGATTATATGGTGTCATAAAGGGGCTCATAATTTATTTCTAGTCTTCTATTTAAGGAATTGATTGATTTTTTAAAGTCAACAGTCATAAGCTTGAGGGGAGGGAATAATAGTAGCACCTTGACTTTTTTCCAAATAAAATAGGGAAGTTTTAGGTTTTAAAAAACTACTAAAATACCCAACTCAGAAAATTATCCAAAAACATTTTAAAATTTCAAGGTGCTTTAGAATCCTACATGTGGAAACATACCTCCACTCTGAAAACCCGACATTTGCCTTATTAGGTTTTAGAAAGTCATAGAAATTGAATTTTAATCAATACTAGTCACATATAGACTATTATGAAATGACACTAAGCTCTTATTTGTCCATGCCATTATCTATTTTCTTTGGGCTGCAATTTCCATATCTATAAAATGAGATATTTAATGAATGATTTCAAACATTCCTTCCAGTTGTTTAATTCCATTATCTATAAAATGCTTTTTATATAACATGTTTTAAATTGCATGTGACCTCTATTATGAGTTGCTTTTACAAACTAGTGGTGGGCAGGATTAAGAAATTAACCCCCAGGGCCAGCCCCATGGCATAGCCCCATAGTTCCCGTGCTCCACTTCCGCAGCCCAGGGTAAACAGGTTCATATCCTGGGCGTGGACTTAACACACTTGTCATGCTACGCTGTGGAGGCATTCCACATAAAATAGAGTAAGATTGGCACAGATGTTAGCTCAGTGACAATCTCCCTCCAGCAAAAGAGGAAGTTTGGCAACAGATGTTAGCTCAGGGCCAATCTTCCTCACACACACACACACACACACACTAAAAAACCCTTGCATAACATAGAAATAGAAGAATGGGACAGCATGTCATATTTAGAAATCACTTTAAAGAGTATTTAATACTTAGGCCAAGATGGATTAGGCTGTAATAACCCTGACATCTCGGTGACTTATTATAGCAGAGATTTATTTCTCCCTCACATGACATGTTCAACATTACTTGGTAGGTGACCTGTGTTCTATTTTGTCACTCAGGGACCTAGGCCAATAAAGGGTCCACATCTGCGACTGCGTCATGTGGAAGGTACAACCACCATGTTCACGGTGGCAAGGTAAGAGTCTTTACGGTGTCCTCACTCCGCTCTTCTACGTTTCCTCCTGGAAGTGAACCATGTCACCTCTCCTCAGAGCTCATTAGCAAGACTGCGTCCAATGGTCTGGGCTAACAAGGGGCTGGGAAGATAAAAAGAGTCATATAGAGTGAGCATTGGCCGTGCCTCCCACACAGACCTGTGCAGTCTTCAAAGAGAGAAGCTGGGTTATATTAAGTCCAAAACCCTCCTTTAAGGGAGCAGGCTGACTCCAAAGAGACAAACTGACTTCATCTGCCACAAAGCCAGGTAGAGGGAAGGTTGGAACAGATAACAGATAGCTCTTAATGACCTAGCTTTTATTTTATTTCAAAATCTTGAAAGTTTTATTTTAGTCACTGAGAATACCTTTTATAAAACCAATAGTGAAGATGGACAATCGTAGACACTGTGTCTATCCAATTCCTTGTTCTTGAGAATGGAGCTTTCAGCCTAGAAACTTCTCAGCTGTGTTTTAATTCTTATCCTCTGTGAGTATAGCATTTAATTTCTGGGTCATTGCCCAAAGCCAGGCAAATAGCAGAGGTCAGCATAATCTGGATAAGATGGGCAAGGATTTAATTTCATTACTTCCTTTTATATATTACACAGATAGCAGAATTATCTTTTAAACACAGGCCCATTATTCATTTTCAACAGTAAATGCCTGTGTTCACTAAGGTACTTAAAAGCTAGCCAGGTGGCAGTGCCTACGGTTTCTCCTGAATGTCATTGTAGTAAAAAGACTACTGCACCTTCTAACCCTGCCACTCCATCATTGTGCTCTCCAAAAGGTTATCTATAAATATGTCTAGATACGGAGAATAGTCTCCTGATTCATGCTCTCTTGTTATCCTTTTCTTTTTCCTTTTCTGAACAGAAATGAAAAAGAAAGGAAAAGAATTAACCACATATGAGATTTTGTCTTTTTTCTGTATGTGAATCTTGTCCTAATGTAGCCTTTCTACTGTAACTCTGGTGTTTTTAATTCCACGTGCATGGCCACTCTTTGATCTAAGAATTTTAGGCAGGATTGTTCAAAAGGTTTGAACTCTTAAGTCCTGTCTAGATTTATCAGATTTTGCTATCTGACTGTTCATAGTTTCAGTCACTCATATCATTAATGATTATGAGCTAGAGCATTGCATTTCCTTCTGTCTATTCTTAGCTACCCTGTCTAAACATATCCCATAGACCCTCTGCCTCATGGCTACAATACTTGACTCATTCTGTCCTTTATTTAGCCAAAATATGTTACCACAGGCCTCCTCAAGACAAGGGGCTAGTGGCTCAATCCACAATCCATTAGGAGGCTTTTCCTATCCCATCTTGCTCTCCATCTGGGCTCTGTTACTAACTGGCTTATCTAACAAACTAACGTGCATTAAACTTTCTATATCCATGGCTGAAGTTACAATAATGCATGGTTTGCCAAACAGCTTTTGTATTTTCAAATAGACTTCATTCTTAATCCTTAATTCTTAATCCACAGAGGTGAATATTAGACATTTCTCACACTTCAACCCATCAGTGAAGGAAAGGTTTTTTTGCTTGAATTAGCTTTTAGTTTGCTCTTCAAGGATTCCCCATTGTGGTTACCTGCTTTGCCCTCTTGTCTGCCTTGTGAAAGGAGGTCAGTAATGGTCCATCCCATTGCACAAGTACCATGTTATCACATTGAATTCTGACAACAGTGACTGTCTGAAGCCACAATGTAAAGGCCTGACCCATAGGTTAATGGTGGGCTCTCCATTGAAGAGGAGAAAGGACATTTTCTATTTCATCTATGGAAGAGGGAAGTCTTGAAAGAGGAAACAGAAACTTAAAATTGGGGCTGTAATACATCAAATAGATCAAACAGGAATTTCTTGGCTGTCTTTGTAAAAAAACTATGCTCTTGCATTTGGATTTTGAGGAGTTGAAACACTTTTAAGGATTATTTAGAAAAGAATTTATGAAGGCATTCACCATGTTTCCATGACCAACAGCTAGACATGGGGAGATCTTTAAGGCAAGTCCATGCTGACGATGGGAGACCTACATTTTACAAGCCAACTGATCTAATTGTGTGTTACAGCTCAGCATTTTCTCTTCTGTTAGCTGAGTCTTCAGTAAAGTTTTATTTAAGTGATCTATTCTAATATCTCTCAGTTATAGGCTGTTTGAGAAAAATATTCAAGTGACCACTTGGAGAGGAGCATTAAAGGGGCAAGAGTACTTTTCCCTAAGGCCTGTGTAGTAGCGATATCATTAATAGTAATAGTTAAAATATTCAAGGAATTAGTCTAAGTTCTCTGTCTTTTAATTTTATCAAAAACAGTAATTGATAGTACTATTAATAAGCCCATTAATAGATGAGAAACCTGGGGCACAGAAAAGTTAAGTAACTTATTCAAGGTCACGGAGATCATAAGCAGTAGTGTCCAGAGCCTCATAGGGAAATGACCCTTGTTTAGGAATGCTAGACTCAACTGTCCTTCCCATACATATGATGATTCTCCCTCCTTTGCCTGAATTGAGAATTCTGTTTGATTTTATTAAGGCAGACAGTGGGCTTCAACACATGCAAACACTGTAACTTACTGAGCTTGGTTTCGTGGCTCCATCATTGCCCTCTAATGCCAATACAATACTTTCCTTATCCCCTCTCAGTGATCACATAATTAGGATAAATTATGGAGCTATCACAATCAATGTTGGAATCCGCCTGGTTACATAAGTGTTATTTCCATGAATGCCTCACTTTTTCTATACTATGTTTCCTCTCAAATATCTCATGCTGAGGAAAAATTCTTCTGCTTTTACTTATTCATCCAAATAACTGCTTTCACTCTTTTCATGTAAAGGATGCCTTCTCTACCATAACAAGAAGTATCTGTTTGTTTTACTCAGTCAGCTGCTTTCAAAAGATCAGTCTTTCTGAAGAAAATGGTAAGGTGAATTAATAAATCCTAGTATTCTCTGGAATAGTCCATTTTTTCCTACGAAGAAAGAACAAAGCCAATGGTGTTGTCTTTGAAATGAAGAGTGAAACATGAACTAATGAGTAGGAATTTATCAGACATTTTGAAGAGGTAATGCTTACCTAAAAAGTTCCATAGCTTTCTTTTTCTCCTCTACTTCAAGTCAACTCAATAATCCATTGACTGTCTAATGCCATACTGGTCTAAATTCTAGAAGTATGAGGGTTTTTTCCCCAACTCTATCCGCTTGAGAAATGGCACGGAATAGAGACAGCAAGACAGAGAAACTATTTAAAGTTTGAAAAAGGAGCCTTTGAGCATTGTTCTAGAGATGGTGATAAGGCAAGAAACAAGAACAAGGTCAGCCTGTCTTTGCCATGCAGGCTGATTTGATAGGAGAGCTAAGGAGGGCGAAATCAAAAGAAAAGAGAAACGAAAACACTGATTTCTTTCTAGTGTTCCCATGTATAGTTTCAAAAGAAATCTCCGTCTTCAAATGGCATTTAGTGAGGGATCAAGGGATTATGCAATAATGATATAGAGCAATCAATGTCTGTTAACTCACTTTAGATCTATCTGTATCTTCAAAAGCTTCTGTGTCTGAGAAAATATTTTGTGAATAATTATTGTCTTTTTAAGACTACCATTTGAGTATGCATTGTTTCCTCATTACTTCCTTGAGTTCCTATAATTCGTAGGAAAAGATAATTCAAGTTAGTTGGAGGAAGAATGAGCTTAGTCCCCTATTGTGGTCCTTAATAACTGAGTCATTAAATGAGTGAATTGAGGATGTCTTTTGGTGTTTCTTGAGTCATTGTGAGTACTGGCCATATTTTTATTACAGAGGTTCAGGAACAGATCATGGAAAAAGCAACTGGCTGAAATCGACAGGCAGAAAGAAAGAGACTGAGTTTTCCAAGAAGAATTAGTTGTTTCATGCTTTGAAGGCCCAAGAGAATAATTTAAAAACTTGCCTGTCCTCCCTCCCCTACAGCAATTGTCTTTTTTAGTTTAACTTTTTTTTTTTTTACCAAAAGGTTATGGACTCTCGTAAGTTTCCTTACAACTCTGTGACTATATTGCAAGTTTAGGCCAGGTTGCACGATTTGTGTCACTCACTGATGGGGAGTTCTAAAGTGGAAAGTTGTAGATAGCGTTTAGGATATATACTCCTAACTCCAATTTACCCAGAAACAAATGACATTTTGGGAGAATCTTCGTCATATAGGTAACAGAACCTTTGTTTTTATTTGCACTGGAAAGGGGGAAATTGACAACAATAGAAGTTGGTGCTCCCTCCATGGCATCTTTTATATGCCCATTCACACCAATATGACTTGAAAAAAATAAGAAATATATGTCTGCAAGTTGTGCTTTGTTGTTTATCTCCTACTAAATATGCTATCTTTTTTTATTTGGCCTAATAAATTATATCATATGTAACTATGAACTAGGCAGTGTTTATGAAATTTTAAGACCAAATTGCTGTAGAAAGCCTTGTGTCAGATCTTTCTTAAAGCAAAACGAAATTTAAGATTTTTGTGCATGGATATTAAATGTAAAGGATGAGGAATAAGAAAATAATACCCACAAATCTCTATGAGCTAATATAAATAGGGCAGGAAAATATTTGAAGATCAATAAATAAGAACCCAAATTTTGATTTCAAGGCTATGGCATCAAAAGTTACTCACCCACAAAGCCCATATCACCCAACCTCATCTAGCTTGTACTTTTCTTCTCTTTGTCTCCTATTCTGTATCCACACTGGCCTTCAGTTTCCTGCCTCAGGTTCTCTGCACTTCCTGTTTTCTGTCAAAAACCATTCTTCTTGATATGTTTGATGCTATTCACCCCTTCTCACATTTCAGGTGTCAGTTTAGATATCTTCTCTTCACAGACCTTCCCTAAATATCGTAGTCAAATTAGATTCCCACACCTTTTATTTTCTATCACAGCAAATGTAATTTTATTGGTTTTTGCCAGCATGGCAATTCTTGCCATCTGCGAATATTTTCTTTCCTTATTTTCCTAATCATTGTTTAACCTCCCTCTCACTAGAATATAAACTTTAGGAGAAAGAGATCTTGCGTGAATTGTTAACTTTTATATCTGGAAATTTGTACCTAAAAGGAGTTCCATAGATTTGTGTTGAATAAATGAGTATGCATTTGAATTAGACCCTAAAATGAATCTGACCAAATGATATCATTCAGTATATCGGAGAGTATTTATAGCACAAACTTCCCACACAAGTAAAGACATTGTTATATGTATCTTCTGTTCCAGAGAAATGACCTGTCAACAAATTTTCTTAATGTTTTCTTTCTTTTTTTGGATATTCACAAAGGTGGTATGTATTATTTCTGAATAGTGATATTTCAAATTTTTTTCTTTGTAATTTTTGAGTTGCTTGATGCACTCTTTAAAAAGTTTCATTTTATTGTTGCAAGAACACTTAATGTGACATGTACCATCTTAAAAATGTTTTCTTTTTTTTTCTTTTGAGGAAGATTAGCCCTGAGCTAACATCTACTGCCAATCCTCCTCTTTTTGCTGAGGAAGACTGTCCCTGAGCTAACATCAGTGCCCATCTTCCTCTACTTTATGTATGGGATGCCTGCCATAGCATGGCTTGCCAAGCAGTGTCATGTCCACACCCAGGATCTGAACTGGCGAACCCCGGGCTGCTGAAGCACAATGTGCCAACTTAACCGCTGTCCCACTGGGCCAGCCCCCATCTTAAAAATGTTTACGTGTAAACTGTATTATTGTTCCCTAGAACTTACTTATCTTGCTTAACTGAAACTTAATGCCTATTGTTTAGTCAGACTCCATTTCCCCCTCTCTTTATCTTCTGAGCAGTCACCATTCCACTCTTTGATTTTATGAATTTGTCTATTTTAGATACCTCATATAAGTGGAATCATGCAGTATTTGTCTTTCTATGACTAGCTCATTTGACTTAGCATAAGGTTCTCAAGGTTCATCCATGTCGTGGAATGTCAAAGAATTTCCTTCCTTTTTAAGGCCCAGTAATATTCCATTATATGTATATACCACATTTTCCTTATCTTTTCATCTGTCCATGGATATTTAGGTTGTTTCCATATCTTGGCTATTGTAAATAGGGCTTTAATGAACATAAGAGCAAGAATATCTCTTAAAGATCTTGATTTCAACTATTTTAGATAAACTCTCAGAAGTGAGATTGCTGGATCATATGATAGTTCTATTTTTAATTTTGTGAGGAACTTCTATACTGTTTTCCATAGTGGCTGCACCACGTTGCATTCCAATTAACAGTGTGCAAGGGTTTCAATTTCTCCACATCCGTGCCAATACTGGTTGCTTTTTGTTTTTGTTGATATAGCCATACTGACAGGTGTGAGGTGATGTCACATTGTGATTTTGATTTGCACTTTCCTAATGGTTGGTGACACTGGGCACTTTTTCATATACCTGTTGGCCATTTGTATGTCCTCTTTGAAGAAATGTCTATGCAAGTCCCTAGACCTTGATGCTTTCTCTAGAGGATGATGGCCATGGAGGATTACAGAATTCTGTCTGAGAAGTCCCCTGAATCCACTGTTTCTGGTTCAAGGAGACCAAAGCATCTGCAGAGCTCCATTTTTAAGAGGTTTCTTATTTCAAATATCGAGGGATGGAGAGAAAGAAAACAAGGAGCCTCTTTATGTTTCCTATTCTTAACATTGTAATCAGATACACAGACTGCTATTTTGAGCTTCTAATTGTCTTTTGTGCTATTTTTGATCTCCTGATACAGGTAAAGGGAGAAATCAGCAATGAGGGAGTATTAATTGCCCTAAGACTTCATGAATGACTCAAGCCAAGCCTGGAACCATCACATAACTCGGCTGTACAGTTTTTGAGAGGAGAGATTAGCTATGTCACTGACTGATTTGGTTTCTGGTTTCTAGGTTATCTTTCTTCTCCAGAAAAGCAGGGATTATGCTACTACGATACGTGGATTGAATTTTACCTTTTATGTGACTTCAGTTTTTTGAGATCAGATATAGAATATGTTTTATTCATTAGTTTCTGGTTATAGTAAAGTATAGTTCCTGAAATCTGATAATCTGATACCTGTTACTGCACTTCAAACAGTAGAAGTGTTTTTGAATATCCTTGTTTTTATTGGGAAAGTAAAAATTCTGATGTTGGTTTTCATCTTTCAGACCCACTGCAGAATCTGTTCCTTCTGAGATTATCTCAAGATAGGAAGATACACGGGTGGATCAAGCAATATTTCATGCTGCTGATCAGATACTTGGCAACAAGGGAAACCAGAAATAGAGTGTCATACACTAATTAAGCCCTATGATCCTGGGTCAAGTTACCATGGTTATGTTTTCTAAATATATATTGACACTCATCTTCCTCCTCCCCAATTCATACATTTTTTTTCTAATTCTAGTGGCTGTATTCCATTATTTTTCAATGTGTTACAGAAAAAAATTTCCAGTGAGAAAGGAACAGAATAGCCACATATTCATCACTCTTACTTGCCTGCTTTGATCATTCTTGCCAAACTTAATAACATCTGTCACTAAAGACGGAATTTCTTAACTCTGTGATTTTGGTCAATGTCTTTGGGAGAAATAAGGTTTGATTGTGACATCCTTCCTAAGAAATATTTATATATCTTTAGTCACCTCTAACATCTGTCACATCTAAGTTTGTTACACGTTCTTATCTCTGAATTTTTATTCAAAATACTTGATGCTAAGAGTCTTTATTTGACCTGTAGCTCCCAATTTAGATAGACTTTTGCAAATGAGACAAGCCTGCACTGTACCAGTAATCTTTATTTTTTGTGTGGTAAAGAATAACTGAAATTTAGAGCCAAGAGTTACATCTTTTTGTTACATAATAATCTTTGAACACATCTTTCACTCAACTCCTTTCCCAAGGACATAAATTTGCCTCTTTTCTCCTATGATGCAATTCTTATTTTAATTGTTCATTAGTCTGCTCTACGTAGAGATTCCCAAAACATGTGAGACTGACATAAAATTTACATATATATAATGATTGATATAAATCACTTGGACATTATGTCAATGCATACTGCATAGTTTAGCATAATGACTAGTGACTGTTTTGTGGTTCAATACATCACACGATAAATTCTAGCATAATTTTTTAAAAGCTTGAAACTACTCCATCTCCTAATTAGGCAACTTCCGGTTCACTAATCCCAGTACTTTGTCTCTTTTGCTCAGTACAAATGATTGACTTATTTTAGCCTACATTTTTTAAATGAGCTTTTCTACTTTTCTTTGCCATGTCAACTTGATTTTGAAATTCCTCCTATGCTCTTGCAAAAATGAAGCTCGATTTTATTTGATCTTATTTTCACATACGTTCCGGTATGCCCAGAGCTGACATCTTCTATAGCCATCCTGTTGCCAACTTCTATTTTTAAGAAAACATCTAATATACACACTTATTTTGATAATCCAAGGCTCCCTCTTCTGTTTTCCCCTCACAAAAAGCATTAACAAAATATACAAAGAAGGAACAAAGATAACCAAATGGATTATTTCTCCTTTCTGACTGTCCATCAGATCGTTTACTATAGGTGAGGTTAATCAGCCACTGACAGCTCTACAAGGAAGGTAGCAGAAGGAAAGACAATGAAAGTATGCTTACCATCAACTGGATGTGTATGACCCAAGACATGCACCAGGCTTGTTTGTTTCACCTTCCCACACAAAACACAACTGGACTTACAAATATAAATGTTACTATTACATCTAAAATCTTATCAGAATTGGTAAATTTAAATTATTATGAGCCTCTAAACTGCCAAAGGAATAACAAAAGAATTTACCTTTAGGCTCTTTTTCTTCTATTAGCTATCCCTCTTACAGTATTCATTCATATAAGTTTCCTTTATTTAAGCATTAACTAGCCCTTAAGCAAGGTAAATGAAGGCGACCACATGCTAGCTTGAAAAATCTTAGCAGATGAATTTAATGTGCCTCCATTCCTTGGTTGAGAACTATGGCCCCAAAACATTCTGGCACAAAGGATAATGGTCTCCTTGTATTTTTCTTCCTCTTGCTCACTTTCAGTTAGTCGCCTCTAAATTTGTCCTAAGATTAGATGTGAAATACAAAGGGGAAAAAGTGTTAGATTTTTAAGTGAAGTATTACGTGGTTTCCGCATTTCTGTTCTAAAAAACGTCAGCAGTCTTGAGACAACCGAGAGCGGGCAGAAACAAAATATTACAAAATACAAATCCTTGCATCGACTGGTCCATTTTCACCCTTTTGCTGTTTATATATTTCCCTCTAAATAATTCTGATATTTCTGATGTTTGTTATTGTCAATAACTAAATTCCAGGACATTACAGGCTGCTTAGAGGAAAGAAAAAGATGAGGAGGAGACATCAATAAAGAATCAGAATTTACGAACAGAGGAGAGGAGTTTGCAAGTTCCGCCAAAAAAAAAAAAAAGTCAACTTCTTCCTATTCTAGTTAGTTATCCTTCCCAACAGCATTAGCGATTTGCTAGTTCAAACAACTTAGCTCAATGGTGACAGGATTGGGCAGATGAAAGTGTGTCATATAGTTCATGGTAATTGTCTACAAATCACTACACAATAGCATCAAAGTTTCAGAAGTCTCTCTTCTACGGTTTTTAAATATCATTATCCTCAAAGAAGTTTCTATGTGTTTTTCTTAGGTAATGACAGTGCTGTCAAGTTTTAGAGACATTTCTGTATTATTTCAAAAATGGTAATTTCTGATTGTCTATAAAAGGATTTTTTATTACATTATGCAAGAACATCTCATTATTGCTTTGCCTTCACTGCCACTAAGTTTTCCTACCTTCTTTCTTCAAAATATGTTGAATTGCCTTCGATGTCAGTAACATATTTTTTGAAGAAAAAATTTTGCTTCTTCATGTTCAATCATCCTTAGGAGAGTTGTCTGTCTTTTTGAAGCAAGCTCTAATATTTTTCTCTTTTAAAATTTTGCTTCAAATGGGACAGCAAACTGTCCTTTGCAGTGTGTTTTTTTTCCTCTCATTTCCCTTTTCTGACATTAGCTTCAGTTGCTTGCATCTTGATAGTCTAAACTGCCTGTCACTCACATTTCACAATTGAGAAGAGAAAAAAGTAAGTGATTACAGGACCTGGGCCCCACACAAAAGCTCTGTGTCCAGTCAGTGACATGTCCCTTCACTTACTGTCCAATAATGCAAGCATTATTCAGCCAGCTCATGACATGTATGGAAAACCTAATTAGATATATAAAAAATACATTGTTAGTTTCCCCATCACTGGTATATAATACTTTCATATAAATCAATCTATCTTCACATATGACATGTCATTGATTTTTATTCAAAAACATTGATTTTGGTAAAAAGGGTTTTGTGCCATTTCATGATGGGTCACTCATTCCAGACCACAAAGTTAGTCCAATATCTCAATTTCATTTCATAGAATCTTGCATTTATACTTTGACCATGCCCGTAGCCAACCCTTATCTCACTGTTTTGCAGTTATTCGAATAACATAACTCCTTCTCCAAACCAAATTTCCCCTCACTCAAGGTCTCCTGGCTCTGTGGCCAATGTTTTCTAACCACCAGCACCCAGAAAGCACTCACTTCTTGGAATTGCTGCAGAATCGAATCATTGTCATGCTTTGCCACATAGTGTACATGACCTGGTTTTGGTAGTTAACTCAATTGTAGGATCTTTCATTTCTGTAACCTTGTTTATTTTTATTTGTAAAGTATATGTAGATAACATCCAACAGATCTTGTGAAACTTGATTAATCTATTTAAATAAATTACTTCCTAACATTATTTTTGGAGTAAAATCTACCAGTTTTAAACTTTTGTACCACTCTGATAGCTCAACCCATAACATAAGCCCTTTCACAAAAATTACATGAGATGTAAAAGGTGAAGTCCAAAATGTCTTAAAGCTTTTTCAGGTGTTAAGTCTGTTTATAGTGCTATATAGAGTCCTTCAAGATTGTACAGTTCTGTGAGGTTATCTAATGTCTAAGGAAGGAGTCCTCACCGGTTAGCTGCAAATGTGGCAATATAGATATGGTGGATACTGAAAATGGTTCAAAAGAATGTTATAAAGAAATAATTGTTATTTTGTTCCACTTTTCAAACAATTCTTTTTATTTACTTCCTTCAATTCTCTCTTGAGAAGATCCTTCTCTGCAACAGAAGCTGTAGGGCAAGACACAGCAGCTCATAACACTCTTGTACGTGTCCTGGAGACTTTCTTTTTCTCTCTCTCTCTTTTCCTGTTGCTTTTGTGTTCAAATTATTGAGAAAGAGATTCTGGCCCAACTAAGAATCCTCCCATTATTCCCCTGGTTACTATTGGTGAGATCACATAATATAAATATGGCTGCAGGAGGCTTTTCTCAAAACAGGGGTACAAGTACAGAAAGAAACTTCACAAACTGGGGGACACTCAGGTTCCATGTTGACTGGCTACTCCCGCAAGGGGAGAAGGCATCAGACACTATGGAACACAGTCAAAAGAAAACATTTTGCAAGCATCAGTTTATTAATTGTCATTGAATTATTTCTCTGGCAGGATAAATGCAACGTTATTTATTCAAATAACTCTCTTCTAATATGTTTATGATTTACCAATAACTGACAAAAGCATAAAAATGACTATAATACATATCAAAATATCAGTAGTGGTTGTCTTCAGGTGTGAGGGATAAATTTTTGAACAACTTTTTTACATAATATAATTGCATCTGTGCTTTCTAAATATTTTATATTGAGTATGTACAACTTTTAAAAAAGATATAAAATCAAAGATTATAAAAAACATGATATATGCCATACATATATATGTATACATTATATCATGGTGTATATACCCTTTAAGCTCAATAACATATACTTTTTAAATTTCATTTACTTTTTTAAAGTAACACTTCATGTTTCCCACTTATGTAGAAGCAAGGCCCAGCCTTCCTCGTATATTTCACCCCTGAACACCTATCTATGAACAGTGTTGCAAAGTTTACTTTTTCTAACAAGGGTCATGCCAGAATCAAAACCACATTAGACCATGTTTGAAAGTCTTTCTTAGCAAGTGGTTTTTTAAAAAAACTTAAAAAAAAAAAAAACACTTGGATCCAGGGGAATGCCCCTTTAGTATTAAGACTCCATCCACTCTGTGATATCTGAAGTGTATTTCAATAAGGAAATTCAATCTGAGAAAATCCATGAGGTTAAAAAGTGTGTTTTGCATGGTAACTGTGCTCTCTCTTCTCCTGCCATTTAGTGCAGCCATGACATTCAGTTGGGAGCCAAAAATAAGAGGGAAAAGCTTTTTTTTTCCTTTTCCCATCTATTCCTCTTGCCTCCCGATACTGAGCAAGATTCTATATGTTTGGTTCAGAAACAAGGCCACATGCTTTCTTTTTGAAAGTGTAATCTAATTAGTTGAAATGTGTGTGAAGCACACAAAAAACGGGTTACTGATATACTGATGGTCCTGCAACAATCTGTGTTTTATGAATATTCTGGAAACTTTGATACTTGGGTCTGTAATATTTCCCATGAATTTTACTGTCCTTACGGAAAGTCCATCAACTTCTAAAATTGTGAAACCTACCTATGAAGGTATTCAATAGATTGATGAATAACACTGAAATATCCTAGCTCATTTTGATGGTGAGAAATCTGTCACCTCCCAAAGTCAGCCAACTCCTGAACTATACAATGTATTCATTCTGACAAAAAGCCTATGTTAACTATGGGACTGTAGATGTACAGTCTTCTATATATTATACTGAAGAATGTTTTAAAAATTAGAAAAATTTCATGTCTAACAGTTTTTAAAAATATTACCTTTCTTTCCAGCCTGCTAGTCTGTCACAGACTGACAAACTGTTAATGTTGAAAAGGAAGCACAAAATATTACATACGTTCCTAACCCTCTTGCTTCCATACTTGCTTCTCTTTCTGCCAGAAGTAGGTGTGGTCCACAAAAGACATATAATTTTAGTAAAGTATCATTGGCTTCTTGAAGTACATTATTTCTCCCCATTAATTTTAGAGAACAATGTTAATATACAATCAGAGAAGGCATATTAAATATGATATGATATTAATATAACATATAATAAACAATATTAACACATAACCTAGAAAAGTCACATTCAGACTGATAAACAAGAAAACACTAAAAAGGAAAAGTTAAGGAAAAGCACTTTGATTTGTGAATAATTAATGGCTAGCTGACTCTGTTGATCTGAAAGTTATAAAGAACTTCTGCTTTAGTTTTGGAAATAGGATGGCCTTTGGCATCTGTCCTTGACTCAAATCATAGCACCACACCACCTGTTAACTCACTGACTTTGAACATAATATTTACTATGTTGACCCAAATGTTTCATCTGTAACAGGTCATTAATAACATATACCTTTTAAGTTATTATGAAGATTAAATGACAACACCATATAATTCATAGCATAATTATATCTTTTTAAATGTAACAGTTTTCTTTCTGTTTTTGCTAAAAATATCTGCTAGGAAAAAATCTTAGTCATTACAACTCTGGAAGATAGGCTATTTATTTACTTATTTATTTATGTAATAATTGTTTAATTAAGGGGGGATATTTTTTGTCTCAAGGGTGAATGATAAATTGTAGTGGGCCATTTCATGTTAATGTCTAGGAAGACAATATTATAAAAAATATAAATTTTCCAGAAATTATAGATTTTCCCAAATTCCTCTCAAAGCTATAGCAAGTTTTTATTCACTAGACTGATAGTAAGTACAAAGCACTAGGAATAGAAGAACCAAGTTGGGCGTATTACTCTGCCTTATAATCAAAAAATATTGTACAAGTATAGTAATTAAAACAACAATGTATTGGTGCAGAGTTAGAAGAAATAGAACAGTGGAACAGGAAAGAGAGGCCAGAAATAAACATGTGCATATGTTCAGACCCAATGTATGACAACAGTGGTCCTCCAGAAAGGGGAGACTACTGAATAAATAATACCGGGACACTTGGTTACCATATGGGAAATATTAAAATGGATATCTTTCTTAAACCATACTTAAAAATAAATTCTAAATGGATCCAAGAACTTAATTGTGAAAGGCAAAACTTAAAACATTTTCAAAGAAAACATGGGAACAGTATCTTTGTGACTTTAAAGAATGATTTAACAAGCCGTAACACACGTAAGCTCCACAGAAAAGAATGAGGAATTCAAATCTGTCAGAATGAAGATTTTATTTTGACTAAAAATACAATAAAGGAAGAGGGAAAATCTGCACATTTGGAGAAAGCGTTTCCAAGACATAACCGACTGAGATTAGAGTTAATTCAGGGAAAGGGTTGGTAGATGGGATTCAGGTACACATGCAGGATACTTCAAAGATGCTTATAAAGTTCTATTTCTTAAATTGGCCATGATCAAATGACCAAGTCAATTCAATTATTATCCTGTGAACTGTCCATAAAAACCTATACAATCTTTTGTACACTACTTAAAAATGAAAATAGGGGCCAGCCCATGACCAAGCGGTTAAGTTCACGCACTCCACTTCTGCGGCCCAGGGTTTCACCAGTTCGGATCCTGGGCACAAACCCAGCACTTCTAGGTATATATCCAAAATAATTGAAAGACAGCCTCAAAGAGATATTTGTAAACAATGTGAATGTACTTAATACTACTGAACGGTGCACTTAAAAATAATTAAGATGGTAAATTTTATACTGGCGCACTTGTGAATTTTGCCACAATTTTTTTTTAAAAAAGGATTTAAATCTTCCCTTGCTGATACACAGCAAGTGAAGCAGTGTCTGTGATTGACATAAAAATGGCTCAAAAGCCACTGCTTTCAAGTGAGCTTGAAATATTACTGTCCCCCACGTAGTTTCCTGATTTCATGTATGCAATAACAGTTTTCAGAATACCTCATATTTTGGCTTTTCCTATATTTTTTTAGGTTACCAGAGACCTTCAGTAGGTCAGGTGCACTAGGAGGCTGACTGTCATATAATACCATTTCTCTATCAATTTTAGTTAAGTAAAATCAAAGAGTCAATATTCCCAATGAGCTTACTAAAGTACTTGAAGCAATCTCATGATAAATCAGTGGAAATGCTTATATTCACAACACTAATTTATGTTTCAGAAATCTGAGTCTTAGTACAGGTATGTCTGCTCCTAACAAGGCTGTGATTTTGCTAATCAAATCTTCCCTCCCGCTTAGAAGTGCAGGAGGTCTCATTATACCAAGCTCCTCATCTCTGTATGTAGGGCTGGTTGCATTGTGACATGCATATATTCTGATCCCATGTTAAATATATTATGAGAAAGTGTGTGTGTGTTTCCAAATCAGTTCATGACTGATCGTAGAGAGTATCCATAAGGTTATTATTATTAAATATTTAAGATTTATTTATCTAGTTTTACTATAAATATCTGGAAAAGAAGGGAGCTAAAAAAATTGTCTAAGCTTGCAACGTTTTGCAAATTTGAATTTAGACTTCTTGTATGTACTGGTTTTGTAAAAGGAAAGTGAATTGAAAAATTGTCATAGAGTGAGAAATATTTGCTCTAAAAGTGGGAAGGATTTTAATTTGATCATTCATCATCCATCTCTGTTGCTCCTTTGCCAGTAAGTTGTGGGATAGACTAGAATGTATTACTGAGGACATAGAAACAGTTAGCATTCTTATTGCTAACATTTGTAACCCTTCTATAAACAAATCCTGACAAGCTGAGGCTTAGTGGGATACTAGCTATTCATTTCTTTGAAATGCTTCATGTATACATTACTTACAACTTATTGTATGTGTTAACAAATGCAATAAGTTGCTTTTCTGGTGGAAAAGCTAAACTGCCTTTCTACAAATCAATAATAATTAAGACAAATCACTTGCATTTCCGTAAATTATACACATCCAGAAAACTTAAGAGAGAGACAATATTAATATTTATGGTAAAAATGATGAAGCCGATGTCACTAAATTTTATTGAATATATGAAGAAATATATTTAGTGTAGTTAGAATTTTAATAATGGCAAATTTTCAGCATTTGTATATTAGACGAAGGGAATGGAAATTCTGGAGGGAAATTAGGCCTTCGTTCTAATACTTAATCTACAGTTTAGTTCATTGAACTGAATCATGAGGGGACAACCCACTCACTGGATATACATTCCTTTCCTAAGCAATCCTTTTCTTTGAAGCACTAGAGAGAAAAGAAGATGTCAATATATATCATTTTGTTTTATAAATCTCCGTTACTATAAAAATATTCCCATAGACTTGAGACATAATTACACCTGGACAGATGATTACTTGAGTGTGGCTTTTCATTAAGGAGATCTTATTAATAATTACATAAAATATGCCCTTCAAGACATAAAAAGAGGATATGGTAAGTTGCTTCCTGGATGATTCTTTGGGGCATAACAAGCTAATTCCCCATGGGTCTCACTTCTGGCCTCTAGAGAGCTGTACAATCACTAGGGCTTTATATGTGATTCATAAAATCAGAGCGTTAGATAACTGAAAGTTATAGCGCAGCCTCCACAGATTACACCCCACAGATGCATGAACGGAGTACCACAGGGATGAGCAGATCTATTCAGGGTCGTATGCCCACTCCCGCGCAGTATGAGAGAGATCAGTCTTAAAGAATTTTCTAGTTCATAATCTTTTTCTTCCTTCCTTCTCTCCTTTCTTCTCCTTTTCCTTCCTCCCTCTTTCCCTTCCCTTTTTCTTATTTTTTTCTGACTGGTAAACTCTTTCTTTCTATTTTTTTTTGTGTGTGCATGCCTTCATCTCCTGTCTTTCTCTCCTATGTCTCGCTTCTACACCCCTTCTCAAATAAAGAAGGAATGACTGGTCTGGCATCAATCCAGTATCTAGTGTTGAGAACTAGACTGTGTGTAAGGGACCAAAGTTTGAATAGGGAGTTTATTACTTGAGACAAGATGGGATGCATCTTCACATTAGAGGAATGAATAGAAAATATACGAACGCCAGAAAGTACGAAGATGGATCAAGTTTGGTCAGAGATCGTAGGGGCAAGAAATCAAGGCAGAGTGTAAGGATATTGTAGTGAAATCAAAATATGGCTTAACGGAGAAGTACAGAGAAATTGCCGTGAACACCAGTGCATGTATACAGTTCTTCACAGGTCAGGATACAAGTGTGGCATAAGTGAGGGGAAAAAATTTAGTAAACTGTACATAATTGCAGGGAAAGGTAGAACAGCATGAAGTAAAGTGATGTATTTATCCCAGTGGCAATATACCTCCCACCATCTCCAAACAGCTTCATATTTCTGTAAAGGTAGACGTATTTGTGCTGCTGACTGGCTCAGAGCTTCTCAGGACCCATCTCCCCAGAGGTCAAGGTCATAACAAACTATAGCAACAGTCATAGCTTCTAAAACTCATTTCAGCATTTACACTATGCTATATGATAATGGCTGTCACCGTTTTATATATAGACTTCATATTCCCACCTTGAAACCAGTTTTCTTGGGGCCAAGGGTTGTCTTACACATCTTTGTAGCCTCTACAGAATCTAGCACTTTCTGACGCAGAGTATATGCTTAACAAAAGATGCATAAGTAAAGTCTGAATCTGGCAATGAAGCCATGTTAGTGACCTGTGACATTTTCAGAATAAGAGGGCACTCACAAGGTCAAATGCATAGAAATAATGGAGGTAGCATCTGTACAGTTTTATGAAAAACATGCTAAATGCTGTTTTCATGGGAAATTCACATATTATCCAGAAGTACCTGTGCCAAATAAGCCTATCTTTTTTCTTGCAGATCACACTTGATTTTAGGTGTGTTTTTGTTATGTGATCCTGGGAAATACCTCTGTGGAATCTATCCCACTCACATTGCCCGCCCCCAGGAATTACTTTTATCACTGTAAAACAAAACCTGATTTCACAAAGTCTCTAAAACTTTGTTGGCTTTTAAGATAGAAAGTATAAAAAGTGAGTTATTTGAGCTGTCACTCAAGGAATTTCATAATTTTGTTCCAAACTTTCTCTTAAATGAGACATTGTTGAAAATGCACTATTTGATATACTAATATATACTCAATTAAGGCTTCGTTCTCCTCCACTCTCCTTTTCTCTCCATACATGCATTATATCTAGCACACTGTCATCTAAAATATAATACTTAGAACAAGAGTCCCACAAGATATTTGGCACAAAAATCAGTTTCATGATAAAATAATCTTAATAAATGCTACATGTTAGGTTATCAGTCATAATTTGCATCAAAATCTCTGTAAAGTCCAGCAACAAGGAATCCTGCTTCATTTTTTTAACTCAAGAGTTTCCTAAGCAAAACCTCAAAACCTATTTCTCTGTGTGTGTAACAGTCAGTGACATTCCCATAAAGCTTATTCATTCAACAAATGTCTATTTAACACTCTTTATTCCTGGCACTATACTGGGTACTGTGGCTCAGTTTGACAGTTCAGTAATCTGAGCCTCCAGGTCTATCTTCTGCTCCTCACTCATTCAGTCATACCTGGTGACACACATCAGTCCCTGAATCTATCATAGTCTGAAACTTCAGTGCCTTCATTCAGACTGTTAACATTGGCCGGAACTGCACCTCTGTGTATCACGTCATATCATACTTCAATTGCCAAATTAACACCTTTATTTCTGTAAAACTTATCAAATCTCCTTCCCCAAATCCAAAATTAATTTTACCCATCTCTAATCTTCTTGGCATTTTCCACATACACATTGTATGACATTAGTTGTTCCACTCTTCCCCCTCACTCACTGGACCTTTGTAGGTAGAGATTTAGTTACTTTTACATCCTTACCCCTTGTGTTTAGACAATGTCTCACACATTGTGAGCGTGTGAAAAATGTTTGTTCAAATTATTTTTACATCCACTTGCAGACCTTGAAATTTTACTATTTGGTACTGCATCAAGTACTTCAGATCCTCTTAGCCTTGCTATCTCTTGTTCCAGCTGTTGTTTCAGCAACCAGCTTTCCATTGGTTTTAAGCACTTTCAAGCAAGTGTCACTTGGCACCCTGAATCTTGTCCCTGCTTACGTGATTCCTCCTAAACACAAAGAGGGACACTGCTTGCCCACTAGAATTGCAGGCCCATAGGGTGAAACTTTGAGACTTGGAAGCTGGTGGGTAAATTATTTTATTTCTTCTCTAACCCATCTCCTCCACCGCTGCCAGGGAAATTCATAAGGCTTATTAGGAGCCAGTCCCACGAGATTGAGCAATAAATTGTCCTTGGTGGAAGGTGACTTGAAAATGTCTTTTGTGTATTTGCTTTCTCTTCTTCGCCTCTTCACTCCCCCAGTCCTTCATTGCTGCTCCCTGGGCTTATACTCCTTGATAAAGTAGTAACTCAGAAACAGTTTCAACCTCTCCTTTATGGAAAAACCAGATAAAGACTAGGATATTAATTTATATTAAATTACTCTCATAAGTTCCTGTATGAAAGTTTCTAGAACAATAAATGGATGCTACAAAAAAGACAGCTGTAAGAAGGCAGTCTGCAGCCAACTTTTATGACCAAACCAGTGTTAATGAACCTCACTTTTACTCACTCCTTTCACAAATATATCCATACTCATTATTCCCTTATAATTCCATATTTTGTTCCTCTCTGATTACTTATAGAAAATATTCTCTTCAACATATTACTACTGCCATTATTGTTATTATGAATCCATGAGTCGACTACCACCGCTATCATCAGTTTGGTTGTCGTGTATAACTTAGATTCATGTAAAACTTCAATGAGCTATTTGCACATGGATTAAATAATGAAATGTGGTACCTATTTCAGCACATTGCCATTTTTAAAACTTTATAATATTGGTAGAACAAAGAAAGACTCTGAAAAATGTTGACTGTGATCTCAATAAGGCATTTAACAAAGTCATGTTACCCTTGAAGAGAGTAAAAGACTGATGGGGTGGGTGGCAGAAATCTTTTGTGGACATTTTTTATGTGGTTGAATAATGATACCAAAAATCATGTTGTCTCTAATCTGCAAAGAAATCTCCAAGTGGCAAGGCTCAAATCTTTCTATTTTTATCTGTCATGTGACATTATTAAATATGTTTTAATCAAGAAATTAAAGTGAAGAATTGCCTGCTCAATTTTCATAAAGTAAAAATATCTGAGTGATAGTGAGTACACCGAGTAATAGAATCAACATGCTGGGAGACCCAGACAGTTGAAATGATCAGACAAAATAAAAAGATGGAAATTTTTGTAGCCATTAGAATAAAGAACTAAAACATGTTGAAAATCCACTATGTACCCAGGTAATTGGCATTAATACAATTATACATATCAAGGGAATGAACAGTTCACTGGATTTAACATTGGTTAAATTATATCTGAAATATATTGTCCATTTTATGTTAATTATTACTATTGATGTATGAGTTTTTAGAAAGTTCAGAGAAATAACCTAACCCATCAGACAGCCTGGATGGGGAGGAAGCAAGAAAATAAGTCACTTATTCATGTTATTTATTCATTTACCTTCCTGCCCTAAATTCTTTTTTTTATAAGATTCTATTTTAGGCTCTTGGGATCAGTGACAAACCAAAAAGATATAATGCCTGCTCTCATCATGGAGTGTATAGCTTAGTAAGAAGTGTATTAAATACAAAATTCAAATGATAATGTAATTAGAAATTGCAATATGTGTTCTAAAAATACATTTCAGAGGAAACTGATTTAGACAGGACTGTCAGGGAAGGATACTTTAAGCACTATTAAAAATATTGTCATGTGGGTAAGTTGCAAGAATGAAATGCTATTGTTTACCAAGAAGCATTTGTGTACCAGATGCCTTAAGATACTTGAAGAGCTGATTATTTAGAAGAGAAGTCTGATTTAATGACTGAGGGTAGAAGTACCGTCCATTTCTACTGTGACAATTTGTTGTAAAAATAGGTAAAAGTTACAGGAATATTGGTTTCAACTCCAAATTTAAAAAATATTCTAAAGTTCAAGCTACTGAACATTGGAATGATTCACATAGTAGTGATATATCACTCAAAGTGTATAAGTGGATGCCCCCTGACTTGGAGTAGGTTAAAGATTTCTGATGTCCTTCCAATTGTAAGAATATACGTTTAGCATTGTATTTTATAGAGAGAGGAATACTTTCCATAAAATTATTTGTAAAATGTAAAATGACTTACAACAATCATTTTAGAATTTCTATACCGTACACCCCTCCTCCACCCCCTACATCGGGGTAGACACTACAGCACCATTATGATTTGCATCAGAGCTTTTAATCTTCTGTACATTTGAATGTGGCAAGGAGTCTCCAGAAGTATCAAAACCATGTTTATGGGGAAGATTCCCACCATGCAGAATTAGCATTGCCTTCAAGACAGTATAGTATAGTGGTTAAAGCAGATACTGAGGAGTCTGATTGCCTGACAGCAAACCCCTGTCTCATTGCTGTGTGTTCTCAGGGAGGATATTTAACCAATGTGACCCTCAGTCTCATGCCTTGTAAAATAAAAATAACACACATCACGAACTTTAGTTGTGAAGATTGAGAGATAATGTATACCAAAGCTTTTAGCTATCGTTATTATCTTTGTTATTTTTGCCCAATATCATGGCCAAAAAATTTCCTGGTATGGCACACAGACACCACTGGTGGTTTCCTTTGCTTCTGCCATTTTGAAGAAGCAAATCCACAAGAATGTTTAATGAGAAAAATGCTTCCTTGATTTAATATTAATAGTATAGAAAAGTGATTACTTTATAATAAAAATTAAAATGTAATTTTGAAAGCCATTTGTCACAGCCCACACTACATATAAACATTCAAACAAATTAGAAAAACACAACACCATTTGTGAATGATCTTGCCAAAAGCTAGAACCAAATGTAACTCAACTTCTGAATATAGCAATTAAATTATAGAAAATACAGAGGGACCAGGGACAGAGGAACACGAAAAAAAACACAAAGAGGGTACAATTGGTATCATCTAGACTGTGGAGAAAACGCAAACTACCCAGTTTCTTCAACAAGAAGCAGCTGGAGGGACTGTACATTAAAATAGATTAACAGAATCTATCAATCAATATCCATGTATGAAACTTATTTTGATCTTGATTTAAACAAAACAAAATATCTGTTTAAAATAAAACATAAGTGACAGACAATTAGAAATTTGAACACTGACTAGATATTTCTGGATATTATTGAAATTACTATTTGATTTTTAGATATGATGATAATAGGCATGTTTTCAAAAGAGATTAGTTATTTTTTAGAGATACATCCTGAAATATTTACTGATAAAATGGTCATAAAGTAAGGAAGGGGGAATAAATAAGGGTAAAGATGACTCAGGGTTGACTATGACTTGTCAATTGTTCAATATCAGTGATGGGTATGTCACATTACTCTATTTTTTAAATTTCCCACAATCCAAAAAAATGTTTAAAAGCCAGTTAGAGAAATTAGCTAATTTTAGAATTGTACAAATGGTCTAGAAAATTAGTTTCTTAAACCTACTCTTCAAACTATTGCCTTATAGTTTAAATATGTTAGATATAGATATATAGATATGTGGGTATAGATATAGTGTTTTCAAATAATGTGTTCTTCTATCCTACCCTTCGTCATTCTCAGTTAACTGGGGCCAAAATAACCCATTACTCTTGACCATTAAGGAAAGCTGTTTTATCTTTCCGAATTACCCAGATCATTTCCCAAATTCTCAAATTTCTTTATAAGCTTGTACAGACACTCAGTGAAGAACTACCTTAGGAATTCTTTATCAATGCCATGAATTACAAACATTATCTTTTGCTGTGCTAAGAAGGAACATTGACATTTTGTGAAGAGAAAAATTTGTCTGCTGAAGAAATTTGGTTAGTAAGCTTAACAAGACAATTCATTTTTCTGGAAAGAGTTTTAAATCAAATGTGCTGGATACAGTCCATGCACTACAGTATGACATATGAAGAGGATCACAAGATTAAAATCTGCAGGTGAGGCTAGGCTTGGATAATTTTCCATTACAGCCTATGTCATGGGAACGGATACATTCCATGCCACTTCTGTTCTATATACATTTTTCATAATAGGCAAAGTAGGTAAAAGCACACTTCAGCATTTTGGCTATTTATAAATACTGTGTTATAATACAAAATTCAATATATTATTTTTAACTCAAGAAAAAGCAAATCTCTATTAGACATAATTAATTCTTCAATAAATTAATACACCTTCAATGAGCACCTGTGCTGTGAGAGGTGCTGTCATGATTAAAAAGTCGTATCACACCTAAATTTGGCTCTCACAGTTGTCACAAATATGTACAAATAATACACACACATACACTCTTGTGGCAAACATGGCTTGCAGACTCTCATATCTATTCTGTCTTTCTCAATTACTAATGGCAATGTGTCCAGACAAAAGGCCTCCCGAGAATTATTTACAGATAGGAGCCATATGACAACTCTTTGTAATAAGATTTAAAGAGAAGCCATGGTTTAGTTCTTTTGGGAAAGCATTTTTAAAAAGAAGAGATTCACTGGCCACCTCATTCACTCCCTGCAGTTTCCTCTTCTTCCTGCCTAGAACAAGAGTGCCTTACCTCAAAGTACAGTAGCCACATTATGACGATGGAGACAGAAGCTTCACGTTAAAACAAGCAGAGCAGGAAGTTAAAAGAAGCGTAGGTTCCCACACTGGGTCTTTGAATTGTTGCATCATCCTGGAATGCCTACCTCTGAAAAACACATGACAATATGGTTTCCATATTCTAAGGATTAATACAACTGTTAATTTTT
Source organism: Equus quagga (assembly GCF_021613505.1). Lineage (NCBI taxonomy): Eukaryota > Metazoa > Chordata > Mammalia > Perissodactyla > Equidae > Equus > Equus quagga. Next base: position 96,256,097 of record NC_060271.1, read on the forward strand.
AGGCTACTATTTTGGAGAATGCAGTGTCTCTATTAAACAAGTATGATTCCAACAGATTGCAAATTTATAAAATTTTATAATAAATAATATATGTAATTTTATGTATAAGGCAACTTTATACAAATTTGTAATATTGAGAGTCAGTATTTAATGTGTCATTTTAACTACCAATCTCCATTTAAATTTTGAATGTATATGCACGCACGTATATTTTCACACGGATATATACACACATGTACAAACCTGCCTGGGTGTTATTTTATGATAATTCATGGATGTGGCCTTTGTTATTGTTATTACCTCTCACCTCTATTCTGTACACAGATAACCCCACCTTAGTCATGATTCTGCAGGAGGAAGTCTGAGCTAATGCTACATTATAATACAAGGAACCTGACCTAATAAATGTAGTGTGCACTTGCGTATTAGAGAATCAATCCATCCTTTTAAGAAAGGCTGGCTGCAGAGAACTGTAAACATGAGTACATACTAATTCATGCACCAACATTTTTAATTCAGCAATACAGTAGAAATGAGTATATCAAAATAAGTACATAACAATGAGTGATTGAATAAATTACCATATATCTGTATTGTGAATATTATGTTGTCATTAAAGCAAATGTATTAGACATATGGAAACATGTATCATTGTTACTTAAGGATTCTGCTTTCAAACATTGTACATATATCTGTGGTATATGTGCGTCTGTGTGTGTGCGTTTAAATCTGCCTTAGCATGGAATAAGAAGGATGCCCACCACAATGAAAAGATTGGAGAGTCCAAGACATTGGGATTGGAGGTGAGGTAGTTGTGGAAAATTATTATTTTATTCTACGTCTTTTGTTCTTTTGCATTGTTTAACATACACATACCATATATACAGATGTACATAATACACAGATATACGTATACTAGAAAGGAAGGAGATTCGATGCACATGTAAGAGAAAAAAGAGAAAGATGCTAAAAACAGCATAATGGTGGAATTTCAGACATCATCTTACAAGGCTATGTGATAAATGAAGGGGACTAACTCCGTGTAGGAGACAGACTATATCATGTGAGTGCTTGCATATGTGTTTATTACAGTTAGCTACTATTTGTCTTCATAACAGATATCAAAATATTTTAACACAGAGACACATGATAAATTTACATTGGGCTAAATTCTCAGTACACGTCCTTGCTACTCTTGCTGTCTTTTTGTTCCTGCTACCTCTTATTCTGAAAATTGATAAACTTTGTCTTGTGAAAATAGTCTGCCTCGATGCATATAATATGTGAGGGATGAAATTCTCTCATTTAAAGAACTCTTCAAGAATAGAGGGACAGATCTTCCATTCTTTACTTGATGGAGAATGTTCAGTTTACTTTCAGGTACCGGCTACATACTGTGTTCATGGGTACTTTCCAAATCCCTTAGTTCTGGGAAGTATCAAATATTATCCTCCTTCTTGTACCTTATTTACAGCAGTAAACTCTAGATGGAAAGAGGTTGGAAGTCAAGCGTCAGAATCTTTCTAAGAAATTTTTAGATTTGAAGTTGAGCCGTTCTTGCAGGATGAATCTCCTTGTTTCCCCTAACTTAGCCCTAGTATGACTCTCCCAGAGCAAAACTCTCCTTCTCTTTGACTAGCTCTGAATAGGAGACTGTTAAAACTTCATTGTCAATTACGAAAATATATTAATTTATAAATTCAAGGTTAAAAGAAACAGCCCTTAGTTAACGTCAAATCAATAACCATCCACCTGTCCTGAGATCCTATACAAACTAATGATTTCCTAATTAAAGAACCCTAGAATTGGGGCAAGGGCTGAAGGTCTGCATCCAGCCAAACTCCTAGTTCTTGAACTTACCATCTTCATGAATTTGGGAAAAATACTTGTCTACCCAAAAGCTCAGGTTCCTTATCCAAACAAAGAAATAATAATAGTACTTAATTCACAGGGTTGAGAATTAAATTTGATTAGGCACATGCTTAAAACATAAAATGAGATTAATAAAAGTAAATCATCAACATGTTCTTCTGTCACTTAAATATGGATATATGTTAATATGATTTTCTAAATGTTTACTGTATTATAATGCCTGATATTTAAAGTCATTATGACATCACTCAGTGTTTCACATGCTTTAACAAATTTAATCTTCACAAAAATTCTGAAAGGATGTGGTAAACATTAGCACTGTTTATCTACAAGGATCCTGAGGCACAGAGAAGCTAGTAATTCATGGAGCTGGGATTCACACACTGGCAGCGGACGTCCTGGCAGCAATGCTCATACTCTGAACCACTACAATCTACTCTCTCTCATGTACCTCATCACTCTGCCCCTAAAGAGCGTCCATCACATTTAAAGGTTTCCTTTTGCTAAGCAGTTTTGTTAAAATTACATTGTCTATCAAGCTTCTGCTTATTCCAGGGCAGGCTGCCCTGGGATTTCAGATTTAATTCTGTACATTTTTTTCCGTTTTTCTGATTTAGTCTCATTTTCACATTTATCTTAATAACCTGAGGCTCTCTCTCTCTACCACCAAATAGATCTTGCTGGCATCTTCCCTATTTATAGATACTTTGCTCAATAAAAACCACCTTGTTCAACTCCCTTATCCTTTGAGGATTGTAATTTCACTCTCCCTGCTTCATTCCCTCCAGATAATTTATGGGGATGCAGAAAAACCTCTCCCTCGGTATAAGAATGTAATGTCATCAAGAGTAGGCCTACACAGTGTTTTAAGGACAGAGACAGAATTGATTTACTATAATGAGCACACACAGCCCAAGAATTTACTTGGATGTTTCTGTCTTTTGCAATTTATTCTCAGAATATGAGGCCCTATATATGAACATTGGAGGTCAATTTGAGGTGAACATATTCTTGTTCAAATTTAGTCATAAAAATATATGATATAACCAGAATTCTAAATTCCATGGATAACACGTCCACACATTTCTAAGGAAAAGCGTAGGAAGAATATTATTCTCTTTCAATTCCTCTATCAGGTATAAAGGTCAGTTTTATTTTCTAACATATGAAAGAAGTCAAGCAGGTGATGATGCCCAGAAAATAAGCCAGAGATAGAGAACATGTGGTAACATTACTGGTAGAAATTGTGTATATATATAGACACACACATACTTTGAACTAAGAGTAGGTATTTGACAAAAATATGGTCAAGGAAACTAGAAAAAAAAATATGTGAAAGGATATCAGAATGGAAAAAAATGCAAACACACCAGAAGATAAAGTTAAAAAAGATCTCAGAATGTCAAAATTGTATAATAACAAGGGAAGTACAAGGTAAAAATTAAGGGGCTTGTAGACCAGATCCAGAAGTTCTATATCCACATAAAAGAGTTGCAGTAGATAAGAAGTGAGAAAATGTAAACGATACAGAAAAACTTTTAAAAAAATAGGAAAACAACTTTAGGATCATTTCCCACATTGAAAGGGCCACTAAGTGCCATGAACGATCACACACACACACACACACACACACACACACACACACACAGGACTCAACATGTAGCAGTGACATTTGAGAATGTCAGTAATAAAAGGAGACTCCTAAAATGTTCTGGAGACAAAAAAAAAAAACCTTCAAAAAATAAGAAATATATTGGCATCAGAAAAAAATTTTCACTAGCACAATTAATGCAAGAAAAAAATGGGGAAATATATTCAAAGAGCAGAGAAAAAAAATAACTTTCAAAATTGAATTCTTCAGTCAAAATAATAGCCAAAGATTGGGAAAAGCAAATACATGCGTAATTAGGCTGGAGCATGTAAATGCACAAAAGATCAAAATAGACATTACTCCAAAGAAGACAAAGAGGTGGCAAATAAGCCCATGAAAAGAAGCTCACAATATTAGTCATTAGAAAAATGCAAAATAAAAACATAGTGAAATACATCTATATATACTAGAGTGGCTAAAATTAAGATAACTGACAATACCATGTACTTAGAGGAATGTGAAGTTACTGGAACTCTCATGTATTATTGGTGGGAATGAAAAATAATGCACACTATTTGGTAGTTATTATAAAGTCAATGACCTATCAATTTCATAAGAAATGAAAATTTATGTGTTCACAAAAACACACAAATGTCCATAGCAGTTTTTTTCATAGTCATCAAGTCTTCAAACAACTGAAACATCTTTCAAATGGTGAACAGATAAACTCTGGTGCATCCATGTATTGGAATACTACTTGGTAATAAAAGGGATCAAACACCCATGCTCTAGCATGAATGAATCTTGAATGCGTTATTTCAGTAACAGAAATCAGACCCAAAATGCTACATATTGTACATTCTATTTATATGGCATTCTGGAAAGAGCAAAATTCTAGGGAAAGAAAAGAAATTACAGGTTAGCAGAGGAGGAGGGAGAGGATTACCTGCAAAGGAGCAGCATGAGAAAAATTTTCGTTTTTACTCTATTTTTTTATTATTATTAAAGTAACACTGGTATATAACGTTATATAAATTTCAGGTCTACATCATTATATTTCAATTTCTGTGTAGATTACATCATGGTCACCACCCAGAGACTAATTGCCATCCATCCCCTGTGCCTAATCACCCCTTTCAGCCTCCTTCCTCCCTGCTTCTCCTCTGGCAACCACCAATCCAATTTCTGTCTCTATGTCTTTGTTTGTTGTTGTTTTTTATTGAGGCCATTATCATTTATAATGTTGTTAAATTTCAGTTGTATATTATTATTTGTCAGTCACTGTATATAGGTGCCCCTTTACCCCTTATACTCACCCCCCCCACCTCCTTCCCCTCTCTAACCACTAATTTGTTCTCTGTGTCCATATATTTGTTTATCTTCCACATATGAGTGAAATCATACGGTATTTGCCTTTCTCTGTCTGGCTTATTTCACTTAACATAACACCCTCAAGTTCCATCCACATTGTTGCAAATGGGACAATTTTGTCATTTTTTATGGCTGAGCAGTATTTCATTGTATATATATACCACATCTTCTTTATCCATTCATCAGTCAGTGGGCACTTAGGTTGCTTCCATGTCTTGGCTATTGTGAATAATGCTGAAATGAACATAGGGGTGCATAAGTCTCTTTGAATTGTTAATTTCAAGTTCTTTGGGTAAATATCCAGCAGTGGGATAGCTGAATCATATGGTATTTCTATTTTTAATTTTTTGAAAAATCTCTCAACTGTTTTCCATAGTGGCTGCGCCAGCTTGCATTCCCACCAGCAATGTATGAGGATTCCCTTTTCTCCACATTTTCTCTAATATTCGTTGGTTTTTTGTCTTGGTAATTACAGCCATTCTAACAAGTGTAAGGTGAAATCTCATCATAGTTTTGATTTGCAATTCCATGATGATTAGTGACATTGAACATCTTTTCTTGTTCAATATTTCCTGTTGGCCATCTGTACATCTTCTTTGCAAAAATGTCTGTTTAGATCCCCTGCCTATTTTGTGATCAGGTTGTTTGTTTTTTGTTGTCGAGTGGTATGAGTTCTTTATATATTTTGGAGATTAACCCCTTGTCAGATGTATGATTTACAAATATTTTCTCCCAGTTGGTGGGCTGTCTTTTTGTTTTTGTTCCTGGTTTCCTTTGCCTTGCGTAAGCTCTTTAATCTGATGAAATCCCATTTCTTCATTTTTCCTTTTGTTTCCCTTGTCCGAGTAGACATGGTATTCAAAAAGATCTTTCTAAGACCGATGTCAAAGAGTGTACTGCCAATATTTTCTTCTAGGAGTTTTATGGTTTCACGTCTTAGCTTCAAGTTTATAATTCATTTTGAGTTAATTTTTGTGTAGGGCGAAAGATAATGTTCTACTTTCATTCTTTTGCATGTGGCTATCCAGTTTTCCCAACACTACTTATTGCAGAAATTTTCCTTTCTGCATTGTCTGTTCTTATCTCCTTTGTCAAAGATTAGCTGTCCATAGATCTGTGGACTTATTTCTGGGCTTCGATTCTGTTCCATTGACCTGTCTGTTTCTGTACCAGTACCATGCTGTTATGATAACTATAGCTTTGTAGTATATTTTGAAATCAGGATTGTGATGCCTCCAGCTTTATTGTTTTTTCTCAGGATTGCATTAGGTATTTGGGATCTTTTGTTGCCCCGTATGAATTTTAGGATTCTTTGTTCTATTTCCATGAAGCATGTCTCTGGGGTTCTTATTGTGATTGCATTGAATCTGTAGATTGCCATAGGTAGTATTGACATTTTAACTATGTTTATTCTTCCACTCCATGTGCATGGAAGATGTTTCCATTTCTTTATGTCATCTTTGATTTCTTTCAGTAATGTCTTATAGTTTTCAGCGTACAAGGCTTTCACCTCCTTGGTTAAATTTATCCCTAGATATTTTATTCTTTTCTTTACAATTGTAAATGGAATTGTATTCTTGAGTTCTCTTTCTGTAAGTTTGTTATTAGAGTATAACAATGCAACTGATTTTTGTTAAGTTGATTTCGTACCCTGCAACTTTTCTGTAGTTATTGATTATGTCTAATAGTTTCCCAATGGATTCTTTAGGGTTTCCTATATATAAAATCATGTCATCTGCAAACAGTGAGAGTTTCACTTCTTCCTTGCCATTTTGGACACCTTTTCTTTTATTTTCTTGCCTAATTGCTCTAGCCAAAACCTCCAGTACTATGTGGAATCACAGTGGCGAGACTGGGCACCTTTGTCTTGTTCCTGCTCTCAGAGGGATGGATTTCAGTTTTTCCTTGTTAAGTACGATGTTGGTTGTGGGTTTGTCATATACGGCCAGTAGTATGTTTAGGTGCTTTCCCTCTATAACTAGATTTTTGTTTGTTTTTGGTAAGACAGATTGGCCCTGAGCTAACATCTGTTGCCAGTCTTCCTCTTTTTGCTTATGAAAGACTGTTGCTGAGCTAACATCTATGTCAATCTTCCTCTATTTTGTATGTGGGAGGCTGCTACAGCATGGTTTGATGAACTAGGTCCATGCCTGGGATCCAAACCTGCAAACCCCGGGCTGCCAAAAGACAGCACATGAACTTAACCACTGTGCTGCTGGGCCAGTCTCTCTATACCGATTTTATTGAAAGTTTTTATTATAAACGGATGTTGGACTTGTCAAATGCTTTCTCTGCATCTATTGAGAAGACCATGTGGATTTTATTTCTCATTTTGTTAATGTGGTGTGTCACATTGATTGATTTGTGGATGTTGAACCATATCTGTGTCACTGGTATAAATACCGCTTGATCATGGTGTATGATCCTTTTAATGTATTGTAGTATATGGTTTGCCAATATCTTGTTGAGGATATTTGCATGTATTTTCATCAGCAATATTGGCCTGTACCTTTCCTTCTTTGTGCTATCCTTGCCTGGTTTTGGTGTCAGGGTGATGTTGGCCTTGTAGGATATGTTAGGAAGTGTTCCATCTTCTTCAATTTTTTGGAATATTTTGAGAAGGATAGGTACTAAATCTTCTTTGAAGTTTTGTAGAATTCTCCAGAGAAGCCATGTGGACCTGGACTTTTACTTTTTTGGAGGTTTTTGATTACTGTTTCTATCTCTTTACTTGTGATTGGTCTATTCAGATTCTCTATTTCTTCTTGGTTTAGCTTGGGGAGATTGTATGAGTCTAAGAATTTATATATTTCTTCTAGATTGTCCAATTTGATGGCATATAGTTTTTCATAGTAATCTCATAATCCTTTGCATTTCTGTGGTATTTATTGTAATTTCTCGTCTTTCATTTCTATTTTTATTTGAGACTTTCCTCTTTTTTTCTTAATGAATCTGGCTAAGAGTTTGTCAATTTTGTTTATCTTCTCAAAGAACCAGCTCTTAGTTTCATTGATCCTTTCTAGTTTCTTTTGGTTTCAATTTCATTTATTTCTATTCTAATTTTTATTATTTCCCTCCTTCTTCTGACTTTGGGCTTTGTTCTTATTTTTCTAGTTTTTTCAGGTGTAGTCTAAGATTTCTTATTTGAGATTTTTCTTTTTTGTTAAGTAGAGCCTTATTGCTATGAATTTCCCTCTTAGGGCCACTTTTGCTGCATCCCATATGAGTTGGTATGGTACATTCTCATTTTTATTTGTCTCCAGATATTTTTTGATTTCTCCTTTAATTTATTCAGTGATCCATTGGTTGTTCAGTAGCATGTTGTTTATTCTCCACATATTTGTGACTTTCCTAGCTTTTTTCTTGCAGTTGATATCTAGTTTCATAGCATTATGGTTGGAAAAGATGCTTGATATGATTTCAATCTTCTCGAATTTATTGAGGCTTGCCTTGTTTCCCAACATATGGTCTATCTTTGAGAATATTCCATGTGCTATTGAGAAGAATGTATATTCTGCTGATTTTGGATGGAGTGTTCTATATAGATCTATTAAGTCCATCTGGTCTAGATTTTCATTTAGTTCCACTATTTCCTTGTTGACTTTCTGTCTGGATGATCTGTGCATTGATTGAAGTGGTGTGTTAAAGTCCCCTACTATTATTGTGTTGATGTTAATGTCCCCTTTTAGGTCAGTTAATAGCTGCTTTATGTACTTTGGTGTTCCTGTATTAGGTATATATATATATTTATAAGTGTTATGTCCTCTTGGTGGAGTGTCCCTTTTATGATTTTATACTGCCCCTCTTTTTCACTCATTGTCTTTTTTATCTTGAAGTCTACTTTGTCCAATATAAGTATGGCAATACCTGCTTTCTTTTGTTTGCCATTAGCTTAGAGTATCGCCTTCCATCCCTTCACTCCAAGCCTGTGTTTGTCTTGAGAGCTGAAATGTGTTTCCCAGAGGTAGTATATTGTTGAGTCTTGTCTTTTAATCCGTTCAGCCACTCTGTGTCTTTTGATTGGAGAATTTACATTCAAAGTGATTACTGATATATGAGAGCTTAATGCTGCCATTTTCGTCCTTGTTTTCCAGTTGTTCTGTATTTCTCTTGTTTCATGTCCCCTGTACTTCGGACTGCCAATTCAGTTTGCTGGCTCTCTGTGATGGTTTTCTCAGTTTTCTCCTATCTTTTGTGTCTCTGTTCTGATTTTTTCTTTAGTGGTTACCATGAGATTTGTATAAAATATCTCATAGATGAGATAGTCCATTTTCTGATATCCTCTTGTTCCCTTAATCTAAGCAGTTTCCACCCTTTTCCTATTCCCCATCTAAGTCATTGTTGTCACTACTTATTCCATTTTGTGCTGTGAGTTTGTGATTAAAATGAAGTCATTATATTTACACTTGATGTTTTCCTTCCTTTTATCTTTAATGTTATAATTGTTTGCTAATGTGTTCTGATACAGAGTTGCAATTTTCTGATTTTGTCTGCCTATTTATCTCCTTGCTCAAGGCTTGAAAACCCTTTTTCTTCAAGTAAGAGGAACTTCTTGATCTTTTTGTAGAAGGGGTCTGTGGCAATGAACTCCATCCACCTTTGTTTATCTGAAAAAGTTTTTATTTCCCCAGCATATCTCAAAGATATTTTCCCTGGATAGAGCACTCTTGGCTGAAGGCATTTTTCTTTCAGAATTTTGAATACATCATTGCATTCTCTCTTAGCCTGTACAGTTTCTGCTGAGAAATCCACTGAAAGTCTGATAGGGCTTCCTTTGTATGTTATTTTCTCCTGCCTTGTTGCCCTTAATATTTTTTCTTTGTCATTGACTTTTGCCAGATTTACTAACATGCCATGGAGAAGGTTTTTTACATCAATATAATTAGGAGTTATGTTAGCTTTTTTACTTGTAATTCCAGCTCCTTCCCCAGTTTTGGGAAGTTCTCAGCTATTATTTCTTTGAACAAGCTCTCTGCTCCTTTCTCCTTCACTTCTCCCTCTCAAATACCTATAATACCTATCTATGTTGCATTTCCTAATTTAGTCAGATATTTCTCAGAGAATTTCTTCATTTCTTTTTAGTCTTAGTTCTCTCTCCTCCTCTATCTGAAGCATTTCCCTATTTCTGTCCTCTAAATTGCTAATTCTGTCCTCCATAATATCAGCTCTGTTATCTAAGGACTCAAGATTTCTCGTTATCTCATTCATTGTGTTTTTCATCTCCAACATTTCTGATTGGTTTTTCTTTATCGTTTCAATCTCTTTTGTGAAGAATTCCCTGTGTTCATTAATTTTATTTCTGATTCCATTGAACTGTCTTTCTGAATTCTCTTGTAACTCATTAAGTTTTTTTATGATAGCCATCTTGAATTCTCTGTCATTTAGATTGTAAATTTCTGTGCCTTCAGAATTGATTTCTGGGTGTTTGTCTTTTTCCTTCTAGTCAAGAGTATTAATATATTTCTTTATGCTATTTGATGAGGTGGATTTGTTCCTTCACCTAGTGATAGCATCTGGTCACAGATTTCATCTTCTGCCACTGGTGGGGGACAGAAGCTGTGTATTCTGAGCCCACCACAATCCCTGTCAGTTGTGCCTGACTGAGGCTGGGCCACTCCTTGGGACTGCAGAAGCCCTGTGGGCTCTCCTACGCAAAGGGAAAGCAATGACACAGGGGCTCAGGGCTGCCACCACCTGCCCCTACAGTCTTGCTGAGACACGATCCCTGCTCTGGGGCTGCAGCAGTACTATGGGCATTCACATCAGCCAGGAACTCATTTGCTTGACCATGTAGGTCTGCTGCTGTCTCCTCATGGTCTCACCAACCATTGTGTTTGGTGATCAGGGCCTCCCCACAGGGTCTGAGCCTGGGCCACTCCCTGGGGACTGCAGCAGCACTGTGGGTTCTCTCACTGGATAGAAGAGTGATCATGTGGGCACTCAGGGCTGCTATCACCTGTTCTTGAAGGTGTGCCAATGCATGTTCCCACCCTTGGGGCCACAGCAGTGCTGCAGGCATTCCATCTGTGAGAGCAGTTGCATGCATGCACAGGGTTGCTGTAGGGCTGAAGAGTGCTCACTTATCTCTACCACCACCCTAGGGGTAGTCCTTCCACCTTCAGATGTATAGTTGCATGGGTCTCTCAGGCATTCTGTTGTGCTGTGTGAGTAACCTCCACTGATCAATGAGTATTCATTTAGTTGTAGTTCAAAGGGGGAGAGATAAAAGGAATGGCTCACTCCACCATGTTGCTGACATCACTCCTCCAAGAGAATTTGTGAGTGATTAAATTTTGTGTATGATGACTGTGGTGTTTGAAATATAACTCTATGCATTTGCTGAATCTCATAGAATTGCGTACATAAGTCATGTATTTTCCTACAAAATCACTGAGAGATATTCCTCAGAAATGCCCAGATAATAAAAGACAGGGAAATACTCAAGATCTCTCACAGTAATGGAGAACACTAAGTAGGTATAATAACTAAATGCAGTGTGGGATCCTGTTTTGGATCCTGAAACAGGAAAATCCATTAGGGAAAAGCTATTGAAATAAAAAAGTCTGTACTTTACAAACACATTAATGTATAAGTATTACTTTATTAATTTTGATAATTGTGTGATGATTTTGCAAGATTTTGATATTTGGGGAGTCTCTAGTATTTCTGAACGATTCCTTCATGCTAAATTTAAGCACTAAAACTAACTCACAATAGAAAATTTAAAAAATATTCATAATATCTAGAAAATTCTATTGTAGTGTATATGAATTCATGAGATATTTGAATTAAGGTTTTCCTAAAAAACAAATGATGTTAACAAACAAAAATTAAGTAAAACTGAAAAGTCAATGGCATACATAACTAATAGGTATGAGTCATCATCATCATGAAAATTTTAATAATTTCACTAATAAAAAGTAATATGTCATATATTTAGATGGAAAATATAAATGTTGCAAAGATGTAAATTCCCCACCAAAATAAATTTAGTGCAATCTCTATAAAAATGTTAGCAGAATATTTTAAATAAAATTTGACTATATGTTTCCATAATTCATATATAGGAATAAATGTAAAATAACGAATCAACTTATGAAAAAAGATGACTTAGAAAGCAGATTCTTTGTTAGACTTAAAAACATTTAAAGAGATATAGTGATTAAAATATGTGGCATCATAATAGAAACAGATGATAAAATCCATTGGAAAAAATAAAGAGCCTAGAAACAGAAGGACATATATGGTAAATTAGTATAGAGTGACACTCCAAATTAATAGGAAAATATTGGAAAACTTAATAAGTAGTGTGGGGAAAATTGATTACTTATTGGAGTGATATATAATTGCTTTCTCATTTTAAAGCATGCACAAAAATAACTCCAGATTAAGTAAAGACCAAACAAACAAAAGTATAAAATTATTAGGAAATTTATATAAACACATGATTAGTCCCATTCTTTAAAACATATTCATAATCGTGGTACAAGAAGTAAGTACAAAATATATGTGAAAAGATTGTGTAGTAGTTAGGGACCTACCTAATGCTACTTGACCTAAAAAACAAACCCTCCACATTTTAGAAGAATAAGACAGCAACATTCATTTCTTGCTCACATTAACAATACATTGTTATTTTTTCAAGAGCTGATTCTCAGGCTCCTTTTACCTTGTAGCTCTGCTCTAAGTCATGAGGCTCCCAAGGCCACCCTATGAGTAGTCTCCATTTTGACCAACTGGAAATGACCATCAAAGATCACGCATGGGAGGTTTTGCTGAGAAGTCTGGATTTGGCGCCTCTAACTATTGGCCAGAATTTAGTTACATCCCTAAACTTAACCACAAGAGAGACTATAAAATGTAGGAAGAAGATAATGATAGGTGAATAGCTAGCATCCTTCTTCCATAGTTAGTAAATGTAACTATGTTGAAATTAAATTTGACTGTGATTTAAGACACTGTAATTAAAGTTACAAGATAAGAGGGGCCGGCCTGGTGGCACAGCAGGTTAAGTTCACACCTTCTGCTTCAGCGGCCCGGGGTTTGCTGGTTCGGATCCCAGGTGCAGACACGGCACCACTTGGCAAGCCATGCTATGGTAGGAGTCCCATGTATAAGTAGAGGAAGATGAACACGGATGTTAGGTCAGGGCCAGTCTTCCTCAGCAAATAGAGGAGGATTGGCAGCAGATGTTAGCTCAGGGCTAATCTTCCTCAAAGAAAAAAGTTACAAGACAAGAAAGGGAGATATCTCTTAAAAGGGTTACTGTTCAGATATATACATAAGAACTTTTACAAATAAATAATACAAAGACAACTCAATAGAAAAATGGGTAAAGCATATGAACAGTTAATTCATAAGAGAAGAAACTTAAATATTTAAAAGAAAATATATCATGAGAAAAGCTACTAGTGAGGGAAATGCAAACTTTTAAAATGGAGATACAATTTTTCACTTGTCACATTTGCAAGAGTGACTAAATATAGGTTATTGTCAAGGTCATACCATATGTTTTGGATAGTTGCTTTACAGATGCCTATTGTACTATTAAAAATAACTATTTAAAAATAAAGAAAATATAAAACGTGTGATCAATGATGAGAATGTATGATAAATCAAGTATCCTGCCTAATCCTATTCTGTACCCCTGAGACCCAATTGTTAAAAAGAAAGAGAGAATAGGCAGCCAGCCTTGTGGCACAGTGATTAAGATCACATGCACTGCTTCAGCGGCCCATGGTTTGCTGGTTTGGATCCTGAGTGCAGACTTATGTACTGCTTATCAAGCCATGCTGTGGCAGGCATCCCACATAGAAAGTAGAGGAAGATGGGCATGGATGTCAGCTCAGGGCCAGTCTTCCTCAGCAAAAAGAGGAGGATTGGTGGCAGATGTTGGCTCAGGGCTAATCTTCCTCAAAAAAAAAGAAAGAAAGAAAAACAACAACAAAAAAAAAAAAGAGAGAGAGAGAGAGAGAATAAAATTCCCAGCATTGGCATGTGTGAGGAAAACTAGAGTGCTGGTGTGTGTGTGTGTAAATTGGAATAGCCATTTGGAAGGCAATTTGATAGTTTCTATTAAAATTAGAAAAATACATAATCTGAGACAAAACAAATCCACTCTGAAAGTGTTTATTGCATCAATGTTGTAATACTCAAAAATTAGAAAATCTTTATGTCTCTAATTACAATACACTATATCCATATTCAAGATTACTATGTAACAGTCATATAATTTATGTTTACATTGCTGAGATGACACCAGCACACACAGTAAACTGTTCATCTGGGTACCTCTGGCAACAAAAGTACAATTATGGGAATATAAATGGTAAACACATTTATATGTTACACAATTTTTTAGTCTTTGAACTTTTAAATCAAGCGCATGTTAATGTTTTATCACAATATGCTTTGTAAAAGAGGATAATGCTGGGGAAATAGAAGGCAGCAGGAAAAGAGGAAGACCAAATATGACGTGGATTGACTCCATAAAGGAAGCCATAGGCATGAGTCTACAGGAGCTGAACAGGGCTATTCAGGACAGGACAGGACATTGTGGACATCACTCATTTACAGGGTCACCAGGACTTGGATCGACTTGACTGCACATCACAACCCCAATATTAACTCATTAAAACTAAAGCAGTAAAAGCTTAGCAAATTAAATTACAAAGTTATGGGGAAAATGATCCTCATTTGTATATAACATACTGAAGAAATTCAAGAACATCAATTAAAACATCATTAGAACTGTAATCAAATAATCAATTATGGAGGGTTAGGTAAAAATTTTATGTTTCATGTGTAGCATAGTTTTAACTCTAAGTTTTAATCAGTTTGCTCTCCATGCACTCACTAATCCCCACTCTCTTGTTTATACACTGAGGGACATTTCTCTTTCCTAGCACCAACTATGCCAGAACCAAGATTTGAAGAAAAGATCCATCTACTACTTAACTCTTCTCAGAGCATGCCAGCATACTGACTGGATAAGAAAGGTCCTGCGTAAGGGTAAGAGAAGGTAGTGACTAACTCAAATCAAGAGGGAAGAACTGACTGCAGGTATAAGCACTACCTAAATAGGAAGAGGATAGAAAGTTCTGACAGCTCAGGAAGGGAACAAGGTGGAAATGAGTCTGAGGATCAGCTGCCCTTGAGTCAGGATCTTCCTGTTGACTTATGGGCTAACCTGTGATTTAACAGTCCTGGACACGGAAGCACTCCCTGAACTTGAGGGTAAGTACAAAAATGGGGACATGGAGGGAGTACCTTGCCCCCTAAAAGGAGGAACTGCAAGAACATCGGGGAATTACCTGTGAACAAGAACACCAGCATAAATACTGACTCTGGTACTCTTACAGTAAGCGGGGGACCTTAACTAAAAAATGTATACTTGTATTAGGCAAACAAACATAACATACGTAGAACTAACTAATAAAAATTCAAGAAACTATAGTAAGAAATGTCAAAGCTTTGCTATAAATATTGAAAGATGCATTGCAAAAATTGGAGAGCTATATCATATCTTGGGTAGAAGACTGAATATTATAAAGGAGTAAATTAATGGAAACTGTGGTAGTTAAGTTTATGTGTTAATTTGAGTGAGCCATGGGGTGCCTATATTAAATGTGGTTTCTGGGTGTGTCTGTGAGGGTGTTTCTGGATGAGATTTGCATTTGAGTTGGTGGACTCAGTAAAGTAAGCTGTCCTCCCCAATGTGGTTGGGAGTCACCCAATCCATAGAGGGCCTAAATAGAACAGAAGGCAGAGCAAGGAGGAATTCACCCCTTTTTCCCTGCTTCGCTGTTGAGATGGGACATCTCAAATTGTGTTCTGTCCTCATACTGGGATTTATCTCACTGGCTCCTCTGGTTCTCAGGCCTTCAAACTCAGACTGAACAGCACCACTAGTGTTCTGGGGTCTCCAGCTTGCAGAGGGCAGATCGTAGGACTTCTAGACCTTCATAACTGTGTGAGCCAATTCATCATAATAAATCTTTCATATCCTATTGGTTCTCTTTCTCTGGAAGGACCCTGACCAATACAACTTGCTTCATCTGATATTAAAACAGATTTTTAAGTCAAACAATAATTAAAACTGTGTGACATGGCAATCACAGATACACATACACACATACACATACACATCAACTTACCAGTAAAGAGAATGGACATGGTGCAAATCCTAATATGTCAATAACCTTGATTTTATGATGCAAATGCATTGAGAAATGAAGGCATTACTCAATGGCAGTATAAAGAAAATAAGCTTTTAGCAAGGAATAATTTTAATTAGAGCCTCAATTCAAGCCATAACTCCTCTAAATTTTGTAACGAGTTAAGCATTTGATTATATATTTAATAGATTTAATTCACTTTATATTTTGTATATCTTATGGGGAAACAATTTCTAAGTATAAAAGTAATTAAATAAAATATTAATAGATCTAATTACTTAACACTAGAAATATCAAGTAATATTAAAAATCTTACCAAACACTGAAAACATATTTGTCAAACAGGATAAGCAGTGAATAAACTGACAAAAGAAACACTATAAGCTCAATAAGACACAAACAACTTCTAGAAGAGAATACAAAATTACTAATAAATGCCATTAGTGATCACAGAAATAAAAAAATGAAATTAACACAGAGGTAATTTCATATTTTACATTTCTCAAATTATTACATGTGATGTTGGCAGCCTGTCATTGTAGAGGTGAGTTCCTGCTTACAGGCTTCAGATGCCAAGGATCTGTTACCAGAACTTCCAACAACCATGCTTAACTGTCTGTCCATCTGCTGCCTCTTGTTGCCCTCCCTGTTGACAAGTAACATCTCTGGACTCACTCCTATATCTAGATGTCTGGACAGTTTTATTTCCCTTGTCAAATCAGCAGGCACATCTAGGTTTCTAAATCAAAAAAAGCCATAGTCTAGTTCCTACAGCTAATGCTTCTATCTACTATGGTTTATTTTAAAATAAAAGTTTTCTTTTGAAAGAAGAAATTTCTAATTTTCTGGACATTTTCAATTCCCTTGCCAATCTAGAAGACATAGCTGGTTTTATGATTCATCAAATGTGGTTTCTTTTGAACAAAATATCTACTCTCAAAAAGGAAATTTTGAAATATCAAAAACATACACTCACAGACGTCCTTAATTCTTTGAAATTGCAAGATAAATGGAGAGTACTAATCAAAGAATGTTCAAAGTAATTTTTCCAGTTTAGTTTCTTAGAATTCCTTTGAGTAATTTGGCAGTCAGTAAATATTTGCCTAATTCCTCATCAAATAAGCATGTAGTATATACACAGTTTAAAAAATATGGTTATCATTTATATAATAATAAATTTGACATCCTGTTCTGCAAAAATGGATTTAGAATATCATAAAATACGTACAAGACAACAAGAAATTTTTAACTATAAAAAGAAATCGTATTTTTTTTCTTGTTTTTTCTGGGGACCAGACAAGACTATAAATTGAATTTCTGGAACAATTTAAATGGAAAGATAACATTACCTGTCCAATTTCTAGTTATAAAAATAACCTTTACTCTTTACCATTTTAAATAAACTTTCCTAGTAACCCTACTTAGAAAAATCCACAAAGTATTCCACAAATTTACACTGGTCATCAGACACCTTATTTTTATTCAATAGTGAAGATAGTCATAAAACGGAGAGAAAGAAGAGCATAGGTCACTACATCTCCATTTGCTCATCCCTATACAGGGCTTAATGGCCATCCTAAGATACGATACTCAGAACTATTGTAAACTGTAATTGTTGTTTCTAAAACTGGGGTAACAGACTACATCTAAGTGCAAGGTATTAAGTTATTGTTGTTATAGTCATTCGTGCTGTTGCTATCTTGAAAAGAGAAAAGGAGTCCTAATTCCACTGATTGCAACTTAAAATCAACTCAGAGATAACTCAAAAACAGCCTTCATTTTCCCCTCTATACTTCTATTTTTATTCCTACGGACAACCAGAAGCGTGGAAAGACTCACTGTTAGAAATCTTGGCAGTAGGAAGGACGAAAACTATTCATCTTCATTTCAGACACCTCTTAATGGAGTTCTATACCCAAAGATGTTTTTTTCAATGAGTGAATATCATGTGAATGCCCTTGTAGGAATTTTACAAAACCATCATTGAATCCTTTAGATTTGATGGGATAAAGTGGAACAAGGATATTACATTATATTTACTTGCTTCTATATTTTTACAAAAATAAAAACTATCTAATTAAACACACATTCATAATTCTTGTTTGCAAATACTGTTAAAGACCAACAGTAACTGGTTTCCAGTACAGTCATGAGAGGAAGTAGTAGGGATTGTGCATATGCTGTTTAGAGCAGATATAGAAGGAAAATAGCTGCTACTTTAGGAAAGAGTGAGGACAATGTTTGCTCAAAGTCGTAAGATTCATACTGCTTATGTGGCCACAATGAGATGCTGAAGTAAGGGTACACGAATTAAAATAAAGAGAAGGCCTAACATCAGCTATCAAAGAAAATACGCTTTGGTCCATTTGATTCCTATTCCCCTGTGCTCCCTGGGAAACTCTAAACTTCCTTGTTAAGTATCTCACACATCCCAGGTAGATCCAGGAAGATGCCTATGTAACACTAAATATTAACATAAAGTGATCATTTGCTATATGCTAAATATTGTTATAGGGAATATATATCTTACAAAAACTTTTGGGGTACAAATTACTACTCATATTTTATGGAACCAGGGGTCACATTAACATCTAACTGACACTAAAGTTTGTCCTTCCATCCCTGCACACAGATCATGCTCTCTACAAAATATTGTGTTAAGAGAAGAAAATATAAATTGTTTAATCTCTTAATATTAGATATTTAGGATATTGAGTAGATTATCTTCCTCATATTTATTCTTGTTTTTGCAAGTGTATATTTATATATTTTAGATGATTTTAAAAATTTATTTATTGCTATGTAGCATTTGCTGTCTTCTCAAAGTTTTTTAAAGCTTATGTTACCAGATGATTTCTATTTCCCACCAACAGAGAGCAACAGGGAGTAGATTTACCCTTCTCAAAACAGCAACTAAGAAAAAATCACAATAAAATGTGTAAAACAACTGATTTCAAGACATCAGGCAAAGAAAGATAGTTCTCCCTGAGTGAGGGGACACAAATAATGTATGCCCTATGATTGCCCAGTCTTGCTGCCTAAAGAGAGATTTCAGGCAGTAATGCAAGGAGAGGCAGCCTAGACAGAGCTCAGAGGTCTCCCTGAGTTGGAGAAACACAACTGCAAGTCTAGGGAAGGAAAGCTAGAGTTTTCGGAGTACTAGATGGAATAAAGCTGAATAAAGAAAGGTGAAAGCTGAACTGAGAGGTTTCACTTGAGCTCTGGGATGAGTACAGAGCGATGCATGCATCAGAAGAAACTACACAAGGACAGGAGAAGAAGAACAGAAAAATATTAGACTAATAATCTCCAAATGTCACAATGAACCAATAATAGTTCATGTTGCAACCAATGAGAGTGGGTGGTAAGCATTTTATGATTTACAAATGTACAAAATCAACACATTGTACACCTTAAACTTAGGCAATATTCTGTGTCAATAATATGTCAACAAAGCTGCAAAAATATAAATAAAAAAGACAAGCCATAGCCTGGGAAAAAATATTTGAAAATTCTGTATCTGATAAAGGACTTATATCCAGAATATATAAAGAACCTACAAAACTCAAAAGTAAAAAAGAAAAAGAAATAATAGTAAAACTTGGTAACTATTAACTCAGCAATCCAATGAAAAAAAAGCAGAATATTTGAACATGCACTTCACCAAAAAAGATAAGCAAATAAGACCTAAAATGGGGATTAGCATCATTAGCAATTTGGAAATTGCAAAATAAATGCACAATGAAATACCATTCAACTCTTGTAATGGCTGAAATTTAAAGGCTATTTGAACACTGAATGGGTGAAAACATGGACTAGCTGGAACTCTCATACACTGCTTGGGGGAATGTAAAGTGATACATTCAATTTGGAAAACATTTTGGCAGTCTCTATAAAACTTAACCACACACCCACCATATGACCTAGCCATGAGACACACTTACCAAAGAGAAATTAAAGTACATATCCATTCAAGACTTGCACATGAATGTTCATAGTAGCTTTATTTGGAATAGCCAGAAACTGGAAATAACTCAAACATCTATCAATAGGTGAATAGATAAATAAACTGTGGTACCTCCATAATGGAACACTGTTCAGCAAGAAAAAGCAATGAAATATTAATACATTCTATGACATGGATGAAACTCAAAATAATTATGCTGAGTGAAAGAAGCTAGACAAAAAAGAGTATATATTATAATCTGGGAAATTCCTACTGATTTATCACAACAGGAAGCAGATTGGTGTTTACTTGGCGTTAGGGTTTGGGTTGGAGGAATAAATTACAACAATGTACGAAGAAACTTTGGGAGTGATGGATGTGTTTATTATCTTAATTTTGATGATGGTTTCACTAGTGTGTGTGTGTGTGTGTGTATGTGTACAGATGAATAGATATGCATATCAAAACTTAAATTGTACACTTTAAACATGTGCAGTATACTTTGTATCAATTATACCTTAATAATTATATTTATACCAATATCAATTATATCTCCATAAATCTGTCATCTGAAAGCTGGAGACTCAGGAAAACTAGTGGTGGAGGTCCAGTCTGAGTCCAAAGGTCTGAGAACCAGAACACCAATGATGTAAGTCCCAGTGCAAGGGCAGGAGAAAACAGATGTCCAAATTCAAGTAGTCAGGCAGAGAAAGAGAGAAGATTATCCCTTCCTCTGTCTCTTTGTTTTGCTCAGGTCCTCAATGGATTGGATGATGCCTATCCACATCAGGGAGGGCAATCTGCTTTATTCAGTCTGCCGATTCTAATGCTAATCTCATCCAGAAACACTCTTAAAAAACACACCAAGAAATAATGTCTAGCCAAGTATCCACACTTCTCTAAAATATATATATATATATATACAATTATATATATAATCATATAAACATGTAAGTACATATAAGAAAAATCTGCCTTCAAAGAAGGTTAACAACTGTCCTTTTCTTTGATTACTGATGATATGTTCTTATGTAAATAACTGTTGAGATAATTTTCTACTGTCTATTTGGCCTCTAATTATGTCATAACTTTATATAAGTTCTTTATATAAATTCTACATTTTGTATGGCATATATAATTTAACCTGTTTGTCCTTGGATCCTCACTATTGATTATCTCACATTTTAGTTAAAGCAGCCTGCCTAATGAGATTTTTGATTGGCAATCTAAGAGGTAACACAATTTTTTCTTTAATGTTGTAATGTGGACTGCAGCTGGTCAATTTCAAAGAGACAGACAATTGGAACTATGTGACAACATTGCAGGTGTGGATCTGTTGACGACTGACAATAAATTAAAATACATTGGGAAGAGCTGTCCCCTTGAACAACATGACTGCATTTTATTCAAATGATTCATTGCTCATGCAGAATGGTACACAACTAGATCACTAGCATCACTCAGTACTGAACAAAGACTGTCCTTGAATTATTTT
The DNA here is from genome assembly GCF_021613505.1 of Equus quagga. Lineage (NCBI taxonomy): Eukaryota > Metazoa > Chordata > Mammalia > Perissodactyla > Equidae > Equus > Equus quagga. Next base: position 96,277,549 of record NC_060271.1, read on the forward strand.
CTAAGTCAACTTAAACATTGCTAGCTCTCCTTTGATTCCCTTACCATTATTCCAGTGCTTAAAAATGGCCAATCTTGGTTGATTAATGAGAGAAATCATAAGGATTTTATCTGAAAGTGACCTTAATAAAGATTTTTTCTTTCATCTTCTCATTTTATGGATACAAAGAAACTGAGCCTCAGAAAGACTGAGAGACTTAATGTTAGAAAAAAAATTGTGAGGTCCTTAACTAACATAAAGTTCTCCTTGGTTTCTAGTCCAGTGTTTTTTCCTACTGTGCCACATTACCAAGGTAGGTACCTCAAGTGGAATATCCACATTTGTTAGTAAAATTAATTCCAGAAGTGATATACTTCTTAAAGCTCCATTCTTACTACAATCAGACACCTATTCAAGAAAAGTCGATACAACTTCTGGATATAAGGAGGAAAATGAAGCCATCTTATTCCCGGAAAAGACTCTGTTTCTTCACTTTAGAGAAAGATTTTGTCATGTTATGGAGATGACTCACCATAAAAGAGTTCATGTGACTAAACAATCACAAGCAGATATTAATGTTTTAATTTTGGGAAACAAAATTAGAATGCACAAAATTAAAAACCAAAATATAAAAGAGTTCCTGCAACTGAAGTTTTTTTCTACAAAAGTTAACTGGTCAATATATAGTTTCAGCACATATAGTTTAAACATGCTATTTGTTTTTATCACAAAGGAACTGCCATATCTTCTTTGAAATGGTTGAAATAGTTTCACGATAGAGTGTAATAATGTGAGAAATCTCAGATGCAGACTAATATAATCATTGAGCTATACAGGACCTGGAAAAGCCATAGGCTGTAAAACAGCCAACCAAGGTAGTAACCTGCTGGAAGACTAAGATTTAGAGAGTTTGAGTTTTGGTTTTTTGAAATAATAGTCAATTGAAAAACTTTCTCTAGCAATCCCAGGAGGAAACAACCAGAATTATCTGTGTTGGTTATTTTATTAGCATTTATTCTTTAAAGTTTTTTGTTACCAACAATTTGTAATTCAAAGTTCAATTACTTGAGTTCAGATCTTTCTCCTTTTCAGATGGGACAAAGATCTACCTTAGGTACATGTTCTAGAGAAGATTAGAATATCAAGTTTGGTCAAACTCTTACTGATATGTTTTGTCTACCCTAATCCTTTTAAATCGAGCATTGTCCTTAAACCCAACATGGCAGAATGTTACAAATAAGAATAACCTCCAAGCTCAATATTAAAAGCCTTAACATTTTACAAATGCCTCAGAAAAATTAGTGCCTTGCTCAAGTTCACATAAAAACTTGAAGCTACTACTACAATCTGAATCGCGAACCCTGAATCCAAGGTTATTTTCACTGCACCATGCTGTCTCTACAAACTGGAATGAGGGATTTAAAGGGTAGTTCATTTTAGTGCTATTTCCATCAAGATTTTCTATTCTTTGGAGATATTTTGCATAAAGCCTGCTTCAATCATTCAAGTATAAACTTAAAAAAGAAATTTTTCTCCATTTAAATCTACATTGTTCATCTGTTTTAGCTTTAAAGCAGCCAGCAGAGAATGCACACAGAGCCGTTTGAAGCCTGGACAAGTTCCTGAATGAAGCTCAGATCTGTCTCGTTCTGAAGCAATAATAAACATTTACATTTGGGAAATAGTTGAAGCCTTAGGAAAAAAATGAGGCCATAATGATCTCTTGTTGGGAATGGAGAGTCTAATGATACGTAAGAGTAATCATGATGACAATAATAATGATAAATCTTGATCTGGTGATGGGTTGCAAATAGAAAGCAATGGGTTTTGGAGGAAAACATGAGATAGTTTGTAGCATTCTAAGGAACACAGGTGCTCTTAGCTTCAGTCTGTTTTCTGGGCCTACATAGAAACATCAAGAGAAAAGTGACAGATGCTGCCTCTTTCCTGCTGCTTTTGAAAACTTAGCTTTTCTCTATTTCAGAATGAGGTGCTTGAGTTCTTGCACAGTCTAAACAGAATTCTTCTGTCAAACTTTAACATAAAACTCTAGAGAAACTACCACCACTGTGAGACTATCACATTGAGGCAAAGTAATTTTCTTCTGTTGTTCTTTATGTTTATTTCTATACATATCATAAAAACTTGCTAACACCCTTTGAAGTGGTTTTTTTTTTCTGTTACTTTATTTTTTGCTGCTTCAGATATGCATTCCTATCTCCAATAAAATGTATCTTCATGTCGTTTTCATTCTCACTTTTGTCTCCGATCTTTCACCAATGACAATCCCTATAATATGATGAGTTTTCTGGGCAGTAACCATCCAACACATCTTTTTATGTTGCTTCAACTATATTATAGGCAAACTTTTGTAGTACACGTTCACTGGTTTACATATATCTAATGCCGGGCTGCACCTTGATCAATATTTTAGAGCACTATTTATTATCTACCATCTTATAAATTTCTGGGGAGGATGAAATTTAAGAAAAACTTTTTGTAACTTTAAAAGCTCTGGAAATATGCCACAATTTTAAACCAAGCTTCTCCCAACGTGTTCATAAGTGTTACTTTGACATATAGAATGTTTGTCATCTTCAACCTTTCCAGCCTGCTCACATGTGCCACTGGAAAAGATCAAAGAAAATGTTTTCCTCCTTTTATTTTGTCACGTTTTTCCAAAATGTTGAACAATATTACAATAACTGCTCAGTTCAAGATGCTAAGAAAAGGAGCTTGAGAACTTAGACACATTAACAGGCTACCTATGCAAATCAGGAAATGCTTAAGTGCTCATTAATGTTCTATTATAAAAATACTAACTGAAGATTGGATCAAATGCTATCCAAGAAAATTAAATCAGCTCCCTCACACTCTCCCCAAACAGTAACAACAAACCAGATGGGAAAATCTTTAGGAACCTATGTAATTGAAAAGAACTGGAAAGTACAGTGAAGCCCCAATGAAAGGTAAATAAGCCTGCTGGACGTTTGGCAAAGATACAGCTCAGATCCAGACTCTTATTCTTCAGTTGATTCAAAAGACAAAATCATAGAGCTGAGATTTTGGAAAGATAATAGTATAGAAATTTTGAAATATTATTCTAGTGTTTATATTTTAATAACAAAATTATTTAAAACAAAGACGATTTCAGCAAAAACAATCAACAAAATATGATCCCCCCTAAAATTTCTTTTATTTAGAACAATTCTATAGAGATAGTTTCTGTTATGCTTGCATCCTACTCCAATCTTCAGACTTTCCCTTTAGTGTTAGATGGAATTTCTTCTTAGTTTGGCTAACCTCACTGAAAATGGATTAGTGAACCTACAACTTCACTCAGTCTCCTTCATGATTTCACAGATAAAAACTGCCAGCAACCAAACAACTGGAGGTTAATGCCAACTACTCCAGAATCCGTCCTCTAGATCCAACCTGTTGTAGATCTCTTTATGCTGCAGAAGGCCAAGCAGTATGGACTTTGACATGAACCCTCTACACGTCTCTGGAATAACAATATTAAATCAAACTCAATATTCTGTAACTGTGAGAAAAATATCTAGGACACATGAAAATATTTTGTGGATCACAAAAGGGAAAGCTATATTTGTTGGGTGAAAATATGCAAATAATTCTATTGAAGTGGATATCTAATAAATTTAAGTGAATTATAAAATGTCTCTGTAAAATTGCTGGGGGGAAAATAGGTAATAACATTAAGTAAATAAGAAAATCTCAGGTGAAATAAAAACCATAATTGACCAAGTCCTACTGTCACTTAAAGAAGTGAAATACAGAATTAACTTTGTACACAATTGGATTACAGGTGATAAATGAGGGAGCTTCACTTATAATGAGATAAACATGATTCTATAACAGATGTGAAAGATAGAATAGAGAAATATAAGCTTTCAATAATAGTCATTTTCAAAAAAGAGAACAACAAATAGACCAGTAATGACAATCATGGGGGAAAGAAGAAAACTTGAATGTGAGATTGGGAGTTAAGAGGCCTGACTATTCACTGTGAAAAACATTAAGCAGAAATAAATAGCAATTTATACATTTATTTCAAGATAAGAAATATTTCAATTTCCCAAAGAGGAGGAAAGGTTAATTTTACTAACGTTAGAATCCAATTAGCTTCAGATATACCATCTGAAAAAAATAAACACCAGATGAAATGAAACAATGTAGAGTTCAGAAGAAAATGATGTAACAATAATTTGACTCAATAAAAATAATTTAACTCAATAAATGACTCAATAATAATGAGTCATCTCTGGGAGGATGACGTCAAGATGGTGGCAAAGGTATACTTTGAACTTACCTCCTCCTATGGACACAAAAAATTTACAACTACTCTTGGAACAATTACCCCTGAGAGAGAAGAGAAAACTGGATAAAAAGAATCCCCACAACACAACAAAGGACAGTGCTGACTGAGGTGGAAGAGACACAAGTTCCTTTTTGGAGAGAAAAATGCCACCTTCTAGCTGCAGCATTTCACAGCCAGCCAAGAGCAATCTTAATGTAAGAAGCCTTCCCTGGAGTAGTAGGGGATCTGAGTGAGGGAGGTTTACCACAATAAGAAGCTTTTGGAATCAGCACAACCAAGACAAGTGTCATAATATCTGGCTTTGCTGGCTACTAACTACAAGGGGGAATATCCCCAGAAAGGGTTAGGACCATAAAGGGAAAAAAAAGCCTACTCTTAAGGAGCCTATGCATAAATTCACCCCATTCAGAAAGCAACCTAAAATCACCAGAAAGAAAGGTGAACGGTTCTTTGGTAAAAAAAAAAAAAAAAAAAAAAAAAAGACTCAAGTTATAGGCTCTGGGTGAATCTTGGTGAGAGGTCAGACCTCTCCAAGCACTGAGACATTGGCAGGAGCCAATATTGTGACCTAGTACAGGTGGAGTGACACAGATGCTGGCAGACTCCATTGGAGTTCTTCGTCTGGCCAGTTAGCACAACAATCTGCCTCAGGCACTAGAGCATCAATTTAATCAAGTTCAGTCAGGGCCAGCAGCTCACCCTAGGGACTGGCCCACTGAACAGGATGCCCTCATACAACTTGTGGGCCCACATATGTGGGGAACCTGGAACCTCTGAAGGCAAGTGAGTAGGTCTGTCTCTGTAGGCAAGGCAGGTATGAGGAGTGGCCTGAGTTGGAGTGTGTGGGGCCTCTGCAGTGAGGCAACTGGGTCTGCTTCAGTGGATTGAGGCTTGCACACAGCGAAGGACTGTGCTGACAGGGTGTGTGGCCCTGTGGATGATGGGGCTTGTCGGCTGCAGCAAACTTGTGCTTCTCAAAAAGCCACAGAGAAGATCAGCTCCACCTTCCAAAGCCTGAAACAATTGGGTGCTCCCATGCCTGGAGCCAGCTCCACTCAGCTTCAATCCTGAGAGAGCTAATGACAGCCTTGCAGGCCAGAGGCATACAGCAATTGTAAGCTCCTGAGCCTAGCAACCAGCCATGCTGTGGGAATATTCATATAACAGAGAAACTGCAACAGGAATGTGCTATTAGACCTTGGAGCCAACTCTCTATGTCCAATAAAGTGACTGAAGGTTTAAAGCAGCCACATGCAGCTGAGTATTACAATCAGCCAGCCAGGGGTACAGCCTAATCTCCCTGGGCACCTGCAGCAAAATCAACCCTGCTACAACAGAAGGATACATGTAGCCCACACAGGGGACCTTCCTGGGACATTTGGAACTGGCGATGAGAGGAAAGCACATTGCTGGGTCTCATAAGGCATCTCTTACATAAGGCCACCTCTCCAAGATCAAGAGATGTAGCTGACCTACCTAATACAAAGATATCAGCACAGAGAAAGAGGCAAAATAACGAGACATAGGAATACGTTTCAAGTAAGGAAACAGGACGAAACATAAAGAACAAGAAAACAAAACAAAACAAGAAAAACAGAGATAATCTACCTGACAAAGAACACAAACTAGTAGTCATAGGGATGCTCACTGATCTCAGGGGAAGAATGGATGAACTCAGTAAGAATTTCAACAAAGAATTAGAAAATATAAAAAAGATCCAGAAATGAAGAACAATACTGGAAATGTCTATAACAGAGTAGATGATAAAGAAGAATGGATCAGCAAGATGGACAAAAAACTAGAGGAAATTACCCAAGCTGAACAGATAAAAGAAAAAAGAATGAGGACTGTCTAAGGGATTTCAGAGACAACTTCGAGTGCACTAACATCTGTATTATAGGTGTCCCAGAAGGTGAAGAAAGAGATAAAGGGGGAGAGAATCTATTTGAAGAAATAATAGCTGAAAACTTTCCTTACCTAAGAAAAGAAACAGACATCCAGATACAGGAAGCACAGAGAGCACCAAACAAGATAAACCCCAAAAGGCCCACATCAAGACACGTTATAATTAAAAATGTCAAGAATTAAAAATAAAGAGAGAATCCCAAAAGCTGCAAGAGACAGACAACAAGTTGCACACAAAGGAAACCCCATAAGGCTATAAGCTGACTTCTTAGCAGAAACTTCATAGGCTAGAAGGGAGTGGCACAATATATTTGAAGTGCTAAAAGGAAAACAGTCTACAACCAAGAATAATCTACCCAGCAAGATTATCATTCAGAATGAAAGGAGAGATAGAGTTTCCCAGACAAGCAAAAACTAAAGCAGTTTATCATCAAGAAACCATCCTTACAAGAAAGGCTAAAGGGACTTATTTAAGTGAAAAAGACCACAAATAGGAATAAGAAAATTATCCCAAAACACCCACAAGCAATAAAACCACCGGTAATGGCAAATATACATTAAAGGTAGAAGATCAACCATCCATGAAGCTATATGAAGGTCAAAAGAGAAAAGTATTAAAATTATCTATTCCCATGACGAGAGAGTAACAGACATACACTCCCAAAATGACCTTAGATATGATATCAAAAACATAAAATGTGGAAGGAAGGAGGTAAAAGAGTAGTGCTTTTAACAAGAGATCAAACTAAAGAGATCATCAACTTAATATAGATTGCTATATGCATATGTTATTGTATACAAACTTCATGGTAATCACAAACCAGAAACCTATAATAAATACACAAAAAAATAATAGAAAGGAAGCCAAACATAACACTAAAGAAAGCCATCAAACCACAAAGGAAGAGAGCAAGAGAAGAAGAAAGGAACCAACATGAACTACTAACACTGAAAAAAAAAAAGTAGCTAAACGGCGATAAGTACATTCTTATCAATAGCTAGTTTAAATGTCAATGGACTCAATGCTCCAATCAAAAGATATAGGTTGGTTTATTGGGTAAGAAACAAGACCCACAGAAATGCTGCATAAAAGAGACACACTTCAGACCCCAAGACACTCTAAAACTTAAAATGAAGGGATGGAAAATAATACTCCATGCAAATGGCAGAGAAAAGAAAGCAGGGGTTGCAATACTTAGATAAAACAGACGTTAAAACAAAAACTGTAACAAGAGACAAAGAAGGGCACTACATAATGATAAAGGGAGCAATCCAACAAGAGGATATAGCACTTGTAAATATCTGTACACTCAACATGGGAACACTTAAATACATAAAGCAATTAGTAACAGACATACAAGGAGAAATAGACAGCAACACAGTAATAGTACGGGACTTTAAAACTCCATTTACACCAAAGGATAGACATCCAAACAGAAGATCAATAAGGAAACATTGACCTTAACGGACACATTAGACCAGATGGACTTAGCAGATATATATAGAACATTCCATCCAAACATCACAGAATACATCTTCTTTTCAAATGCAGATGGAACACTCTCCAAGATAGATCACATATTAGGCCACAAAACAGGGTTCAGTAAATTTAAGAAGTTTGAAATAATACCAAGCATGTTTTCTCACCACAACAGTATGAAACTAGAAATAAATTCCAGGAAGAAAATCAGAAAAGCCATAAATATCTGGAGATCAAACAAAATGCTACTGAATGACGATTGGGTCAATGAAGAAATCAAAGGTGAAATTAAAAATACTTGGAGGCAAATAAAAATGAAAATATGATATCCCAAAATCTATGGGATACAGCAAAACCAGTTCTAAGAGGAAAGTTTATAGCAATTCAGGCCTACTTCAACAAACAAGGAGAATCTCAAATAAACAACCTAACAGTGCACCTATAGGAACTGGAAAAAGAACAATAAATAAAGCCCCAAATCAGTGGAAGGAAGGAAACAAAAATCAGAGCAGAAATAAGTGAAATAGAGACTAAATAAACAATAGAAAAAATCGAAACCAAGAGCTGGTTCTTTGAAAAGATAAACAAAATTGACAAACCTTTAGCTAGACTCACCAAGGAAAAAAAAGAGAAGACTCAAATTAAATCATAAATAAAGAAGGAGAAATTACAATGGACATCTCGGAAATACAAAAGATTATAAGAGAATACTACAAAAAGGTATATGCCAACAAATTAGATAATCCAGAAAAAATGGATGAATTCTTTGAATCATACAACCTTTCAATACTGAATCAAGAAGAAATAGAGAATTTTAATAGACAAATCACTGCTAAGGAGATTGAAACAGTAATCAAAAACCTCCTGAAAAATAAAAGTCCAGGGCCAGATGGCTTCTCTGGTGAATTCTAACAAACATTCAAAGAAGATTTAGTACCTATACTTCTCAAATTCTTCCAAAAAATTGAAGAGGAGGGGAAGCTTCCTAATGCATTCTGTGAAGCCAGCATTGCCCTGAGACCAAAACCAGACAAAGACAACACACAAAAAACGATTACAAGGATGAATCATTACAAATGATGGAAAAAAGAAAGTTACACTGGTGGACATGGATAAAAAATCTTCAAAAAGATACTAGCAAATCAAATACAACAATACCCTTAAAAGATCATACACTATGATCAAGTGAGATTTATTCCTGGTATGCAGGGATGGTTCAACATATGTGAATCAAACAACATGATGGAACACATTTACAAAATGAAGAATAAAAAACACATGATCATCTCAATAGATGCAGAACAAGTCTTTGACAATATACAAATACAAGTTTTATGATTAAAAAATCTGAATAAAATGGGTATAGAAGGAATGTACCTCAACATAAAAGGCCATATATGACAAACCCACAGCTAATATCATTCTCAATGGAGAGAAACTGAAAGTTATCCCTTTACCACAGGAAACAGACAAGGATGCTCACTTTCACCATTCTTATTTAACAGAGTATTAGACGTCCTAGCCAGAGCAATCAGGCAAGAAAAAGAAAAAACAGGGATCCAAAATGGAAAGAAAGAAGTGAAACTGTCACTATTTGTAGGTGAAATGATTTTATATATAGGAAACATGAAAGAATACACCAAAAATCATTTAGAAATAATAAGTGAATATGGTAAAGTTGCAGGATACAAAATCAACATACAGAAATCAGTCACATTTCTATACACTAATAATAAAGTAGCAGAAAGAGAAATTAAGAATACAATTGCAACAAAAAGAATAAAACGCCTAGGAATAAACAACCAAAGAGGTGAAAGACCTATACACTGAAAACTATAAAACAATGTTGAAAGAAATACAAGACACAAAAAATTGGAAAGACATTTTGTGCTCTTGGATTGGAAGAATTAACATAGTTAAAATGTCCATACTTCCTAAAGTAATCTACAGACACAGTGCAATTTCTATCAAAGTTCCAATGACATTTTTCATAGAAATAGAACAAAGCATCCTAAAATTTATATGGAACAACAAAAGGCCCTGAATAGCCAAAGGAAACCTGAGGAGAAAGCAAAGCTGGAGGTTTCACACTCCCTGATTTCAAAATATACTACAAAGCTATAGTAATCAAAACAGCATGGTACTGGCACAAAAACAGACATGCAGATCAATGGAATAGAATTGAGACCTCAGAAATAAACCCACACATCTATGGACAGCAAATTTCGACAAGGGAGCCAAGCACATACAATGGAGAAGGGAAAGTCTCTTCAACAAATGGTGTTGGGAAAACTGGACAGCCACATGCAAAAGAATGAAAGTAGGTCATTATCTTACACCATACACAAAAATTAGCCTGAAACGAATTTCAAAAAACATTTTTGAAAAAGACCTGAAACTATGAAACTTATAGAAGAAAACGTAGGCAGTATACTCTTCAACATTGGTCTTAGCAGCATATTTTCAAGTACCATGTCTGACTGGGCAAGGAAAACAATAGAAAAAATAAACAAATAAGACCATATCAGACTAAAGTTCTTCTGCACAGCAAAGGAAACCATCAAAAAAATGAAAAGATAACCTAACAACTGGAAGAAGATATTTGCCAACCACATATTTGATAAGGGGTTAATATCCAAAATATATAAAGAACTCATACATCTCAACTGCAAAAAAATGAACAACCCAATTAAAAAATGGGCAAAAGACGTGAACAGATATCTCTCCAAGGAAGATATACAGATATCCAACAGGCACACAAAAAGATGTTCAACATCACTAATAATCAGGGAAATGCAAATCCAAACTAGAATGAGAGGGGCCAGCCCCATGGCCCAGTGGTTAAGTTCATGTGCTCTGCTTCCGTGACCCAGAGTTTCACCGGATTGGATCCTGGGTGTATATCTAGCACTGCTCATCAAGCCATGCTTAGGTGGTGTCCCACATAGCAGTACTAGAAGGACCAACAACTAGAATAAATAACTATGTCCTTGGGGCCTATGGGGAGAAGAAAAAAAAACTGGCAACAGTTGTTAGCTCAGGACGAATCTTTAAAAAAGAAAGAAAATTACAGGAGAAGATCCAAGATGGCGCCGTGAGTAGTCCTCTTTGTCTCTCCCCCTTCGAGTCTACAATTATTTGGACACTTATCGCTTGACAAAGGATATCCAGACAGCATCTCAGGACGTCTGAGACACCCACGCGACTATACATCGGGAGGCGGACGGACTTTCCTCCGGGAGGATGTGGAAATAGGTGAAAACTCTCCGACCCCGACAAGCAGCCTAGTACCCGCAAGCGGCTTTCTTCCAACGGACGTCCCCAGAGGATCTACACACATCTAGGGCAGGAGCGAGCACACAACAGAGGTGCGACGGTGGAAACAGGTGACCAGAACCCTACCTAAACCCCCCGCAATTACTCCTAAACGCAGAGGGAAACTTTGGAGTTGCACACCTGAGCCCGCGGGGAGAGTCTCTCCCCGCCATTGGCGGGGAGACCCCGCCTGGTGCTCGCAGCACCCGGAGGGTCCCAGAGAGAGTCGCAGAGGGTACGGAGGTCTCCCAGCTGCCATTGCCCACCCTGTGGGAGTAGGGATTGCCGGAGATCTCGGAGAGGAGCAGGGCTGGGGGAACTTTCAAAGGCCGGCTCTGCGACCCGGAGGGGAAGCTCCGGAGTTCCGCCCGGGCAGCAGACAAAACTCTCTGTCTGCCATTAGCAGAGGGGCCACTCCCAGCATTCACAGCTCCGGGAGAGGCCCGGAGAGAATCCCAGAGGGTGGGGCGACCCCCAGCTGCCGTTGCCCGCCCCGTGGGACTAGGGATAGCCGGAGATCTCGGAGAGGACTGGGGCTGGGGGGAGTTCCAGAGACCCAGCTTCATAGCCTAGGGGGAAACCCTACAGGCTCACAGCAGCCTTAGGGAAAGCCTCTGCACAGCACCAGTAGAAGTCACCCAGCCGCCAGCCACAAGGCTGGAAGACCCAGGGCAAAAGCAGCATAGCTAGGTGAACTAACCACAGACTGTAGAAGATGCCAATAGCTCTCCTGTGACCCATAGAGGACAAGTGAGATTTTGTGGGCGCCGACAGCAACAGAGCGACAAATATAAGTGATTCCACCCCTGGCCGCTGGAAAAGCCCATAACACCGTTGCAGACCCCAAGGAGAGAGCACATCTAGGGGGGCTGCAACAGTAGGCACCAGCAGCCTGAAGCCCCTCTGTGACAACCCCCACGGCAGAGGAGGGAATCCAAAGGGCCACTGTGGCTACGAAGAGGGGCCCAGGCCCAGTTAGCAACTGCGGACAGGGTTCCTGGTTGGTGCAGTATAAACAGCTGCTCCCCCACCGCAGCAGCTGAAACAAGTGAAAGGAGCAACTAAACTCTATCTCCATGTGGAGGCACAAATCAACAACATCAAGCAATATGAAAAAATACATTAAATCTCCAGAACAGAAAGAAAGTAACAAATACACAGAAAACAATCCCAAAGAAAATGAGATATATAACCTAAATGATGATGACTTCAAAACAGCCATCATTAAGATTCTCAATGAGTTAAGAGAGAATTCTGACCGACAACTCAACGAGTTCAGGAGCTATGTCACAAAAGAGTTTGATACGATAAAGAAGAACCAAACAGAAATATTGGAAATGAAGAACACAATAGAGGAGATTAAGAAAAATCTAGATGCTCTGAACAGTAGGGCCGATAATATGGAGGAAAGAATTAGCAATTTGGAAGATGGCAATATAGAATTGCTGCAGGCAGAGGAGGAGAGAGAAGCAAGACTAAAAAGAAATGAAGAAACTCTCCGAGAATTATCAGACACAATTAGGAGATGCAACGTAAGGATTATAGGTATACCAGAGGGAGAAGAGAATGGAAAGGGGCAGAAAGCCTATTCAAAGAAATAATGGCTGAGAACTTCCCAAATCTGGTGAGGGAGATGGATCTTCAGGTGACAGAAGCCAATAGATCTCCAAACTTTATCAATGCAAGAAGACCAACTCCACAGCATATAGTAGTGAAGCTAGCAAAAGTCAACGACAAGGAGAAAATACTAAGGACAGCCAGGCAAAAGAAACTAACCTACAAAGGAACCCCCATCAGGCTCTCAGCAGATTTCTCAGCAGAAACTTTACAGGCTAGAAGAGAGTGGAATGATATATTCAAAAATCTGAAGGACAAAAATCTACAGCCGAGAATTCTCTACCCAGCGAAAATATCCTTCAAATACGATGGAGAAATAAAAACTTTCCCAGATAAACAAAAATTAAGGGAGTTCATTGCCACAAAACCTCCTCTTCAGGAAATCCTCAGGAAAACCCTCATTCCCGAAAAATCCAAAAAAGGAAAGGGGCTACAAAACCAAGAGCAGAGGAGATAAGTAGAAGGACAACAACAGAGAGTAGCAGCTCTACATCAGAACAGATTAAACCATGGGACTAGAAACAAAGGAAACTGAAGAAAACTGGAAAACAAGACACAAAATGGTAGTGGTAGGCCCCCACATCTCAATAATCACTCTAAATGTAAATGGATTGAACTCCCCAATCAAAAGACACAGAGTAGCAGGATGGATCAAAGAACAAGATCCAACAATATGCTGCCTCCAGGAAACACACCTCAGCCCCAAAGACAAACACAGGCTCAGAGTGAAGGGATGGAGAACAATACTCCAAGCTAATAATGAACAAAAGAAAGCAGGTGTCGCTATACTAATATCAGACAAGGTAGATTTCAAAGCAAAACAGATAAAGAAAGATAAAGAGGGACAGTATATAATGATAAAAGGGACTCTCCACCAAGAAGACATAACACTTATAAATATATACGCACCCAACACAGGAGCACCAAAATTTGTAAAGCAACTCTTAATAGAACTAAAAGAAGACATCAACAACAATACAATAATAGTAGGGGACCTCAACACACCATTAACACCAATGGACAGAACATCCAGACAGAAAATCAACAAGGAAATAATAGAATTAAATGAAAAATTAGACCAGATGGACTTAATAGATATATATAGAACACTTCATCCAAAAACAGCAGGTTACACATTCTTCTCAAGTGCACATGGAACATTCTCAAGGATTGACCATATTTTGGGAACCAAAGCAAACATCAATAAATACAAGAGAGTTGAAATAATATCAAGCATCTTTTCTGATCATAATGCTATTAAACTAGAAATCAACTACAAGAAAAAAGCAGAGAAAGGTGCAAAAATGTGGAGACTAAACAACACGCTTCTCAACAAACAATGGATCATTGAAGAAATTAAAGAAGAAATCAAATATTATCTGGAGACAAATGAAAATGAGAACACGACATACCAAATCATTTGGGATGCAGCAAAAGCAGTCCTAGGCGGGAAATTCATCGCAATACAGGCTCACCTCACTAAACAAGAAAAAGCTCACGTAAGCAACCTCAAACGACACCTAACAGAACTAGAAAAAGAAGAACAAACAAAACCTAGAGTCAGTAGAAGGAGGGAAATAATAAAAATAAGAGCAGAAATAAACGATATTGAAACAAAAAAGACAATAGAAAGGATCAATGAAACAAAGAGTTGGTTCTTCGAAAGAATTAACAAAATTGACAAACCCCTAGCCAGACTCACCAAGAAAAGAAGAGAGAAAGCACAAATTAATAAAATCAGGAATGACAGAGGAGAAATCACAACACATACCAATGAAATACAAGAGATCATAAGAGAATACTATGAAAAACTATATGCCAACAAATTGAACAACTTGGAAGAAATGGACAAATTCCTAGACTCATACAATCTCCCCAAACTGAATCAGGAAGAAATGGAGAATCTGAATAGACCAATCACAAGTAAGGAAATAGAAACGGTAATCAAAAACCTCCCCAAAAACAAGAGTCCAGGACCAGACGGCTTCTCTGGAGAATTCTACCAAACATTCAAAGAAGACTTAATACCTATTCTCCTCAAACTGTTCCAGAAAATTGAGAAAGATGGAGAACTCCCTAACACATTCTATGAAGCCAACATCACTCTGATCCCCAAACCTGACAAGGACAACACAAAGAAGGAGAACTACAGGCCAATATCACTGATGAACATAGATGCAAAAATCCTCAACAAAATTTTGGCAAACCGATTACAGCAATACATCAAAAAGATTATACACCATGATCAAGTGGGATTTATACCAGGGACACAGGGATGGTTCAACATCCGCAAGTCAATCAACGTGATACACTACATCAACAAAATGAAAAACAAAAACCACATGATCATCTCAATAGATGCACAGAAAGCATTCGACAAGATCCAACACCCATTTATGATAAAAACCCTCAGTAAAATGGGTATAGAAGGAAAGTACCTCAACATAATAAAGGCCATATATGATAGACCCACAGCCAACATCATACTCAATGGACAAAAACTGAAAGCCATCCCTCTGAGGACAGGAACAAGACAAGGGTGCCCACTTTCACCACTCCTATTCAACATAGTACTGGAGGTGCTGGCCAGAGCAATTCGGCAGGAAAAAAAAATAAAAGGAATCCAAATAGGTAACGAAGAAGTAAAACTCGCGCTGTTTGCAGACGACATGATCTTATACATAGAAAACCCCAAAGAATCCACAGAAAAACTATTAGAAATAATCAACAACTACAGCAAAGTAGCAGGGTATAAAATTAACGTGCATAAATCAGTAGCATTTCTATACACTAACAATGAACTAACAGAAAAAGAACTCAAGAACTCTATCCCATTCACAATCACAACGAAAAGAATAAAATACCTTGGGATAAACTTAACCAAGGAAGTGAAGGATCTATACAATGAAAACTACAAGACTTTCTTGAAAGAAATTGGCAATGACATAAAGAGATGGAAAGACATTCCTTGCACATGGATTGGAAGAATAAACATAGTTAAAATGTCCATACTACCTAAAGCAATATACAGATTCAATGCTATCCCAATCAGAATCCCAAGAACATTCTTCACAGAAATTGAACAAACAATCCTAAAATTCATATGGGGCAACAAAAGACCGCGAATTGCTAAAGCAATCCTGAGCAAGAAAAACAAAGCCGGCGGAATCACAATCCCCGATTTCAAAGCATACTACAAAGCTACAGTGATCAAAACAGCATGGTACTGGTACAAAAACAGGTCCACAGATCAATGGAACAGAATTGAAAGCCCAGAGATAAAACCACACATCCATGGACAGCTAATCTTCGACAAAGGAGCAGAGGGCCTACAATGGAGAAAAGAAAGTCTCTTCAACAAATGGTGCTGGCAAAACTGGACAGCCACATGCAAAAGATTGAAAATTGACCAGTCTTTTTCACCACACACCAAAATAAACTCAAAATGGATCAAAGACCTAAAGATTAGGCCTGAGACAAAAAGTCTTTTGGAAGAGAATATAGGCAGTACACTCTTTGACATCAGTTTCAAAAGAATCTTTTTGGACACTGTAACTCCTCAGTTGAGGGAAACAATAGAAAGAATAAACAAATGGGACTTCATCAGACTAAAGAGCTTCTTCAAGGCAAGGGAAAACAGGATTGAAACAAAAAAACAGCTCACTAATTGGGAAAAAATATTTACAAGCCACTCATCCGACAAAGGGTTAATCTCCATAATATACAAAGAACTCACACTGCTTAACAACAAAAAAACAAACAACCCGATCAAAAAATGGGCAGAGGACATGAACAGACATTTCTCAAAAGAAGAAATGAATATGGCCAATAGACACATGAAAAGATGTTCATCATCGCTAATCATCAGGGAAATGCAAATCAAAACTACACTAAGATATCACCTTACCCCCGTTAGATTGGCAAAAACATCCAAAACCAAGAACGACAAATGTTGGAGAGGTTGTGGAGAAAGAGGAACCCTCATACACTGTTGGTGGGAATGCAAACTGGTACAGCCACTATGGAAAACAGTATGGAGATTTCTCAAAAAGTTAAAAATAGAAATACCCTATGACCCAGCCATCCCATTACTGGGTATCTATCCTAAGAACCTGATATCAGAAATCTCAAGAGTCCGTTGCACCCCTATGTTCATCACAGCATTATTTACAATAGCCAAGACGTGGAACCAGCCTACATGCCCAGAAACTGATGATTGGATAAAGAAGATGTGGTATATATACACAATGGAATACTACTCAGCCATAAAAAAAGACAAAATTGGCCCATTCACAACAACGTGGATGGACCTCGAGGGTATTATGTTAAGTGAAATAAGCCAGTCAGAGAAAGACGAACTCTATATGACTCCACTCATAGGTGGAAATTAGTATACTGATAAGGAGATCTGATCGGTGGTTACCAGGGAAAAGGGGGGGTGGGGGGAGGGCACAGAGGGGGAAGTGGTGTACCCACAACATGACTAACAAAAATGTACAACTGAAATCTCACAAGGTTGTAATCTATCATAACATTAATAAAAAAATAATAATAAAAAAAGAAAGAAAATTACATTTAAAAACAAAACTACAATTAGATATCACTTCATGACCTTCACAACGGCTATAATTAACAAGACTGAAAATAACAAGTGTTGGAGAAGATGTGAAGAAAAGGTAACTCACATACACTGCTGGTGGGAGTGCAAACTGGTGCAGCCACTATGGAAAACAGTATGGAGATTCCTCAAATATTAAGAATAGAACTACCATACTATTCAGCTAGTCCACTGCTGGCTATTTATCCAAAGACCATGAAAACACAAATGCATAAAGATACATGCACCTGTGTGTTCACTGAAGCATTATTCACAATAGCCAAGACTTAGAAGCAACCTAGGTGCCAATCAAGGGACAAATGGATTAAGAAGACGTGGTACATATACACAATGGAATACTACTCAGCCATAAAAAAGATGAAATCTAGCCATTTGTGACAACATGGATTGACTTTGAGAGTATTATGCTAAGGGAAATAAGTCAGAAGGAGAAAGTCAAATACCACATGACCTCACTCATAAATGGAAGATAAAAGCAACAACAGACAAACACATAGAGACAGAGATTGGATTGGTGGTTACCAGAGGAGAAGGGGGCAGGGAGGAGGGTGAAAGGGGTGATTAGAAACATGTGTATGGTGATGGATTGCAATTAGTCCTTGGGTGGGGAACATGATGTAATCTACATAGAAATCAAAATGTAATGATGCACACCCAAAATTTAAAAAAAAAATGTCATTTGGAATTGTAAATTATTATTTTTCAAGCTGAAACTTTGTAGATTGTTAGACTTACTGAAACTGATAATGATTTTGTGTTAATCTGATGTAAAAAGGAAATTACTGATAAAATAAATAAATGAGTCATCCCTGATTTTTTTTCATTAGATTTTAAAAGGAACATTTCTAATTTTTAGAGCAGTTTTTGCGTTGCCATAAAATTGAGAGTGAGGTAACATTGATTTCCCATATACTCCCTTCCCCTCGTATGCATAGCCTCCAGCATTATCAACATCACTCACCAGAATAATACAGATTTTTACCAAGAATGAACCTGCATTTCCACATCATAATCCCCCAAAGACAATACTTCATCACAGAGTTCACTCTTGGTGTTGTACATTGTATGAATTGGGACAAATGTATAATGACATGCACCCATCATTATAGTATCACGAAGATTATTTTCATTACCTCAAACATCTTCTGTGCTCTGCCTATTCATCGCCCCACCCCACACTGGCAACCACCGATCTTTTTTTTTTTTTTTGCTGAGGAACGACTTGAGCTAGCATCTGTTGCATGTGTTGCCAGTATTTTCTCTTTTTGCTTGAGGAAGATTGTTGCTGAGCCAACCTCTGTGGCAATCATCCTCTATTTTGTAGGTGGGATACTGCCACAGCATGGGGTGATGAGTGCTGTATGGTGTGCACCAAGGATCCAAACCTGCAAACCCAGGGCTGCTGAAGCAGAGTGCACGGACCGAACCACTACACCACTGGGCCAGCCTCCCAATGATCTTTTTACTCTTTTTATAGTTTTGCTTTTTCCAGAATATCATATAATTGGAATCATAGAGTATGTAGCCTTTTCAGATTGGCTTCTTTCACTTAGTAATATAAATTTAAGTTTCCTCCTCTTCTTGTCACAATTCAATAGCTCATTTCTTTTTAGCACTGAATAATATCTCATTGTCTGGATGTACGAGAGTTTGCATATCCATTCACCCACTGAAGGATATCTTGGTTGCTTCCAAGTTTTGGTAATTATGAATAAGCTGATATATATATAATATATATCCATATACAGGTTTATGTGTGGACATAAATTTTCAACTCGTTTGGGTAAATTCCAAGCAGGGTGATTGTAGTATCCTATAGTAACAGCATGCACAGTTTTCTAAGAAACTGTCAAACTGAGTTCCAAAGCGTCTGTACTATTTTGCATTCCCACCAACAATTTGAGAGTTCTCATTGCTCCATTTTCTCAACAGGATTTGGTGTTGTAAGTGTTTCAGATTTTGGGTATTCTAATAGGTGTGTGGTATCACATTGTTGTTTTAATCTACATTTCCTTGATGACATACAATGTGGAGTATTTTTTCATCTGCTTATTTAAAATCTGTATCTAATCTTTGGTGAGGTGTCTGTTAAGGCCTTTTGTCCATTTTTTAATCAGGTTGTCTGTTTTCTTATTGTTGAGTTTTAAGAGTTCTTTGTATATTTTGAATAACAGTCCTTCATCACATACATTTTTTGCAAATATTTTCTCCAAATCTGTGCCTTGTCTTCAAATTCCCTTGATATTGTCTTTTGCATAAGAGAAATTTCTAATTTTAATGAAGGCCAGTTTATCAATTTTTGCTTTCATGGATTGTGCCTTTAAGGTTTTATTTAAAAGTATCACCACATCCAAAGTCATCTAGGTTTTTCTCCTATGTTTTCATCTAGGAGTTTATGGTTTTGCATTTTACATGTAGGTCTATGATTCATTTTGAGTTAATTCTTGTGAATGGTGTAAGGTCTGTGTCTAGATTCATGTTTTTACATTTGGATGTCCAGTTGTTCCAGAACCATTTTTCTGAAGAGACTTTATTTTTTCTATTGTATTGCCTTTGCTCGTTTGTCAAAAATCAATTGACTATATTTATGAAGGTCTCTTTCTGGACTCTGTGTTCTGTTCCATTGACATAATTTTTTATTCTTTCACTACCACCGCAGTCTCTTGATTATTGTCATTTTATAGTAAGTCTTGAAGTCAGGTAGTGTCAGTCCTCCAGCTCTGTTCTTCTCCCTCAATACTGTGTTGGCTATTCTAGGTCTTTTGCCTCTCCATGTAAATTTTAGAATCACTTTGTTAATATTCATAAATTGCCTTGCCAGTGTTTTCTTTGTATTGCATTGAATCTACAGATCAGGTTGAGAATAATTGACATCTTCACAGCACTGAGTCTTCCTATCCATGAACATGAACTAACTCTCCACGTTTTCAGTCTTTTTTTTTAATCAGAGTTTTGTAGTTTTCTTCATATAGATCTTGTATATATTTTCTTAGATTTATACCTAAGTATTTCATTTTGGGGGGTGCTTATATAAATGGTATTGTGTTTTTAATTTCAAATTCCACTTCTTTATTGTTGGTATATAGGAGAGCAATTGACTTGTGTGTATTAGCCCTATATCCTGCAACCTGGTTTTAACTGCTTATTAGTTCCAGGAATGTTTTTGTTGATTCTTTTGGATCTTCTCCATAGGTTATCATGTCATCTGTGAACAAAAACAGTTTTATTTCTTTCTTACCAATCTGTGTATCTTTTATCCCTTCCTTTTCTTCCCTTACTACATTAGCAAGGACTTCTAGTATGATGTTGAAAAGGAGTAGTGAGAGGGGACATCCTTGCCTTGTTCCTGATCTTAGTGGGAAAGCTTCAAGTTTCTCACAGTTAAGCATGCTGTTAGCTGTAGGTTTTCTGTAGATAATCTTTACCAGGTTGAGAAAGTTCCCCTCTCTTCCTAGTTAACTACAAGCTTTTATCATGATAGGGTGTTGAATTTTGTCAAATACTTTTTCTGCATCTATTGATATGATCAAGTGATTTTTCTTTTTTAATTTGTTGATGTGATGGATAACATTAATGGATTTCTGATGTTGAGCCAGTCTTGTAGACCTGAGATAAATTCTGTTTGGTCATAATGTACAATTATTTTTATACTTTTTGGATTCAATTTGCTAATAGTTTCATGGAGGATTTTTGCATCTATGTTTATCAAATATAGTGTTCTGTAGTTTTCTTTTCTTGCAATAACTTTTTTCTGGCTTGGAAATAGGATTATGCTGGCCTCACAGAATGAGTCAGGAAGTATTCACTCTATTTCTATCCTCTGAAAGAGATTGTAGAGAATTGGTATAATTTTTTCCTTAAATGTTTGGTAGAGTTCACCACTGAACATACACTGCTATTTAATATCCAAATTATGTAATCCATCAAACCAACATTATGTTTCTGAAAATTTAACCACAGAACATGTTTAAGTGATGGTTTTGTCTGTGATAACATTAAATAGTTTAATTATGACTTTGGTTACCAATACTTTCACTCAGTTTCGTACAAAAAGTTTACGAAAAAAATCTATTTTTCAGCTTGTACTCATATTTAGTTAAAATCTAATAACTCTAATAATTAAATACAATTATACCTTTTGAGAGCTGGACAGAAGTAATTTTGTAGACAAGTTTTTACCTCCATATCCTTGTATCAGAGTCAACATTCAACCAGGTGAATGATGTAGCAGTACTTAATTTTCACCCCTATTAAAGCTTCCTAAAATTTTTTAGTTTTTCTCCTCCTTCATGAGTATTCTTCCTGTAAATGAGGTTACATTGCCAATAACTAACCATATTCAAGGCCAACAATAATTTGAAAGTAGAAAAGGTTATCAAATTGAACAAAAGTGAGGATACTTGGGGATGAAAATAATTTTATGGCAACATGTTGCTGAGAAATGAAACAAAACTTACTTTGATTTAATGGGAAGAAATTGTTTAATTATTAATTTCTACATAATGATTTAATAAAAAGTAGCCTCACAATGTGGCAATGTATCTCAACAGGAATTTTACTTCATATGCAGAAAGATGTTTGAAAGTTTAGTTGCTTAGGGAGTTCAGCAAATAATTATTCTTGGTACGTTATTTGTTCTTTAGAATCACAAAGCACTTTTGTAATAAAAAGATGCACAATATATTCATAAATCTTAGAAATATAACCAGATAATATCTAACATTGCTTGCATATAAAAATAAATCAGCATGGATGTTAACTGTTAAATTGGCACGCTTGTATTTTAAAATAAATTGACAAATACAGCAACAGCCTTAAAATTTTGGAGGCCCTTCAACAGGATAACTCACTTTCTAAGAATTTTTCCTAAGTGAATAATAGGACAAAGGCACAAACGTATATGTACAGCAGTGTTAGTGACAGTTATTAAAACAGCAAAAATCAAAAGAAAATTAAACCTCCAGCATAGAAAATTTCTAAATAAAAAAGGTAATATACCATACTACAGCAATAAAATAATTGTTTAGACTACATACCATATGTATAGATTCACACCATTAAATAAAAAAAGTTCTAGAAAATATAAATCAAACTATTTAAAATGGTTAATTTTGGGTAGGGAGAGGAGGGGATTCTATAATTTTTCTCATCTATATTGCCTATAAGGGAAGGCCCAGTGACATGTTAGTTAAGTTTGCCTGTTCCACTTTGGCAGCCTGGGGTTTGCAGGTCCAGAACCCAGGCATGGACCTACAGACTGCTCATCAAGCCATGCTGTGGCAGTGTCCCATATACAAAATAGAGGAAGATGATCACAGAAGTTAGCTCAGGGCCAATGTTCCTCACACACACACAAATTGTGAAGTAGCCTTATTTTGACTCATTCAATCATGGTCTCAAGTAACCTTTTCTGAAGTTAGTATTCTGTGAGATGATTTATGTCTAATAAGAGAATAACATGCCCCAGTTGTGAGTGTCAGGGAAGCTTCTGAATGTCAGGAGCTACTCTTCTGTTCTTTTCATTTACTTCTGTCTATCATCTTAAAATTTAGGTAATTGTAAGATAAATTTTAAACTACTCACAAATGAGGTTTTTAAATTAAAGAGCTTGTAAAATATTTTACAGACTATATTGCTGAACAATGGTTATATATGAAATGTAATTTTCTAGAGGAGTTTTTAAAGTAAATATTGCCTCTGCCTGCTTAAAATAAAGAATATGAAATGTCATTAATAGGAGAGTTTAGATGACAAATTAGGTATGTTTGATTTACATTTATTTTCGATATATTTATGCATACAGTAAAAACTGAGAAGAAAAAAGTTATTAAGAGAAACATGTCCAACATATTACCAAAGACAAAATAAGTTGTAAAAAATCTTATTAAGGTCACCATATCTTATGAAACCCTATCAAGGTGTAAAAAGTTCATGAGAGATAATAGATAAATAACCAAAGTTTAGAGGGTATTGATTATTATATTATTTCTTTAAGAGTTTATCTTAACTTTATCTCCTAATATCTTATGCATTTTATTGTATCTAAATGCAAAATGACATTAGCTTTCTAATTTGTTCAGACTGTTTCCAACCAACCCTAAATTTATTTGTTCAGTGCACTTCCTGATCCATACTGAACATCCAATGAGTTGAATGCCTATGCCAAGCAATTTGTTCCAAAATCAAAGTCATTTTCTTCCTATCAATATCTGTCCAGTACTTCTTTCTATTTTCCATAGTTCTTCTTATCATATCACAATGCATATTCTAGGTAACTATACAAATTTAACCTATTGCTCTTAATTATACCAAAATCATCCTAGTTATCCTCACTTAAAAATTAAACCAACTTATGGTTGTGAGGTCTTTTTGAGTTTTTTTCCTATGCAATATTGGACCTTTGGTCAGTCATATTGATTCACACAGAATAATGTTTAAGAACATGATTTCTAGAGTCTCCCCAGATTTGACTGCACATGTATGAATTTTAGCTCCATCACTTACTATCTCTCTGAACTCTCTATGCTACTAGTGGAATATTTGAAAAGTGAGAGCAATAATAGTGCTATAGTAACGCATTATCTGCAGTTTTGCTTTCCACAGTTTTAGTTACCTGTAGCCAACTGTGGTCCAGATGTATATTATGGAACATATCTCTCACAGATAAGGGGTGACTACTGTATCTATCTTACAGAATCAGAAAATTGCGACTCTATATAAGAATAGGTTAGAAAACACAATTATAACATAAAGTCTAACAGGAAAGAAAGAATAAAAATTAATTATAATCACTTTAGTTCGGTCACAAAAATTGCAACACAAAAAAAGGATAATTTGTGGCAACAAAAATATAAAAGAAAAGGAAAAGAAACCTGCATAGGCTAATGGCTATAAGATGCTGTTAGCAGAAAAAGACTATTTCATCTATGTGCTCTTTTACACAAACCACATAGTAACCCCAAAACAAAAAATCAGAGCAGAGTCACAAATCATAAATAAAGAGAAAACTGAGGAAAACATTAGAGAAAACCAACAAACTGAAATGGCAGACAGAAATACCAGGAAAAAAAAACAATGGAACAATGGAGCAACCATAAAACAAAAGATAAAATGGAAGTTTTAAGCCCTCATAAATCAGTAATTACTCTAAATGTAAATAGATTGAACTTGCCAATCAAAAGACACAGAGTGGCTGAATGGATTAAAAAACAAGACCCAAGGGGCTGGCCCCATGGCCTAGTGGTTGGGTTTGCATGCTCCACTGCAGGTGGCCCAGTGTTTTGTTGGTTCAAATCCTGGACATGGACATGGCACTGCTCACCAAGCCACGCTGAGGCGGCGTCCTACATGCCACAACTAGAGGGACCAACAACGAAGAATATACAACTATGTATCAGGGGGCTTTGGGGAGAAAAAGGAAAAAAATAAAATCTTTAAAAAAAAAAGAAATAAAAACAAGACCCAACAATATGCTGCCTCCAGGAGACTCAGCTCTAAAGACAATCATAGGCTCAGATTGAAGGGATGGAAGATGATACTCCAAGGAAGTTGAAACTAAAAGAAAATGGGAGTAGCCATCTCAGACAAAACAGATCTCAAGCCAAAAAAGATATCTCAAGACAAAGATGGATGCTATATAATGGTAAAAGGGACATTCCACCAAGCAGTTATGACATTTATTAATATATATGCACCTAATGTAGGAGCATTAAAGTATATAAAGCAAGTATTAACAGACCTAAAGGGAGAAATTGACAGCCACACGATAATAGTAGGAGACTTTAACACCCCACTTACATCAATGGATAGATCACCAAGAGAGAAAGCCAACAATGAAACAGTGGCTTTAAATGAAACACTAGCCCAGATGGACTTAATAGATATACGTATAAAATATTCTATCCAAAAACAGCAGAATACACATTCTTCTTAAGTGCACATAAGAACATTCTCAGAGATAGACCATATTTTTGGAAACAAATAAGTCTCAACAAATTTAAGAAGATTGAAATCATATCAAGTATCTTTTCTGACCACAACAGTATAAAACTAGAAATCAACCACAAGAAGAAAGCTGGAAAAGTCACAAATACGTGGAGAGTAAACAACATGCTACTGAACAAATATTAGGTCAATGAAGAAGTCAAAGGCAAAATCAAAAAATACCTGGAGACAAATGAAAATGAAAATACAACATACCAAAACTTATGGGATGTAGCAAAAGCATTGCTAAGAGGGAAGTATATAGCAATACAAGGCTACCTCAAAAAACAAGAAAAATCTCAAATAAACAATCTAACACTAAATCTAAAAGAAACAGAAAAACAAACAAGGTCCAAAGTCAGTAGAAGGAGAGAAATGATAAATATAAGAGCAGAAATAAATAAAATAGAGACTAAAAATACAACAGAAAAACCAATGAAACTAAGAGCTTGTCTTTGAAAAGATAAACAAAATTGACAAACCCTTAGATAGACTCACTGAGGAAAAAAAACAAGGCTCAAATAAATGAAATCAGAAATGAAAGAGTAGAAGTTACGATGGATACCACAGAAATATAAAGGATCATAAAAGAATACTTTGAACTTATTTATAGAACAGTATGAATATTTATTCAACAAAGTATTGGAAGTCCTAGCCAGAGCAAATAGGCAAGAAAAAGAAATAAAGGTATCCAAACTGGAAAGGAAAAAGTAAAACTGTCATTATTTGCAGATGACACGATTCTACATATTGACAATCCTAAAGAATTCACCAAAAGACTATTAGAAATAATTTAAAAATACATTGATGTTGCAGGATACAAAGTCAACATACAAAAATCAGTCATATTTCTATACAGTAACAATTAGCTAGCAGAAAGAGAAAACCAAGACTACAATCCCATTTCCAATCACAAAAAAATAATTAAATATCTAGGGATAAATTTAACCAAGAAGATGAAAGACCTGTTACACTGAAATCTATAAGATATTGTTAAAAGAAATTGAAGACATAAAGAAATTGAAAGATATTCCATGCTCGTGGATTAAAAGAATTAACATAGTCAAAATGTCCTTATTACCTAATCTACAGATTTAATGCAATCCCAATCAGAATCTCAACAATATTTTTCACAGAAATAGAACAAAGTATCCTAAAATTTACATAGAACAGCAAAATATCCCAAATAGCCAAAACAATCCTGAGGAAAAAGAACAAACCTGGAGATATCACACTTCCTGATTTCAAAATATACTACAAAGCTATAGTAACCAAAACAGCACGGTACTGGCCCAAAAACAGACACACAGATCAATGGAACAGAATTGAGAGCTCAGAAAAAAAACTCCACACATCTATGGACAGCAAATTTTTGACAAAGGAGCCAAGCACACACAATGGAGAAAGGAAAGTCTTTTCAATAAATGGTGTTGGGGAAACTGGACAGCCACAAGCAAAAGAATGAAAGCAGACCATTATCTTACACCATACACAAAAATTAACTCCAAATGGATTAAAGACTTGAATGTAAGACCTGAAACCATAAAACTCCTAGAAGAAAACATAGGCTGTACCCTCTCTGACATTGGTCTTAGCTGTATCTTTTTCAATATCATGTTTCCTCAGGCAAGAGAAGTAAAAGAAAAAATAAAACAATGGAACTAAATCAAACTAAAAAGCTTCTGCACAGCAAAGGACACCATCAACAAAACAAAAAGACAACCCACTAACTGGGAGAAAATATTTGCAAATTATATATCTGATAAGGGGTTTATATCCAAAATATATAAAGAATTCATACAACTCAACAGCAAAAATAGCAAACAACCCAATCAAAAAATGGGCAGAGTATCTGAACAGACATTTCCCCAAAGATACACAGATGGACAATAGGCACATGAAAAGATGTTCAACATCATTAGTTATTAGGGAAATGCAAGTTAAAACTACAATGAGCTATAAGCTTAGACCTGTCAGAGTGACTATTACTAAAAAGACAAGAGATAAGTGTTGGAGAGGATTTGGAGAAAAAGGAACAATGCTCATATGCTGCTGGTGGGAATGTAAGTCGTGCAGCCACTATGGAAAACAGTATGAAGAGTTTCTCAAAAAAGTTAAAAATAGACCTACTGTATGATCCAGCTATTCCACTTCTGGGTATGTATCCAAAGAACATGAAAACACTAATTTGAAAAGATATACGCACCCTGTGTTCATTGCAGCATTATCAGCAATAGTAAAGACTTGGAAGCAATCGAAATGCCCCTTAACAGATGAATGGATAAAGAAGATATGGTATATGCAGAGATATATATATATATATATAATATATGTATTATATATATACATACACACAATGAATACTACTCAGCCATAAAAAAATATTAAATCTTGCCATTTGCAACAACATGGATAGACTTTGAGGATATTATGCTAAGAAAATAAGTCAGATGGAGAAAGACAATTACCGTATGACTTCACTCACGTGTAGAAGACAAACAGACACAGATATGGAGAACAGAGTTGGGGTTAACAGAGCATAAGAGGGTGGGGAGAGGGCAAAAGGGGTAAAGGGACACTTGTATGGTGATGGATGGCAACTAGACTTTAGTGGCAAGCATGATGCAGTCTATACAGATATGGAAATATAATAATGTGCACCTGAAATTTATGTAATGTTATAAACCAAGGTGACCTCAATAAAACAAAAGATATGGAATAAGCTGACACTTACATACTTAATATTACATGCTGATATATCTTAAAGTAAATTATACACATTGAAACATAGCTCATTGCAATAAAAAATATATTTGTAAAAGGTAGAAATTATAAATTTCTGTTTTGTATTCGTTGCTGCTACTGCCTAATGCAAAATGGTCTCTGATTAGATATTTACCTACTCATTGAAATAAATCAAACAAAATTCTGGTATAAAAATATCACGAAAATAATTTGGTCACACTAACCAGACTAATAATGTCACTGGCATATTAACCCTGAAAACCATGCATGCAAATAATCTGAAGTTTTCTTCCAGCCTGAAGGTTTAAATCACAGCTAAATGAATAGGTGTGAAAGATGTTTGTTTTAAAAGGTAATTTCAAAACCTATCTATCTGGCCTTCTGAAGTCATTCTTTATCTCCTTCTTCAAGTTCTTGGTTTTTATAATTGATTACAAGTAATTAATTTTTTCATAAAGTCACAATATTATTGTTCCAGCAATACATTTGAAATGTATCTTGGACCTGGGAAACAAACACATTGGTTCAAAGAGAGGTTCCACAGTAATAATGAATTTACCTATTTCCCCTATCAGCTTTTAAAGTTTGATTTATATAAATTTGCACAAGCTTATTAGTTACATATATATTTAGAATTGTAATAACTTTTGGTGGGTTAGTTTTTATATAAAATATTCCTCGGGGCTGGCCCCGTGGCCGAGTGGTTAAGTTCGCGCGCTCCGCTGCAGATGGCCCAGTGTTTCGTCAGTTCGAATCCTGGGTGCGGACATGGCACTGCTCATCAAACCACGCTGAGGCAGTGTCCCACATGCCACAACTAGAAGGACCCACAATGAAGAATATACAACTATGTAGTGGGGGGGCTTTGGGGAGAAAAAGGAAAAAAGATAAAATCTTTAAAAAAAATATTCCTCTGTCTCTAGTTAAGGCCTCCTGTGCTAAAGTCTACATGTTTTCAACATAGGTAGAGAGCTGTGAAAATTTTTACAATTGTTTTACAAAATTGTTACAATGTAACAAATTATCAAAAATGTAGAAGCTTGAAATAGCACACATTTATCATTTTATAGTTTCCAGGGTCAGGAATCAGGGTATAGATTACCTAGGTCCTCTGTTCAGGGTCTTGTACACTGCATTCAAAATGTTGGCCTGGGAGGGCTGCCATCTTACTGTTATTTGGGGTCCTGGTTGCAGGTGGCATTCTCTCCTTGCAGCTGTAGGACTGAGGTCAATGCTTTCCTATAGGCTATTGGGTAGGAGTCACCCACAGTTCCTGGAAGATGCCCTCAGGTCCCAGCCATGAGGCTCTTTCACAGCAGCTTGCTTCTTCAAAGCTAGCAAGGGAGTCTCTGGATTACTGTCTCCCCTCAGGGAAGGTCTGGACCCTCTTTTAAAAGGCTCCCCTGGTTAAGTCAAG
Organism: Equus quagga; assembly: GCF_021613505.1. Lineage (NCBI taxonomy): Eukaryota > Metazoa > Chordata > Mammalia > Perissodactyla > Equidae > Equus > Equus quagga. The sequence continues at coordinate 96,306,947 of NC_060271.1, forward strand.
TCAAGCCAGGATAATCTCCTTTTTCTTCTATTTTTGCTGAGGAAGTTTTGCCCTGAGCTAACATCTGTTGCCAATCTTCCTTTTTGAAGAAGAAGAATCGCCTTGAGCTAACATCTGTGCCAATCTTCCTCTATTTTGTATTTGGGTCACCACGACAGCATAGCTGCTGACAAGTGGTGTAGGTCTGTGCCTGGGAACCGAACCCAGGCCACCGAAGTGGAGCATGCCAAACTTAACGACTAAGCCATGGGCCAGGCCTCAGGATAATCTTCTTTTGATTAACTGAAAGTCAACAGATTAGACACCTTAATTATATCTGCAAATCCCTTCACCATTGCCAATTCTCATGGAGTGGAATCCCAGCATATTCACAAGACCTGCCTACACTAAAGGGGCCCACTTCCTGTGCAATGCAAGGACCAAGAGCACTTTATCTCCACATAAGTCTCTTTAACTTTTGTTCTCTTGCTGTCATACTTTTAAGCCCCCTAAGACACTATTTCATTTTCTATCATCAACATTCATTATACTCACTGACTGACTTACTGTTCTTTGTATTCCTTTCTGCATCTCTGTACTTCTGTATGGGATAATGTCCCGCCTGCTTTTAGTGACACCTTTAGTGTGTTCTTTTGTGCAATTTGGTTACAGATTAATTCTGTCATTTTCTTGTCTTATTTATTGTCTTTATTTCTGTTGCACTTTAAAGGGATTTTTTTGTCTTTAATAGCTAAATATTCCAAGAAACAAACGCCAAAACAGGATTAGGTATGAAAGAAACTGTTTGGGAGAAATTCCAGTAAGTGAAAATGAGGTAGGGGCAGAGAAAGGCTGAGAGAGTCCTCAGGTGGCAATGCAGGTCAGACTCAGAGATGGAGAAGGGGAATAAGGGAGAAAGAAGAGAAGGGTTGGTTGGAAGTGTCTTAGTCTGCAGCGTTTCTAGGGAAAATTCATCACCTCTGTGGGGGAGGCTTCAAGGCACAGTTGCCCATCACAAGAGTCCCTAATCTCCTAGGAATGGGTTTGCCATTGCCTCCCTGCCACACTCAGTCATTAGCTAAGAAGAGTCTGTGAGAAGTATGGCTGTGGAACTAATCTAGGCATGGACTTCAGAGTACAGAAACTGGAGTCTTTAGTCAATCATACTCCCTGCAGTTGGGAATTTGAGAGGAGCACTGCTGTGGCAGCCATAGTATAGACTTCTATTTTTGTATTTATTTCATTCAGAACTTAGAATATTATCTGTTGTTTTCTAGTTACCATTGTTTCCGTCAAGAAACCAGCTCTCAGTCTTATTGTTACTGGTTTGAAAGTAATATGTCTTTTTATTTCAAATTTTATACTTTTGTCTTTGATTTCTAGGAGCTTTATTATGAAGAGCTAAGATGGGGTTTACTTTGTATTTGTCATGTTTGCTGTTTTTAGGACTACTTTAATCTGGCTTCATGTCTTTCATAACTTAAGGAAAATTTTTGCCATTATATCTCCAAATATGATTTATCAATATTACTGGGGATTTTTGCTTTACTTAGACAACAAGTATATGCACAATAAAAATTATGCACTTTTATATTTTATCTCCAATATTTCATTACTTTTTCTATATATTCCATCATTTTGTCTTTTTATGTTTCAGACAGGATATTTTCATGTGAACTAACTTTCAGTTCTCTAATCCTCTCTCCAATTATGTATAATCTAACATTAAATCCATTGTTGAGTTCTTATTTTCAATTATTGTATTTTTAAGTTTTAGAATTTCCTTATTAAAAATATACTTTCTAGTTCGCTGTCAAAACTCTTCATGTTTTGGTTCATCTTCTCAAATATATTAATCATAGATAATTGAAGATCTATGTTCATTAATTCCAATACTTGCATTGTATGCAAGTCCGATTGTATCTTTTTTTTCTTTTTAAAAAATAGCTGGTTGGTTTTAATTGAATTCTATAGATTGTGTTTAAAAACAGGAAGAGACAGATAGTATGACTTTTTTGATGATTTTGCTTTCTCAAGACAGGATTAATTTTTGTTTCTGACAGGCAGGTAAGTACATTTAACTACTCCAGGACTGAACTGATTTAAAGCTAGGCTTCAACCTTCAAGAAAGATGATCAATTTCTAATTTACTCTTTCTGTTAACTTTAGCCCTTTGGGTTTCCCAAATGAAAATGTAGAGCCCGACCTCTATGCTGAGATCTAAACCCACCTTCCCCACTCCATGTTAGATGCAGAAAGTTGTCCTCAACTTCCAAGCCTCTAATTTTAAATCAGCAAATTCTTTGAAGAGAAAAGTGATTCCAAATATTGGGCTCACCTTTCTGATCCTCCCTTTTTGGAGGGGTCTTGGCCTTTCAAATTCTTGCTACCTGGGTAGGTTTCTGGTGTTTCCAAAGAAATATTATTATTAGTAGTAGTAGTATTATTATTATGTAGAGTTTTTAGCTCTACTCTGTGGGAGGGTTGGTCTGAATAAAGCTAGAATACTATTGTTGCAAGTCATAATTCCTTTTTAATAAGTTTTAAATAAGAGAAAAATTTATAGAAATGAATTTTTTGCTATGTTTATTCTAACAAAATTCAGTGCCCTTACTGAGACGATAAAAATGTAGTGAGGTTTTACTTCCCCTTCTTTGTTTGGTAATTCACCGGAATATAACTAATTTGGAGTAAAAGGACAACACATTGTAAACACTATTTAAATTATTTTTAAACAGAACGGCATGCATTTGACTTATTATATATTCTTGTTCTTATACCAATTGAAAAGAAACCTAGTTACAAAACTTGGATCACTCTTAATAATAACTAACATCAAATTTTGATGTAATTGTATTCTTTCAAATCTAACATGAGACCATAGCTTTAATATATGTATAGGACAGTTAATAATGTAAAAGTACTTACTTTACTTTTAAAATTGCATGTTACATAGCAAAATGCAGTTCAATAAATAGTGAAAATTACATGTTTCAGTCTGAAAGTGAAGTTAAGGTCACATTGAGTAATTTTTAACTTGAGTAGCTATTAAATACATGCCTAATAATCATCCAATTTGATATAAAAGTGTAGATTATAACATACAAGAAGCCCCTTTTATTTGAAATGTACTGTGCCCTGATATAAGTAGGGGAGTAAGTTAAGTACATACTACTAAACATAATTAACATTTCCAAATGCACTTGAAAAAATAAATGGAAAAATTAAACTAGGTATTTGGGAGTGTACAAATTATGTAATTGGAAGGAAATCAAAATGTTCTCTATGCTATGACCATGTTAAAAAATTTTACTTTTAATCCTATGCGGTAGGCCCATATTCATGAGAGCGTGGTCAGCCATATTAATCATTGCACAGCTTATTTGGTCTTGGTGATCCATTTTAACTGTTAAACTGATTAAATAAAAAAAAAAATCGAGGTTAATGGATCCCTAAGCATAAGCACAAGACTAAGTAAAATTCAATAATAACTATAATTAATCAAAAGAAAATATACCACTATTAGAAAGTGTATCAAAAAAGATTGTTTTCTGCATTCTCAGAAAACAACTAACAATGATTTTATTCCAAGATTTGCAATTTTCTTCACCTAACCCTGTAAACCTTCCCAAAACTTCCTATGTACAAAAATTGCTTGCAGAACCACTACTCATCAATTAGAATGGCTAAAATCCAGAAAACTGAAAACACCTCTTCCTGAATAATACTGAGCAAGAGGAGCACTTTTTCAATGATGATGGGAATGCAAAGTGGTAGCACCACTTTGGGAGACAGTTGAGCAGCTTCTTACAAAGGTAACCGTAACTTTACCATGTGATCTAGCAGTTGTGCTCCTGGATATTTATCCAACTGACTTGAAAATGTATGTCTTCACAGAAACCTGCACATCAATGTTTATAGCAGCTGTATTCATAATCACCCTAAACTAGAAGCAACATGAAGTCCATCAATAGATGAGTGAACAAACAAACTGCTCCACATCCATACAAAACAATACTATTCAGCAACAAAAATGAGTTATCAAGCCAGGAGTAGATATGGATAAGTCTGAAATGCATATTACTAATTGAAAGAAGCCAGTCTAAAAAGGTCATATACTCTATGATTCCAATTACATGGAAAAGACAAACTATCGACATGGTAGAAAAGATTAGTGGTTCTAGGAAAGGGGGAAGGTTGAATAAATGAAGCAAAGGGGGTACTTTAGGGCAGTGAAACTCTTCCGTATGACACAATAATTGTGGATACATGACACTCTGCATATTCCAAAATCCACAAACTTTTCAGCACAAAGAATCAACTTTAATGATACATATTCATAAAAATCATTTGGGAGCTCAGGGGATCCGAGGATAGAATGTAATATGTTAAAAAAAGAAACAAAACAATCTTAATATATTAAAAATTGTATGAAACAACCTTAACACAAGGGGTAAAAGAATATCGTGGTGATTAAATAACTTTGGAAATGAGCGAAATTAGGACGAAAGGCAAAAGAAGCTGTACAAAAGCAATGAGTATGTGGAAACGTGCTGTACCATCTTCATAATTTTTTTGTACATCTAAAACTGCCTCCCCAAAGGGACCTAGGAACATTTTACTTCCATAAGTATGTAATGGGTAAAGGGAGTGCTGATATCTTTGGAGGATTATTGGATATAGGGGTTGGATTGTTGGATACAAGGGCCGGATTGGCATTGATACCCCAGGATCCAATGCACTAGATAGCTTTGCCATTGTTAAAATGAGGCCAGTAATAAATGCAGTTCTGGCCTAATTCTAGCTCATAGTGAACCTTCTGGGTTCATGGACGCACATAGAGATCATTTCCTCAGTTTCCAAATGCATAATTAAATTGGCTAAACTTAGTAGTTAGCAGAACACTCACACTGGTTCTTTGACCTATGGGATAAGAGCCATCATAGCAGGGAACACTAAATGAAATCCTTTGAAACTCCTTTAACCAAGTCACGATAATATAACAATAACAATATTATTGTGCACAACTTCTACCATGATAGATTTAATATTAAAAGAATAAAGGGAAATCCCACAAGATCATCTCAGTAGATTCAGACAAATTATCTGGGAAATCCAACACCCATTTCCGACAAAATGCCCAGCAAACTAGAAATAGAATTTCCTCAGACTAATAGAGGGCATCCACAAAAATCATACAGCTAATATCATACTTAATGCTGAAAGACTGAATACTTTCTCAAAGATTAGGAAAAAGACAAGATGTCCATTCTCAGCAGATATCTATTCAACATTATACTAGCTAGTGCCATCAAGCAATAAAAATGAATAAAAGGTATTCATATTTGAAAGAAAAAATTAAAACTATCTATATTCAGTCACATACAACTTAATCATCTACATAGAAAATCCTAATAAAACCACACACACACACGTACATACTCACGTACAAATACACACACACACATTTCCATTCATAGAATTGTTTAACACATTTAGTAAGGTCACATTATATAAGATCAACATACAGAAATCAATTGTATATCTATCTACTAACAATAAACATTCTGAAAAAGCAATTTAAAAAATTCATTGACAGGGGCCAGCCCCATGGCCAGGTAGTTAAGTTTCCACACTCTGCTTTGGCAGCCCGGGGTTCATCAGTTCGGATCCTGGGCGTGGACCTATGCACTGCTCATCAAGCCACGCTGTGGCAGCATCCCACATGGAAGAAGCTATTAGCTCATGGCTAATCTCCCTCAGCAAAAGAAAAAAAGAAAAAGAAAAATGGGTATCCTCATACATTGCAGGTGGGAATAAAATTTGTTCAGCTATTTTAGAAAAGAGTTTGTCAATTTCTTTAAAAAGATACATGGCCCTACCTTTCCATTCCTGGACATTTACTCAAGAAATATAAAAGCACATGTCCATGCAAAGACTTGTAGACGAATGTTCTTACTAGCATTACTCATAATATCATTAAACTGAAACAACCTAAATGTGTATCAACCAGTAAATGGATAAACACATTATGTTTTATTCATACTACATTTTCCAGATGCAAAAGACTATATGTTGCATGATTACATTTATATGAAATGTCCAGAAAAGTCAAAGCTACAGAAACCAAAAGCAGATAATTGATTGTCTGTGGCTGATGAGAGTGGAGATTGACTGAAAAATGAGGAGGAGGGAACTATTGGAGTAATGAGAGTGTTTTGTTTTTCTTGTTTTTTTGTTTTTTTTCATACACATACATACGTTTATTCAAAGGATATTTATCATTCACCCACCGTGTGCCAGAACCTGTTCCAGGCCCTGAGGAGTTTTCATTCAAGTGACCATCCCTGATTTCTGCATTTGCTTTCCAATCAAGTCCATCTCATGGACCTGGTTAAGTGAGTTCACCTGCAGAGACATACCTTTACCCTAGCCAACTATAGGATCTGTCTTATTTTCAAGTGGCCACTCCAAACTTGGATATTCTAAGCGATCAGGGTACGCATTCTACTTGACATATTGCTTCCTTGAGCTTAAAAACAAGGCAAGGGAACAAAATACTCATTTTTTCATATCATTGCGCTGAATGTCTTTGAATTATCTTAATCTCAGGATGCCTCAAGTCCTGCCTTCTGTTAAAAAGTAATATAGTATTAAGAATGTATTTTTCTTTATGCAACTCCTCGCTGTGTCTTGATTTAGCTGTACCAAGCACTGCTAGAGAAAGTTGGACTGGCTCCACTTCAAAGGCCTGCTATCTAATCTTGACTGGGCACTTAATGTTACTCAACAATCCTTTCATTCATCATTAGTTCCCTCCCTATCACATTCCTCATAGTGACTATCTCTAAAAATTCCTACAAAACTCTCCCCTAATCTGTTCCTATTCCTGCTCACCCTTAATCTCCATAGATTACTTTAAACCCTACCATACAGAGAATCCTAGGGAACTTTGCTCTATCTGGAAGTTCTATGTATACTTACTTGCCTGTTTCTGGCTCTTAGCCCTCTCTTGTGGGAAAACTCTCCACCCTTCTTCTTCTTCTTTTTTTTTTTATTAAGGTTATGAAAGTTAACATCCTTGTGAAATTACAGTTGTACATCATTATTAGTCATGTTGTAGGTACACCACTTCACCCCTAGTGCCCTCCTCCCACTCCCCTTCCCCCTGGCAACCACAGATCAGTTCTCTTTGTCCATATGTTAACTACCACCTATGAGTGGAGTCATACAGAGTTCGTCTTTCTCTGTCTGGCTTATTTCACTCAACATAATACTCTCAAGGTCTATCCATGTTGTTGTGAATGGGACAACTTTGTCCTTTTTTACGGCTGAGTAGTATTCCATTGTATGTATATACCACATTTTCTTTATCCAATCATCAGTTGCTGGGTGTTTAGGTTGGTTTCATAACTTGGCTATTGTGATTAATGCTGCAATGAAGATAGGGGTGCCTGGAACTTCTGGAATTGCTGATTTCAGGTTCTTAGGATAGATACCCAGTAGTGGGATGGCTGGGTCATAAGGTATTTCTATTCTTAACTTTTTGAGGAATCTCCATACTGTTTTCCATAGTGGCTGCACCAGTTTGCATTCCCACCAACAGTGTATGAGGGTTCCCTTTTCTCCACAGCCTCTCCAACATTTGTCACTCTTGGTTTTGGATATTTTTGCCATTCTAACAGGTGTAAGGTGATATCTTAGTGTAGTTTTGATTTGCATTTCCCTGATGACTAGTGATGATGAGCATCTTTTCATGTGTCTATTGGCCATCCATATATCTTCTTTTGAGAAATGTCTGTTCATGTCCCCTGCCCATTTTGTAATTGGGTTATTTGATTTTTTATTGTTGAGTTGTGTGAGTTCTTTATATATTATGGAGATTAACCCTTTGTTGGATAAATAACTTGTGAATATTTTTTCCCAATTAGTGGGCTGTTTTTTTGTTTCAATCCTCTTTTCCCTTGGCTTGAAGAAGCTCTTACGCCTGAGGAAGTCCCATTTGTTTATTCTTTCTATTGTTTCCCTCATGTGACAGGTTATGGTGTCTGAAAAGATTCTTTTGAAGCTGATGTCAAAGAGTGTGCAGCCGATATTCTCTTCCAGAAGACTTATTGTTTTAGGCCTAATCTTTAGGTCTTTGATCCATTTTGAGTTTATTTTAGTAATTGGTGAAAAAGAATGGTTGATTTTCATTCTTTTACATGTGGCTGTCCAGTTTTCCCAGCACCATTTGTTGAAGAGACTTTCTTTCCTCCACTGTAGGCCCTCAGCTCCTTCGTCAAAGATTAGCTGTCCATAGATGTGTGGTTTTATTTCTGGGCTTTCAGTTCTGTTCCATTGATCTGTGCATCTGTTTTTGTACCAGTACCATGCTGTTTTGATTACTGTGGCTTTGTAGTATGTTTTGAAGTCAGGGATTGTGATGCCTCCAGCTTTGTTCTTCTTTCTCAGGATTGCTTTAGCAATTCGGGGTCTTTTTTTGCCCCATATGAATTTTTGGATTCTTTGTTCAATTTCTGTAAAGAACGACATTGGAATTCTGATTGGGATAGTGTTGAATCTGTAGATTGCTTTAGGTAGTATGGACATTTTAACTATGTTTATTCTTCCGAGACATGTGCATGGACTGTCTTTCCATCTCTTTATATCATCGTCGATTTCTTTCAAGAAGGTCTTGTGGTTTTCGTTGCATAGATCTTTCACTTCCTTGGTTAAATTTATCCCAAGGTATTTTATTCTTTTTGTTGTGATCATGAATGGGATTGAGTTCTTGAGATCTTTTTCTGTTAGTTCATTGTTAGCATATAGAAATGCTACTGATTTATGTATGTTGATTTTATACCCTGCAACTTTGCTGTAGTTGTTGATTGTTTCTAATAGTTTTTCTATGGATTCTTTGGGGTTTTCTATATATAAGATCATGTCATCTGCAAAAAGCGAGAGTTTTACTTCTTCATTGACTATTTGGATTCCTTTTATTTCTTTTTCCTGTCAAATAGCTCTGGCCAAAACCTCCAGTACTATGTTGAATAAGAGTGGTGAAAGTGGGCACCCTTGTCTTGTTCCTGTTCTGAGAGGGATGGGTTTCAGTTTTTGTCCATTGAGTATGATGTTGGCTGTGTGTTTGTCATATATGGCCTTTATTATGTTGAGGTACTTTCCTTCTATACCTATTTTATTGAGGGTTTTTATCATAGATGGATGTTGGATTTTGTCGAATGCTTTCTGTGCATCTATTAAGATGATCATGTGGTTTTTGTTTTTCATTTTGTTAATGTAGTGAATCACATTGATGGACTTGCGGATGTTGCACCATCCCTGTGTCCCTGGTATAAATCCCACTTGATCATGGTGTACAATCTTTTTGATGTATTGCTGTATTCGGTTTGCCAAAATTTTGTTGAGGATTTTTGCATCTATATTCATCAGTGATATTGGCCTGTAGTTTTCCTTCTTTGTGTTGTCCTTGTCAGGTTTAGGGATCAGGGTGATGTTGGCTTCATAGAATGTATTAGGGAGTGCTCCATCTTCCTCTATTTTCTGGAATAGTTTGAGAAGGATAGGTATTAAATCTTCTTTGAATGTTTGGTAGAATTCTCCAGAGAAGCCGTCTGGTCCTGGACTCTTATTTTTGGGGAGATTTTTGATTACTGTTTCTATTTCTTTACTTGTGATTGGTCTATTCAGATTCTCTATTTCTTCCTGATTCAGTTTGGGTAGGTTGTATGAGTCTAGGAATTTATCCATTTCTTCTAGGTTGTTCAATTTTTTGGCATATAGTTTTTCATAGTATACTCTTATGATCCTTTGTATTTCTTTGGTATCTGTTGTGATTTCTCCTGTCTCATTTCTAATTTTATTTATTTGAGACTTCTCTCTTTTTTTTAGTGAGTCTGGCTAAGGGTTTGTTAATTTTGTTAATTTTTTTGAAGAACCAACTCTTTGTTTCATTGATCCTTTCTACTGTCTTTTTTTGTTTCAATATCATTTATTTCTGCTCTAATTTTTATTATTTCCCTCCTTCTACTGACTTTGGGCTTTGTTTGTTCTTCCTTTTCTAATTCTGTTAGGTGTCGTTTGAGGTTGTTTATGTGAGATTTTTCTTGCTTATTGAGGTGAGCCTGTATTGCAATGAATTTCCCTCGTAGGCCTGCCTTTTCTGCGTCCCAAATCATTTGGTATGGTGGGTTTTCATTTTCATTTGTCTCCAGATAATATTCGATTTCTTCTTTAATTTCTTCAATAATCCATTGTTTGTTCAGTAGCATGTTGTTTAGTCTCCACATTTTTGGCCCTTTCCAAGCTTTATTCTTGTAGTTGATTTCTAGTTTCATAGCATTGTGATCAGAAAAGATGCTTGATATTATTTCAACCCTCTTGAACTTATTGATGCTTGCTTTGTTTCCCAAGATATGGTCTATCCTTGAGAATGTTCCATGCGCGCTTGAGAAGAATGTGTAACCTGTTGTTTTTGGATGAAGTGTCCTATATATATCTATTAGGTCCATCTGATCTAATTTTTCATTTAATTCTATAATTTGCTTGTTGATTTTCTGTCTGGATGATCTTTCCATTGGTGTCAATGGGGTGTTGAGGTCCCCTACTATTATTGTATTGCTGTTGATGTCCCCTTTTAGTTTTGTTAATAGTTTCCTTATGAATTTTGGTGCTCCTGTGTTAGGTGTGTATATATTTATAAGTGTTATGTCATCTTGGTGGAGCATCCCTTTTATCATTATATACTGCCCCTCTTTGTCTTTCTTTATCTGTTTTGCTTTGAAATCTACTTTGTCTGATATAAGTATGGCAACACCTGCTTTCTTTTGTTCATTATTAGCTTGGAGTACTGTCTTCCATCCCTTCACTTTGAGTCTGTGTTTGTCTTTGGGGCTGAGGTGTGTTTCCTGGAGGCAGCATATTGTTGGATCTTGTTCTTTGATCCATCTTGCCACTCTGTGCCTTTTGATTGGAAAGTTCAATCCATTCATGTTTAGTGTGATTATTGAAATGTGGGGGCCTTCTGTTGCAATTTTATAACTTGTTTTCTGGTTCTTTTGCATTTTGTCCTGATGGAGAGCTGTTACTTTGTGTTATTGTCCTTCTGCTTATCTCCTTTGTTCTAGATTTTGTAACCCCTTTCCTTTTTATGATTTTCCAGGAATGAGTTTCTTCCTGAGCAATTCTTGAAGAGGAGGTTTTGTGGTGATGAACTCCTTTAACTTTTGTTTATCTGGGAAAGTTTTTATTTCTCCATCGTATTTGAAGGATATTTTTGCTGGGTAGAGTATTCTTGGCTGCAGGTTTTTCTCCTTCAGAGTTTTGAATATTTCATTCCAATCTCTTCTAGCCTGTAAGGTCTCTCCTGAGAAATCTGCTGATAGCCTTATGGGGTTTCCTTTGTAAGCTATTTTCTTCTGCCTGGCTGCCCTTAGTATTTTCTCTTTGTCGTTGACTTTTGCTAGTTTCACTACTATACACCTTGGGGTTAGTCTTCTAGCATTAATAAAGTTTGGAGATCTATTGGCTTCTGTCACATGAAGTTCCATCTCTCTTCCCAAGTTTGGAAAGCTATTATTTCTTTGAACAGGCCTTCTGCCCCCTTCTCCTTCTCTTCTCCCTCTGGTATACCTATAATCCTTATGTTGCATCTCCTAATTGAGTCGGATAATTCTTGGAGAGTTTCTTCATTTCTTTTTAGTCTTAGTTCTCTCTCCTCTTCTGTCTGTAGCATTTCTATATTCCTATCCTCCAAATTGCTAATTCTGTCCTCCATATTATTGACCCTACTGTTCAGAGAGTCCAGATTTTTCTTAATCTCCTCCATTGTGTTCTTCCTCTCCAGTATTTCTAATTGGTTCTTCTTTATAGTGTCAAGCTCTTTTGTGACATAGCTCCTGAACTCATTGAGTTGTCTATCTGAATTCTCTTTTAACTCATTGAGTTTTTTCATAATGGCAGTTTTGAAATCATCATTATTTAGGTTATAGATTTCATTGTCTTTGGGATTGTTTTCTGGGTGCATATCATTTTCCTTCTGTTCTGGAGATTTAATATATTTTTTCATACTGCTTTATGGTGTGGATTTGTGCCTCCGCATAGAGATAGAGTTTAGTCGCTGCTTCCACTTGTAGCGACTGGTGTGTGTGGGGGGCAGCTGTTTAGACTGCACCAACCAGGAACCCTGTCAGCTGTTACTGACTGGGCATGGACCCCTCCTTGTAGTCACAGTGGTCCTATGGGGTCCCTCGTTGGTTGTGGGGGCAATCGCAAGGGGGCCTCAGGCTGCTGGTGCCTACTGCTGCAGCCCACTTAGACGCACTCCCTGCTTGTGGTCTGCAGTGGTGTTGTGGGCTTTTCCATCAGCCAGGAGCAGGATCACCTATAATTGCCGATTTGTCCCTAACAGCTCCCACCAGATCACACTTGTCCACTATAGGTCCCAGCAGAGCTATGGGTATTTTCTACAGTCTGTCGTTAGCTTACCTAGCTGTGCTGCTTTTGCCCCAGGGCCTTCCCGCCTTGCGACTGCCACTTGGGACCTCTCCACTAGTGCTGTGCAGAGGCTTTCACTGAGGCTGCTGTAGGAACCTGGAGTTCCCTCCTGGGCTACTTAGCCATTTCACTGGAGCTCTACTCTGCCCCACTCCACTCTCACGGGATCTCTGGGAGCCCCTTGCCTCGTCTGGGACACAACCAGAGACCATGGGCCTGGCGGTGGCTTGTAAGCTGCTCCCTTGTGGGGAATTCTGGTCTAGGGAGCTTCCTCGTGTTCCGAATGCTGGGCGGGGCCTCCCTACCAATGGCGAGCAGAGGTCCTCCCTTCTGGGGGGGTGCAGGACCCTGGAGCGACCCCCCAGGCCACAGAGCTGGGTGTTGGAGCTCCACCCAGTCCCCAAGCACGTCCACGGGAAATCCGGGCACCCCCTGCACCGACCCGTGTGCCGGAGACCGAGAGCCCAGCAGCAGCTTGTGGTCTGGTGCCATGCTGGGGGATCCACCCATGAGGAGCTTCCCTTTGTCCTGGATTCTGGGTGCGGCCTCCCTGCTAATGGCAAGCAGAGGCCTTCCCTGCCGGGGAGGTGCGGGACCCCAAAGCCTTCCCCTGCACAGCAGAGCCAGGCACTGGAGCTCCAACTGTGTCCCCAAGCACGTCTACAGGAAGTCCAGGCGCCCCCTGCACGAAGCTGTGTGCCAGAGACCGTGAGCCCAGCGGCAGCTTGTGGTCTCGTGCTGTGCCGGGCCCACCAGGAGCTTCTCTTTGTTCTGGCTTCTAGGCGGGGCCTCCCTGCTAATGGCGAGGGGAGGCCTTCCCTGCCGGTGGGTGCGGGAACCTGGGGATTCCCCCTGGGCTTAGGTATGATCGCACGGGGCTTGGGTAGGGCTGTTGTCACCTCTTTCCACTGTCGCTCCACTGGTGAGTGCACACTCTAGCCCTTGGTGTGTGGCGATGCTATGGGGGAGTCCACCAGAAGAGAGCCTCCTTCAGGAACTAGGCTGTTGCGGGGTCGGGGGTCAGGGGTCAGAGAGTTTTCACCTATTTCCACCTCCTCCCAGGGGGAAGTCCATCCGCCTGCTGATGTGTAGTAGCATGAGACTTTTAGGTGTCTTGAGATGCTATCTGGATATCCTTTGTTAATCGGTGAATGTCCAATTAGTTGTAGATTTGACGGGGGAGAGACAAAGAAGACCACTCACTCTGCCATCTTGGTCCTGCCTCCCCGTAATGGGAGTGTTTTAATACTGGATTGTAATGATGGTTACATAGCTCTATAAATTTTTTTAAAAACCATTTAATTATAAACTTTTGTCTGAGTTTATAGTATGTAAATGTTAGTTCAGTTAAGCTATAAAAAATATATATATATACCACATCTCGGCAGAAAGTGGCAGAGAACAGTGCCACTCTCAAAGAAAGGTGACCCCATTCACATCTCCATCTAATTCACTAGTCTGGCAAGTACATACTGTGTGCTCCACTCAGGTATTGCCTGTGCAAGGTCAACGCACCTGTTATAGGCAGAATAGTGGTCCCTCAAAAATATTTGCATTCTAATCCCCAGAACCTATGAATATGTTAAGTCACATGGCAAATGGGAATTAAAGTTGCAGACGAAATTAAGGTGGCTACTCAGCTGATCTGAGATGGGGAGATTGTCCCGGATTATCCAGATAGGCCCAAAGTAATGACATGGTTCTAATAAAGTGAAGAAGGTGGCTGGAATGCCATTGTTGGAGTGATGCAGCATAAAAAGACTCCACTGGCTTTGAAGATGGAAGAAAGTCATAAACCAGGGAAGGAGGGCAGCCTCTAGAAGCCAGAGAAGGAAGGGAAAGAATGGATTCTTCCCTAGGGCCTCCAGGACAGAACACAACTTTGCTGACACCTTCATTTTAACCCAAGGAGAACTACTGCAAACTTCTGACCTCCAGAACTGTGAGATAACACGTGTGTCACTTTAAGCCACAAATAAATTGCAATTTTTTAAACATAGCAATAGAAAACTAATACAGCACCCATCATCCAGCTGCTGCAAATAATGGCTACTGATGACTCAGATATATTTCTTATTGGGAATGGTCCTCTGTTGTAGGGAACTGTTCAGTCCAAGGTTTTTCTTCCTCCTAGAGTGTGCCAATGATCAGCTGATGTGGGGTTACAAAGCCCTTAGCTGCAAGTGAATTGCAGGTCATCATGTCACTCTGCCCAGTATTACCTTCATTTCCTTAAAGATGTATATCCTGAGACCATTTCCTAGTAAATCTTCTGCATACAACTCTCCAGCTTAGAATCTGTTTTTCCTGATTTGCCCTGAGCTAACCTCTGTTTGCCAATCTTCCTCTTTTTGCTTGAGGAAGATTCACCTTGACCTAACATCTGTGCTAATCTTCCTCTGTTTTGTATGTGGGTGGTGGATGAGCTGTGTAGGTCTGTGCCTGGGAACCAAACTTGGGCCAGCAAAGCAGAGCACGCGGAACTTAACCACTAGGCCATGGGGCCAGCTCCTAAATAAGGCTTTTCAAAAAGGTATTTGATTGTTTATTAAAAACTGGTTTTGGTAGGGGAGGTTGTAACTCAATACATGTATAGAAAAATCAACTTAAAACAAAGCTCTCTGTTGACACTTAACGTCGTTCCCACAACACATTGTAGAAAAAAAATCTTTTTAAAATTCCTTTCACAGTTGCTTATAATGTATCCAGTTATGCACAATGGAGGCATAACAACATTTTTTTCTTTTCCAAGCATTATTTTACATTGGTAGTTCAATATTAAATCTGTGTGGGGGATTTCTATAGAATTGACTGATCATTGTTATGAATTAGGGCCTACTCCTTTTTGAGTGGCACCAGTCTAATTAATTGCTGTTCATGACTCAAAGCTATCAGATCTAGGTTTCACATGAATCAACAGTTAATAAAATTCCTAAGTCTTGCAGAGAGGTCAGGAATCTGAGAAGTTAATTTTTCCCCTTTGTGAAATATGGATAACTTGGAAAGTGCTACTCACGTTCATCTTTTTACTTTTTTTTCATTTAATGAACTTTTATTGAGTATAATCAGGGAATCTTGTTATGCATTTGGCAAAAAAGTACATCTTTATTACTGAACTGCTTGTTCAGATGATTCAAAATTAGAACTGAAAGAGAACCTAGAGTGATTCCTATATGTCAGGAAATCTGTTGAGAGAAAAAGTAAACTTCAGTGTCCTCATTCTATATCTAAGGAAACAAAGCCTTGAAAGTTTATGTGACCCCCAAGGTTATAGAGCTAGTGGTTGCAGGGGCAAGATGGGAACCAGGTCTAATGTCATTTCTACCAAAAGAGACCTTAAAAGCAGAAGGAGGAGGAAGGGCAATCAGAGAGATTCCAAGTATGAAAGAGACTTGACCCCCTGTTGTTGGCTTGAAAATGGAGAGGGCCGTGTCAAAAGCATGAGAAGGACTGAATTCTGCTAACAACCAGTAATTCTGGAAGAAGATGCTGAGGCTCAGATGAGAATTGCAACTTGGGATGACATCTTGATTTCAGCCTTATGAGTCCCTGATTGATGAAATCAACCATGCCATGCTGGACTTCCGAATTATGGAAACTGAGATTATAAATGGATGTTGTTTTAATCATCTATGTTTGTGGTAATTTGTTACACAGCAGTAGAAAATTTTTTATTCTGTTATTTCTACTGTATGACCCATGAGTAAAACATTTCTCCTTAGTGTTTCTTTGTTTCTAAACTCATAGTTTCGGCCATCTAGAAACATGAAAGGAAGGAACGCTGTATACACGGCTGCTTGAAGGGTGATTGAATGTGGAGCATGAAAGTAAGAATGGAGTGGAAGAAACTGCTTCTAACTTCTGATTTAGCCACTTACTGGCCGTGTGACCTTAAGCAAGTCTTTTTAAATTTTCTTTGTTTTACATTTCATGGTTAACAACAAAAGAAAATATCCACTCTGATTATCTCTTAGAGTTGTGAAGATAGGAAGGAAAAATATTTATGAAAGCAAAATGCACATTATATCCAACCAAAAGCCAGAATTATAAATGAAGAACTGAGCAGAGGAATGCAAGGGCTGCTACATATATCTTTCCTGTTGTAGCCTTTGCTAGAAATCTTTACCGTTGTAGTAAAATAAGGTCCTCCCACTCCAGATATTTGTACGTACCACTTCTTTGGAGAGCTTGACTCTAGCCTCAACAAGTTGGGACTGGCTTAACCTACATTCATTAATGAGAACTACATTCAGTAAACTGTTTTCTATTTTTAACATACTCTAGAGAATGTGCAACAGGCTTTGTCTGATATTAATTAAGGTCCACCTCCTCACTGTTAAGAGATGGTTGAGAGCTAGGTGAAAAGTCTGCTGATCACATAGAAACCCAAACATAACTCATGTATAACTCACAACCTTTGCTCTGAAACAATTTCTAAGGGTGCAAACTCTGGCATTTGCCAACCTGAGTGCAAATCTTTATCCTGGCACTTACAAGCTAACTGACCTTGGATGAGGAATTCAACTTTTGCAAATCTAAAAAACAGTTATGATAATAACACCTGCATCAGTCAGGGTTTAACCAGATACATATTGAGATTTATGGCAAGGAACTGGTGTACACAGTTGTGGAGTAGCTAGGCAAATGTGAATTCCATAGGACAGGCAAAGTCTCAGGCATGGGCTATAGCTGCTGTCCACAAGTGGAATTTTTCTTCATTAGGGTGGTCTCAGCTCTTCTATTAAGATCTTTCAATGGATTCATTCTGGCCCACCCAGATTATCTAGAATAATCTCTCTTATTTAAAGTCAACCATATACTCTACAAAACATCTTCATAGCAACACTTAGATGCTGTTTGAATAACTGATGTCTGTAGCCTAGTCAAGTTAACCCATCAAAAGACCATCACAGTACCTAAAGCACATGCTTCTTTGGAGCATCAAAGGGAATGTGTGGCCCTGTGCTTGCTTGTGCACTCGTGTGTGCATGTGTGTGTGTGTGTGTGTGCAGTGGATGCCTAAAACATTTTATGTGTGAAAAAAATTCTGGCTATACATTATCATTACTGCCGATAAACAACGGGACTGGTAGGAATACTGAAAATACTGCACCTCTGTACATCTCTGAACTGGGATGCTTTTCTGAATTTCTTTCCCCTATAAGGGTATCCTTTTGCCTCCAGCTGCTGTATTATCCAGTTTTATTTGCCAATGAAAGAAGCACTTCTATATCACTTTTGATGGAAAAATAATTAGAAAAACAATTCTTCATTTCCTTGGTACCATGACATTTTTGTACTAACATCACCATCAAATTTCCCTTGTGAAGTACTAAATTAAGATATATTCAACACAATCCCTATCAAAGTTCCAGCAACATTTTTTACAGAAATAGAACAAAGAATCCTAAAATTTATATGGAACAACAAAAGACCCCGAATAGCCAAAGGATTCCTGAGAAAAAAGAACAAAGCTGGAGGTATCACACTCACCAATTTCAAATTATATTACAAAGCCATAGTAACCAAAACAGCATGGTACTGGCACAAAAACAGACACACAGATCAATGGAACAAAATTGAGATCCCAGAAGTAAACCCACATGTTTATGGACAGCTAATATTCGACAAGGGAGCCAAAAGCATACGATGGAGAAAGGAGAGTCTCTTCAATAAATGGTGTTGGGAAAGCTGGACAGCCACATGCAAAAGAATGAAAGTAGACCATTCCCTTACACCATGCACAAAAATCAACTCAAAATGGATTAAAGACTTGAATGTAAGGCCTGAAGCCATGAGACTTCTAGAAGAAAACATAGGCAGTACGCTCTATGACATTGGTCTGAGCAGCATATTTTCAAGTCCCATGTCTGACCGGGCAAGGGAAACAAAAGAAAAAATGAACAAATGGGACTATATCAAACTAAAAAGTTTCTGCACAGCAAAGGAAACCATCAACAAAACGAAAAGACAACCTAACAATTGGGAGAAGATATTTGCAAACCACATATCAGATAAGGGGTTAATAACCAAAATATACAAAGAACTCATACAGCTCAACAACAAAAAACCCAACAATCCAATTAGAAAATGGGCAAAAGATCTGAACAGAGATTTCTCCAAAGAAGAAATACAGATGGCCAACAGGTATATGAAAAGGTGCTCAACATCATTAGCTATCAGGGAAATGCAAATCAAAACTACAATGAGGTATCACCTCACTCTGGTCAGAATGGCTATAATTAACAAGACAGGAAACAACAAATGTTGGAGAGGGTGTGTAGAGAATGGAACCCTTGTTCACTGCTGGTGGCAGTGCAAACTGGTGCAGCCACGATGGAAAGCAGTTTGGAGTATCCTCAGAAAATTAAGGATAGATCTACCATATGATCCAGCTATTCCACTTCTGGGTATTTATCCAAAGAACTTGAAAACACAAAGGCCTAAAGATACTTGCACCCCTATGTTCATTACGGCATTATACACAATAGCCAAGACTTGGAAGCAACCTAGGTGCCCATCAAGGGATGAATGGATAAAGAAGATGTGGTATTTATACACGATGGACTACTACTCAGCCATAAGAAATGGCGAAATCCAGCCATTTGTGACAACATGGACGGAACTTGAGGGTATTATGCTGAGTGAAATAAGTCAGAGGGAGAAAGTCAAATACCACATGATCTCACTCATAAGTAGAAGATAAAAACGACAAAAAAACCAAACAAACACATAGCATTGGAGATTGGACTGGTGGTTACCATTGGGGAAGGGAGGAGGGGGGAGGGCAAAAAGGGTGATTAGGCTCACATGTGAGGGGATGCACTATAATTAGTGTTTGGGTGGTGAACATGATGTAATGTATCCAGAATTTGAAATATGGTGTACATCCGAAAAAAATAAAAATTAAAAAAAAAAAGATATAGTAGTTTGAACATTTCATGTCCAAAATCATAAGGGTTTCAAAAATAATCAATAAAGTATTATGAAAGTATAAAATGATATTTAACATTATAATTATTAATATCATTGTCATAATAAACTATTCAATAGATTGTCCCCATACTTATTAGCTACCATAGGTCCCTAAGTATTCTGGACATTGCCTTAAGATCTTGAAAAGGTAGTATGATCTATACCAGTCCTGATTCACATTCTAGTATATACATATTTCTGGATAATATCCAAAATCCAGCCAAGAGTCATCTTACTTCATTGCTTCTAAGCTATCTGTGCTACACCATTTTACTTAAAGCACTAATCTTTTATGGACCAACACATTTCCAAAACAAAATAAAAATATATCACCAGGAGAATAAAACAGGAAAAGAGCACAAAGATGGACACCTCTTTATATAGCCAATCTTTTATATTAGAAACACTAGACATGCAATTATACTTCAATAAATATAATCATAATAAACATAGGAAGAAAGAAATAATGCAAAACGTACATGCTGTTCATTAAAAGTGCACACAGAGGCAATTAATATAGATAATTGTTATTAAACAATTTTTGTCATTAGAGAATTCAACTTAAAGAAATGTTATGAATGAAACGGCAATTACCATCTTAAATGTACATTCATTTATTTTGAATGAACATCATGTATATCAATATTTTAAAATTTTAACCTGAGATTAGGTAAATTTATGAATTTATCCAATCTAGGTTGGATTGATGACTATGTGTCAGAGGATGATCTACACCAAAATTCCTTCTATTTTGTTTCAAGAAAAATGACAGTGGAGAAACCAATTTTAAAGAGGCAAGCAGATAAGAATATAACAAAACATTTTAAAGCAGTTTCAGCAAACTCAAGATAATCACTTTTGTTTTGTTTGTTTGTTCCTGGTGAGGAACATTGGCCCTGAGCTCACATCTATTGCCAATCTTCCTCTATTTTGTATGTGGGACACAAGCACAGCACAGCTTGGTGAGAGGTGTGTAAGTCCACGCCCAGGATCTGAATCCACAAACCCTGGGCCACAGAAGCAGAGCAAGTGAATTTAACCACTACACCACTGGGCCAGCCCCCAGGATAATCACTTTTAACTAGTAAGCAAAATGCAAGTGATGCTGTATTTTCAAAATATCTTCAATCCTTCATCAGTAACCAGCTCCAAAAATTGAAATTATCTTTTGATGAAAGAAATGGATTCCAGGTTTAATACACTTAGGGACTAAAGTTGACAAATAATTATTTATCAAACACTGTTACATACATGCATGACTAGCAGTCAGTTCACTCCACATACAGCTCAAACTATTTGGACCATGTTCAGTGAGGTGAACCCAATAATCACACCCTTAGGATGTGGAGGTAACATCAAATTTCAGTGAAAGTTGCTAAATACTCTGAATTTGTCCTTATTTCATTGTGGACTGGTAATAAATAATAACATCCAGTTCACATACTGGCACCAGTGTGGGGCCACACCTTATACTCCAACACGGCTTTATTCCACAGTTTTGCTATATAATTTGCAGAAGACAGAAGTGATCAAAAGCAATCTAACTCCTTAGCTATTCTTGTATACATATACTTTCAGGGGGTTCCTAGGTTTCAGTTGGCATGTTTGCTGCCAAGAGTTTGTATTATTGGTTACTTTTTCCATGCTTTTCTAGAAGCTTGTATCGAATTACCAGTCTGGGACTTGTTGCATACCTGACTGATTACTACATTTATAAGTCCAGAACTGAGGTATGCTTTACAAACATGTAAAATTAAGAAATACACAATGACATGGTACTATTATTAGCTGTTTAAGGCTTTGGTAACATTTTTCATGTCATTTGTACATTTAAATTAGATCAAACCTGTATGTTAAATAGACTTATTTTTTCATATAACTACTACTTCAATGCTCTTAGTAAAGTATATTAGGTGATAGAGTGTTTTCATACATGAAAAACTTAATTATCAGAATGTAGTTTATTTAAAATATAAGATTTGTAGTATTCGAATCCTGAATTATTGAGGAATTAAAATGACTATGTATACATATAAAATCAAGATGCAAAATTTAAACCCCAAATTGGAAGTGATGATACTCAAGGTAAAAAAGTGTTTCAAACACTATATTTGGGAGTGAGCTTCTGTAGCGAGTTGAATGGTGGCCCCCCAACAGATACGTCCATCTGGAAGCTCAGAATGTGACTTCATTCAGAATAAAGGTCTTTGCTGATATAATTAAGGTAGAGATCTTGAGATGAGATCATCCTGGATTAGGTTGGGCCCTAAATACAATGATGGGTTTCCTTATAAGAGCCAGAAAAGAAGACACACAAAGACACAGAGACATCTCTTGAAGATGGAGGCAGAGAGTGGAGGGCTGCATCCTCAAGCCAGGGACCACCAAGGATTGCCTACACTCAGTAGAAGCTGGGAGAGAAGTCTGGAACATATTCTCCCTCCGAGCTTCTAGAAGGAGCCAACCTTTCTAACACTTCAATTTTGGACTGCTGGCCTCCAGAACTGTAAGAGAAAAAACATCTGTTGTTTTAATTCACCAAGTTTGTGGCAATCTGTTACAGCAACCCTAGGAAACTAATACAGTGTGGTAGATAGTATTATTTATGGCAAATTTTTGCCTCTCCATGAATGCTCACACATTTTGCCATGTGACTTTCTCACTAAACAAGAAGAGTCTATTTCCCTGCCCCTTGACTTTGGGCTTGGTCATCTGACTTGTTGAGTTAATGGAATGAGGCAAATGTGACAGTGACTAAGCACAGGCCTTCAGACACCTTATATATTTCAGCTTTTGCTTTTACGCTTTAGTGAGGCCCACAGAAAGAAGGTGCTTGGGCCAGCCCACCGGGCCTGGGAGAATGATGAATAGAATTGCTACAGCCAAGCCCAGCCTAGGTCAGCTGGCTCCTAGCCAACACACAGACTGTGATCACTAAGTAAGTGCTGTTTTAAGTCAGTACATTTCAGTATGGTTTTTACACAGCAACCACTTTCCAACACTTTCTTTCCAATAACAAAGTACTTGTCAAGGATTATTTCAAGTTAATAATTTATATTGAATGTCCAATTAAGAGGAGTTTTTAATTGGGTGGCAGAATAATACCAAAAGATATAACTTCTTCTCCACATTGGCAGGTCTTGAGTATAGTACCATGCAATCCTTTTAAAATGAATATGAACTGGATTTTGATATTTTTATATATCTATACATGTGCTTATGTCAAGGCCATGATGATGTTCCATGTCCAAAAAAATCCACATATGGTCATATTACTCTTTTACTCTACATAATTAGTTAATAAAGGCAAACAGGTGAATTTCAAGCTCCCTAGCAAGGTGTACAAGGCCCTCATGGTCAGGTGCTGCTTATTTACCTGTAGCAAACACTTTTGTGTCCCACATCACATTGCCCTTAGCCCATCTCTGATTTCATCTGCAGTTACTGTGGAAAGTTTATGTCCACACTTTATGTCTCCAATTTATGTCTTGATGACAACATCCCATCTCAAGTGTATGCAGCAAATTGTTCACTTGCCTTCCAGCCCAGTGATTCTCCTCCTGGGGTAGAAGGTTGTGCCAGGCTGGCAGGGCTCCTAGGTGCATCCTGGAAATATATGGAGGAATTAAGCCCCAGGACCACCTCAGTGGATAGGAGTTGAGTGCCTGTAGGTAAATGTTCCAGTCTTCCTTCCTTTAGGAGGACATTCCTAGAAGATATAATGTGTCCTTCTCAGAAGGCCTGGTAAAATTGAGCCCCTAGTACACAAAGGAGTGACCTTGATAATTATTCTTCTATTAGCTTTTCCTTCTTGCTTGAATCACCCTTCCCTTTCTTTCACTCTTTCTTCCTGGGATCACCTTCCAAATAAAATTTCCACACCCACAAGCTTGGCTTAGGCTCTGCTTTAGGGAAACCCAAACAAAGGATTCCCTCCATCATATCTCTTATTTCTTCTCTCCCTCCATTTCCCTTCACTCAGTTTTTGCCATCTGAGCCATATTACTTACAGCTCCAAATAAGTTCTCTGACTTACATATGCTCCTTTGCACATACTACTTACATAACTGCCTGAAACACTCCCCCTCTGACTTCATCTTCCACCCATCTCTTAATTTCCCTCTGTTTTCATTGCCCTTCAAGTTATACCTTGGCACTACCTTTTCCGTGATGTTCCTCCAAAGAAAGCAGGTGCCCTTCTTTAAGTGCTACCATGTATGAATCCCTATATCACTGTACTGATAACCTTGAATAATAAGAACATATTTACTTGCCTTATTCTTTAGTCCCTACTAGCTCTTATACCTGGCATTATTGTAATAAAGGATAGAAAAATTTTCTATCAAGTGCTTCAAGAGGTAAGAACACCATATGTGACGTCCATGATCCTTCCCTGTTGAACAAACTTTCCCAGATGTTTACCAGCACTATCCTCAGATGCATTTGTTACTCAAAACCATCTCTATTGACAACCTTGTTTTCATTTTCATTTGCTATGAGTTTCTAGGTATAAAATTATGTTTCTGGATCAAACTTAGTAATATTGGAAAATTCTTTATTATATCCATCCATTTATCAATTTAATAAGTAGTTAAGTTCTTTTTGAGTGTCAGGCATTATAATAAGCCTTGGAATAGGGAGTTAAATAAGAGATTGTCCATGAACTTAAAAAAAACAGTATGGGGGCTGGCCCGGTGGTGCAGCGGTTAAGTTTGCACGTTCCACTTGGGCAGCCTGGGGTTCGCAGGTTTCCATCCTGGGTGCAGACATGGCACAGCTTGGAAAGCCATGCCATGGCAGGCATCCCACGTATAAAGTAGAGGAAGATAGGCATGGATGTTAGCTCAGGGCCAGTCTTCCTCAGCAAAAGAGGAGGATTGGCAGCAGTTAGCTCAGGGTTAATCTTCCTCAAAAAAAAGAAAGAAAAACAAAACAGTACAGAGATTCACGTGATGAAGTAAGCCCAAGGATATATCTGTACAAGTATTCTTCATAAAAGGAAGGGAGTGCTTTTGAGTCTAGACATAACTAAGATGAAGTGTAATAATGGTGGTTAATATATGTTGAGAGTTTACTCCTTTCTAAGCACACAGCCAAGTGGAATATCTCAAATGCAAACAAAAACCTTTTGATCTAAATGCAATTACTATCCCCACTGTACAGAATAGAAATTTGTAGCAAAGACAAATTAAGCATTGTGCCCAAAGTAAAGTGAAAAATAAGAGTTTAAGTGAGAATTCTAACTCTGGTTGTCTGGATCAGTAACTTATGTGCTTGGACACCACATTTCAGATGTCTAGCTATTACTTAAGAAACTACCAAAGTGCGCAGGCGAATGAGAAAGGAGGCAGAATTTGATTGGGAAAAAGTTTTGAATGGTGGATTAGTTGTTGATAATTTACAACATTTTTCCCATAATTAACCATAAAAGCTAAATTGGCACAATTTACTTTTTGCTTTTAAAGTGATTTTTTTCCAAATAGGAGTCACAAAACTTATCAAAGTGACTATTTTCTTTGAGTCCTTTCACACATGCAACCTAGAATTTTAAAAACAGCATTCTATCTCACAAGTGTATTTTTAAAACTCACAGAGAAATTTCATCTATTTCCAAAGGAAATTAACTGTTTTGGCAGAGGCCATTCATTTAATGTCTCTGATTTGCAGTTGTAGCGGACGCTGAGGTGCACTGTGGGGTTTCCCCAATTTTCCTTGCAGACAAAGAGAGTTGCCGTGCCCAAGATCATGTCCTATTATTGGGGACAGCCCCCACCAAAAGACTGCTTGATATAAGGACTTGCCTCAATTAGGGGCATCTCTGCAAGATTATCCCAGATCCCAAGTTCTTTGTAGCCCTGGTTGATTTGTTTAGTGTAACTACATCACAGATCAACTTCTCCTCTGCCTAATTTTGCTTCTTTCATGCCCCCACAGAGAGCACTCCTCAATAAACTTTCTCCATATATGTCTCCATGTCAAGGTCTGAAATTTGTCTTTTCCCCACCTATAAACTAAAAGTTAATCTGTTACCCTGCCATGGATGCTGGCCGAAGAAACAAGATTCCTGGATCAGAGGCAAATGGAGTTATTACTCATGGCAAAGAAAGCAGGATGAGAATAAAACTTGAATCAGTTCTCCCATGGACCCCAAGTCCAGCAATGGCCATATTAAGGGTCCAGATGGATGACTGCACACACAGAGTATTTCCTTACAGAAGAGGAACACTGATCTCGGGGAATCTGGCATTTTACAGTAAGCAGTGAACAAGCCTGCTCTTTTTCATGGAGAGAGACACTCTGTCATGCCTAAGGATTTCCTTCTACATACACAAACCTGAGAAATGTCCTGTTTAAAGAGTGGTCAGCACTCCACGTTCCAGACACAGCCAGAGAAAACGCGCAGGATCGCTCAGGGTCCACAGTGGATTTCCCCTCCCAATACTCTATCAGATTTTGCTTTCCAGGAACACCAATCCACACAAACAATACTCCCTGTGAAACGGACTCTCAGTGTAACTAGTTTTTCAGTCCACACCTTATTTGTTATTTTCATCATACTCTAACATGTAACTTGTGAGATATATAAGTTGTCTTAATATTTCTTCAAAAACTATACGTTTGTACTAAAGACTGATAATGATTGCCTTAATGGTCATGCTATTCATCACTTCTAGAAGCAAAAGTTTATATATATAATTTCGTTATTTTCATTTACCTGAGTGACCCGGGTGCCAGACGTCCATGGTCCCAGACCCGTCTGTAAGGAGTCTTGCTCTTGACACCTATCAAGCAAACGTCAATCCTCAAGGATGCCTCCCTGCCTCAAAGTCAGAATCACAATAAGGTGGTGCCTCACCTATGTGTCTGGTGAGATGCGAGGGACCTCGCTCTGGCATAAAGTCTGGGCAGGGCCGAACTTCCAGAGGCCAGAATGGGGGCTTGAACTGCGCCTGAGCGGGCCATAAACCTATAGCCTTCCAGAATGCCGTTGTTCCAGAGGCTGTGAAGCTGGCTTGGGCGCAGAACCCTGGGGCCACAATCCAACGTCTGCCAAGGTGTGAGGCTGCAGCAAGCCTTCTGCGAAGTGGCCTTCTGAGATGCACATCCCCCAGGCCAATTAATAAATGTATGATTGTTAGAGATGCCCTAGGAAGAAGAATTACCAACACATTACACTTCCAAAGTCTTAAAAATCATTAATAATGGTGAAATAACTTCATATCTTCTCAATACTGAAGTATGTGCCTAAACGCTTCCCACAAATTAATGATATTTTTTATGTTAAGTCTTGCTAAGGCATTTACACTTATGACAAGAATTTCCTTATGTGAAGAAGAGGAAGAAAAATGTGTGAAGTTTATTTTTGTCTGCAAATGTGAATTTCTATTTCTCAAACCAAAAACAAAAATGAAATACATGTCTTGGATGAGGCTCAAATACTATCGTTGTAAACAGTTAAAACATTGCCTGGAATTTTCCTTGAAAATACGTAGATCTCAAATTCTTTTTAAATAATTTTGGAAGAGAATTATTTTTAAATCTAAAGACTATATTTTCCAGTGTAAAGAAGAAACTTAGCGGTGTTATAAAGGAGTGTAAAAATTAAGAGGAAGTATGTAGCAGACCAGCGGTTAGGATTTCTCAGCGGAAGGAAAAGTGTCACGGAAAAATACTTCTATTTGAAAGAAAGAACAAAGGTTAAAATGAAGGCAACAGGCTAGCTATATTATACGTACTCCCACATTTATTATGAAGTTTACTTTCTTTTTTAATCTAAACAGTCAGATCAGGTACTCAATATGTCCTTGTAGGGGGGAAAA
Organism: Equus quagga; assembly: GCF_021613505.1. Taxonomy (NCBI): domain Eukaryota; kingdom Metazoa; phylum Chordata; class Mammalia; order Perissodactyla; family Equidae; genus Equus; species Equus quagga. Next base: position 96,334,216 of record NC_060271.1, read on the forward strand.
AACCTTTACACTTTGATCTCAACAAAATTCAATATTATAAAATATAATTTGGATTGGGAAAGGACTTTCAATTTTGAATGAGTTAGGATTGAGACCAGGTTTCAGTCCAGTGTGTTACTCTGGATTTGTCATGTAGAAGTTCAGGATCAGGATTAGATATAGCCAGAATAAAGTGAGCCCTGAGTGCTTTGTCCAAATTCTTGCCATGATTCATAGAATATCACTGTAACAGAAGGTAGAGTGAGACTTTTTTGTGTTGTTTCTAGAACTGGATAGCAGGGTGAAGAACTGGAATCAAAGAGACTCTGACATTTGATAGAGACAACAGTTGGGTCCAGATCCCCTTCTAGAGCCCACTCAGAAATGGAAGATCCAGCCCCATGACAATCAGATCACAGACAGTCCTCAGTTCCTTTGAGGAGAGTTTTAGAGCTCTTTATTCTTATTGACTTCCTATCCCATTGGGCAAAATCTCCCAGCCCCTGCTCCGGTGTTGAGAATGGGACAATGCCCCTCTTCTCTTAAAGAGACACCCCTCCATTATGATTGTATTGAGTGGATGTAGTAGCCTCCAGTCTTCTCAGCTTGCCTGTCTGAATATCCAACTTTTGCCCTATGATTGAGTTGGGGCAAGGGCAATAAAGCCCTCAAAATTCTCAACCTGGGGTAGATCATCTGCTCTAGAAGGAATAAGATGAGGAAGGGAGCTCCCAAGTTCTTGGCCACACTAAGAATGTAGCCTCTGCAGCTTGTCACTGGAGGATGGGAAAAGAAATTCTGGTGCCTGTTCCTCAGGGAAACATACTATATCTCTTGACTGGGAGGTGAGGGCAGAGGGAGCCCTGTTTTCTTGGTTACACTGCCTAGATTGGACCTTCTGCCGTCACAATTTTTTTTTATTCACAACCAAGCTTTAGTAGTTTATTAGAGCTAAAAAAGCTTATCAAGGGTCAAGGCATGGAAGGGAGTATGTAGGGCCAGCTCCTTGGCTGGAGATAAGCCTAGAAAGGCTGTTGGTAAGGAGAATTTGGGTCAGAGGAACTAGGCATGCTGGGCTGTGGTTACTGTCCATGAGGCGGGAGAACGGGGGAGTGAGGGAGCTGGTAATGGCCAAATGTCACAGATTCTCATTGTTCTTCCCAAGATCTAGTAGATTTTCTAAAATAAAAGTTTCTTAATTTTCTCTATATACTTAGGGCAATTTTCAGAGACTTTAAATGGTTATCTTATTTACCCTTATCACCAGTTATCACCAGTGTTTCCTTGGGACTGGGTCTGCAGAGCTCCTCAAGCTGCCATCCCAGACATCTAAATTTGATAAGGGCATTCTTAATAAAGTCGTTGGAGCAAAATTCAAATTTTCAGGTATAGTTGAGACATCATGTGTCAACCAGCAAGAACTGAGCCAATCAACTCAAAGTAAATTATTTTATAGGTTGTCAAAAACTTCAAAAATAATCCTTACTCAGTCGAACAGACAATTTTTTGTGAATCAGTCTTGGACATTGTTGATATTCATCTTGTCCTCCCCAAATGCTAATTTACCTTAATAAATTTGGTCTATAATTTATTAATTTAATCTAAAAATATCAACCAATTAAAACAATATATGTAAAATCATCTGTGTACACAAGGTAGCAGAAGAGGTAGTCGTACATATTACAAAATATTTGGGGATTGGAGAATATAGAGCTTCCGCATTCATCTTTGCTCTCCCCTGTGATCTAAGTGACTTTGCATGGTCGTTCTTTCAAGGTATACCCTTATCTGGAACTTGAGATTTGACTAGATGATCTCCAGGTCAGTGGGAACTCTAACACCCTTCGATTCCATAAGATAATAGCCTGACATCCAAGTAGAAATGTTGAGGTGAGAGTTGGAGATAAGGGATTAGAAGCTGTCTGAGAGTTCAGAAGTAGAGATTTATATTAAACACTGATTATTATTGATTTTTTGTTCAAAAAAAGGAACAAGAATAGGTTTGCTTCTTGTAGAGGGACAAATGAAAGAAGAAAATCCCCAGAAAGAAAGAAATACAGAAGTACAACGAAAATCAAGACATTTTAAAGTCTTTGAACTTAAAGACAGAATTTCAAGAAGGAAAACTAATCAATAACATCGAGACAAAAATATCCACAACATATTTGAAAAAAGGACTTTTGAGCTAACCATTTTGTAAAGTGTATAATAGTTTTGAAGAGTGAGGAGCATAGTAGTAAGTGTGTAGGAAATAAAGGAAAAACTGATTAAAGAAGAAATTCAAAATTTGATTATAAAAGAAAGAGTGGTAAGACTGCAGGCTTTGGGGCTTTGAGTACGTACACATTTATAGGCAACTAGTAACTGCACCACTTAACATCCGTTTAATAATTCTTTCTCTGAATTGTAGAGAATTTACACTTCTTTATCCTGAATTAACCTCTTTTGTATGTTAGAGGGAATCTACTATTATTTATAGTAGATTTGGTGTATAATTTATTTTTACTATGGTCGTGTTTTCACAGATAAATAGAATTCTGTCAAATCTCCTTTCTCCTCTGTTTTTTAGACTGCATCTTATTTTTATTTATGTAATCGAATCACTTATCATTACATATAAATGTAGTTATATTTGAATGACTATATATAAAATAATCTAGACATTGACTTGATTAATTTTTCCTCGATAGAAACAGGATATGCAAAATACTATTATGATTTTAAAAGAATATGTTACAGCCCACGTAGTTTAATTTTAAAAGTTATTCAAATGCGTGCAACTTTTATTATTTTTTTCTCAGTCTTCCATTCCTCACTTTAGAATTTACCACACCCCATCTGTTGGTAGGCTGTAACACTCCTACAATTTTCTTCACCCTTTTTCTTGGCAATATTTCCTCTAAATGCAAGTATTGATACAAGACTCCAAATTACTTCACTGATTTTTCTTCTTTTCTAGTCAAACAGTGTCTTATTGATTCTGAGAACTTGTTCCATCGTAAGTGGCTTATAGAGAAGAAAATGTATTCTTTTACAGCTATAATCTTTACATATTTTTTAACCTGGAGGAGAAATTATGTGGGAAACATGCAAGGCCCATCAGATGGACAGGGAAACATATATTTTCAAAGGCTGGAACTTGGACAAATCAGTGGAAACTGCAGTATTTTGGCTTGGCATAGGGAGCCTTATGACAATGGAACAAATAGCCTCCAGAGAGTAAGGCTGAGGGATCATCCATCAAACATTCTCTAGAAGAAATCCCTAGACTAAGCAAGAGGCTATGTCAGCAATATAAAATCTGAAATTCAAAGTCACTTTAGAAATCACCTCATCTGAACCTCTTACATTTACAGATGAGGATAAGTGAAGGGCCCAGGATCATTTAACTTAAGGAGCTCCTAACTTAGCTGATTATTAGACTCAGCTGCAGTGGTGCGTATGCCTGTGTATGCATGTTGTATGTGTGGGGCGGCTGGCTGGTTAACAAGGATTTACTGCCTCACCTCAAGATTACTCAGTTGGAATTTCTGCTGATGGGGCATGGAAATGAGATTCTGACTACCTACTAAATTTGGGAACCATTAATTTTGCCAGAGACACCAGGTTCCCAGTCATGTGTTCTCTTTACCATATGGTACTGCTTAAGTCCCTTTCACATAAAATCTGTGACTTTTTCTTTAAAACAGTATTTCTCTATTCAGTGAAATTTGTAACCAACTCGATCTTATTTTAAATTGGATCCATTTAGGTTGTCCACTTAGGTTTTATCCAGTTTTAATTAGAGAATGTTCTGTGAAAGATGGAAATTAACAAGAAATCATCCTACTGTGGGGCTGAAGAGTGAGGTCAACAACCCAAAATGAAAGTCAATAAATGAATCAATGCAACAAAATTGGATCTAAGCATATCCTAACCTAAGAGCTGTTAATAGGCACAGGGAAGTAGACTACTGATTTATGTCTATTTTTACCAGTTCCGACAGTGTCTCTTGAGCTTCCTTTTTCTTTTTTTTTAAAAGTTTTTATTTTTTCCTTTTTCTCCCCAAAGCCCCCTGGTACATAGTTGTGTATTCTTCGTTGTGGGTTCTTCTAGTTGTGGCATGTGGGACGCTGCCTCAGCGTGGTCTGATGAGCAGTGCCGTGTCCGCGCCCAGGATTCGAACTAACGAAACACTGGGCCGCCTGCAGCGGAGTGCGCGAACTTAACCACTCGGCCACGGGGCCAGCCCCTCTTGATCTTCCTTTTGACTTTAATAAATTGTTGCTGGCTTCCGCTATTTTCTAAGGCTTTGTTTTTTCATAACTGATCCTCGAGTATCCTTTACCAATAGTACCTGCTTGTCTGTTAAGCCATGAACTCCTTGAGGAGAAGGATTCTAGTTTGGGAGAGTCCTGTTTGAGTGATCATACTAGAAATTGGATAAAATATAGTGCAATTGGTTTGATAGTGTTGAGGTCAGAGGAAGTGTGATAAAGTATATTCTAGATGTGCAGTTCCTCTTTATTATACATACGTTTCATTCAATTATTTGATGATCACTACATAACACTGTTTTAAATGGAACTTGTCATTTAATATCACTGTCATTCTTATACATTTTTCTTTTAAAGCTGTATCTTACTCATCCTGTTTATATTCAGCTAGTTTATTTATCTAATTGTAAATGCTTACATAAATCTCTTACTTTTTGTGTAACTGTAGAAAACTAGGTAGTTTCTTCGATCTTCAGTTGCGTCATCTGTGAAATGATTGCATTTTCCTTCTCCTTGTCCAGGGAAGCCTCATCTCTCCAATAAGGCCTTCCCTTGAAAGACCTTGCTCCAGCAGAGATATCAGCTTACAGTTACAACTCAGTAACTGGCAAGTGCCTCAGTCAGGAATACAAACATAGCACATTCTCTCAAGATCCCTAGAACAGAAAGTCTTAAATTCATAATGTTCCAATGTCACTCATTCTCATCTTCCCACCTATTTAGTCATACCTACCTACCATATGTATTATCTGCTATTAACAATTCCTTTAGTGCTTTAGGACTATGACATGTATAAGGACCTTCTCCCTACCTAAGAACAGTAAACCATTCTTCTGGTCCAGTTAGGGCTGCTGTCACATTTTCTTAACAATTTCAGATTATCTAGAGTCTCCTTAATTCTCTGGTCCAAAAATTTCCAATGGTGTTCATATTTCATTTTAAACATATCTCTAGCTTTGTGTCCTACTGCTCCACCCCACAAGATTTAACTGATTGTCAGTTTTCATAACGTGTCAAAGAGAGCTATTTACTCATTCTATACCACCTGTCAGTCAGTCCTTATGACGCTGCAAATGGTGCGAAAAATGTCATTGTTCACCAGGTAGGTTGAAAAAGCAGCTGTTGAAATTTTCACCTAGTTTCTTTAGAGTAACTATAACCAACAGAGACAAGTTAGGATAGCACCCATACCTGTATGTTTGATGCATTTTTAGTTAGTTTACTTTTGAAAAGCAATAATTTTTCTGTTGTCAGTATATAGGCAAATTTATCCAAAATATTAGAAATATGAGTACTTTGTGATTTAAAATGAAAATCAATCTATAATAAATTAGAGCAGACATATGCAAAGTACCTCAAGGAACCTAATAGTTCCAATGTTGGTTTGAATATATTAACTTATTCAAATATAGAGATAACTCAGGGAGAGACGTGACCGGTGATTATTTATCATCTATGCATGGATCAAAAGGTACATCCACACATGTATTAGCAGTGGACTTCGCTAACAGTTGGGATCACATGGCCCTTTGGCAAAAACTCCATATTAGGAGACCATTGTGGACAAGCCTGATTCTGAAATGTAGTCTTATTCTAAATAGGTTTGTCTAGAGTGAGACTAGTCTGATTATTCAAAATATTATCTCCCTTTTTTGCTTATAATTCTTCTAGAAAAATAATACAATGTTATGGAGAAAATAGGATTGTCATATGGGTGGGAATATTTTGAGTACTGTGAGAGGTATGCATATAATTTAATAATTTGGCTTTGTGAACTTGTACAGTAGTCTTATGATCTTTGTAATTAGGAGTATCCCCTTGAGAGAAAAATCTGTTGTCATTTTACTAGCAAATATCAGGCTTCTGAGCATTTCAGACTGACTTGAGAAGTGGTAAATTCCCCAGAATCTGTGAGCCTTCTTGAGAGACCTTTTGATATTCTTTCCCCCAGGAATGAAAATGTTAAATGCATACACTTGATTGGGACTTTTAATTTCCACATTTCTGGATCAAGACAAGTGCTTTCAAATTCACAAGTACTTTGATTTAAGGTCTAACATAATTTATGTGTTGTTTTCTCTTGTCCTTCCTTACCCATGGGGGCAGGGACCTTCCCGTACAAAATTGCATCTTAATGGCATGTAGCAGCAGTCTTGTGCATGTTTGCTGTATGTATTTTAATTGCACATATATTTTAAGCTATATAAGATTTGTTGTTGCTATTATTTTCTGCAAAAGATATCCATTTTAATTTTTTTTGTCATTCTGTCCATCTTATAGCTGGCATTTGGAATCATTTTCCTTGTACCTGATATGTACCTTTAGTATTTCCTTAAATACAGATCTGGATATGATAAATTCCCTCCTTATTTTTTTGTCTAAAATATCTTCTTTTACCCTGACTTCTGAAGAAGATTTGATTGGATAAAGGTAGATGGCCTCTCATCCCACCTCCAAAATGTGACGATATTCTGACATTTGCGACAACATGGATGGACCTTGAGGGCATTATACTAAGTGAAATAAATCAGACAGACAAATACAAATACTGTATGATCTCACTACATGTGGAATCTATAAAGCCTAACTCACAGAAACAGAGAGTAGAAAGGGGGTTGTCAGGGGCCAGGGGTTGGGGAAATGGGGAGATGCTGGTCAAGGAGTACAAACTCCTAGTTATAAGATGAATAACTTCTTGGGATCTAATGTACAGCATGGCGACGATAGTTAAAAATACTGTATTATATACTTGAAAGTTGCTAAGAGAGTAAGTCTGAAATGTTCTCACCACAAAAAAGAAATGGTAATTATGTGAGATGATGGAGGTGTTAATTAATCCTACTGTGGTAATCATTTTGCACTATATAAGTGTATGAAATCATCATGTTGTACACCTTAAACTTACACAATGTTATATATAAGTTATATCTCAATAAAACTGAAAAAAATAACTGGGTTTTGGTCCCTTAGAGAACAATTATATTTCTGATTCACCCTCATACCCAGGGTACAACACTTTGTGGTTCTAGATGAAAGCCTAGGGGATTTACCTGACCCTTTCTCACTTGGGTAGGCTCTGAATTCCAATGTTTGCCACTCAGCCCATGAATTACCCAGAGCTGTTCAGCTTCTCAGTCTCTCAAAAATCTTCTCCAGGATTGGCATATGTCTCTAAAGGAATGGTGGTCCCCAAAATTACACTCACATCTTTGGAATTATCTACTCTCTCTGGAACTTGTCCCAGTAATTCTTAAGCACTTTTGTAGCTCTGATAATTTCAAATAGATTTTTCTAATGTTTTGTTTCGGATTTTCTAGTTATCATTATCAGGAGATTTGGTGTGAATGTTATATCTCTATATCAAGGAATGTTTTAAATTCACCTGTATATCACACAACTTAGACCAGTCCAAATATATAACAAATACACACATATTTGTCAAATTCTTGTTTTACAAATTACGTCACCAATGTATAAAGCAAAAAGGGTAAGTGCTTTTTCCAGATAACATACTAGCTAGCTTCAAGACTACTATCAGGATCTGGGTATTTTTCTTTATATTCAAGGTGTTTGGTTTTTTTTACTATATCATGCTGTCCTCTTTAAAAATGGTCAAGAGTCTCCTCTTCCAGGAGTACCCAAGCTAAATCTTTCTCAATCTTGTAATTCCTACCACACCCCCAAGAAGAAATAAGCAGTACTTTCTTATTTGTGCTTTATTATATGTTAATGTTCTCATGTAATTAAAAAGAAATTCTCAATGCCAGCAATGTTGCAGTAAAACTGCTATGGTATTACATTGCTTAGTGGTGCCAGTGCTTTTAGAAGACATTTTGAGTATATCAATAAAAATGAAAAAATTTACATCTCTAGAGAGCCTTGGCCCTCCAGAGGTAATCTTAATACCCTAGCCATGAATCCTTAGTTTCCTGTCTCAGGATCACATGGAAGTTTAGGAAATGTATAAAATAGCAAGATATCCTAAGCATTGACATAGATGTAATGGAAATTTCTGAGAAGAGGGAATTTACACATTTTGTAAAGTAGGAATGAAGCAAAAAAAATGTATCTAAAGGAAGAATTGATGATGTTTGTTTTTACCAACTTCCCTTAGTCTGCAAGATCCAAAAACACACTCAAATACGTTCACGTAATGGGTGGTGTGTTGTAAAGTTGTGGACATCTCATGGAATATAATTTGGGTGCTACTGTACACTGGGACCTCAAGGAAATCAGACCAAGAAAGACTGGAGCTAGAGTTATCTTCATAATGTTTACTTGTTCTGCTTACTTGTAATTCTTGCTTTCATGTATGTTTAGCTTCCTTGTGAATTTGGAATTCCTTTACAGCAACTCAAGTCCAAACACCACATTACAATTCTGCTTGAATGTTTAACAAAGGCCAACTGCAGTCTCTGAATTCAGTGCGAATTTTCAAGGGAAAGAAACTGATTGGTTCTCCGCTAAGGAAATAATGGCCTGATCCTAAGTGAGGTGTTATCTTTGGTCTATAGGTCTTGCCTGAAGGATAGTAAACATTGAGAAATCAGGAAAATATCACTGTGGCTACATGCTAGAGATTATAGGCACTTTTATCTGCACCAGATGAAGGATATAATATCAGCTCTCTGATTCTGGATTCTAGGCCAAGCTGACAGGGGTCTGGCTTTGCTCTCAGCAAGTAGATCAAGTTCACAAACTGTTGGCCCCCAGGCAGAGTATGTCAGAGAATGCTTTTATGCTTGAACAGCTGGAGCGTTTTGTTTTGTTTTTAATTTAATACCTGTACCTGTGGCATGCACTTTCCAATTCTCCTCAAGCCCTATAAGCACCAGCAGCAGATTTCTGTTATTGATCTGGCTCTAAGAGATGTTGAAATTCACAACACCAAAGTTAGAGAATTTAAGTAAAAATTTATAATGTGTATGAAATTTGCCAAGATTATTATTATAAAGCTGTTGAAATCTTTGACCTAGGGAGACATCTTTGTCACTAAGCAGGAAGGATCCTTTCTCTTAACATATGATGTGAACTAAACCTTATGATGGACAGTTTTAATACACTATCTCATTTAATAATCACAGGAACTTTGTAAGGTATTTATTATTATCTGCATTTGGGGATTAGGGGTAGCAATTCTGGGCTTGAGTCCAAGTTCTCCTTCTCACCTTCCATGTTTCCTTGCAAAGATATTTAAACTCCATTAGTCTCAATTTCCTCCTCTGTAAAATGGTGTTGATAGTATCTATAATATAGGTTTAGTGTCAAGAGTAAATGATAAAAGTATTTAAAATTGCTTACATATAATAGATACTTAATTAAAGATTCTCTTGCCTTTTGCTCAATGATTTAAGACAATACAAATTTAATTATTTAATGAATCATCTATCATCATCTCTACCTTGGGCTGTGTGGTTACTATTTTATTTGGAAAAATATATCTGGATTTTTTTTTATATGTCTATATACTGGGGACCAGTGAGATAAATTTGAGTATGAATCGTATTAACCTGCTTGCTGTATTAAAGAAGCTATTTAGTCAAAGGAGGAGCAGTGAAATCACTTAAAATCATTTGGGTAAAGGGGCTTGTGATTCTGTAGCATCATTTCTTTCATCGTTTTATTATTTATAAAGGTCAGCATTGTTTTCTCTAAATTTACCATTAGCTCTAATGGTGTTAGATTTGTCACACCTTGACTGAATTATTGTGATGTTGTAGATCCAGGATAATCCACATACATTTGGATTATTTAAAACTTCTTTGTCAAATCATTCTGTTGGAGCAGAAAGCATTTCAACTCATCCTCATATCATGACACATGTAAACATGATTACTAGAAGCTGCATGTCCTAATTGATGATTTCTTTTCTTCCGTGTTCTTCATCTTCTCCGGGAAATTCATTCTGATTTATCTTTGCGGGGGAAACAGGTTCTTGCTTCAAGCTTTCCTACTGCCTTCAGAATTTATTCTCTCCTAATGACCTTTTATAAAGAATTTATCCACACATGTATTTAACATGGAGACATTGGTAATTTGATTTCTTTGGGAAAATACACTTTTCTTAGTCTGGAGCTTTAGGTGTTTGGGAGTGTCAGGAGAAAACACTGCAGAGGCAGCCAGAGCCTAATGGCACACGGATGGCTCTAAAAGATTTACATTTTAATCTGAAGGTGATGGGAAGGCATTGCAGGACTTTGAGTAGGTTAGTGGCTGACTTTGAACATTCCATATTTCCTAAGTGCCTCCCACAAAGTTTTCTTTTGAAAAATTTTCCTGATCACAATGTAAAAGAGAGGGCCCAGCAAGATTTAGAGCCTTTACTGTAACTCTAGTGGGCCTTAACTAAGGCCTGAAATGAGACCATGACAAAAAGGAATACTAAGAAAGGAAAGGATTTAAAGAGGGAAAGAAAGAGAAGAGTAGAAACTTCAGGTCATAGTCTCACCTTAAAATCAATGGGAGAAAAAGAAAGAATTTTGCAATCAGGGCCAGGCTTGGCACAGGGCAATTTCAGGTTTATGAAATAGTGTTACCACCATATTCCTCTTTTTGTCCAGTCTCTGGCCCAACTCCTTTACCTTTTTTCATATTTTCTAAAACAACTTTACTTACGTGGTAAAACTTATGATATTAGAATTAAGTATCAAACATTTTTAAAATATAAATGCCCAGCAAAGGTGACATTCCTATGTGAATGGGTCTCAATCAAAATATAGATTTTCACGTCACAGACTTCCCACGTAGTGTATGCTGGTATGGTGGCGAGATGGAGATTGGCATTAGAAAGCTCAGAGAGCAGGAGGACTGGATACCTCTCCCAAAGGGGAAATAAGGAAAAAGAAAGCAACAGGGGAGGATCAGGGCCCCTTGTTCAGACACTTCTGTCAGTCCTAGGTAAGGGAAGATATTTGTTCACTCTCTGGCAATATTAATGTTGGTTTAGGGATTCTGAAGAAAGTTCCTTGTTAAATTTTTTTTCCTCCTCAGCCTGCTATCATGGTCTTAAATTCTTATTCAAAATATAATCCATTGGGTGAAAGTACTGGTTTTCAGGACTCTAGGCAACGAAAATGGTGGCACAGTCACAAACATGTATGGAATATATGTAAATATTCATAATATTGCCTCTTCTAGTATAGCTTTTTATATTTACAGTTCCAGGTTCATCCTTTGGATAGGGCAACTGGACAATCACCCAGATTGGGGAATAGAGACAGTGAGTAGAGGAAAAACTGTGAGGAGTTTTACTACAACAAGAGGGAGATGGGATGGTGCTGGAAAAAATATGGAGTCTTGCTAGGAGGTTTTTTTTTTTTTCCTTTAATTTGAGAGCTATTATTTGGATACTTATAGAATATTTATGGAAATAATCCAATAGAGAGGAAGTTAGCTGAGGATGTTGTGAAAATATGGAAGAATTTTAAGCTAGGTAAGAAGGAGGTATTGAAGGAGTGAAAAAAATGTATTTGTGTTTGAATTTTAAAATTTTTCCATAGCAATTTTATGATGTTTCAAAGAAAATTGTTGTGCTATATGAAAATTCTCTTCTGATTAAGTCAATCATGTTTTTTAAAATCACTAGTAGAACAAGTTGGAAAGTCATTTGCAAATCAAGTCCTTCTATTCCCTCCTATCTACACCAATATTTTAAATTATTTTTATCTCCATCATTCTGGAAAATTGTTGAGGCAGACCACTTCCTTCTCCTCTACCTATCTTTTTGATTCTTACTGATTTTTAAGTTTGTATGTATAGCTATAAGATTATTTGCTTATCATTTCATAGTATCTGTGAAAAAAGTAAAGGAAACATGATGCATTGTTATAAACCAAGGTTTGGTAACCCTTTTTTTTTTTTTTTTTTTTTTTTTTGGCTCTTACTGACTGGGAAGGAGAATTGAACCAGCATATGAGAGGACAGTAGCTCTGCAGGGAGCGGTCCTAATCCAGACCTAACCACAGTTGAAGAAATCATAGTATTTGCACTTAATAATTTGGTGTTCTTTATAGTAGATAATCACAGTATTTGAGTGGGATTGAAGTGAATTCATTGCCAATGCTCTAGGCAATAATACAGAATTGCCTGAGGAGATATTTGCAGCTGGTTTCAAGAGCAATGTGAACTCTGGAAACACTTTCTATTACCATAAACAGAACTTGAAGGTCTCAATATTGGGATATAGTTGTTATGTTGAAATCTAAATGATAAATGCGGCTGCAGCCTGGGTTACACATCTTTCATCATTAGCCAGTGAGGATTTCTCTTGGGTGTGTTTATGGTACAATTCCTTGATGCATGCATTTGTGGAAGAATAGGGTCATAGTCATCTGTGGCTCCTGGATAGAACTGTGTGCATGCACTGTACATTTTAAATGTGCTTGCCTTGAATTTGTAATTCTATATGCTTTGTGACACTAAGGCAGTTTTAGCTTTTAAATCCAGACTCTAGATCTATGTTTTTAACCTGTGTGTTTAATTAGAAGTTTTATTTGACCTTCTAATTTCATCGTGTTTGATGCTAGATGGATAGAATACAGGGTTTAACAAAAGAGCTCTTTTATTTGAATTGAAGAATGTATTCTTGGCATGAAGATTTAGAAATTAGCTAAAGACTCAATTTCTCTTTTGGCTATAAACCAAAACTAAAAATATCTCCTTCCTTATTTGAATAGAATTACAAATAATGCAAAATGTCATTGATAACAACAACAAAATAAACAAAATTTACAGGATTTTTTTTTCTTTGTTGAGGAAGATTCACTCTGAGCTAACATCTGTGCCAGTCTTCCTCTATTTTGCATGTAGGTGGCTGCCACAGCATGGCTGATGAGTGATGTAGGTCCATGGTCAGGATCTGAACCCATGAACCCAGGCTGCTGAAGTGGAGCATGCTGAATTTAACTAGTATGCCACGGGGCCTGCCCCAGGATGTTTTTTTCAAATGTCAAGCCTACTGGATATTTTAGCTTCATTGGTCATGCCCCTAGATTCCAAATGATCTTAGACACAATTCTGAAGCAGGAAAAACACTTGAAATCTCATCTCCTTCTGCAATTAGTGATTTCATCTCTAGGAACTTTTTCCAAAAGTCCTAATTTCGGTGGTGCAAATATTTGCTTGTCTATAAAGCAATCATTAGCCACTAGTCATATACACAAATAATCAGCTTCTCTGTAAATTTAGTGGATTGCAGCCTGTTTAGGGTTAAGTTTTTGGCAGGCCAATATTCTATTATTTGTGTTACTTGGGGACTGTCAGAAGATGACCTTTGAGGAACACAGAAAAAGATGGCTAAAATCTTTGTAAGTAACTGGAGGAATCTAGATCCAGCCTCTAGTCAAAAAGCCACTGTATTATATGGAGTTGTCCAAGGAAAAAACATTTTGGGGACAGTAATATGGCTGGGATTTATTCATCCATTTACTCATTCAGCATACGTGCTATCAATTCAGTGACTATTACGTGTGAGATATGTTTCTGGGCAAGGGGAATACAGTAGTAAAAAGGATAGACAACTTCTTTGCCATCTAGGAGCTTACATCCTAGTGGAAAGACAGACAATAAACAAATACATATATACTATGTCATGCACAGCAATGGGTAACTGAAAGCACAGTAGAGGGCATAAGGGATTGTGGAGGAGAAAGTATTGTTATTTTATAAGATTCATTAAGAAAGACTTAATTGATAAGGGAAGGAGAAATCTTTGTAGCTATTTAGGAGAAAAACACCTCAGGCAGAGGCAAAATCAATTGCAAAGGCCCTGAATTTGCATGGCATTTGACATATTTGAAAAGTGAAGTGAGGCCATTATGGCTGGTCTGGAGTGGAAGGAGACAAGAGGGAGTACAAAAGAGTACAAAGATACTGAGGAGGACTGAACATCTAGGTTTCATAAGTGACTATAAGTATTCTGGCTGTTATTCTAAGTGAAATGATTAGTGATTGGATGACTTTGAAAGGAGAAGCAACATAGTATGACTTGTATTCCAAAAGAATCGCTCTGGTTGCTATGTGATTACATGTATAAGGGGTAAAGAAGGGACACAAAGAAAGGGTTTAAGAGGTTATTACAATAATTCAGAAAAGAGGTAATGTGGCAGTGGAGTGAAAAGACGAGAGTAGATTTTATATATCTATTGAGGATGAGCTAACAGATTTAAATGTGGATGTACATGATGTATGAGGGAAAGAGGGGAAAAAAAGGGTGTGATAGATTTTAATCTACCTAAGTAAGAAGCTAAAGTTGCCATTTTCAGAGATGAGAAATAGGAGAAGTAGGCTGTACAAGAAAAGCAGGTGTGTGTTTCCAGGTAGATTGAGTTTGAGATGTTTATTAGACATTTCAATAGAGATATTAAGTAGGCAATTGGAGATACAGGAGTATGACATTCAAGGCAGGTGTTCAGATTATAGATATAAATTTGGGAATTATCAGCATGTATGAAATATATTATAGATGATGTTTAATGTTTAAATACTCGAAGATATCCTTGTGGGACTGAGTTTTATAGAGCAATTGAGGATTGAGCCTGGAGGCACTTTAATTTTTAGACATTGAAGAGATTTCTTAAAAAGCAGCTAGCAAAGAGAAATGTAAAAAATGGCTAGTGAAGTGAAGTGATTGAAAAATACACAACTGATAAGTCAGCTAAAATGAAGACTGAGTACTGATCATCAAAGTTGGCCAAAAGAGAGACATAGGAGGCCTTGACAGGAAGGTAGTAGAGGAGAAAGAAGTACTCAGAGACAGAGTCTTTCCCTTTTTTATTTTTGCAAGGAAGACTGGTACTTATAAATAAACTACTGTATTAATTTATGTATATAAATAGAAGAGAGACCTTACTCCATAATTGTACTTATAACCAATTATGATATTTATGACAGAATAATTTATATGTTGTGTTCCAGGACACAATACAAAGATTAATATTTTAATCTTACCAAGGTAGTTTTAGAACATTCATATTAAATCTTTCCCCCAATGCTCCCTACTGTACTCATTTTCTAGCTAAGATGTTACCATTATTTAACTAAATTGACATGTCATTTTTGTGAAGATTAAAACAAAATGCATTATTCCAATACCCAACTTCATTGTGCTTTTCTAAGGTTGAATTTTGATCAGAACATTAGAAAATGCTTCTTTCTCCTATGCACCCCACCTCCATGCTAGCACTTATCTAATAAAATTAACAGTGTAATACAGCCCTTACCGTAAACACAAGGTATCACTAGAGATATTTGAAGCCTGTGATGCACTGGGGGTAACCATAGCAACAAGAATCTTCCCACCCAGTCCAACTGCTGATGATAATAACAAAACCTCCCACACTGAAGTCATTACAGAAGTAAAGATGTGCTCATCTCCAAGCATAAACATTATTGACCTCAGTATCTATGGCCCAATACAGTGTGTCAAGCTTTCAAGAAATAATTACAAAAAGGCAAGAGAAAACACAGTGAACAGATTGTAGCTATTAGCAAATTTAAAATAACTATGATTATTAAGTCAAATGTCCTCATGAAAAAGGTAGACAAACGCACAAAAAGTAGGAAAATATACTACTTGACATAAGTAAAGATAGGTAACTTTAGCAGAAAAATTGAAAACTATAAGAAAGAATCAAATGGAAATGTTAGCAATCAAAACCATAGTAACAGAAATGAAGAATGCCTTTCTCAAGCATATCGGAAAACTCAAAAGAGCCAAGGAATGAATCAGTGATAGCAGGACAACAGAAATTGCCAAAATTGAAAAGCAAAGAGAAAAAATTAAAAGTAAAAGAAAAGCAATCAAAACTGGGCATTCAAAGGCTTTGGGACAATGTACAATGATTAAATATATACATAATCTCAGATTATTTTAAACATGTTCTTTGGAGATCAAGAGCAAACACTAATAAATAAATAAGAGAAATACGAAATAGAAGCATAATAACACACAGACCAAGAGAAGGCAAAAAAAACCCAAAAGGAAACGAGAAGTAATGAACAAATAGTACAAATAGAAAACAGCTATATACAGGGTACACTTTAATCCAACCATGTCTATGTAGCTATAATCACTTTAAATGTGAGTGGTCTAAATATACTAGGTAAAAGATTAGGATCATCAGATTGGATAGAAAAATCAAGTCCCAACTATATACTGTCTACAAGACAGTCATTTTAAATATAAAGATACAGAAAGGCTAAAGTAAAAAGACGTTCCAAAAACAAAATATTGAGGACACGTCAAAGGAAATAGGAACAAAGCTGAAGGAGATACCAATAGCCAAAGCAAGAACAATTTGAGAAAAAATAATAATAATGTGCTATTGGATTACAGCACAAAGTATACAGTAAATATTCATCCTGATGTGAATAAATGACTAAATGAATAAACATATAAATGAATGGAGGAGAGGGGATAAACCATTCTCACAGAATTTTAGATTATATATACATAGATGTTCCCTCTACAGTGGAGTTGACACCACCCTGCCCCACCCTGGAGTGTGGGCTGGACTTAGTGACTCGTTTCCAAAGAATAGAAAATGGACAAATAGTAACTTTCTAGAAGAGAAACCTATCAAACACCTCCTTAACCAAGTGATCAAGGTTAGCATCATCAGTGATATGCCATGTTTATATCATGTGCTCCCTGATAGGATGGAACAAGTAGGGCACTTTGTCTCTGAAGTTTTCTTCCCTAAAACCCATTATACCAATCTGGTGAAGTGGAAAACGTCAGACAAACCCAAATTAAGAGGCATTCTCCAAATATCTCACAAAGACTCATCAAGACTGGTAATGACATGGGAAACTGTCACTGACCAGAAGAGACTAAGAAGACATGATGACTAGATAAATGTGGTGTCTCAGATGGAATCCTGGGGCAGAGAAGTAATGTTACTGGAAAAGTAATAAATGTTGGTGTCTAAGTTTTAAAAAGTGAACCATGGTAATATAAAATATTAACATCAATGGAACTGGATGAGAGATATATGAGACATCTATATTATCTTTGCAACTCTAAATCTCAAATCATTCCAAAAGAAAAGTTTATTTTTAAAAAAGTAAAAATGAGAAAGATATACCATGCTGACACTAATCAAAAGAAAAATGGCCTAGCTATATTAATATCAGACAAAGCAGATTTTAGAACACAGAAGATTATCAGGGATAAAGAGGGATATTACCTAATGATAAAAGGACAGTTATCCAAGAAGATGTAAAAATCCTAAATGTGCACACACCTGACAATAGAGCTTAATAATGCATGTGACAAAAACTGATTGATCTGAAAGAAGAAATAGACATACACAGTTTTATTAGGAGAAATCACCACCTTTCTTTCAATAATTGACAGAGCAGGTAGGCAGAAAAATAGAATGTAGGTGATCTGAAAAAAAAAGATCAATCAACTTGATCTTTGATTGATCTTGATCAATGATTTCCAGTTAAAGAATTCCAATTAACATCAGAATACACATTCTTCTCCAGTGCAAATTATAGGAGATTAAAAAATCAATAAAAATGACAAATTTCCTGACAGACCAAGGGAGTGGGTCAAAGGGAGGAAAAGAAACAAATTACTAAATCGGGACCAAATAAAGGAGTCATCAAAACTGAAATCATAGACATTAAAAGGATAGTAAGAGAATACTATGAAAAGCCCCATACCTATAAATTCAATCAATTAAATGAAATTCAGTTCCTTAAAAGACACAAACTAGGGGCTGGCCTGGTGGTGTAGTGGTTAAGTTTGCACACTCCCCTTTGGCAGCCCAGGTTCACGGGTTTGGATCCCAGGTGTGAACCTATGCACTGCTCACCAGGCCATGCTGTGACAGCATCCCACATACAAAACAGAGGAAGATTGGCAGATGTTAGCTCAGTGACATTCTTTCTCAAGTGAAAAGAAGCAGATTGGCAACAAATGTTAGCTCAGGGCCAATCTTCTTCACCCCCACCCAAAAAGATACAAACTATCAAATACTCACTAAAAAAGAAATAGAATATCTAAGTAGAGGAGAGAGAGAGAGAGACAGGGAGAAAAAAGACTATGTCAGATAATTAGTGAGAATATACACACACACTAATATATGGCCACTCCGAGAAAGATATTGCATATATTATATATATGTATATATATACACACACACATATGGATAGTTGTATATGTACACATACATTATACATGTATATATACACATATATATACACACACATATGGATAGATATAGATATATAAGTAATTGAATATGTAGGGAAAAATATTTTGCAGAAAATAGAAAAAGAGGGACTACTTCCTAGCTCATTTTGTGAAGCCGGCACTGCCAGTGAGAATGCACAATAATACAGCCATTTTTGATAAAAGTATGGTTGTTTTTTAAAGTTAAATACACTTAAATATGAGTCAGATATTCTATCTTAGAAACCACTAAAGAAAAGAAAGCATATCTTCACAAACAGTCATTTTAATGATTGTTCTAAAGAGTATTCATTATTCATAATCATACCAAATTGGAAACAACCACATGTCTGTCAACTGGTTAAGTTGATAAACAAATTGGTGCATATATATATGGACACACACTTGAATGCTATTCATCAGTAAAATAAAGAATAAAGTACTGATACATGCTTCAACACGGATGAACATCAAAAACATCATTGTACTAAGTGAAATAAGTAAAAAATTACTTCATAGTGTGTAATCCCAATTATATGAAATTCTAGAAATGGCAGTATGTATTATTGTGACAGGAAACAAATTAGTGCTTGCCTGGGGCTCAGATAACAGGAAGAAATTCATTGTCTATGCGCAAGAGGAAAGTTTTTAGGATACTGGAACTACTCTGCACCTTCATTGTGGTGGTTGTTACATGCTTGTATACATTTACTAAAATTCAGTGAAATACACATTTAAAATTGGTGAATTTCATCTGAGAAAATTACACATCAATAACTCTGGAAAAAGTGAATACATTGTCAGAGACAAGAATAAATATATCATAAGGGTAGTGTTGCTCCACTTTGGACATTTATTCCATATTTTCAGAACAACAATGAAAAGAAAATATAATTATTTCCAGAAAGTCAAACTGTCTAGAAGGTCGAATTAGATCATTTGAACTGTGAAGACCAATAGGTCTCACTGAAATTAATTAATTATCTACCTTATATTATACTATATGGAACTTTCTCTAGGTTTTTTTCTTTGTCTATTAAACTAAGATGAATGTCTTTGTAAGGATTGCCTTAGTACCTTTGCAATCCCTCCTTCTTATGACAATCAAGTGGTTTTTTAAAACTGCAAAGACAATAGGGTTTCTTCTCTCATTTTCACTTCCCTCCTCTGGCTCTTAATTATTCTTTTGTGAGATAGTGTTAAGGTAGTTTATATTTTTTTCCCCTCATCCTTCTGTAAGCATCCCACCTGGTGACTCCTGGATAAAACACTCTAAATCAGCATTTTCAAAAACAGACAAAACCAGCATCTACATGTTACCCACAACAAAAAATTCTGCCAAGTCAGGCCCAGTTTGTGAAACAACGAATGATTCTTTGCCCTAGCTGAAGCCACATTCACAAAAATCTATTTAATGACAGGAAAATAAAGAGTGTTTGTGAGAGTCTTCAGTACATTACTACTGGAGCTAAGAGGCCTCTTTCATTTCCATTTACTTAAGTTTCTGGCAAGTCTAGATAAGAATGTTTGGAAATAACTTTTGTCACATAATTTGATGTTGGTGTTCAGTCTGTAAAGAAGCAGGGAAGGGAAGAAATTTGTATGGGTTCAAAAATTAACACCAAATGCTGTGTCTTACAAAAATATTTTTAAATTTGTTATTGAACCCTTTATGTCAAAACTTAATCAACAATCATATTTGGAAAGGTATGTCCACATACTACCAGACTTGGCTAATTTTCGTGGTGATGTCAACATACTGTTTAGGGTATAGTGAAGTGCAAGAGGTGAATCCATTCATCTCCAAAAGCATTTTGTATGAATCGTGTCTTTAATTGGACATCACTTTTAAGTATGTTTTATTTGTGTTTCTTCTTTGATTTAAAATTGTATTTTATTCCTTCTCTCAGAAAATATTTATTGGGCAACTTCCATGTGTCAGGCGCTGTCCTAGGTACTGGACATGGTCATATAACAGAGAACAATGAGACACAATGCCCCACCAATGAGACCTTTTATTCTAGTGGAGAAGACAGATTCTTACAAATGAACTGTAAACAAATATATAAGTACAATGTGGAGTAAATTCTAGGCAGCAAGAGTATGCTATAAGGGAATATAACTGACAACATAGAACTTTGAGAAATGAGCATAAGACCTTGCTGTAACATTGTGACTGAGTTCAGTGTCATGTATGAGTGTTAGCAAAAAAAGAGAATGGCATTGGTGGATATCATGAAGCAAGAATGCCTAGCAGTTTATAGGAACTCACAGAACTCCCTTGGGCTGAAAAATAGGAACAAAAAGGAGATTGGCCTAAGATGAGCTTCAAAAGATAAAAGATAACATGTCTGGTAGGTCTTACAAAAGGTGGTTAAAGGAAGAGTGATCTAAAAGAAGTGGGTAAAATGTCACACACATTTGACCACATAGGCCAAATCTTTATTCAACTTTTCCCAATTATCTCAAAACTGACTTTTTACAGCTTGTTTGCTTGAATTAAGGCTTTTGATTATGATTCGTCGCTTCTTCCCTCAGCCCCTGTCATTTTTATTTTTGATTATCACTATAAACATTATGATTTTTTATATCAAGTATGTTTTAATCAATTGCAATAACCATGCTTGTTTTATATTCAAATTGTCCCATCTTTAGCCAATAGGAAGCTCCTTAAATTTGGGTCTTTTATCCCTTTGACATGACTCCTATTAGTCTTGCATAGCTCACTTGCTTTCTGGAATAACAAGATGCCCATATCAAGAATCTGCATT
The DNA here is from genome assembly GCF_021613505.1 of Equus quagga. Taxonomy (NCBI): domain Eukaryota; kingdom Metazoa; phylum Chordata; class Mammalia; order Perissodactyla; family Equidae; genus Equus; species Equus quagga. Next base: position 96,355,404 of record NC_060271.1, read on the forward strand.
CCTCCAACTAGCCTTGATTTTCAAGACTACCATCTGAGTCCTAAGTGGGTTCATTACTACTGTGTTGTTATTGCTTGTAGGCCTATTCAGCGATACAGCTATGAAATATGTATATTTTATATTAGCATTTCCAATTTGATTTAGCATTATAGAGATTCTATTTGACATTCTTGATTTTATATTTGTATCTCTTTTTTCTAATACTGAAAATATGGTCTCCAAATAATACACTGAAGTTCTTAAAACTACTCAAGCTAGTGATGGAAATGTGGTTATCATCCTAGGGGTGATCCTGCCCCCTCCATGAGGCCGCATTTGGACAAGGAGGACATCTTTTGTTGATATATGATTGGGATGAGGCACTGCTGGTATTTAATTTCAAGATGGTCAGGGATGATAAGAGCCCTGAAAAGTACCATATAATTTTACACAAAGAAGAATTTCTCAGCCTAAAATGCTTATAACACACTTGTAAAGAAACACATAGAAATAGAGGAGAATTTACCAGAAAGCTAAGGAGGCTTAAGCTTCAGGATGCCTCGCTTACAGAGGTTCCTTCATGAGCTCTAGGAGGTCCCTAGAATCCCAGAAATGTACTCACGTCATCACATTTTCCTTTTTAAATTAACTGTAGCAAACTATTTTAACTGTAATTGATGAAGACCTCTTCTTTTCCCACTCTGACTTTGACTTTCCACTACCTTTATTTTTGGTGGCACTGAAGGAGCTACAGGCATTTTAGGGATCCAGCTAAGGGGAGCTTGTAATGTGGATGCCGTTGGCTTGGGTTTAGTGGAATGTATGTATGTGGTTTGTCCTCGTCACCAAGTACAGTTAGACTGTTGCTAGCCATCCATTACAGGTACAGCTTCCTATAAGTCTCCTTAATGTTCACTGTGCCTTCTCATCTTCATCTTGAAGAAAAGGCATAAGGTTATAGGTTCTAATGTGATATAAATGTGCCCTATGGTATCCTCTGCCAGACTTAAATAGGTAGTAGAGAAGAGTCAAAGGTTGCAATGTTTAAAGCTAATCTATGGAAAAATCATACAGTCATGATACAGTTAAAATTTTGAGTGGAATATTTAGTTTTTATAGATTCTAAGTCAAAAACAACAATTCCATCCTAGAAGGAATAGTCTTGATAATGCGGCATATACCATTTTAAGTGCTGTGTGTGTGCATTTTCTTTTTTGGCGGCACTTGTACAAACTAAAATGCATCAAAATTCTTGTGGTTGAAGTAGCCAATATAGCGGTATTTAAATATCCAGTATATTTTGGTGTGAAATAACATGCTTTATGCATCAAAATTATCAACAGTGAAAAACAAATTTTGCTCAACCATGCCAGAGGGAAGACTAAGTGATCTTTCTTCCTCTTCATGAAGAATTATTACAAAACCCTTCTCAAACAAAGACAGGAAAAATATTGTAGAAGTATATCAGGTAGTTAATTGATTAAAATAAAAATAGATTTTGTGGTATTTGTAAATGTGTTGAAATTTGCGAATTTTCTGTAAATTCATTTTTCATTTTAAGTAAATATAATTTTCAGACCTAATTTTGTATATTACTTTTTAAAGAGCTCATATTCTCAACTGCATAATCTCAGGCTCTACAAGACCTGGATCTTTCCTCCTATAGAAGGAAATGGGGAGCACTGTGCATGTTCCAGTGACAGATGATGGTAATTTCGACTGATTGGGCAGGAACAGAGAAGTGGATAAATCAGAGATACACACGAGATAAAATCCACTATACTTTGGAAGCTAGATTCAATGACGTCACAGAAATGCATATTAATGAAAAAACTCTCCCATTTTTTCTACACCATTATTTTTCCTCAAGAGAATGGCAACCTGTTCATAGATTATGGTTTTTATCGCTGACAATCTTTGTAATGATTTTGCTTAGACATCATTGTCTGAATTATAGGTAAAAAGAGAAAAAAGTTTGAGTGATTCCCAAAGTTCTTTGGTGTTATCAATATAATCTCAATGTTTTCTTTTCTTTGCTGAGCTGTTCTGCAATGATTTATTCAAGGCTGTAATACAGTGGTTAAATATCCCAATCAAAAACGTCTCTACCAAAGGCAAGAAAAGGAATAGAGGCTAGAAAGTATGTGGGCTAAACTCAGAACCAGGATAGACAGGTAAACCTCTCATAATATGTTTGTGTGTGTGTGTGTGTGTGTGTGTAGTCTTTTATCTGAAACTCAATGGGAAAATAATTTGTCTTTCATTTCAGGTGGAATTCTCCTTTTTCCAAGATAAACAAATAAGTAAATAGTTTGAAATACCATATAAAAGTCCAATTCCTTGATACTTTAGTTATTTGTTTCTCTCAGTCTATTTTGTTTCCTAACACATAGTTAATTTCAACTCCCAGGTAAAGCAAGGCTTTTGATATTTCCCCTTACACTTTGCCTATTAGACTTGGTCACTGAAAATCTCCTGAAATTGTGGTTTGTACAACTGATGATGCCTTTATATGTTATTATCCCTGTTACTTACATTTCTCTCATCAAGCACACTCCACTCTCCCTCTCTGCACTAGCCTGTTTCAAATATGTGTTCAATTTCTTTTTCTAAGCACTGGTCCTAGAACCATATCATTTAAAGATATAATCAAGTTGGTACTCAAAAGCCAGAGCAATTCCGGGTTGGAATTGTGTTGTGTTGGAGCCCTAAAGGGATAATTCAGGTGTTAAAAGAAATGGTTCTAGGGTTTGAATGGGTCGTACACTGCTCTCCACACCTCTGGTGACCCAATGCAGGAACAGAGAGTAAGGCAGTGGTGGGCCTCACTCTGCCTTCACAGTGCACAGATGAAATGTTTGTAAACCTGTTCTTTGTTGAACATAGTAAAAGAGCAGTTTCCAGAAAAGAAAAATATATTGTAATTCATTTTATAAAGTGAGCAATTCTTTTATAAAACACCTAACCACCACCCCTTTTTCTTGCCTGTATATTTCAAAGCTCTGCATCCTATCTCCCTCTGCCTCTCCAGAAGCCTTATTTTCAGATTTAGCACTATTCTTTCCAGCAAGTATAATTTCTTCTCATCTCTTTTCTTTCTTTTGAATTGAAAGACTTTATATATCTCTCAAAGTTGGTACATTTACTCCATTTTCTCTGCTACTTTCTTCAGCCAAATTGCCACATTTTCTTCCCTGGAATGCTATAATTACATTTTAGCTGAGCTTTCTGCATTCACCTTTTCTCCTTCTTACATCCTACCCTTAGGATTCCTCAAACTGCAGCCGGAGTGACTGTTATAAATGCAGACCAGCTCCCTCACTCTCCTGTTTAAACATGATTTTTCATTAGAGTTAAAGCTGGAATCCCAAATCTTACCAGATCATCTCAGGCTGCTCTTGTTCTTTGCACTCTACCCACACTGGTTCTTTTCAGTTCCCTTAGTGAACTACTCCCCCAATATATTTTGCCAAATTAGTTCCCTCTCATACCTCAAAGCTTAATTGTCACATGTTTAAAGAAGCCTTAAGTAATAAGCCAAAGTGGGTTAGATACCCCTCTGTTATTTCATAACACTTTGCATCTTCTTCCTAACAACCTCAATTTCTATATTGTATCAAATAGTACTATTTTGGTTAAATAATAAATTATACAATTATTTGTATAACGTCTACCACTCTGGCTAAAATAAAGGCTCAAAGAGAGCAAGCACTATATCTGTCTTGTTTAACACTAAATCCCCAATAATTCACAATTCCTTGCACACAGTAAGAGTTTAATGTCTTTGTTGAATGAAAAAAAATAAATGGATTATTTTATTCCAGCTTTGAAGGCTTGTGATGATAGCCTTTGCAAAATTCTCTTGTACCTTAACTTCTGGTGAGCTCTATTTTCTTGAATTTAGGTCTATATGTTTCTTTCTCTTCATCTCTTTAATGTCTTTCTTTTCCCCATTTGTGCCTTTAAACAGAGAATTTTTTCTTGCTTTTTGTTTTCTATTTTTCTTAAAACTAGGACTCAGTCCGCTTTGTCTCACACCGTTTATGTCCTATTGGAGAACTCCTCCATTTTCAGTGCGTCAGCCACGATGGAATTTATTGGTAAAAAGAATCATACTGCTCTTGTGGTTCAGCCACTCATTTAATGCTCAAATCTTTTTCACAGCCAAACAAGTGGTCATTAAATTAAAGTCAGATATCTTTAAGATTGGTAATCTCCTTTACTTATGTAGTTATATTATATATATATATATAAAATCTTAATATTTGAGTATAATTATCATGACCCCTGGGTGTTTTGTTATTTTAACCAATCTGTATATGCTGTGGTTTTATGCTTTCTCAGTGCTCTATTCATTTGCCTTTGAACATAATTAGTTTTGTCTCTGTCCCTCCTAAAATAGGGTAACTATTATGGAATATAACATTACAGATCTGGTCTGTCCAGTTCTACTTCTGCTATCTATAACTCACTGTCAATTTCATTCACCACAATCAAGAAAGCTTCACTGATGAATATCTCAGACTGTGATATATTCTTTCTGTATGTGCTCAATTGGTGACTTTTTTTTTTTTTTTTTTAGATTTTTTTACTTTTTCCTTTTTCTCCCCAAAGCCCCCCGGTACATAGTTGTGTATTCTTCGTTGTGGGTTCTTCTAGTTGTGGCATGTGGGACGCTGCCTCAGCGTGGTCTGATGAGCAGTGCCATGTCCGCGCCCAGGATTCGAACCAATGAAACACTGGGCCGCCTGCTGCGGAGTGCGCGAACTTAACCACTCGGCAACGGGGCCAGCCCCTCAATTGGTGACATTTTTATCAAGGGCTCTGTTCAGTTCTTCATATGCAGATAGAATAATCCCGAACACAATAGGTTCTATTCCTATTATCTTTTTAAAGTTCTTTTCCTCATAATCTCACTCTTGTCTTCAGGTAATGGAATCATAATTAGATATGATTATGATTAGGCATTAGATATGATTACTCAGCAAAATTTCATTATTATTGGAGACGGTGAAAAAGTATTACTTAGTAAGCACATACTGATATTTTATTTATGTAGCTCATTATAATACTTAAATCTCCAGTAAAATTTTTTTGCTCTTTCATTCTAAACCTTGGAAATTTCTCTTCCCCTTAGCAGATTTTCCCTCTGTATTTGTTTTGCATTCATAAAATATTTCACATTGCACTGATCTACAGACACTTTGATATAACATTTCTACTTTTTGACTATAAAATATAACCAAATACTCTCAAGTTATACAAGGAAACCAACAACAAACAATACAATCACAAAACCACCTTAGCCACGGCCTTTCATGAAGAAAATAAAATATTTGGAGAAATGATGTAGATATATATGAAATTGTAAGAGAAACTAAGCAAGTACTCAGAATTGTGGCCTACTCTCTGTGAATCTGAAACAATGAAGAAGAAATTAACAGAGTAGAGCTTAGAGCCACACTGCCCCCACCAAATCCCTGCTCGGAATTTCCTCATCCAGTGTTCCTACAAGGATAAGAGAGTGAATGTATATAAATTACTTACGACATTGCGTGGCACAGAATATTCAGCTATTACTTCATGTAGAACACTGCCAGGCACGTGGAGGACACACAATAAAGGTTGTTGAGTGACTAAATCAAAGATGAGCAGAATTGATATGACTATTCCATGAAGACTTTTTAAAGAAGGTAAGTCTCTCTTGTTCATTATTACTCTATTATAATCTTTCATAAAGACAAATGTAGTGTTTTGAAAGGGCGTGCAACACAGATACCATATAAATAAAACTTCAAATATCTAATTTTATAGTATCAGAAATCTTGTGCAGAATAAAATCATTCTTACTTTTTCTTAAAAAATTGCTCTTCTAAATTTTATTCAGTTAATAAAGCCAGTTCTACTTTTAATATCATCAAATGATCCCATAGTTCCTTTTGGCAATTAATATTTCAATCAGTCATGCTTTATAACTCAAACTTCAACTTTCTTTTACATTATTAATGCTAAAATTATACCATAGGGAAATGGATGAAGATGTTACAGTAGAAGTGAAGATTGTTTAGTCAGCTGTTTATAAGTACATCTGGTGTAAAGACTAAATAAATCTTAAACCCTGAAGCAGCATGATAAAAATGGAAACTCTTGGACGAAAAAGTGTCCATTTCTCTATACATTCAACTAAAAGCTATTTCTAGTCAGAATATTTTACAGGGCATTCCTCTAAAGTATTTTCCAAATTTTCTCATTTTAGAAGTAAAATATCACCTACTTCTTTTCTTTTCCTAAGCATTTTCCAGAGAAGTTATGTACAGTCAATGTTTTAAGGAAATTAAATAATACCTTGAGATTTTAAAAGAATTAACCTCAATAGCTTTACTTCTTAGGTACCAGTATGAAAATATATGGTATGTTATAGTTTTTAATTGAAGTATAGTTGACATACAATATTGTATTAGTTTCAGGTGTATAACATAAGTGATTTGATATTTATTTACATTATAAAATGATCACCCTGATAATACTAGTAACATCTGTCATCATACAAAGGTATTACAATATTGTTCACTGACTATATCCCCCATGCTATACATTACATCCTCGTGACATTTATTTTATGATTGGAAGTTTGTACCTTTTATCCCTTTCACTTATTTTGCCCTTCCCCCCAGCCTAACCCCCTCTGGCAACCACCAATTTGTTCTCTGTGTCTATGAGTCTGTTTCTGTTCTGTTTAGTTTGTTCATTTGTTTTGAGTTTTTTTAGGTTCTGTTATGTTTATATTAATGGAATTATTTATTAATTTATTGCGTTAAATATATCTGTTGTTTATTAACATGGTAGATATCAGGGGATATAAAATAAGTATCTACCATACTTTTTGAATACTGTTGCTTTAAACTCTTTGAAAGAATGGCCAATATAATTAGTGTAACAAGGTGATTTTCTTCTTCAAACTGTGACAATATTTAAAGGGAAAGTGGGCACTATAAATAATTATGCTGGAAGAATAGATGTAAACTTGGTCTATTCCAGGCCAAAAGGGATAATTATTCAGTAAATATTTTGGGGATAAAATAGTAATACTACTCCAGATGGGTACAATATTTTAGGCTGTTACCAAATAGTTCCATGCTAAACAAGCAAATTTCAGGGTCTCTTGAGACAGGGAACATCTTGGCCAATGTAACAGTAGGATATTTGGATATACATTATAACATTTCCTAAAGTGCAGATTTAGTCACCAGTGTCAAGAACCTCGGTGTCTTTTCATATACCTTTTCATATATCAGACAGCTCTAATTGTTTACAAAGTCATTTATTATTTTCACCCCAAGTCTACCTTATTCTAACACTTACCTACTTGTTCTAGATTTTCCTTCAGAGTTCAGATAAATTGCTTTTTCACACAACAATCTTTAAAATATATGAAGACAGCTATCATGTCCCTACTGAGTCTTCTCTTTTTCGGGAAAACAATGTTCAGGTCTTAACTCATTCCATTAGCTCCTTGCCCTGACTGCTCTCCCCTAGATGTGCTCCAGTGTGGCAATATTGTTTTGTAATGTTTCAATATTTTTGTTAAAATATGGTATGCACAAATAAATCCAATGACTCTCCCTGATTTTTAGTTGAGAACAGATAGTCTTACTATGCTCTTTGCTGGACATAACACATTGGAGAATACTGTGTCCAGTTGAACATTGTGATGATGACCTGGGACATATTGAAGGAAAATTATAATTTATTTAATTATGTTCCACTATTACACTAGCAGAATATGAGTAGTGTGTGTGTGTGCGTATGTATTTCTGTGCGCCTCTTCTTTATATCTCTTTATATCATATATTGAAGAACATCTGTTGGTGTATTGAATGTTCACAATTTGAAAATAAAATGTTTTATGTTTAACTCATGTTGAATGTAAATATAAAAATAGAGTAGCCCATGCAAAAGGAAACCAACTTAAGCCTAAAGTTCTCTGAACCAAAATATCATAGTCATAATCAGCATGGGAAAGATAATTAATCACTTTGGCAATTATATGTTTAACTTAAGAAATAAACAAAATCATGCTTACACTTGTCATAGAATAATATTTATTTTATTTTATCTTTTTTATTTTTATTTTTTTGAGGAAGACTAACCCTGAGCTAACATCTGCTGCCAATCTTCCTCTTTTTGCTGAAGAAGACTGGCCCTGAGCTAACATCCGTGCCCATCTTCCTCTACTTTATATGTGGGACACCTACCACAACATGGCTTGCCAAGCAGTGCCTTGTCCACATCCAGGATCTGAACCAGCGAACCCCAGGCCGCTGAAGTGGAAGGTGCACACTTCACCACTGTGCCACCAGGCCGGCCCCCAAAGAATAACATTTAAATTATGTGTTTACCTCCTTGTGGACTATACATGGAAACACGTAAAAAAGTTTTGTCCCTTTTTTTTTTTAGTCATCTTTAGATTATTCAAGTGACTTGCATTTGAGTACCAACACCCACAGAACTGAGATTTCAAATGAGCCTGATGGTGCAGCAAATTCAGTTTCGATGAGACAACAAGTCCAGATGCAAATGCATAGCTATAGCAGCTGTGGTTTCAGTGCAGACATATTGCTGATCTGCTTTAAAATAATCAAGCCCCAAGCCTAGTGCTCATAAATTAATTATGTCTGGATCTCTTATAGAGGCAAAGAAAGAACTCAAAACAAAATGAAACAAAACAAAACTGAATTGTTCTACAGCATGTTCTCTTCTTAACTGGAAAATTATAGGTAAAATAATAATTCGGAGAATTCGGATGATATTTAGATCATGTGTGGATTGTAAAGAAATTAATTTCAGTAAAGTCCCTTCAATAAAATATATTTGGATCATTCGTGGTACTCAGGTCTTAGACATACACTCTGAAAGACAGAGATCATTAAAAGATAACATTCCATTTAAGTGGAATAACAGGACACATTCCCATGGAACACAAATATATTCCAGTACATGGCTGAATACCAAAATGAAAGCTATGTGAATTCAGGAAGGGACTATTTCTTAGAAAGACTTTTGAGGTTGGTGGGACTTATTTATAAAGGTCAAAGTCAGAGAGAATTGGGGTCCACACTAATGAGGAAGGAGAGTCATTAAGGGTATGTGACATAATTATAGCCCTCATACACAACGATAAGTATGCTGTAAAACTTCTGGCCAAGGTGCACTTGTATGAAAGTAGCAGCTCCCTGGCTTTCTACCTAAGAGAACGAATGGGCTGCAGGTGAAGCACAGAGCTTGGATGTTGGTGTGGGGAAAGCTTTTGTCTTCTGTATTCTTCCTAGCTTGAGGAAGTGTTTGTCCGGCAATCTTATGTGTTTGAAATCACTTTATAGTCTTCTGTGAAAGACTTTTACTAGTTCTATGTAAACACATTGAGGATTGTTTATTATGATTGTGTGTCTGATCAGACTGTATCTTTTAACACGTCCATGAGAAAGTCTTGAACTCTTATCCATTAACTCTTATCTTATATCTCATATAGTGGATATTTTATTCAAGACTAATCTGATGACTAAATGTTTGCCTTGTTTACATTATTAAATTGCAAAGTCTTTGATAGTAGATTGGGTCTCTTAAATTATAATAGATTAATAATAATGATGACAACAGCAACACCAGTGGCAGCAACATCCATTTTTCCATTTAGTCTTTACAACGCCACAGTGGGTTCTCAGAGTTGTACAAACTAGTGTCAAGAAAATGAAGCAACTTGCTGAAATTTACAGAGCTAATAATCTACAGAACTGGAATATGGAAGGTTGAGTGATTCACAAGACTGGTCTGCTATACCGCATGGTCTCTCAGTTAATGCTCAGTATAGCAAGTAGGTAAATTTAAAGTACTTATTTAATCATCAACTGTGAATAATTAAAGTTTCTTTGGCCACCAAGCCAAAAAACAAAAATCTGGTGAGAGAAATAGAAGCTCTTTCCCAGTTTCCTTCTCATTTTACCACTTACGTGGGGAAAAAAATTTTACTTTTTTTATATCCTTGCAACAGGGACAACATTTTGGGGCTAAAAAATGTATTTTTATCTCTTACTGAAATCATGATTTCTTGTATATTTCCATCTCCAAGCCTTATGCGCCATGGAAAAAAGAGCCGATTGACCAGCTCAGAGTTCAAAGCAGATTCCCTGCATATCTTTAAGAGTCATGGAAGCTACTTTTTTGCTTATTTGCTTAGAGGAAAAAGAGGCTTCAAAAATTTTGTAATTCCATTAACATTCAAGGGACCAATCTGGTGGACTGAACAATTGAGTTTTACTTTAGGCCAACGTGAAGAAGAAGAAGAGTCATTAGATGAAATGCCAGTGTTCTTGCCACCGGCTCTTACCCCTCACCACCATCACTATTCCATAAGACTGCACCTTTGGAGAGTAGGGTTAGAAATATTTACATAAATGTAGGTGAGTCAAAGTTAATTGAAGATAGCAGCCTGCTTTTTCAGACATTATGTGGGTAAGCTGCATATACTTGGAGACTCCCAGCTTTTGGATATGCACCATGACAAAAATGTCTCAGAAGCAATGGAATTGAAATATTTGTGGGAGGCAGCTTGATAAATGAGCTTGAGGCACAATTCCTGACTCGCTATACCATGAGATTGACAGGTTCTTCATGTGTCCTTATGAACCCTGGTGAGAGAATGTAGAGTCGCTGAGAGAACAGTGGACTAGCAGAGACCTGACATGGAAGCAAATAGACCACTGAGCATGAGGAGTGTTTCACCAGGGCCCACCAGTTAGGTCCAAGCTCTCAAAAGTGAGTACCATCAAAATACTCAAAAAAGACAGATGGCACCTCAGTGGCCACCAACCCAACACAGAATAGAGCTAGGGCCCCACCTTTTCCCTTACCCACATGGCCAGGTAAGGCTTAGCCCTACACGCTTTGATGTCACCTTGGAGAGGAACAGAGGAAATATGAAAGGCTTAGTAATTCAAGAGTTTCAAAAAAAAAATAGCTTGTTAAGTTATTGACTCAAGCTAGTTTATCAGCTTAGACCCAGTTGCTGCTGTTTGTTTCTCTCAGTTTTTCTCCACTATTGAATGAGTTGGGTGAACTGACTCAAATCCCTTTAATTTTACAACCTCTCTTCTTAACTTTCGTCAGCATGGATTGTAGATCTACTATAATTCCTTGGTCAGCTCACCCTCCCACTTTCCGAAATGACTAATTCATACATTTGCATCTCTCCTTACACCTCCAACAACCCCTCCCTCCTCCCACTAGTAACTCTGTGTCTTGTCTTCATTTCACTAAAGAGAAAGAATCAGAACAGGAGACTGTACTTTATTTGCCTCCTAATTGGTATCATTGCTTTCATGCTTGCCTCCCCACGCCACAGTCTATTCTGTAAACAGCGACCAGAGAGATGTTTTGAATATATATATCAAATCATGTCACTCCCCTATGTGCCTTCCCATTGCACTTAGGATACAATTCAAACTTCCCCTCAAAGTTTAAAATGTCATATGAAAAGATTTTACCCCAGAAAACCTATACGACTTAATCTCTTGTCTTTCTACCCTTTCCCACTATATCCTAGGCACTCTGTCCTTTTAATTCCCCCAAATGTGAGTTTGTGCTTTAAACTTACTGTTCCTCCTCTCTGAAATATGTTTGCTGCTGAAGGATCACAATATTCATATGACTTCTTCAGAGACGACTTCCCTGATACTAATCTGAAATAGCCCTGCCCACATCGCTCTGTTTCCCATACCCTGTTTCATTTTCTTTTTAGCACTTATTACTATTTTGCTCAGTTGTCTATCGCTAGTATATAGAACAGTTTCTGGCCCCAAGAATTGTCTTAATAAATATATTTTAATAAATGCATAAATAAATGAATTTCGTAAAAGTATTAACACCATGCGACAATTATCTTGTTACTTAAGTGAAGAAATTAAGGAGATGATGTAAATAAAATCATTGAAGTAAAGACCTTTGATAAATAAAATTTGTCAGTGTTAGTGGTTACTTGTTATTGACTATTTGTAATTGACAATTTGTAATTGGCCAGTTTTTGTAACAGAGTGACCCAGATGAGAAAAAAAATCTATAGCTTTGATCCTAATGTGGTTCAATCAGTTTGTCCCTATTTTGCAGTCACAGAATTTACCATGCCCCAATCAGCCATTTTGTAATTGTTTCCTCCTGTTCACATTTAGCTGGAATAATACTAATCTGTTCCCAGTAATGGAAAACTATTCCCAATTGGTTGGTCAGTAATATCATCATCATATCCTTATCTGCAAAGGGGTAGTTTGCAGGACTAAGATGAATTACAGGGTTTCACTTTACCATGGACCTCGCCAAACACAATGGCTCCTTTTAGAATCTTATTTGAACAAAAGAGAGAGCTCTCCTTAAAGATAATCAGAAAACAAACCACTTGGGTCTCTATTGATTTCAGATCAACCTGCTGGAATCAGGTCTTTTTCTACTGAATTTTGGCATATCAGCTTCCTGCAGAAGAAGTCAGGGTTGATGAAATAATATGGAGAAAGTAACAGAAGAGAGAAATCATATAATGTTCAAAGCTATAAAGAGGTCTTCTGCAAGGTCACTAAAACTCAGGTGAAATTCCAGTTGGTTCTCTTTTGTTCTATTTACCACAATGTTGGAAATTGAACTTGGCAGTTAGGAGCCCTTTTGCCTTCTGAACAACTGTGGCTTGAATCCATTCTTCGTACAGAAAATAGAAAAGATCTTCAATGCACATAATTCAAGTCTGGAAATGGTTTCGATGCCAAACAATTGTTTTTGAAAAGACCCTATGTTCCAAATAACTGCAATTTAACTGTGCATTCAGTGCTCAGCAATGGCAAATAAATTGTAGATCTTTCTGTTTTACTTTAAATGTCATTATTCAGCCCAATTTTATTCACATTCACTGCAGCTTTAACAGTCTACAGGATTCCTGTTTATGGATTAATGAGAGCTTTTCCCTTTTCCCCAAGAGAATGCTACGTTGACTTTCTAAAACTGTTTTTAAAAGCAAAAGGAAATGATAACATCTTTCAAGTGCATATGTGAATCACAACATTCATAATTGTAACTTCGAAACTGAATATCAGATATGATCCGATTTCAGCCTAGCATGTACACAGTTAATGCTGGCCAGTGATCTTTTTAGGAGACCTGAGGTGTGTCATTAATTATGGATATTGCTTACACCTGTGGAAAATCAGCCTGCCCTTCTGGAGCTAATAAGAAAATTGAATGTTCAATTCAGACTGCGTTGAGGGCTTCTTCAGTTATGCCTGCCATCTTTTGCCTAAGAGTGTTTCATATTCAGTCCTGCTCATTTTCATGCAGATTACCATGTATTTTATGAGTCAGATTAAAAAAAGAATGCTTTTTTGAAACCCTACAGCTGCCAGTCTGTATTACATAGTCAGGAGAAAGGAGGAGGAAACTGCTGTCCTGTTAACTATGGAAATATGACCTAAAATCCACTGCAAAGCTGCTGAGAAAAAGGGTGATATTTCCCACCCACACAAAAATGGTGGTTTCCTGGGGGAAGGGGGCAGATTCTCACTGCTTTTCTCAGTGTTTTATATATGGCTTGTCATTTTTCTTGGTGGTATTCATTTTGGGAAGAATATATATTTTCCTTGAGAGGGAGTAGCATGCAGAAGCGTTTCGTTTCTGAATGTGGATATTTTGTGTTCACATCCCATCTGCTGTTCACCAGCTGTGTAAGCGTGGGGAGTTCCCTCAATGTCTCCAGATCTCAGTTGGCTCATCTATAAGACGAGGTTGATGAAAAGATTAATAAGTATCTCAAAAGCAAGGAATAAGCGCTAATAAATGTCAGCTGTTATTTTTATACATGTTTTGCTGAGTGACTGACTCACGTTAATTTGTACCAAAGTCAGTCACCATTTGTGGTTTCTCACGCTCCTCTAGTATGCATCCTTCTCCCTAAACATTTCTCTGGTAGCCCTACGGGGCAAAAATCAGTCCCTAGATCATCTTTGCCCCTATAGAAAAATTATGAGATTGATTGGGCTCAACCCTCTCTGTGGAGTAGTATTGCCATCCCAGTCTAGATCAGTGATATTTTCTAACTAGACTTTTCAAATCATCTTGCTCTGGTTAAAATGGCATAGCTCTAGAAAACTCATAAACTCAAGTTAAAAATCTCAGTAAATGGTATACTGACTGACTGAAAATAGTCATTAGAAAAGAACAAAATGTTAAGGCAAGCATATTTTTCCAAAGAGCAAATGAGATATGTTGGTAAAAAGACCTCAAAAATACAAGTATGTTTATACATTCATAGAAAAGGTGTAGGAAGTTTATACACCAAACTAATATTGGTGATCACCTCCGGAAAGGATATGAAGATTTGAGGTGGTAATCGAAAAGGACTTTATCCTTACCTGTATGGTTTACTTTTTTTTAACATGCATGTCCTGTGTAATTAAAATTCTTTTTAAGAAGTATATATATGTGCACTTGGTTTTTACTTTGCCTGTCTCAAAAGTAATTTGAGATAGTTTATCAAATAATGTCACTAACAAAACAAGTAAAGTCTACTATAAAGAAATATTAAAGCAGTAATAGTTCTGAGTTTCTCAGCAACTATTACAAAAATAGAAACCGCTTTGGTTTGGTGAGTTATATTTGTTTTGTAAAAGAATGATTAGGAGTTTATTTAAAAATGTCCTGGCATAAATTTCATAGATTTCAAGGGAGAATTTATCATGTAGGTTCTATGTTTCTTCATAGATGTTATATTTTCAACATAATCTTACAAAAACAAAGATATACTACAATAAAGAATATTGTTTTTAGCAATCCTCTACAAAGCTGATGAATTAAATAGAATTTAAAATATGAGTAAAATTACAATCATTTATGAATACTATTGTTACCTTAGTTTTATGTATGAAGAAACTAAGGCACAGAGAATTTAACTAAGTTATCCAAAATCAAACAGTTAGTAATTGGTAGAGTTATGAAAATAAACAAGGGACACACAAATGAAAACAATTGGAGACTGTTTATTGAGATCTTGCTATACCAAGGAAGTCAGCTGCCATCACTTGTGTTTGGCAGAGACTCAAAAGCAGGTCAGGGAGTGAGAAGACTTCATAGTGGAAAAAAAGAAAGGCTTTAGGGATGCTCTGATTGGAGGTAGCTGGTACGGGGAAGCTGCAGGGAGACTAACTAGAAGCAATGCATCCTGTGTGATTGGTTTAGGGAGCATTTTTGGCTTTGTCTATTGGTCATTACTTGGAAATGGGGCCAAAAAGAAGGAAGCTGGCAGTCCCTGACCAGATCCTGACCATTCTAGGCCAATTACTTCCGAGGTTATGGTTTTGCTTCCTGGACTGGTAAATGTAGAAGCTACGGTTTTACTTCCTGAACTGGTTGCTGCAGAGACTGCAAGTGAGAGTTTTATTTTCACACAGAGTCAGGCAGTTGTCCATTTACATGTTCTCAGAGCCAAGACGACACCCAGGTTTTATGACCCTAGATTAGCCACACTCTTAAAAAAAATAAGTTGTAAACTTTTTCCTAGTGAATAAAATTACTTGGGCTATTCCTTGCTTATTGAGGATGTACGTTAGGGGTTCTTAAAGAGAGGTCTAGAAGCTGCATCAAAATTACCTGACAACTTGTTAGAAATGCAAATTATTGAGCCCTAGTCCAGACCTACGGAATCAGAGAGTGACTTTGATGTACACTATACTTTTAGAACCACAGATGTAGGTATCAAATTGAATTAAAAGTAAATACAAGACTGGGCTTTACACAAATTTTTTTCTGGCTTAAAAAAATCACTGTTGTAGATTTCTACACAAAGCATAAAGGAACAAAAACAATAGTGCTGCATGACTGTGTTTTTTTAAGATGACAACCCCTCGCTCTCTTAACGTAGTCTTTTCACACTTTTTGAAGTTGTTCAACAATATTAGTAAGTGGTAGAAATAGAAGTGGAAACTGTGGCTGCGATTGGGGTAGCCATTCAACAAAATAAAAGGCGTGAGCATTTAGGTTGTATAGCTAAAGATCATGCCATACAACTACATCTCAAGGGATTAACCCAGAGAGGATTTTTACTTGTCACAGCTGGAGAAATATAAGTAAAATTGATCTATTTTATGTTGGCTCCTTTATGCCCTGGATTTTACGTGATCCAAATGATTTTAATGAGAATCTTACCTTGATAATGTCATTGTTCCTGGCAGAGAAACTTGTTTGTCCTTCAATGCCTCCCGTCGGTCTGGATGAAGATGATGCAGTTAATCTGAAGTGTTTTATTAATCCATTTCCTCCAAGACATCCCTCAATTTATTACAACTTGGTACTCTTTGACCATTTATTTTTAATGCTTCACAAATATTTCACTATTTGTCTGCAAAGTTCCACAAATCCCTAAAACTCAATTAAGATAAATAAATATTAAAGAGAAATAAAATCTGGCAACTTGGGAGTTCAGAATAACTCACATAAACCACCATTATTGCAGCAGAAGCTCCAAATGAAACTGGTAACACTTGGAGCCACTTTGACATGGAGACTGCCAAAGATCTGAAATTTCTTTCCTATAAAAATCAATAGGATTTAAATCAGTCCTGCAATTGTTTTTTCTGGAAAAAACAAGTGTTTGTAATGTGTTCTGAATACCATGACATATATTGAAACTCTGTTAATATCAAAAATGTTTGCTTTCAAGTAAGAGAAATGACTGGATCCATGTGGAATATGTCTGTTCAGCATCTTGCTAGCTATAAATATGCTGAGAGATTTTCATTTCACGAATTCAGGGAAACAAGATGACTGGCATTGAGAATTTTAGCTTTTTCCTTAAAGCAGTCAATTTAAGTAAAATGAATGCTAAGTCTGCACTGTTGAGATCATATTTAACTAGGTGTCAGTAGATTTGAGTGATAGGATTGTATAGTTGAATTACCTAAGTTGTGGAATCATAAATAATGACTACATGTCTGTATTTTTTTAAAAGTCAAACTCTGTGGCAATATCCATACAAGAGCATGCATTATTTTGTGATCGATGAGGTCAAAGCATATAATTTATATCTTCTTAACCCAGTTTTTTAAGTTTGAAAAAAGAAATCAGTACTAGTAAATTTCAAATGCCTTAAGGAGGTGAATTTTCTTTGTTTTTTCTCCCAAATTTTGCCAGAATTTGAAGGGATTTATAGAACTTCTATTAAGAACAAAACAAAGCAAAAACAAATTATAAGATGATCTATAGTTTCAATTTGTCTATAATCTGTTTACTTAAACTAAACCATTTCCCATGCAATGAATTTTACACATAGTTGTCAAATCAGGATGTCTATTTCTATTTAAACTTTTTTTTTTTTTGAGAAATATTAGCCCTGAGCTAACATCTGTTGCCAATCCTCCTCTTTTTGCTGAGGTAGACTAGCCCTGAGCTAACATCCATGCCCATCTTCCTCTACTTTATATATTGGACGCCTACCACAGCATGCTTGCAAAGTGGTGCCATGTCCGCACCCGGGATCCGAACTAGCGAACCCTGGGCGGCCAAAATGGAATGTGCGAACTTAACTGCTGCGCCACCCAGCTGGCCCCACTAGTTAAACTTTTAATTCCTCTGATATCGCTAGTTTAAGTACATTGAAATTTAGTTGAAATTTACTAAAATTTCAAGAGAAATTGATCACTTTCAACCTAGTCTAGAATATTCATATGAAATCAATGGCTCTTAAATGCTGGCAGCATATTAGAATCACCTGAAACATTCTAAATGATATTTGCTGGCCTTCATCCCCAGTACTTAATTATTCTAGGTAGTGTTCTGGGATTAGGATTTTTTTAAAACCTCCCAGGTAATTCTACTGTGTAGCCAGGGTTGAGAACCACTGTTCTACTATAGTGGGTCTCAGATTTTAGTGTGCATCAGAATCACCTGGAGGGCTTGTTAAAATACAAATTGCTGGGCTCCACCCCCAGAGTTCCTGTTTCAGGAATTCCAGAGAGGATGGAAAATTTACAATTCTAATAAGGTGGTGAGGCTGCTGGTCCAAGAACCACAGCTGAGAACTATAGATCAGGTATGTCAATAGAGATGTTAGCATTAACTAGAGTATCTCAAATAATTTCATGTCTGATAACTTTTCTAAATAAGGGGTCAGTAAACCTCAGCTCAGCATTGGCTACCTGTTTTTGTAAATAAGATTTCATTGAAGCACAGTCATGCCCATTCATTTAGATATGCCTACATTTGTTTTCACTGTAACAAGAACAGAGTTGAGTACTTGTCCATTGACCACATGTCCCATGAGCCTAAAATATTTATCATCTGGCCCTTTTAGAAAAATTTTGCTAATCAATGCTCTAAGTCATTGTAAATGCTAATATAAACCAAATAGCCTACACAGCAAAACAGCAATAGGCATAAAACAATAAGAAAACAAAAACTAGTAATCGTTAAAATAACATACCATAGGGGCTGGCCCCGTGGCTGAGTGGTTAAGTTCCAGCGCTCCACTGCAGATGGCCCAGTGTTTTGTTGGTCCAAATCCTGGGCACGGACATGGCACTGCTCATCAAACCACGCTGAGGCAGCGTCCCACATGCCACAACCAGAAGGACCCAGAACGAAGAATATACAACTATGTACCGGGGGGCTTTGGGGAGAAAAAGGAAAAAATAAAATCTTTAAAAGAAAAAATAAAAATAATATACCATATATCTGAACTTCACACCTTCATAGCCATCTGCCCTTTAGGCCATCTCTTATTGGATGTCTCATAGAAAGCTAAAACAATATTTCCTATGTTAAACCTCTGATCTTCCCACAAATGTAGTCCAAGTTCTTCTGCAAACAACCCCTCTGTCCAGCCAGTTATGAAATCCAGAATCTGAAGAATCAAGCTTGGCTCCTCCCTCTCCCACTGTATCAAGTTGGAAGTGTTACGAATTTTTATCTCCATCCAATTTTCTCCACCTTTATTATTACTATCATCAATAGAGATGCCCATCACCTCTATTCTGTAATGCAAAAATAGCTTTCTAACTAAACTTTCTGCATTCACTCTGGCTGCCCCCTAATCCATTCTCTACCCTTTAACCAGTGGGAGCTTCCTTCTGCATAAATGCAAAATATGAACCCTTTACTTAAAACCCTTCAGTGGTTTTCCACAGTCTAAAAGCCTGCAGCATGATTTGGCCCTCCTTATCTCTCTAGTCTTCCAACACCATGCTCTTCTCTCAGACATGCCAACCTACTTTCAGTTCTCTTCACTCATCTACTTCCTCTCACTAAAGGTCTTTGCACATGCTATTTCCTCTGCTTGGAATATTCCTTTTCATCCCTTTCATCCAACTAACTCCTACTCTTTCTTTAAATATCAACTCAAGTCTCACTTCCTCAGGGAAGCTTTCTTTGATCTTAACAATTACTATAACTCTACTATAAAACTCATATATTAATTTACCTTTAACCCTTGCCATAACTACACTTCCAGATTTGTTCAAGTAATTATTTGATATATCTGTTGCCCCTATAAAACCATAATCTCAATGAGAGCAGGAGCTATGTGTTTTATATTATTTCCTTGCATTGTATTTCTAGTACCTCACAAATGCCTGACATATAGTTCATGTTCACAAGTCATTTTTGAATAAAATAATGAGTCAATAGGTAAACGTATGCCAAAAATTTATTTATGCTAATATATGTACAAATTTAATGTCTCCAGTTAAAATCATAGAATCAAGCTGAGTTCAAAATAAATAGGCAAAAGGAAAATTGGGGGAAAATATATCAAACTCCTATACTGTAAAAGTATGTATGCAGTCATTTAAAAGTATACTTCCAAAATTTTTTCTTTTAAAGAAAACATCTTCTGCTCCCCAAGAAATTTTTAAACATAAAAAAAAAAAAATACATGTTAGGTTAAGTGAATAAAGCAGAAAGCAAAATCTTTATGCGAAAAATGTAAAATGTATATAAATATGACTGGAAGGAAGTAAAATAAAATGCAAGCATAAATTGCACTTGGTCTGATACATGCTACCACATGGATGAATGTTGAGGACATTATGTTGAGTGAAATAAGCCATCTACAAAAGGACAAAAACTGTATATTTCCACTTATACAAGATACCTAGAGGAGTCAAATTCATAAAGACATAGAGTAGAATGGTGGTTGCCAGGGGCTGGAGGTGGGGTGAGTAAGGAGTTGTTTAATGGGTGTAGAGCTTCAGTTTTGCAAGAGTTCTGGAGGCAGTCGCACAACAATATGAATGTACTTAATATTGCTGAATGTTACACTTAAAAATGGCTAAGAGAGTAAATTTTATGCTATATGTATTTTATCACAAAAATTGCATTTTATGATAGAATTACTATTTTATTCATTTTTAAACATAAAATCAATTCATTTTCCTTCTAGTGTAAGAAGAAAATTAACCATTAAAGTTTTTTGAAAAGATCAAAAAGGCAAAGGCAGGGTCTACATCTGAGATATTTGTGTATTCTTAGTTACTAAAAAGAACTTTAAAAATTGTAGTAGTACAATAAATATTTCCTGAACAAAAAGAAGTGTAGATAGGTAATAAAAGTCTGATTATTAAGTGGTCAGAAGTGCAAGTAAAAGTCCCTCTAGATTTGTCCCTAGGCTATCATTTGAAAGCATGTAATTGTAAGGATAAATTAATCTGACCAGGTATTTCCCTCTGACTTAGACAGTTATCCCTAGAGAAATGAGCTACAAAGAAACAATCTTCTCTACCAATATTTCCCAGGATGGAACTTTGGAAAAATATTGCCAGTCCCAGATTTCAAGTTTCCAAAGAATACTGTGTTGTGGTGGATTAGAATTGGTCAACCCAAAATGTATCTCTTTGGCTTATTATTTTTAAGAACAAAACACTCTGAAAGAAACTGACTTTCCCCTAACTGCCTAAAAGAATTTAAGATAGAAAGCCTGCTCCAGGAAGGAGTTAATGTCATAAGATAACTATAGAACAATGTAAAATAGTTGTAATAGACAAAAAGGCATCAGCAAGCCCATTTTTATCAAAGTTCTGTCTCTGGGGTCACATTGTCTATAGATGGCCCAACAAATACTTGTTTATCAAATATTTGCATTTCCACCTCCATGTAAATTGCCTTCTTCCCCTTTGAAATCCCAAACCACTGCCACCATCATCCTCCTTTGTCTTTAGCTGAAGATGGTATTTAAGCTGGCAGCTTCAGCCACTCCGGTAAGTTACTCAATTTTCCTGGGCTTCTCCCATGTTATTCAATTTGTTTAATT
Source organism: Equus quagga (assembly GCF_021613505.1). NCBI lineage: Eukaryota > Metazoa > Chordata > Mammalia > Perissodactyla > Equidae > Equus > Equus quagga. The sequence continues at coordinate 96,376,708 of NC_060271.1, forward strand.
TTCTCCTGTTATTCTGTCTCATGTCAGCTTAATTCTTGGACCAGCCAGAAGGATCTGGAGAGTAGAGGAATAGTTTTCCTTCCCTACAGTGTCATCTAAAGAATATATTTCAAATATAAGCTCACAAGAAAGTCTAGTTGATTCTACACAACTGAAGGATAATAAACACAATTCCAGGGAAAATATATGTGTCATTTCATACCTGACAAGTTCTTGAATTTGTCAGGATACTAGACCACAGTTCAAAAATGTAAGTTACTAAAGATAGCATTTTGTAATTTACAAATATATCCCTTGATGAACCCAGCTGAAAAACCAGTATTTACCAGAAGAATTAGGGGGCAGAGAGGTTATTTAACAAAATGATAGTTGAGAACTTCCCAAACCTGGGGAAAAAACTAGACATACAAGTCCAGGAAGCTAATAGATCACCTTACTATCTGAATGAAAAAAGACTCTCTTCTAGACACGTTATAATGAGGCTGTCAAAAGTAAATGAGAAAGAAAGAATCTTAAAGGAATCCAGGGAAAAAAAAGAAAGTGACCTAAAAAGAAACCCCCATTAGACTTTTAGCAGATTTCTCAGCAGAAATTCTACAGGCTAGGAGAGAGTGGAATGACGTATATAAAGTATTGAAGGATGAAAATTGCCAACCAAGAATACTCTATCCCATGAAGTTATCCTTCAGAGATGGAGAAATAAAGTCTTTCCCAGACAAATAAAAGTTGAGAGAATTTGCCACCACTAGATCTGTCTTACAAGAAATGTTGAAAGGAGCTCTTCCACCTGAAATGGAAAGACAAAGGTACACTGAAGTGGGTCCACCCCAGTGGCCTGTTAAGTGGTTAAGTTCAGCAAACCCCTCATCAGTGGCCCAGGTTTGGAAATACATCACTCGTCTGTCAGTGGCTATGTTGTGAAGGTGGCTCACATACAAAAGAGAAAGATTGGCAGCAGATGTTAGCTCAGGGTGAATCTTCCACAGGAAAAAAAAAACGTTTACTAAACTTTGAGTAAAGGTGATAAATAGAGTCAGAAAATTGTAACTCTATTTAGAACAGAGCATTAAAAAATTATAGCATAAAAGATAAAGAAAAAAAGCTTTATAACTATGGCTACTACAATTTGTCAAAAACTCACAGCATAATGAAAGATAATTTGTGACAGCAAGCACATAAAAGAAGAGGAGCAAAATGACGAAAACTGTATAGGCAAATGAAGATAAGTTGCTATGAGCGGAAAAAGGACTATTTCATCTATGAGATGTTTTATACAAGCCTCATGGGAACTACAAGACAAAAATCTAAAGCAATGACATGAAACATAAAAAAAAGGGAAACTGAGCAAATCATCATAGAAAATCACCAACCTAAAAACGTAAACAGAAACACAAAGAAAAAGAAACAAGGGAGATACAAAACAAACAGAAAACAAAAGATAAAATGGAGGCTATCCCCGTGGCCTAGTGGTTAAAGTTCTGTGCACCATGCCTCAGGGGCCCAGGTTTTCGGGTTCGGATCCTGGGTTTGGGCCTATACCACTTGTCAGTCATGCTGTGGCAGCGACCCATAAGCAAAATAGAGGAAGACTGGCACAGATGTTAGCTCAGGGTTAATCTTTCTCAAGCAAAAAAAAAAATTAAAAAGAGGAAGATTGGCAGCAGATGTTAGCTCAGGGTGAGTCTTCCTCAGAAAAAAGAGAAAAAAATGGCAGTAGTAAGTGCTCATATGTCAATAATCACCCTAGATATGAATGGATTGATCTCACCAATTAAAAGGCACAGAGTGAATAGATGGATTAAAAATTAAGATCCAAATTGCCTTCAGGAGAATCATCCCAGCTCCAAAGATCAACATAGGCTCAAAATGAAGAGGTGGAAAATGATTCTCCAAGCAAATGGTAACCAAAAGAAAGTGGGTGCAGCCATACTTATATCAGACAAAATAGAATTCAAGCCAAAAATAGTAACGAGACAAAGAAGGTCATTGTGTAATGATAAAAAAGTCAGTACAGCAAGATGGTATAACGATCACAAATATACATGCTCCCAACATTCAAGTGCTGAAAAACCAGTATTTAAATTCACCTCTACCAAAATGTCTTTGCTAGAAGACCATCTTCCTTGTATTACAGGAGGATAGGTAAAAGAAATGGAGGTAGTTAATTTTTGAGAAGCAGAAGTCTTTTAACAGGTCGTTTTCTAAACTTGAAGGAAAAAAGGAGGGGCTTAAATTATGGAATGAATTTCCACTTCATTGAGAAATGTGTTTTAAAAATTAAAGGTTATACTCCTTAGATGTATCCAATGACCTTGTTCAGTATAGAGGCTGTACAGTTCAATTCACAGGCAATGGATGGTTGCAACATTGCCTTCTTTCCTTACATGGGAAAATATATGGGATTTCTAAAAAGTTGACTTGAGGTGAAAGTCCCCCAAAATTACTTTTCTGAATGCAAAGCATAAGATAAACATCGTTCATTCCTAGAACTACTGGGGCTGAGTAAAATGGAAGATCAACTCGTGAGCTAGGAGTAAATTCAAAGGAGACAGAATAATTAATATTTTTGATTAATGAGAGTCAGGTATCAAATATAAGAAAGTATTTCAACTCTGTCTTATTCAGGCAAATTTGGACTATTGGAGAAAATTTGCATGGCAAAAACATATTTAAAATTGATAATCTCCATGAAGAGATATGTGTTTAACTTTAGAAACTTTCTTAGTAGTTCAGTTTGAAGTTACCTGGTAAACATTAATTGAGGGAGACAGACAGCAGGCAATAAGCAAGTCTCTCAAGTATCTCAAGGGTTATTTTGAAGACTGTTTTAGGAACTTGAGGAATAGAAAGATTTCTTCTTCCCTAGGGTTCTAGATAGTTGTCAGGAACCCAAACATGTTTTAACCTCCTTCATTTGGTAAGAGAGAATGATGCTTGTCTTAGGCAACATCTTCATTCATTGAGCTTTTGTAAAGTGCTGGTCACTGGAGTTATTAATATGGTCTCTGGGGAAATTACTAGTTAGTAGAGAAGGGAGACATAATAAACTACTAATTGCTATATTGATATTCATGATCACAAAAAGAAATTGGGAAAGACTGAACATCAGAGAAAACATTTGACAACAAACATTCTTTGTTAGATGATTCATTTTTGGTTTTAGATTTATTCTAGAGGCAGATACATTTAAATAAAGATATTTGTGATTTAAATATTCACATCTCTTTCTCTCAAAGAAGTCTATTGAAAGCTTCATAACTCATTGATTGCTTATTTGTTATTATCCGTGTTCTTCCAGGGACTTAGATCTGAAACAGAAAATTCTTTTGTTTCCTTCCTCTTCTTTCATTCTTACATTCAGTAAACAAGCCCTCTCTGGTTTTTCACACACAAAATTCCTTTGCTTCACTACCTACTGTCATATCAAATGAACTATTCCAGTAGCCTGCCCTGGTGGTCTAGTAGTTAAGATTCGGCACTCTTGCTGTCACACCCCAGGTTCATTCCTGGTCAGGGAACCCCTCCGCCTGTCTGTCGGTTGGCATACTGTGGCAGCTGTGTGTTGCTGAGATGCTAAAAGCTATGCCATCATTATTTCAAAAATACCAACAGAGTCACCCATGGTAGACAGGTTTCAGCAGAGCTTCTAAACTAACACAGACGGGAAGAAGTACCTGGCCACCCACTTCCAAAAAAATTGGCCATGAAAACCCTATGAATAGCAGGGGAGCATTGTCTGATATAGTGCCAGAAGGTAAGAGGATGGTGCAAAACAACTGGGCAGAGTTCCAGGGTCGGTAGGAGTTGGAATCGACTTGATGGCACTAACAGCAAGTTCCAGTGGACTCATAACTAGTCCCTCCCTTCTCCAATTTGTTCCATATTTACTGAAGATTAATTTTCCTAAAGCACAACTTTAATTCTTTCAATCTTCTGATTAATAATTTTCCATCTTCCCACATTTTTTAGGGTCTTTTACAAACTGGTCCCAACTCAGCTTTCTAAGGATCTGTGTCTTAGTCAGTTTGGGCATCATTAACCACCTTTCAAGGAAAATCACTATCTTGACTTATACAATTATAAGATAAGGTTTGTATACTTCTGAACTCTATGTAAATAGAATCATAAAAGTTGTCTGGCTTGTTCCAAATTATATTTATGAGACTTATCTACATTGGTGTATATTTATGCTTAATTTCCATTTATACTGTATTCTATTGCACACCACAATGTATTTATTCATGTTATGATTAATGGACATTTAGGATATCATTCTTTTTTGAAATTTTTGAATGAATTCAGATGGGTATTTTAGGCCAATTAATACAACATTAAAATATTTTGGTATATCCATAATTTTAAATTGATTCTAACATTATACTTGGAAAAGTTGCTAAATTAGGCAGACAAGAACAATTAGAAAGAAAGTAATATCAATAATTTGCTTGGACAAGACATTAGCATTTTAATGGAAATTATCAATCTTCTTTTTTTACTAGGGGAAATCCAGTCACCCTTAATTTATACAAAATTATTGGGTTCTCCTCATCTCAGTTTGTAGCCTTGTATTACCATTCTTTGCTTGAAGTACTCCTGTTACACATGCAAGGGTTGCATCAGCAAAAATTAAGCTAGAATTAGCATTTTTCCCTTTTCTTGTTCGGAATGCAGCTGTTTCCTTGGATTAAGGTCAATGAGGGTTTAACGTTGTGTAAAAAATATAGACAAGAGTTCAGAAAACACTTCAATTGAGCAGCTTATTTAACAGCCTTGAAAACTCCTATGCTTGTAAGATTTAATTTAAGTGATTTACAATTAATACAAAAAATGCCTGAAATGTTAAATTGTTTTATACAGATTCAGGGTCTTGTTTGGATAGTGTTTCAGAGAACTGGGTGTAGCAATATAGTAATTCAATTTCAGCTCGAGTTTCAAAGTGCCAAGTATATGTGGAAGAAGAAAGATTTGCAATGCCAAATGAAACTACTTAATCAATATTTCTTGTTTGGACTATTCATTGAAAGTATGATTTGCTTAGTGCTTGTGACATTGTAAGTGGAACATAAATGCTTAATACACGCTTGCTGAATAATGTAGAAGATGGTGCAGTCGCAGTGGAGGGAGAAGTTTTTCTTATGAAAATGATCAGTAAATATAGTTTATAGCTAAATGAAACATTTTGAGACAGAATATTTTGTTAAGAAACAATTAACGTGGTTGATGTATATCTACTGTATTCTAACTAAAGTGGATAGCAAAGTAATGCTGAGGGCAAAGCCAACAGTGCTTAGGAAATTGCAGATTGCTGCTAACTCTGTCTAAGGAAACGTCCAGCCCCTTCAACAGTAGCCCTCCAGCAGGAACTTTTAAATACATGATTAGATTACCCTCCCCATGATCTTGCCTTGCAAATGTCTAAATAGCAGTAATAAAATAATTATGGATTTGGAACTCCATCCAGTCATTCTATTTGACCATAATAATGTACAATGGAAGTTCATTGTATGTGGTGACTGAATGCTATGCTAGGAATTACAGTCAAACCTGTATTTATGGGAACAGAACGTGGAGAGAATCAGCTGGTCTTTGGAAAATAGAGTTTAAATGGAAATCACAATCGTTGTGCTGATAGCATGCCCGCAGCTGAACTTAAAATTGGGGTTCAGCATTTGCTAATCAGTTTCTAATTGCCATAGTTCTTTCTAATTTCTTCCCAATACACATTTTCCTTATGTTCAAGGTCTAAAGACAGAAGGATTGCACCTTGAAGATTTTGAACAGAATCTTTAAAACATAAATAGTATCAAAAGGTATTCCTTTGGTATGTGAGAAATTTTCCCATTTAACCTAGGTTCTGGAGTGTGGAATTCCTGATTGAGAACTTAGGAGGCTGTCTGTAGAGTACTTTTGTATGTGTTTGTTTCCTTTCTTTTTGGTTATTTGTTTTTTGAATGAAAGATCCTCTGTTACTAGAGTAAGGATCTCATTCAGGGTTCAGAGTTATAAATCATTCTGTTACTTCAGTTTAGTAACATATGATTCTCTCTTAATGAGGAGGAAAGCTACTTTTCATTAAATTTTCTTAGAGGTATAAAGATGTAATAATTAAGAAGGAAAGACTAGAATCAAAACTATTTTAATATAAACAAATCATATACCGTATACCTTCCTTTTTTCTCTACAGCATCGCACAAATCTTTCTCCAGCTTCCTTTGGGGAAAAAACAAATCTGACCAACACATTTTAGAAAATAAAATTTTAGGCTTATGATAATTTGAAATAATTCTCCCATTTTCAAACATCTGAGGAATTTAATCATATAATTTTCAAAATAACATTTCAAATGATGTTCTTTCACTATTTTTTTAATTAAGATTATGATAGATTACATCTCTCGCTATTTTTAATGCCCTATTTTACTTGCTAAATCTTAAGGTATTTTTCTGGGGAAAAGTTACATGTTCCTAAGTGTGAAAAAGTATTTTCAAAACAAGTTTACGTTTCAACTTCTAACAGCAAATGAGAATCTGTCCCGTACAATATATTACTCAAAATTCTGCAATAGATCATCCTGCTACAGATACCTTAAAAACACCCAAAATTCATCTTGCTTGAGTCGAAAACTCCTATTTGCTTATTCTGATTGACAATTTTGGTGTTAAAATCTCCTGTAACCATAATGTGTCTATCAACTACTTTTCAGCTTTCTTTTTTATCTCTGTGCCCCTCAGAGACTGAAATACTCTATTACTGTATCATTTTCAATTTGCTCACAGAAAACTGTTAATATGTTCTCTATCAAGCATAGATTCTCCTTCCAGAATTTTCAGAAAATACAAGTAAAGATTTATATGTAGAAGGTAAATCACTACTAATCTGAAAAGAAGCCATGTTCTAGAGCTGCAGAATGCTTCTCCTTTGCTATCAAATTCATCCTCCTTTGGTTTCAGATAAGAATACTCATCTCAGCATATTCTAACCAACTGGCAATTCTTGCTGCTTGGAATGCTCCATCCCCACTATCTTCATCTGATTGTCCTCTTTTTCTTTTGGGTCCCTGTTCTAATTATACCTCATCAGGAAGGCCATGCCCCAAACACAAGCCAGAGTAGCCCTAGAAGTCACTTTCTATCCACTTTCTGTTACTCTCATTCAATTCTTAATCATGATCTAAATCTCCATTAATTTATGTGTATATTTACTAGTTTAACTCTTCCTCATTGGACTCATTCCGGTTCCTCCTCCCACCCCTGCCACGTGTACACACTGGAATATAAGCTCCATAGGAGCAGAAATCTTGCTGTGTTCTTCACCAACTACATCATTGGTGTTTAGAATAATGCCTTACACTGAAAAGGTACTTAATGAATGTTTTTGAATTAATTCATAAATAAATGAAATTCATAAAGTGAAGAGTGACCATAGATGAGGCTGTAGAGGTAAGCAGAGGCCTAAGCTAGGCTCTTTTAAACAATGTTGATGCGTTTGGAATATATTCTAAAATTAATCAGCCACCACTGAAGGGCCTTATGCAGAGAACGACCTGATCAGACTACCAATTTTCATTTAGTAATATGTATTAGCTTCTTAGGGAAGCCTTTATGAATGTGTAGGAACATACATTTTTTTCAGCTCTGTGTTTATATTTGCCTCTTGATATCTCTTTGTCTTCTCTCAATTAATTGTAAGATCCATTAAAATAGATACTCTGAACTTGACACCTTATCACAATTTCTTTCTACAGAGTAAGGATCACTGAATAACTCTTGGGATTAGATTACTGAGAATTCATCTGTCCATTCAATAAGTATTTATTGAACACATTTATAAAAATGCATATGCTGGTTGAAAATATGAGATATAGATATTAATGACTCTTGCCATCAATAGTGATTAAATGGATTACAGCTAAAGTCTAAAAGATCCATTCAGAAGTAAATATGATGTGAGTTTAAAGGTAGAACTACTATAGTTCAAATAAAAACAAGTGGCTTACACGAGTTCCTAAGAAGAGTCTTGGGGATAGAAAATATTGTTTATATTTTTGGTAAGCACCATCCTTTTACTGCTATTCTTTCTTGAAAATTCTGAGAGGGAACTGATAATAGGAAATCTCTATGATTTGCATCAGTCACTCAAAGCATCGAGAGTAGACCCTTAGTTCTGTCCTGTCTAAAATATTCTTATTGATCTATAATTTAGAAAAAGGAATAGATCTGTTTATGTTCTATCACATATAATCCAGATACTAACATCATATCTCGAAAGATGGTCTCTGTGGACTTCTCAACCTGAGAATAAACTTGGATTCTTAGAAAACTGAGTCAACATTATTGTTGAGTTAAGAGCCAGAAGGCATCTTTTCTTAGGATTTTCTGAGGCAGGGTCACTACCATTTCAGATGGAAATGATGCTAATGGAAATGACTACAAAGAATTAAATCATGAGGACACTGTAAAAACTGTCTTTCTCATAATTATAACCTCATTTACATTGTACAAATGTTACAAGTTTGCATTGTTGCCATCTCAATATTCGCAAATTATCATTTTTCAAGTCTTTTTAATTAAGCATTTTATGATTCCACTTTCTCTCTTTTCTTAGCATATCTATTATACTTCTTCTTAAATTATTTTCAACACTTGCCCTAGGGTTTACAGTATACATTTACATGTAATCTAAGTCAATTATCAAATAACACTCTATCACTTCATAGACAGTACAGCTACCTTGTAACACAGTGTTCCCAGTTCCTCCCTCCCATCCCTTGTAACATTGCTATCACACATTTCACTTATCTATAAGTTATAATCACCCAATAAAGTATTGCTATTAATATTTTCAACAGTTTTCTGTTAGGTCAACTAAGAATAAGAGAAATAAAAGATTTTACTTTACCTCCATTGTGTTCACTCTCTAACACTCTTATTTCCTTTATGCAGTTCTAAGTTTCTGACCTGTATTATTTCCTTCTCTCTGAAGAACTTTTAACATTTCTTTCAAGTCAGGTTTACTGGGAACAAAATCTCTCAGTTTTTGTTTTTGTTTTTGTTTTGAGAAAGTCTGTATTTCTTCTTCACTTTTGAAGGATATTTTTGCTGGATGAAGAATTCAAGGTTGGTGGGTTTTTTTTTCTTTTCAGCACTTTAAATACTTCACTCCACTCTCTTCTTCCTTATGTGGTTTTTGAAGAAAAGTCCTATCTAATTCTTACCCTTTCTCCTGCATGGTAAGGTATTTTTATTCTCTAGCCTCTTTCAAGATTTTCTCTTTATCTGTTGTTTTCTGCATTTTGAATATGATGTGCTTATATGTAGATTTTTTATGTTTATCCTGCTTCATATTCTCTGAATATGAAGCTTTTTGCCTCTGTTGTTTGGCATCTGTCATTAATTTTTCAAATTTTATGCTATTCAAATATTTCTTTTCCTCCTTTCTCTCTTTCTTCTTCTGTTATTCCTGTTATGTGTCTGTTACATATTTTAACTGCCCCACTGTTCATGGATATTCAATTTTTTTAAAAAAAATTCATTTTTCTTTTTGCATTTCAGTTTGGGATATTTCTGTTGACATATGTTCAAGTTCGCTGATTCTTTTCTAGGTTGTGTCCATTCTGCTCTTGAGCCCATCAAAGACATTCTTCCTTTCCATCACAGTGTTTTTGATTTCTGGCATTTCCCTTTAATTATTCCTTAGAGTTTCCATCTTTCTGCTTATATTACCCATCTGTTCTTGCATGTTGCCCACTTTTTTCATTAGCATCCTTAGCATATTAACTATAGTGATTTTAAATTCCCTATCTGATAATCACAAAATATCTACCATATATGTCTGGTTCTGATATTCGCTTTGTCTCCTCATCCCATGTTTTTTTCCTAGGTTTTAGGCGCCTTTAATTTTTTTTGAAAGCTGCACATGATAATAATAATTTATTGTGAGAACCTAGTGGGGCTTCTGGAAGAAAAACTTACCAAAGTGTGGGCCCGCCCCCCAAGACTGGGCCCCTAGATTTTACCGGTTGAGCTAGTTTACACTCAGCCTACAGCAACTCATAAATTACCATTTTGATGTTCCTGCCAGTGGAGTCTACTCCCAGTAAGTTGTGATTCTCTGTATGTCTCTCCAGTGTTTGGGGTGGCAGTTTGACCTGTGCCCTCAATTTCATAGTCAATCTAAGAAGAGTTGTTGATTTTATGCTCATTTTTTTTCTTGTTGTGAGGATGGGAGTAACAACTTTCAAGCACTTTATAAGTTAAAGTGAAAACTGGCCAACTATTTTATTTTAATCTTTATACTTTTACTATGTCTCGAATGTTAGGCTTTGCTTTGACTATTAGATGCATTTTTTTAATATTCTTAGGACTGTCAAACAGAAACGGAAATAAGAAACAACTTAATTCTGTCTTTTATCCAAAACACTCTTTTTCCTTACCATGAAAATCTGATGTCATGCACATTTTAATGCTGGGGCAGTACTATGAAAAGGGGGTGATGGGCAACTCTTTATCATTTCTTGAAAATATGAACTAGCAGATGGCATTTTCTCTTTTCTGCATTTCATCATTCAGCAGAAAACAATTAAAAGCAAATGAGTCTTAACAAATAGTTGGCATAATCATTTCTGTGATAGCTATTTTTATAAGAATCAGATCTTGTTGTAACGTATTTAAAATGCTATTTAATATTCCTTTGACATTTTAGTTGTGAAGTGAATTGACAACAGTGACACCATTTTGTACCCTGGACTCCATCTTGTTAAAAATATGGAATTGTGCTGACCTTGCTGACTTGCCAAAAGGAGTTATTTTCTGAAAAAAGACATTCTGAAGGACTATGAAAAAATATACACTTTCTGGTAGCCACAAGATGTTTTTGAGTAAGCCAAAAACTGTAACATAAGTTTACCCTCCCTAACAAACAACTCAGGTAATTGTTCTGGGCTCTCCTTTTTTCAAATAAAAACTCCTGACGTTTATTCCTCGGGGGGACACTTTTCTGGCTGCTGCTGGAACCTGTGTTCCCTGGATTGCAATTCTCAGACCCCAAATAAACACTCTCCTTTCGTTTTGTGGTTGACTTTTTTTTTAAGTTGACATATTTGGTGTCAGAGACATGGGATATAAATTGACTTTCCACCTATTTCTGGTGCCATCATTGGTTTTAAGCAAGATGCTTATATGAGCCTTTTGTGTTCTGTTGTCTCCCTGATGGTCCCAGGCAAAAGTGGTAGGTCCTCTATGTTCCGAATCTCCCACCTTGGTTGAGGCTCTGGCTTTTATTCTGGGTATCTTTTTGAACCAGTTTAAAAGAATTTACTTTCTCCTTTGGTGAGTACATTCTTGTAGTGGGAAGTACACACTCTAGGATGGCTATGTGGACTCAATCCCTTGTGGGGCTCCCACAGGATTTATGTTCAAAAATTATGGGCCATCTCTGTGTAGACTTTTAGAGAAATGGCACTGGAATACCAGGAATGATTTAAAATTTGCTTGGTCCCTTTGGGACAGCCCCATGGTCTTGTGGTTAAGTTCGGCACCCTCAGCTTTAGCGGCCCAGGTTCACAGGTTTGAATCTCACTCACAGACCTACACCACTTGTCATTCATGATGTGGTGGTGACCCACATACAAAGTAGAGGAAGATTGGCACAGATTTTAGCTCATGGCTAAGCTTGCTCAACAAAAAAAAGAGGAAGATTGGCAACAGATGTTAGCTCAGAGAGAAACTTCCTCAGAAAAAAAAATTCGTTTGGCCCCAGTGGGGCTTATTTGAAACATCTACATTAGTTAACATCTACATTAGTTAATTTTCTTGCATGATTAGAAAATAAAGAAATCTAAAACTAAGCAAGTGGAATGGGTGAACTTTTGGATAATTTGGAATTGTAATGGCCATTCTGGAGAAACTTTGTTTCAGATAAGTCCATCTTAAGGAGCACCCTTAAAAGAGAGGATTCAAACCTCTCAGAGATATTGGGATGCATTCTTTGATTGGTATGCAGAAGTTTCCAAAAGACAAAATGACTTCAGAAGAGCTCTAAAAAGGACCCTTACAGCATGCAAATAAATTTTTAAAAAATCTTTAGTAAAAATCTTTGACCATCTGGGCAGGTAATGTTAATTTAGTCCATCTGCCAGAAACACAGTTTGGATCCAGCTATTCTTTTGAGTTTTGTTCCTGAGACATGGCTAAAATTTTTAAAGATTTCTGTTTGTATCTGTCTGTCTATGTACGTATGTCTATGTACATACACAGATGTAACTCTTTTTATTTCACTTTGCTTCCTTGTGCTTTACAGACACTGTGTTTTTTACAAATTGAAGGTTTGTGACAACCTTGTATTGAGCAAGTCTACCACCGTCATCTTTCTAACAGCATTTGCTCACTTTGTGTCTCTTTGTCACGTTTTTGTAGCCATTGCAATATTTCAACTTTTTCTTTATTATGTTTGTTAAGGTTATCTATGATCAGTGATCTTTGATGTCGTTATTGTAAATATTTTGGGGCACCACAAATTGTGCCAAAATAAGATAGCAAACCTAATAAATGTCATGTGTGTTTGGACTTCTCTACCAACTGGCCATTCCCTCATCTCTCTTTCTCTCCTTGGGCATCCTTATTCCCTGAGACACAGTTATATTGATATTAGGCCAATTAATAACCTACAATGGTCTCTAAGTGTTCAAGTGAAAGGAAGAGTTGCACATTTCTCACTTTAAATCAAAAGCTAGAAGTGATTGAACTTAGTGAGGAAGGCATGTTGAAAACTGAGATAGGCCAAAAGCTAGGACTCTTGCACCAACCAGTTAGCCAAGTGATGAATGCGAAGGAAAAGTTACTGAAGAAAATTAAAAGTGCTACTCCATTGAAAGCATAAATGATAAGAAAGCAAAACAGCCTTATGGCTGATACAAAGAAAGTTTTGGTGTCTGGATAAAATATCAAACCAACCACAATAACTCCCTTAAGCCAAAGCCTAATCTAGAACAAAACCTAACTCTCTTCAATTCTATGAAAGCTAAGAGAGGTAACAAAGCTGAAGAGAAGGTTGAACCTAGCAGAGATTGGTTCATGAGATTTAAGGAAAGAAGCTATCTCCATAACATAAAAGTGCAAGCTTAAGCAGCAAGTCCTGATGTAGAACCTGCAGGAAGTTCTCCAGAAGATCTAGCTAAGATAATTAATGAAGGTGGCTACACTAAACAAGAGATTTTCAGTGTAGATTAAACAGCCTCATATTGGAAGAAGATGCCATCTAGGACTTTCGTAGCTAAAGAGGAGAAGTCAATACCTAGCTTCAAAGTTTCAAAGGACAAGCTGATTCTCTTGTTGTGGGCTAGTAATGCAGACTCTAAGTTGAAGCTAGTGCTTATCATTCCAAAAATCCTAGGACCCTTAAGAGTAATGCTAAACCTACCCTGCCTGTGCTCTATAAATGGAACAACAAAGCCTGGCTGATGGCACATCTGTTTACAATATGATTTACTGAATATTTTAAGCCCACTGTTGAGACCTACTGTTCACAAAAAAAGACTTCTTTCAGAATATTACTATTTCTTGACAATGCACTTGGCCACCCAAGAGCTGTGATGGAGATGTATATTGAAATTAACATTGTTTTCATGCATGCTAATGCAACATCCATTCTGTAGCCCATGGATGAAGGAATAATTTCAAATTTCAAGTCTTGTTATTTACGAAATCCATTTTTCAAGGCTGTAGCTGCCATTGATAGTGATTCCTCTGATGGATCTGGGCAAAGTAAATTGAAAAATTTCTGGAAAAGATTCAGCATTCTAGATGCCATTGAGGCCATCTGTGATTCATGGGAAGAGGTCAAAATATCAACATTAACAGGAGTTTAGAAGTTGATTCCAACCTTAATGGATGACTTTGAGGAGTTTAAGTCTTCAGTGGAGGAAGTAACTGCAGATGTGGTGGAAATAGCAAGAGAACTGGAATTAGAAGTGGAGCATGAAGATGTGACTGAATTGCTATAATATCATGATAAAACTTAAATGGATGAGGAGTTTTTTCTTATGGATGAGCAAAGAAAGTGGTTTCTTGAGATGGAGTTTACTCCTGGTGAAGATGCTGTGAAGATTGTTGAAATGACAACAGAGGATTTAGAATATTACATAAACTTAGTTGACAAAGCAGTAGCGGGGTTTGAAAGGACTGACTCCAATTTTGAAAGAAGTCTTACTGTGGGTAAAATGACATCAAACAGCATCACATGCTACAAGAGAAATCGTTCATGAAAGGAGGAGTCAATCAATGCAGCAAACTTCATTGTTGTTTTATTTTAAGAAATTGCCACAATCACTCCAACCTTCAGCGACCACCACCCTGATCAGTCAGCAGCCATTGAGGCAAGACCCTCCACCAGCAAAAAGATTATGACTTACTGAAGGCTCAGATGATGGTTAGCATTTTTTAGCAGTAAAATAGTTTTTAAGGTATGTACATTGTCTTTTAGACATAATGTTATTACTCACTTAAAAGACTACAGTATAGTATAAACAGAACTTTTATACGCACTGGGAAACAAGTAAATTTGTGACTTGTTTATTATGATATTCACTTTAATGTAGTGGTCTGGAACCCAACCCACAACATCTCCGAGGTACACCTGTATATGATATTTTTCTACCTCCAGATGGTTTTGCTGAAATTAAACACTTATATAAATTAAGTATTCCTAAAACTCTCAGAAATACAGAAACTCACCCAAATGTTTTTCAAGTTCATGTGATCTGAGATAATCTTTGATAAATAAAGATAGTTTCCATTTGTTGATTTAAGAAAACAAGCATGTTTTCAGAGTTATCAATATTGGATGTAATGCAAACATACAATTTTTCTACCTGGATTTACTGGTCAGATGGGCTCATGCTGTTTCTGTTGTGGAATTTGTTGGCAGGGGAAATGACTTGGGATGATGGTTAACTATTTAAAACCTAATCCAAACATAATTGTTAAAAAAAAACAAGTGTTTAAATAAATGTAAATAAGATAAAAGCTTATACTAAGTTAAACAAATAATGAATATTCACTGAATATCTAAATCACTTCTAAATAGGGTGGTATACTGAGACATTGATTGCTAAACATAGTTTTTCTAGTTTTGGCTTTCTAATTGTTTTACAGAGACACAAATGATATTTGGGTCTATCAATAGACACGTTTTGTACCACATTTAAGAGTTTTCTCTAAGGGTAAATATGCATCTAGAAATTATGAAATATGTTTATTGGCTTGCTAATCTATGACAGGATGCTAATATGTGATAGACAGTTCACAATTCTTTGCTTCCTAGTTTTCACTAGAAAGCAAAGATTACAAATAATTTAAAAAGTTGGAAGAGCTGAGAATACAAAATGAACCAAAGTGAAAATGTCAGAACACTTAGAGTAATAAATATGATTTAACTCTACACAAACTGTGTGCATTGATGCTTAGAGAATTCAGGCAAAGCAGTAGGCACTCCTTTGAAAGATAAGAGGCAATAGATCTCTCATGAGAGCTTGCTCCTACTATGGAAAGATTTGCTGTAACTTCTTGTTTTTCAAACTATAGCAACAGACCATTGAAAAATTATGATTAACATTTATTTAAACAGAAAATATATGTGGTATCTACATTTATCAAAATAGATAAACTGATATACATATTCAGTTTTATCTATATTCATAGATAAATATATTATAAATTTATTATATATAAACAAAAGTAAATTTCATAAAATGCAAATAGAATGCATGTACTGCGTATACTAAAAATAGGAAGTACATATCAGTTTATTCAATTTTTATTTCAGTTACTGAAATATGGTTTTATATATGCAAGACCATAATATGCAGTGCATTTTTTGCTGTGGAATGATCCAACGTGTTTGAAAGCCACTGCTTTCATACCATGGAAAATTAAAGAGTCTATATGGCCAGATGGAGAGGCCAGTACAAGAATAAGCACTCTTTTTGTCCTGTGCATACACAATGATAACTCAAGGCCAGACTGAAACCACTGTCTGATGTCCTTATACTTTATTGCCTTGTCTTTTCATATTTCAGCCAGGCAGCAATTTTTGTTTAAAAGAACTTCTCCCATTTCTCATAACTACTTGCAAGCCTGCGGATTCTGGTGGTGATTTCCAAGATATTTATAGCTCTGCCATCGGTTTAGAAGCTGTTGTTCCATCTTTCAAATCTTTATTCTCCTACTCAACTTAGAGCAACCCTCTCCAGCGGTAATGTGGGGATCTCGTTGCCTCTGCCTATTTTATCGTTCCCAGTTTGGCAGAGCGACGTCAGGATGAACCTATAGACACAAGTGAATCTCATACTGTGATTTCCTAAAATCATGTAGTGTATTTCAACTATATTATGTAGAAGGAGTTTATATTCATTTAATGTAATGTATAGGCAATGATACTATCCTCTAAGAGTAAAATCTGTAACTGTTCTGTCATAACTGCCTTGCATTATTTCTTTTCTCGATAAATTTTGTAAGTTTTTGAAATTGAGTAAACAACTGCATATGAAAAGTAGACAAGGTAAATGGGGTATGTGTTTTTGGTAAAAGAAGGTTTGAAGAATGAAGATGCATTTTTGTCAAAGAAAAACAAGAATAATTTTGTCTTAACATAAAAGTATTGATCCAAAATAAGAAAGAAAAATGACAAAACCTAAATAGACAGGAAGCTGTAGAAGGTGTCTGAAAAGGAATCTTTAAAAAGAAATTTTAATTTGTGGTCAAGCTGGTTAAGATTAAAATGAGAGGGGGGAGGGCAAAAGGGGTGATTAGGCTCACATGTGAGGGGATGGACTATAATTAGTGTTTGGGTGGTGGACATGATGTAATGTACACAGAATTCGAAATATGATGTACATCCGAAAAAATAAAATGAAATAAAATAAAAAGGCAGCATAAAATATTAAAAAAGAACTTAAAATGAATTTTAATATCAATAGTACACTGGTACAAAATTAGAATTTGGTGTTTCTCCCTGTTTAAAGGACAAAGCCTTCTCAGATTGTTGATCTGCTTTTCATAAGAAATTGTAAACAAGTTTCTTTACCTTTAATGTAATCTTCCCAGGAAACAAAGACTCTGTGTTTGTGTTTATCATGTCTTCAGTTACTTAGAAAAGCTGAGTTTTCTCAATGTCAAAAGAGCCAGGTTTTGCTTAGAACTATGTAACTTTCCGTATTTGCCTTTAAAATGTCTTTTGTCACTTTAGTTAAATGGATAATTAAGTATTGTTCCATAAAAATCTGTGATACTTCGGGGCCAGCCCTGTGGCATAGTGGTTAAGTTTGTGTGCTCTGCTTTGGTGACCCAGGGTTCACAGGTTAGGAGCCCAAGCGAAGACCTACACACCGCTCATCAAGCAATGCTGTGACAGTGTCCCATATACAAAACAGAAGATTTCTCAGGGACAATCTTCTTCACAAACACAAAAAAATCTGTAGTCCTTTTTGATCAAATGTTTTAAAACCTTTTTGATATTTTCTGAAAATCTTCCCCAAAATCAAATTTTAAATAAAGTCTTCTTGACCTGAGGGATATTAAACTAATTAGGCTTGTTTGATATGTTACATTTCATGGGAAATATTGTCAAATAAGAAGTAATACTAAACCTTCTTTACATTGTGTCTGTAGAGATATGTTTTAAGTGTTCCAGAAATTATGTGAAATTCCTAGAAATCTGATATGTCCCAATATAATGTTATCAAACATAACTCCAATTATTGTTTTAAAATTTCTATGTCATAAAAATAGACAAATTCCCTTGTCAATTGTGTTATAATGAACTCTCATCAGATCTTTAATAATTAGCATTTTGAAGTCTATTGTCATTTAAGTCAGTTACTGTTTTACTCTGATGCTTTGGCAAAAATTGTGCCTGCAAAAGTGCTTCATCTTCAAAGAGATTCATAGAAAAGACTTTGGCAAGAACTGTAGGATACAGGTTTTTGATGACTTTAAGATCATAAATCTGAACTGGGTGGGAATTTCTAAAATTCTAATGGGAAACTGATTGCTTTGATATTTTGTTTTCCACATTTAAAGGATCCCTTTTTCTCTTCTCCTTTAAGCTATCTATAACTTACAGCAACTTGGTGAAGTGTATCTTTGCAACAAAGGTTGAAGCATTTATCTTTTTCTCCGTACCTGATTCCTCCAGAATTCTGAAACTTTTATTAAATATTCTTATTTTCATGGCAATATATGTATTTGCCTAAGTGCAATAAGAATCTCTTCTCCTTATAATGGGATGCCCACTGCACCTAGGCCCAGCTTCCTTTGCTCCACAGCTGATAAAAGGGGATATACTTCAGTTTTCCAAAGGCCTCATCGAATTCATAGAGCATGATCACATTTTCATAAAACAATCTTTCTGCAGTGAGCTTCCAGGAGACAAAAACACCAGACATTATAATCTGCAGCCTAGAGCTTTCATCTATTGGAAAAGAAATCTTTAGAAAGGCTCCCTCCAACCTCACTAGAAAACACCTTATCAGGTATTGCTAACCAATCCATACATGCCACTAAACTCAAGGGCCTGGACTCATGGATTCATGTTTGTCGTTTAAAGAAAGAGTCAGCCCCTCAGTGCACATCAGAATCAACTGGAGGCCTAAAGCTCAAACTGACCCAGAATTGAAGCAGATGACAGCTAAGCAGACAGCTTTCCCAAGATTCTGGACCAGATCTGTGTACATATATATGATATCCTTTCTCACCAAACAATTCAATATTCCCTTCATACTTTTCTTTTACTGATCCTATTGGGGGAACTCTTTTATCTGTTTTATTACCTACTGAAAGAACATGACCCCATTTGTAACTTGTAGCTTTGTACTCCTTCTTGTGGATCTCCACACAACGTGAATAATTCCAAGAATGAGTTTATGTCGGTATCTTAACCTAGAAAGCATCTGCAGATCCTTTGGGAAACTGGACATGAAAGATTGCTGGATTGAAGTATTTGGGCTATTATTTGTCTTGATAGGTTTCTTAATGCTTTTTTCTCTAATGCACACAGTAGGAATTCTTAGGTGGTGGTAAAACTCTATGAAATCGGAAGAACTCACTGCTGTTATATTGGTTCTTGCTATATGGATCAAGCCTCTTGTTTAGTCAACATAATAAACCAGCTTTCTTTAAGGTTTTCTTACAATGGTTTTTGTTATTGGGGTAACTTTACCTCTCAGGTTGTCCTTTTATTTTTACTCATAACTCTTGTTACTAACTGTCATGCCTTATCATGATGCCTTTTGTTCCTACCCTGCAGAAATTTTCCAATTCTGCAGACCTCATTGATTGTTGGATTTGTGCTAGAACAAATAAAATTCATGATACACCTGAGTTAGCAGCTTGGTCACTATCCTTATGAGGATGAAAACATTTATCTGGTCAAAATGCTGGCTTCTCCTTTGAGGTTTTTGAATCCACCTACAAGCTTTCATCTGGGAAACAAGTCCCTGATGTTATCACCATCCACTGGGTACCTCCTACTCATAAGAGAATACCTCTTACTCAGATTTGGACACTGACCACAGATCTTTCCCTTTATTTCAAACACATTAATAGTATTGGCAAAACTTTAGGTTACCTTCCACTGAATGTTTGTAACCATTCACTCTCATATGATCCAGATGATCATGAGTTCACGCCTCTTTGGAGTCGATATGACTATGACGTAATTTCTTGTATATATCCTTGTGATGGGGCAATGACACTTACAACGGAATGAGACACTGGAAAGCAGATGTGTTCTCCCTTAATAGAACAATATAGAGAAATGATCAAAAGTCCAGAGAATGGTAGGAGCTTAGTTCTGCTTATCTGTTCCCTGGAGACTCATCATATCTTAGGCAGAATCTGACTTACAAAATCAAACTCATTTGCTTCTTCAAGTGTACAAATATACAAGATGCTTTTACAATCACTTGCATAATTCCAGTAAGACAAATTATCATGTACTTTATGAGGATGATTATATTTTTGACTATGAGGTTTCTTTCTTTAAAACTAATAAACAGATCTGAGCAAGTGGCTTACTTATGTCTTGTGCTTTAGAGGGTTCTGGATATTTCTTTTTATGTGACACACATATTGACTTCACTCTCCCTATTAAATGGAATGGACATTATGAGATCATTGCTCTTGCCCCTGACATCACCATTAGAAAAACTCTTCCTTCCACTGCTAACATATTAAATCTGGGATCCTTCTCATATCAATTAAGGAGGCGTCAGCAAAGCTGGAACATTTATAATTTTGGATTGATGTTGACCAGTAACCCAATTATAGGTAGGAAGTTTTTGGTTGTGCTTTTGCCAGAGCGTTTTTCCTTTGGTTCAGAGTAACGGATCTTGAAAAGGCAATCTGCAACCTTTCTATTGTCATGGCCACTATTTTAAATGCCTCTCTTCAAGCATTTGAAAATCAACATACTCAAATTGATAGCCTGGCAGAATTTTTCCTACAAAATAGAATGGTACTAGATATCTTAATTGCCCAACAAGTAAGTACCTATGCCCTACTAGGAGGAGAATGTTGCTTTTATGTTAACAAATCTGGCAAGGTGACACAAGAGCTAAAAATAATAAAGGATAATATTACTTTATTGGTTGAAATAGGGCACACACCAGGACTTGGGAATTACTTTGATCTTTTTAGCTGGTTTCCAGCAGGAATAGGGTCAGAGTTAAGGATGGTATTACAAACTGGATTACTGTTGTTAATAATATGCATCGTTATGTTAATCAAGTGCTTACTAAAAATTGCAAACTCTGCTATAACTCACTCAACTATGCAGCTTATGTTTTCCCAGATGACCATGTTAGATGCTCTTCATCAAGGTAGATTTAATGATCAGAAGGTTTAGAGGAAATTGCTGTTGACTTTTTCACAAGATCCCCCCACTGAGGAACTGGATGGAACCACAGCAGGTGATCAAGCCAGTCCAGTCTAAAGGGACTAGTGTTGCTCTGTTGATGTTTTCTCCCAGAAAAATCATGAGCAAAAGGGGAAAATGTGAAACAAGTTGTCAACAGTCACTCCATTTTGTACCCTGGACTCCATCTTGTAAAAAATATGAAACTGTATTGACTTTGCTGACTTGCCAAAAGGGAGTTGTTTTCTGAGAAAAGACTTTCTGGAGAACTGTGATAAAACATAGTTTACTCCAGGTGTTCTTGAGTAAGCGGATGAACTGTAACGTAAATTGACCTTCCCTAGCAAACAACTGAGGTAATTGTTCTGGGATCTCCTTTTTTGCTAATAAAAACCCTGACTTTTCTCCTCATGGGAATGCCTTTCTGGTCACTACTAGAAGTTGAGTTCCCCAAATTGTGATTCTAAGACCCCAAATAAACATTGTCCTTTTGTTTTGCAGTTGCCTCTTTTTTTTAAGTTGACGTAGTTAAGTCTGGTGCTTTCATTTTCATGAAATTATGAAAATAGCCTTATATTGATATTCAGCAAGTTTACAAACTTAATCAATTTATAAAATATCACCTAAAAGTAGTTTAGGTTTACATATAGATTAAAATATATGGCTTTTAAAATGTCTTGGGCCAAGAGGTATAGAGTGAAGCTAATGAATTTGAGGCTTCAGGGTGCCTCTCTAAGGCCCTCATTCTCAGTTCTAGGAGGTGCCCTAGTAATTTGCTCACCTAATCAGATCTTTTTTGCAAAGTGAGATATTTAACCATAATCAATTAGGACTACCACCTTATGTCACTTTTACTTCCTCTCTATCACTCTCTTCTTGTTTCCCATATGGTAACAGTGGAATAGCAACCAGTGTCTTGTAGATTTGGCTAAGGAATAATTGAGTAGGGAATACCTTTAGATTGGGTTTAGAAAGATCTGTTTATAGGATTTGTGCTCACTCCAGCAAATACATAAGCAATTACTAGACATCCTGTTGTATCAGGGGCTTCCAGGAACATTCTTATCATGACAACAATGTGCTGGCCAGAGTTTGTATGTGTCCTATAACACTCAGAACTGGAAACATGTGGGAAATGGAGGAAAAACAAAGTGTAAAAGGTATGGAGCCAGAAACAAGTCTGTGGAAGATCATCTAATATCAGACTTCTCAAATTGAAGTGTCTTAAATTATCGTTAAAGTGGAAAAACAAAATTTTTTTCTTGCCTGGGATATACTTGGAGTATTAATTATCTATTGTTGCATAATGAGTTATTCCAAATGTAGTAGCATAAAACAACAAGCACTTACTGCCTCACACACACTGTGAGCGTGTGGGATCCAGGAGCAGTTTAGTTGTGTATTCCAGCTCTGGTCTCTCATGAGTTTTCAGTCAGGACTTGACTGGGGCTGGAGGATCCACTTCCAAAATGGCTCACTCACATGGCTGTTGACAGGAGGCTTCAATTCTCATTGCATAGGCTTCTTCACGGGGCAACATGAGTGTCCTTATGACCCAGCAGCTGGTTTACCCAAGAGCCAGTGATCTGAGAGCAAGGAAGAAGTCACAGTGCTTTTCATGACCTAGTCTCCAAAGTCACATACTGCTACGTTCATTTTATTCTAAGCATTAGAAGTGAGTCACTAAATCTGGCCAATGGTCAAAGGAAATAGAAGTAGGCTGCATGTCTTGAATGGGAAGAATAGCAAAGAATTTGTAGACGTACAATAATTCCTCCTTGTCCGCAGTTTTGCTTTCTACGGTTTCAGTTACCCGCAGTCAACCACAGTCTGAAAATATCAAATGGAAAATTCCAGAAATAATTCATAAGTTTTAAATTGTGCACCATTCTGAGTAGTGTGATGAAATCTCACACTGTTCAGCTCCATCTTGCCTGGGACGTGAATCCCTTTGTCCAGAGAAGCCACACTGTATATGCTACCCACCCATTATTCACTTGGTGGCCATCTCAGTTATTAGATTGGCTGTCATGGTATCACAGTGCTAAGGTGTGTTGTGTTCAAGAGACCTTATTTTGTGTTCAAGTGACCCTTATTTTACTTAATAATGGCCCCAAAGCACAGAAATAGTGATGCCGGCAATGCAGGTATGTCTAAGAGAAGCCATAAAATGCTTCCTTTAAGTGAAAAGGTGAAAGTTGTCAACTTAATAAGGAAAGAAAAAAATTACATGCTGAGGTTGCTAAGGTCTATGTTAACTTTTATTACAGTATATTGTTATGATCTATTTTATTGTAAGTTATGAGTGTTAATCTCTTACTGTGCTTAATTTATAAATTAAACTTTATCATAGGTATGTATCTATAGGAAAAAACATTGTATCTTAGGATTCAGTACTATCCACAGCTTCAGGTATTCGCTGAGGGTCTTCGAACACATCCCCCACAGAGAAGGGGGGACTACTCTATTTTAAAACCACCACAGTTGGTATCACTGCTCTTTGTTCATGGTTATTGTATTAGTTTCCTAGGGCTGCCATAACAAATTATCACAAAATGTGTGGCTTAAAACAAATGAAATTTATTTTCTCACAGTTCTGGAGGCTAGACGTCCAAACTCAAGGTTTCAGCAGTGCTTTGCTCCGTCTGGACACGCCAGGGAAGGATCCTGTCTTGCTTTTTCTCAGCTTCAATTGGCTCCATGCATTCTGTGACTTATAGTCACACGGCTCCAAACTCTGCCTCTGTCTTCACATGGATTTTTTCCCTCTGAGCCTGTCTCCTCTATGTCTCTGTGTCCAAATCTCCCTCACCTTTCCCTCATGAAAAAGTGGGCATTGAATTTAGAGCCTACTCTAACCCAGTAGGACCTCAACTTAGCTTGATTACATCTGCAAAGGCCCTATCTCCAAATGAGATCATATTCACAGGTCCTAAGGATTAGGACTTGAACGTATCTTTTTGGGGAACATAAGTCAACCCACTAGAGATATACATGATAATGTTTCTTAGAATTCCTTTTTGTAAGGCACAAACCTTTAGGTAATACAAAGAGTGCGTGCATGACTATAACTGCTCATATAAAAGAAAATTAATAGCCATTTCCAAATTTAACAATCCCAAAACTTTACACGACTCTACCAATAATGTGCTATGAAGTTGAAAGAAATTTTCCAAACTGTAAAAAATAGAAAAAAAATTTTTTGATCAACAATGCCAGAAGAATGATGTTTCTGTTATTTTTATATAAAGTATGTAATATTTTAAAATTATCGTATGAGAACAAACAACCTGAAGCCAAAAATATATGTAAAAAAGATCATAGAAATGTCAAGTATATAATTAATACAAAATTTATATGGGTTTTTTTTTGGACTTGTGATGTGGTAATTGACAACATTTTATAATTTGCAATTTGTTATCATTAATATTTTATTGCTAAATAAATATGCACTTTTGTGTCTAATTTCGTATTCCTTTTTGTAAAGAGGATCTTACAAATTACATAAACCCAGAGGGCTCTAAGTCTGGATTGGCTCTTACTTGGGCATCTTGCTTTATATACTCAGTTTTGTAGAAAGTTTTGGGTTAAGGAGTTCAAAATAATAGGAATTTAAATACACTTTGGTTCTTCCAACATTGTTAAAATTAGGTGAATGAATTCATGAACTAATAGTATAGAACAGAATGTATATATTTTCTCTGTTTTTACCCATCTTCAAAATGGAAATAGAAATAACTATCTTACAGGTTTGGTAGAGGGCTTAAGAGTGGGAAATCCAGAAAATGTTTGTTGTGTTTTATGACATCTTATAGAATCTCAGAAAATGCTAATCTAGTTGGCATTTTATACATTTCTTAGTTGATTGTTTCTGTATCAAGATGTCTTTTATAGAAGGTAAGGCTTGGGAATACAGGAGGTAGTGTAAATTTGTGTAACATTAACCTAAAACCTGATTCCAGTAGGAACTTACCAAAAGCTCGATGGTGATGGATGAGGATGGTGTCAAACATATGGAAAAAAAAGTCACAGAATGTTCTCATGTATAAACTGGTGGAAACTAGATATGCAGCTGAGTCCACAGATATATCATTAATATGAAGCAATTTGGAGAATTATTTTTAATAGCAAGCAGTTTATTTTCCTTCTCAGGTTTTGCATTTATTTGGAAAGTGAGTGGCAAACCGACTCCTCTGAAAAATGACGTTAAAAATAATTGATATTTAAAGAGTGTATTAGACCTATAATTAAATAGATAAGGGATAGACATTTAAAGCTGTCAATTCTCACTGAAATCTGATGAAAGAAATGGCAAAGGAAAAAATAGAGAAATAGTAAAAACCTTCTTGTAACTGAAGATCATGGAGATTTAAAGACAGAAAAGGCCATTTAGATTGTCGTGTTCATCTCCTTGACAACTTAGAATCACATAACCCTGTACTGCCTAGAATGTCTTAAAAAGACTATTTTCAATGACCCAGGAGATTGAAAACCCTTGACGTTGCCTTTGAGGGTCAGTTTTACCATCTGAACTCTTGCTTTTGAAAATTTATTTAAATACACTGTTTTCTCTTCTCAAGGTTTTTGTTTGGCACTAAATTTATAATTTAATAAAATGTATTATATTTTGTGTTTAAAATTAAATGTTCTATTTAACATGCATGGGATGAATTATTATAATAATAGTAATAACTAATATCAACAAATGTACATCAACTTGCATGTATGATCTGGTCAAGGAACTGTGTTAGGTATGTTACTGACCTAACACTCACAGAGAGGGAGAGAGGGGGGAACAGACATTATTATCCAAATTTTACAAATAACAGTAAAGAAGGAAGTTCAGCGAGGTAACAGGGACTCGTCCACATGGTAGAAATTAGCAAGCACCAGAGCCATGATTCAAATCTGAGTCTGTCTGGTTTCACGAGTAATTTTTGTAAATTGGTGTGAAATTGAAACGTTCTGTGACAGTGTCTTTCTTTGTAAGTGATTACTTTCAGCTGTCTTCACATTTCTGCCTCAGAATGATACCACACATCATGACAAATATGTGAGCAGAGCTTGAACAGAAAACAAAAATGAAAATAAAACACAATAAGAAAGAAAAGGCTCAATAAAACAGATCTAGTCAATAACTCCCTTAGTGAAAGAACAACATTCACATCTTCTTTCTCAGACATTTCAGAAAGAAATTTTCTTTTGAAAGTTTCTGTGCTTAAATGAACATAAATGAACTAAAGAATTTGCTCTTTCCTTTTGCTAAATTTCATATATTTATGGACCAGTATATTATCAGTTGCTATAGGTGTTTCTGACTAAAAAGAACGGGTAAATTGCAGTAGTTGGATACTCTCTTCAATATATGTCCAGTATGCTTGTTAATTATGTTGTTAATATCTTATATTTTCTTATTTTTTGTTTTTCTAGCAAATATCTAGAGAAATGTGTTAAAATCTCCTACTATATTTGTAGATTTGTATGATTTTCCATTTTATTGTCAATTCTTGCTTTAAATTTTTGAGTCTATGCTATTAGTTTCCAGAGATTTCACAATGGTATATTCTTATTGCAAACCTTTATCATTATGCAATCAATTTATTTATTTGTAACAATGTTTGTCATGCATTGTCAAAAATCTAACTGGTCAATATTAATATAGGGACACCAATTTTTATACTGTTTTTATACTATTTTTTCATCCTTTTATTTCTACTCTTCTGTATCCTTACCTTTTTGATGTGTTCCATAAACATCATATAGTTGAATTTTTCTCCTCCAACTTGTTAATCTTTAACTGTAGCATGCAACTTTTTTTCATTTAATATAAATACTTAAATTTTGGTGTTTAAATTTAAAATATTATTTCATTCTATTTGTTACACTGATTGTTTCTTTGTCCTTTTTTACAAAATTACTGGGTATTTTTTAACATTTCATTTTTTTCTCTCTCCATCGTGATTCCATCTCTTACACCATCATTCTTACTTTACCAAACCTTAAAGTCAAGTAAATCTTTTATCTTCCTGTCTTAAATGAAAAGTACTTAACATTTCATTTCCAATTACCTAACTCTTGACCAATATCTTTGTCACTTTAATCTTAATTTTTAAAAATACTATGTACAATTATTATTTTATATAGAATATTTTTATTTATAATTGTTAACATTTTCATAATGTTTTTTATTTCAGACTTTCCATTGAGCATCACATTTTTTCTTTCTTTAGGATTTTGTTTAGTGAGTATCTGTTGCTGATGAACTTCTTTCTTGAAAGTGTGTATTTTTTTTTCTCATTCTCAAAAAATGTTTTCCAGAGTATAGAATTGTAACTTTGCTATTATGTTCTTTCAGCTCATTGAAGATATCATTCTACCTTGAGCTTTTTAGGTTGCTATTATGAAGAATGCTTTTGATCTAGTTGCCATTCTTTCTAAAGTATTCGTTTTCCACTGTTTTAGGATATTTTCTTTTCATTATTGTTTTTCCAGTTTCAAAAATATGTGGATGTTTTCCCTCCTTCTTTCCTTTCCCACTCTCCCCCCTGTTTTCCTCTTTTCCTTCTTACTCCTCTTTTTTCCTCTTCCTCTTCATTCTTTATCATCTATCTGGGATTCTCTGGGATGCTGTAACATGTTGATTTTTTTCCTTCAGTAATGGAAAATTTTCTGCTGTTATCTTTTAAAATATAGCTTTTATGGACCAGCCCAGTGGTGTAGTAGTTAAGTTTGCATGCTCCACTTCAGTGGCCTGGGGTTCTCTGGTTTGGATCCTGGGCACGGACCTACCCACCACTCATCAAGCCATGCTGTGGCAGCATTCCACATACAAAAGAGAGAAAGAGTGATACAGATGTTAGCCCAGGGCCAATCTTCCTCACCAAAAGAAATATATAGCCTTTACATCTTTCTCCTCCACCAACCCTCTGAGTCTCCATTCAATATAAGTTATGCATTCTCATTGTACATTTCATATTTCTTATATATACTTCTGTATTTTCTTATTTTCTCTCTCTATTCTAAATTCTGGATTATTTTTTCTGATTTATCTTCCAGTTCATTATTCTTTCTTCTACTCTGTCCAATGTGCAGCCAAATATATTGTGTTGGCATTGAAATTTTGGTTATTTTACTTTATATTTCTAGAAAATTTGTTTGACCCTTTTAGTAACTGTCATATATGTGTCACATGGTATATTTATCTGTTTCTTACAGTTATTTTCAAGATTGTCATTTATTTCTTTAAACATATTAAGCATAATCTATACTGACTATGGTATCTGAGGTATATATAACTTTATGATCTCACTTGTATTTGCTATTCTTACTCATTTTGCCTCATTTTTCTTTGGTACTATTTGTTGTACATTACCCTTGAGAAACTATGTACAGATATTTCCAAAGTTTTAGAATCAATATGCTATCCTGTAGAAATGCATTGTGTTAGTTCTGCCAAGTGCCTATGGGTGTTCTCAGTCAATCAAGTTCTCAGCTGAAAATGTCCAGCCTTGCCGAGGCTATTCATAGCTGCAATGCATGGATACATGGGGACAGGCCTGTCTACCCTTTTCTGTAATACCTTGAGTTTGGGGATGGGAGTAGAAGAGCTACACTTTTAGGTGAAGTGCATTCTTATACTTACCCTGAGATTGTAGATATTTGGGCTCTCCGCTCTCCAGTTAAGGTTGAGAGTGTCTTATATGATTTTTTTTCATTGGACCTGGGGCTATAATATATGTTATCCTGGCTTATTGAAGCTGTAAATCCAAAACTTAAGTGTCAATATCAGCAAATATCATCAGAATAAAAATGCCTGTGATTTGGTAATTTATTTACCTCTTTGGGTTCAGAATTTCTTGAAACAGCTGTTCTGGCATTCATTCATTTCCCCAGTATTTTCTGCCTGTTTCTCTCTATATATAACACACACATTATATATATGTGCATATATGTGTGTGTGTATATATGTATTTGTATATGTACACACACATCAAATAACCTAAAAACCTTGTTCAAAGACACAAGCATTTATTTAGCTCATCAGTTTCCAGGTCATTTGGGACTAGCCAGTCTCAAATGGCTTTGATCACACATCTGCTATATATGAGCTGTGAATTGCATTTGTTGGAGTTTCTCACATGCCTGGGGCCTCAGCTGGGATGGATTAGCTATCTTAGACCTATTGTGATTGTTGATATTCTGTCAGAATAAGGAAGATATTCTCATAGTTTCATATCTTCCAGCAGGCTAGTCAGGACTAGTTCATATATTCAAATGTCAATGGTAGTGGTCTGAGAATAAGGAAGTGCATCAGGCTTCTTCAGGCCTCGGTGCATAATTGGCATTCCATCACTTCTGTGGCATTCTGTTGCCAAAGCAAGTCTTACAAGCAGCCCAGATTGAAGAGCTGTCTTAGTGAGAGAAGCTACAAAGCTACATTGTAGACACAGGGAGAATTTAAGGATTGAGATCATTTTGCAAGCTAACACAAACACACAGACACATGCTGGCATTTTTTGTTTTCAGTGGGATGGTTGGTTTGAATAACTAATGTCAATATTTTATCTTTTCATCTATGCATATTTTCCTTCCTTTTTTTCTGTTTTCTCATTTTTCTCCTTTCTTTCTCCTTCTTTCTCCATCTATGTGCTTTTAAATCTGTGTTGAAATCTTATATTCTCAAATATGTACATCAAGTTCCAATCATTAATTTATCCTGTTTCTTCCCTCTGCATTCTTTCTTCTCTGGCCCTTAAATTTAAGTTTTGTCTTTTTCTGGTAAGAAATTATTAAACTATTTATTCTCCCTTTATATCTAATAAATAAAAATAAATATATCTGGTCCTGTTTCCTCAACAACTGGAAGTGTCTTCAAGGACAGGAACCCCCTGTTATTTTGTAGGACCCCATTGTGCTCTGCAAGTTCTCGGAATATCAATAATTGACTAACAGTTGGCTCAGGTATGGAGAAACTAACAGATAATTCGTGACTTGCAAAGATGTCAGTTGAACGTAGGGGGTTAGTTTAAACCAAACAATCCTGGTAGCACTCGGTTGCATTAGTTTCAGAATAAAGCTATTCTTGTCTGTGTCATTTTTTTCTAACAAAAAATAAAGTCGTAAATTCAAGGTATTAGTGGAAAGGCTGGTTGATTTAAAGCAGAATGGCAAAAGATTTATGTTATGAGGTGTCATAACATAAGAAGTCAGAACAGACTTAATCTTGGTTTTGTTTTTATGTTTGGATACCCCTACTTAAAAGAATCAACATGCACTGGGAAATATAATGTATATCTACTATTCAAGATGGCATTATAACAATTTTAGAACTAATTTGGCATCCAATAAGTGTAGGTCACAATACGGATTGTTGCAAAACAGACCACACATCTGAAAGTGAAAATAAGGTGAATTAATTAAATGAATAAAATTTTTATGGTGACAAAATTGAATTACCGAGAGAATAGAAAATATTTTGACCTTGCAAAAATATCATAAAAATTGCATGGTATAATAATTATATTGTACATTAATAGACTGGTTTCTAAGTCAAAGACACTATGCTAATGCTACCTCATATATGCTAAGTCATTTACATTTCAGGATAACCTTTAAAATGTTATTATTGTCACTCATTTTAAATACATCAATTTAGATTTAAGCAGATTTAATAATATTCCCCCAAGTATGTACTCAGTCAGTAGGAGGCAGGATTAAATTTAAACATTGTGTCCAATTGTTCCAACGCGGTTTACTGAAGAGACTTTCCTTTCTCCATTGTATGTGCTTGGCTCCTTTGTCAAAGATTAGCAGTCCATAGATGTCTTGGTTTATTTCTGGGCCCTTGATTCTGCTTCATTGATCTCTGTGTCTGTTTTTCTGCCAGTACCATGCTGTTTTGGTTACTATAGTACTGTGGCATATTTTGAAGTCAGGGAGTGTGACATCTCCAGCTTTGTTCTTTTTTCTCAAGATTGCTTTGGTTATTCAGAGTCTTTTGTTGTTTCACATAAATTTTAGGATTCTGTGTTCTATTTCCATGAAAAATGTCATTGGGATTCTGATTGGGATTGCATTGAATCTGTAGATTGCTTTAGGTAATATGGACATTTTAACTATGTTTATTCTTCCAATACATGAGCACACAATATCTTTCCATTTTTTTATGTCGTCTTCAATTTCTTTCAATAAAGTCTTATAGTTTTAACTCCTTGGTTAAATCTATTCCTATGTAGTTTATTCTTTTGGCTGGGATGATTGTAAATGGGATTGTATTCTTGATTTCTCTTTCTGCTAGTTCATTGTTAGTGTATAGAAATACAGCAGATTTTTGTAGGTTGATTTTGTACCCTGGAACTTTACTGTATTCATTTATTATTTCTAATAGTTTTGTGGTGGATTCTTTAGGGTTTTGTATATATATGGAATCATGTTATCTGCAAATTAAGACAGTTGTGCATCTTATTTTCCAATTTCGATCCCTTTTATTTCTTTTTCTTGCCTAGTTGCTCTGGCTAGGACTTGCAATACTATGTTAAATAGTAGTGGCAAGAGTGGGTTGGGAAAATTGGACAGCCACAAGCATAGGAATGAAAGTAGGCCATTATCTTATACCATACAGAAAAATTAACTCAAAATGGGTAAAGACTTGAATGTAAGATCTGAAACCATAAAACTCCTAGAAGAAAACATATGCAGTATACTCTTCAACATTGGTCTTAGCAGTATGTTTTTTAATACCATGTCTCCTCAGGCAAGGGAAACAAAAGAAAAAATAAGCAAATAGAAATACATCAAACTAAAAAAGCTTCTGCATAGAAAAGGAAACCATCAACAAAACTAAAAGATCAGCTACCTACTGGAGAAATTGTTTGCAAATCATATATTCAATAAGGGGTTAATAACCAAAATATATAAAGAACTCATACAACTCAACAACAGAAAACAAACAACCTGATCAAAAAATGAGCAGGGGATCTGAATAGACATTTTTCCAAAGAAGATATACAGATGGCTGATGGGCACATGAAAAGATGTTCAACATCAGTAATCATTAGGGAAATGCAAATCAAAACTACCATGAGACATCATCTCACACCTGTCAGAATGGCTATTATTAACAAGACAAGAAACATTGTTGGAGA
The DNA here is from genome assembly GCF_021613505.1 of Equus quagga. NCBI lineage: Eukaryota > Metazoa > Chordata > Mammalia > Perissodactyla > Equidae > Equus > Equus quagga. Next base: position 96,408,759 of record NC_060271.1, read on the forward strand.
GGATGTAGAGAAAAGGGAACCCTCATTCACTGCTTGTGGGAAGGCAAACTGGTACAGCCACTGAGGAAAACAGTATGGAGAGTTCTCAAAAAATTAAAAATAGAAATACTATATGATCCAGCTATTCCACTTCTGAGTATTTACCCAAAGAACATAAAAACACTAATTCGAAAAGATATATGCACTCCTGTGTTCACTGCAATATTATTCACAATAGGCAAGACTTGGCCAAGGCCCATCAATGGATGAATAGATAAAGAAGATATAGGGGCTGGCCTAATGGCTCAGCAGTTAAGTTCGCACGTTCCACTTCGATGGCCCAGGGTTCACCGGTTTGGATCCCAGGTGCAAACGTGGCACTGCCTGACAAGCCATGCTGTCGCAGGACCCCTACATATAAAGCAGAGGAAGATGGGCGTGGATGTTAGCTCAGGGCCAGTCTTCCTCAGCAAAAAGAGGAGGATTGGCAGCGGATATTAGCTCAGGGCTAATCTTCCTCAAAAAAATAAAAAAGATGTGGTACCTGTATATAACAGAATACTATTTAGCATAAAAAAGACAAAATTGTGCCATTTGTGCAACATGCATTGACCTTGAGCATATTATGCTAAGCAAAATGAGTGAGAGAAAGACAAATACTGTACGATTTCACTCATATGTGGAAGATAAATAAGCAAACAAGCACATAGATAAGGAGAACAGATTGGTGGTTACCAGAGGGGAAGGGGGTGGGAGGAGGGCAAAAGGGTTACAGGGGCACATATGTATGGTGATGGATGGAAACAAGAGTATTGGTGGTGAACACAATGCAGTTTATACAGAAGCCAAAATATAATGAAGTACTTCTGAAATTTACGTAATATTACAGACCAATGTGACCTCAATTAAAAAAAAAGAAAAAAACATTCTGACTCCAGAACCACTGTGCCCTAAATTTCAATCACCTGGAGTTGAGGCCCAGCAAACACCTATTAGCTTTAGTTTATTTAAACTTCCTAGTTCTAAATTTTATCACTTGTATAATGGTGATAATAACGAATGCATAAAGAATTTACAATGTACCAAGTTCTTTATGTACATTATCTCATTTAATATTAATGTCTCCTTTTTATGAATGATCAAAAGAAATTTGCAAGGTCACCCAGCTAGGAAATTGTGGAGTGAGGAGTCAAAGTAAAACCGTCTCATTGGAAAACAAGTCAGGATGCTACTATTTTGCTGCCACTATGAAAATTTGTGAGTATGAAATAAGGCATTCAAAATTTCATGTGGTATTTCACAGGCTGTATCAGTCTGGTATCAGCTAAATCATCAGCATCAGCATCACCATCATCATCAACTTTAATTCACAATCGCCTTTCTGAAAGCTTTGTTTTTTCTAAAATCCTATTCTTCGCATTAACAAATACAGTTGTCATGCCACACATATGCCCTGTTGAGTTAAAATAAAAAATCCAAATGTTCTGCTTTTTTTATGTTTAAATAGAGGCTATTTTATTTTCTCCTCTCTTTCCATCCTCTCTGGCTGTTCAGCTTACAAGAGAGGACTCTGTAAGTCCCCTGGCTGATTTCATCCTTTAATTATCTAACGAAGCTGAGAATAATTTGGTGCTTGAGAAGACTGTACTCGTGGACTATGTTTAAAAGCTGTTATCATGAGCACTTGTCTCAAAAAATTCACAGTCCTCCTCAATATAAGTCTTCTCCCTTCATGAATACCAGTCATATAATGAATTTTATACTAAGTAAATACTATACATACTTCTTATACCGCAGATTTCCTAAGAACACTAATGAAGGCACAGACAAAGCTTAAAGATAGATGGTAGAACAGCTCAGATTTAGGACACATGGGGGGGGGGGGCGTGACTTGAAACGGACAGAGAATATTCATAGCTGAAATCCTTGCCTTGGAAACCTTATCTACAGTCAGGTACCTTGAGTAGAATTGACCGTAGCAGTCACAAAACCAATTGGAATTGGAGTGCAGTGAAGCCTGTGACATGGAAGAGGATGATGCTAATGCATCCAAAAATAGTCTGGTTACAACAGTTGAAGAGTAATTTTTTCCTATGGTTGAAATAGTACATTATTGACAATTGAGGGGTGGGGCACAGCTGTGCACAGTCCATAATTGCCTCTGAAATGGAAAGTGAATGTTTCAGTAAGATAAAGTATTTGCATTTAAATAAGAAAAAATCAAGTCAGCACTATCTTTGGATTAGGCTTTTTGAACATTGCTTATATTCTGTGTTTTTCTTGTTTAAGGTTTGTTTTTCAACATAGCTGTAGAGATAAGCATCAGAAAAACAAACTCAATGATGTGATCCTATATCACTCTCATATTTTGGAATAGTGGGTTTGGGAAATAGGGAAAGATATTTGCAGGAAGGAAATAAGATAGTGATTCACCAGAACTTAACTGACAAAGGAATATTCTAGAATGATTATTGTGGTCCAAGAAAATAGACTATTATGATGATCAATATACCACATTATTTGATACTCGTTCTCCCTTTTGAAAATCCCATGTGACTTTCACTGTTTCTATATATGTGAGTTCTTTCCATAAATGTGAATTCTGATTATATTTGAATACTTGAGAAAGAGAATACATTTACATTAAGTGCCTAAAATCAAAGGTGTAAGCAAGTGAAGACCATTATCATTTATGACTGATATATATATATAAATTGAAACTATAACTATGAAAGGCATTAAATCAATCAAGAAGAATGCTGGAACATCAAATGATGATGTATAATGTAGCCGGTTGATCCTAAATTTGAGAATTTATGGTATTCGGAATAATATTTAAATATTTTTATTTAGGTAAAATATTTTCAGTCCTGAGACAATGTCTACCTGATATCAATGTAAACTTAAAGTGAAATATGCAAGTCTTTACATCTTAATGCCATAACATAGAGTATTTCAAAATGTGGGAATCCAAAATTATCAGTTATGTCAACAAGTTTATATTGGTGCTCCACTTTTTAAAGAAAAAGAGAGAAAAGTTTAAAAATAAATACTTGGTTAATTATTTTAAAGGTTGCTTACTGAACACAAATTTCTAATCCCTTAGAAGAATGGGAAAATGTTGCTATTCTTATTTTTGCATTTTTCAAAGAAGCATATGCTGTAATATTGCTGGAAAACAGGGAGGGTAATAACAGTGGAAGGAACAATGATAAATTGCAGAAGTTACTGAAGCACATTGGGTTCATCTCTAATTCTGACTCTCATTAAGAGATGAACATGAGCTACTGATTTTCCCTCCTGGAATTAACTCTGTAGAAACTATAAAAGGAAACAAGGACCCAGAGTAAGATAATATTTGTGTTTCAGTGCATTTTTTAAATTCTAGAGAATACCTTTCAGGGTCATATGATTCTGATTCTATGGAGACTAGTTATAACTCTTTAAATTAGAGATGACTGATAGCAATGCAAAATAACTCTTGTCTATAGACAGGCAAATTCTGTTCTATCCAATAGAAATTAAGTTGCTTTCCCTTCTCCCCTATGGAACAAACAGTTTTGCTCTATTTGCATATTCATTTATATATTTCTGATCTTCAAAAGATCTTCTGATTGTTAAAGATTCTTTTTTAATTAATAAAATTTATTAGAGTGGTTTTAGATTCAAAGCAAAATTTAGTAGAAGTATGGAGAGTTCCATATATTTCTTGTCTCCACACAATCATAAATTCCCCTAGTGTTGACATCCCTGTACCACAGTGGTACACACCTTACAATCGATGAACCTACCTTGACATATCATTTTCACCCAAGGACCATAATTTTCAGCAAGTTTCACTCTTGGTGGTGTACAGTCTATGAGTTTAGACTGTTGTATAATGAAATCTATCTAACACTATCATAGTATCATACATGCCCTAAAATTCCTCTGTGTTCTGCCTATTCATCCTTTCCTTCCCCAAAAACCCAGACAACCACTGATGATTTTACTATCTCCACAGTTTTGTCTTTTCCAAAATGTCATATAATTGGAATTAAACAGTATGTAGTCTTTTCTGACTGGCTTCTTCTTTCACTTAGCAAATATGCGTTTAAGGCTTCTCCATGTCTTTTTGTGGCTTGATAGCTCATTTATTTTATTGCTGACTTCTGTTTTATGGATATACCACCACTTTTTTACCCATTCACAGATAAAAGGATATTTTATTGCTTCCACTTTTTGCAAATTATAAATAAATCCACCATAAACATTCATGTGCACATTTTTGTGTGGACACACATTTTCACGTTATTTGACTAAATAATTAGAAGCATGATTGTTGGATCCTATGGTAAAATTATGTTTAGTTTTGTAAGAAACTTCTACAGTGTACCCCAAAGTTGCTGTACCATTTTGCATTCCCACCAGCAATGAATGAGAGTTCCTTTTGCTCCATATCCTCACCAGCATTGGGTGTTGTCAGTGTTCCATTCTGGCTGTTCTAACAGATGTGTAGTGGTATCTCATTGTTAGTTTTAATTTACAATTCCCTAATGAGATATGATGTTGAACATCTTTTCATATGCTTATTTCCATATTTATATCTTCTTTGTGAGGTGTCTATTCAGAACTTTTGCCCCCTTTTCTTTTTGGGGAAGGAGGAAGATTGGCCCTGAGCTAACATCTGTTGCCAATCTTCCTCTTTCTGCTTGAGGAAAATTGTCACTGAGCTAACATCTGTGCCAATCTTCCTCTATTTTATGTGGGGTGCTGCCACAGCATGGCTCAATGAGCAGTGCTAGGTCCATACCCGGGATCAAAACAAGTGAATCCCAGGCCATCGAAGCAGAGTGTGCGAACTTAACCACTATGCCACTGGGCTGGCCCCTGTCCATTTTCCTATTGTTGGGTTTTAAGAGTTCATTGTATATTTTGGATAACAGTGCTTTATTGATGTATTTTTTGCAAACATTTTTTCCTAATCTGTGATTTTTCTTCTCATTCTCTTGATATAGTCTTTCACAGAGCAGAATTTTTACATTTTAATGAAGTCCAACTTATCAATTGGTTCTTTTGTGGATTGCGCCTTTCGTGTTGTATCTAAAATATCATTGCCATACCCAAGGTTATCCAAGTTTTCTCCTACGTTATCTTTGAGGAGTTTTATAGTTACACATTTTACATTTAGGTCTATGATCCATTTTGAATTAATTTTTGTGAAGGGTAGAAAGTCTTTTGTTCCCTTTTTTAATGTGGATGTCCTCTTGTTCCAGCACCATTTGTTGAAAAGACTATCTTTGCTCCATTGTATTGCCTTTACTCTTTTGTCAAAGATCAGTTGGGTCTATTTCTGGGTTCTCTATTCTCTTCCATTGGTTTGTCTATTCTTTCACCAGTACCACACTATCTTTATTACTGTAGTTTTATAGTAAGTCTTGAAGTCAGGTAGTATCAGTCCTTTGACTTTGCCCCTTGCTTTCAATATTGTGTTGGCCATTCTTGGTCTTTTGCTTGTCCATATAAATTTTAGAATCACTTTGTTGATACCTACAAAACACTTTCTGGAATTATGCCTGGTATTACATTGAACCTATACATCAAGTTAGGATGAATTGATATCTTGACAATATTTAGTTCTTCCCACCCATGAAGATGGAATATCTCTCCATTTATTTACTTCTTTATTGTCTTTCATCAGGGTTTTTTAGTTTTCTTCATATAGATCTTATACATATTTTGCTAGATTTATACCTAAGCATTTCATACTTTGGGGTGCTAATGTAAATGGCAATGTGTTTTTAATTTCAAATTCCACTTGCTAATTGTTGGTATATATGAAAACTGTTGATTTTTGCATGGAAATGTTGCATCTGCCATCATTTCTATAATCATTTATTAGTTCTGGGCCTTTTTTGTTGATTCTTTCAGATTATCTCCATAGATGATCATGTCATCTACAGACATAGCTTGCTTGCTTTCTTCTTAATCTGTATACCTTTTATTTTCTTTTTTGGTCTCACTGCATTAGCCAAGACTTCCAGTATAATGTTGAAAAGCAGTGGTAAGAGGGATATCCTTCATCTTGATCTTAGCAGGAATGCTTTGAATTTTTCACCATTCATCATGAGACTAGCTGTAGGTATTTTTTAGATGTTCACCATCCAGTCGAGGATATTTTCATCTATTCCTCGATTTTTGAGAGTTTTGTCTTGAAAGGTTGTTGGATTTTGTGAATGTTTTTTATTCTGCTTCTATTGATATGATCATGTGATTTTTCTTCATTAGTCTGTTAATGTAGTGGATTACATAAGTTGATTTCCTAATGCTGATCCAACCTTGCATACCTGTGATAAATTACACTTGTTTGTGGTGTGTTATTCTATTTATACATTTTTGGATTTGATTTTCTAATATTTTGTTGAGGATTTTCGAATGTGTGTTCATGAGAAATATTGGTCTGTAGTTTCTTGTAATGTCTTTATCTGATTCTGGTATTAGGGTGATGCTGGCCTTATAAAATGAGTCAAGAAATGTATCCTGCTTCTATCCTCTGAAAGAGATTGCAGAAAATTGGTATAATTTCTTCCCTAAATATTTGGTAGAATTCAACAGTGAACCCATCTGGGTTGGTGCTTCCTGTTTTGGAAAATTATTAATTATCAATTCAGTTTTTCTAATAGATATAGGCCTATCTGATTTCCTGTTTTTTCTTGTGAGTTTTGACAGATTGTATCTTTCAAAGAATTGTTCCACTTCATCTAGTTTATAAAATACACGGTTATAAAATTATTCATAATATTCATTATCATTTAACACCATTGCATCTATAATGATGTTCCTAATTCATTTGTGATATTAATAATTTGTGTCTTCTCTTTTTCTCATACCGTGGCTAGAGATTTATTGATTTTATTGATTTTTTCAAAGAGTCAGCTTTTGGTCTTAGTGATTTTCTCTATTGATTTCCTACTTTTAATTTCATTGATGTCTTCTCCAACTTTTATTATTTTAATTAATTAATTGTTTTATTTTAATTTTTTGAGAAAACTTCATACTGTTTCCATGGTGGTTGCACCAATTTGCCTTCCCACCAACGGTGCACCAGAGTTTCCTTTTCTCCACATTCTCGTCAACACATATTATTTCTCATCTTTGAGAATAGCCATTCTAACAGGTGTGAGGTGATAACTCATTGTGGTTTTGATTTGCATTTCTCTGAGGATTAGTGATGTTGACAGCATCTTTTCATGTTACTGTCGGCCATTTGTACGTCTTCTTTGGAAAATGTCTTTTCAGATCCTTTGTCCATTTTTTTTAAAAGATTTTATTTTTTTTTTCCTTTTTCTCCCCAAAGCCCCCCAGTACATAGTTGTATATTCTTCGTTGTGGGTCCTTGTAGTTGTGGCATGTGAGACGCTGCCTCAGCGTGGTCTGATGAGCAGTGCCATGTCCGTGCCCAGGATTCGAACCAACGAAACACTGGGCCGCCTGCAGCGGAGCGTGGGAACTAAACCACTTGGCCATGAGGCCAGCCTCTGCCCATTTTTTAATTATGTTGTCTTTTGCTATTTAGTTGTATGAGATCTTTGTATATTTTGGATATTAACCTCTTAACAGATAAACAATTTGCAAATATTTTCGCCCATTCTGTAGATTGCCTTTTCATTTTGTTGATGGTTTCCTTTGCTATGAAGAAGCTTTTTAGTTTGATGTAGTCCCCCCTGTTTATTTTTGCTTCTGTTGCTTTTGCTTCGGGTGTTAAATCCAAAAAATCATCACCTAGACTACTGTCAAGGAGCTTACTGCCTATGTTTCCTTCTAGGAGTTTAATGGTTTCAGGTCTTACATTCAGGTCTTTGATCCATTTTAAGTTAATTATTATATATGGTATAAGATAGTGGTCCAGGTTCATTCTTTTGCATCTGGCTGTCCAGTTTTCCCAACAACATTTATTAAAGAGACTATCCTTTCCCCATAATATATTCTTGGCTCCTTTGTTGTAAATTAATTGGCCATAAATGTGTGTTTTTATTTCTAGGCTATTCTCTTCCATTGCTCTGTGTGTCTGTTTTTATGCCAATACCATACTGTTTTGACTAGTATGGCTTTGTAATACAGTTTGAAATCAGGAAGCATGATTCCTCCAGCTTTGTCCTTGCCCTTTAATATTGTGTTGGTTATTTGGGATCTTCTGTGGTTCCAAGCAAATTTTAGAATTATTTCTTCTGCTTCTATGAAAAGTTCCACTGGAATTTTGATAGTGATTGCATTGATTCTATAGATTACTTTGGGTGTTATGAATATTTTAAAAATATTAATTCTTCTAATCCATGAACACAAAATATCTTTCCATTTATCTGTGTCTTCTTCAATTTCTTCCATCAATGTCTTATAGTGTTCATTGTACAGATCTTTCACCTCCTTGTGTAAGTTTACTCCTAGGTATTTTATTCTTTGTGATGCAGTTGTAAATGGGATTGCTTTCTTAATTTCTCTTTCTGATAGTTCATTCTTAGTGTATAGAAATACAACATATTTTTATATATTATTTTGTATACTTCAACTTTACTGAATTGTTTCACTAGTTCCAACAGTTTTTTGGTAGATGGCTTAGGGTTTTCTATGTATAATATCATGTCATCAGCAAATAGTGACAATTTTACTTCTTCCTTTCTGGTTAGGATCACTTTTATTTCTTTTTCTTGCCTGAATGCTCTAGGACTTCTAATATTATGTTGAATAAAAGTGGTGAGGGTGGGAATCCTTGTCTTGGTCCTGATTTTAGAGGAAAAGCTTTCAGCTTTTCACCATTGAGTATGATGTTAGCTGTGGGCTTGTCATATGGAGGCATACCTCAAAAATATTGCTGGCTCTGTTCCAGACCACCATAATAGTTAGTCACACAAATCTTTTGGCTTCCCAGTGCATAAAAAATTATGTTCACATTTTACTGTAGTCTACTAAGTGAGCAATAGCATTATTTCTAAAGAATCAATGCATATAATTTAATTTAAAAAATACCTTATTGCTAAAAAATGCTAACCATCATATGAGCCTTCAGCGAGTTGTAATATTTTTGCTGGTGGAGGCTCTTGTAAAACATGCAATATCTGTGCAGCACAATATAGTTAAGTGCAATAAAATGAATATGTCCATATGGCCTTTATTATGTTGAGATACATTCCTTTTATACTCATTTGTTGGGAGATTTTATTATAAATGGATGTTTAATTTGTCAAATGCTTTTTCTCCATCTGTTGAGATGATCATGTAATTTTTATCCTTCATTTTATTAATGTGGTGTATCACATTGATTGATTTTTGGATGTAGAACTATCCTTGCTTCTCTGGAATAAATCCTACTGATCATTGTTTATGATCTTTTTAACATTCTGTTGAATTCAGTTTGCTAATATTTTGTTGAGGGTTTTTGCATTGATGTTCATCAGGGATATTGGCCTGTATTTTTTTTTTTTTTCTTGCGGTATCCTTGTCTCATTTTGGTATCAGGGTAGTGTAGGCCTCATAAAATGAGTTTGGAGATGTTCATTCCTCTTTAAATTATTTGAAACAGTTTAAGAAAGATTGGTGTTAATTCTTCTTTAAATGTTTGGTAGAATTCACCAGTTAAGCCATCTGGTCCTGGACTTTTGCTTCTTGAGAGATTTTAATTACTGATTCCATCTACTTTCTAGTACTTGGTCTGTTTAGATTTTCTATTTCTCTATAATTCATTCTTGGTAGGTTATATGTTTCTCCTAGGAATTTATCCATTTCTTCCAGGTTGTCCAATTTGTTGGTGTATAATTATTCATAGCAGTCTCCTATGATCTTTGTATTTCTATGATATCAGAGGTAATGCTTGCCCTTTCATTTTTAATTTTATTTATTTACTTGAGTCCTCTCTCTTTTTTTCTGGAAAAGTCTTGCTAAAGGTTTGCCAGTTGTATTTATCTTTTCAACAAACCAACTCTTATTTTCATTGATCTTTCTGATTTTATTTTAGTATCCATTTCATTTATTTCTGCTCTAGTCTTTGTTATTTCCTTCCTTCTACTGATTTTGTACATATTCTAGTTCCTTGAGGTGTAAAGTTAGGTTATTTATTTGAGATGTTTCTTGTTTCTTGATGTAAGAATTTATGGCTATGAACTTCCCTTTTGAAATTGCTTTTGCTGCATTCCATAAGTTTTAGTATGTTGTATTTCCATTTTCATTTCTCTCAAGTTATTTTTTACTTCTCTTTTGATTTTTTCTTTGACTCATTGGTTGTTTAGTAGTATGTTGTTTATTCTTCATATACTTATTAATTGTCCAGTTTTTTTCTTATAATTAATTTCTAGTTTCATACCATTGTGGTTGAAAAAGATGCTTGATATGATTTTAATTTCCTTAAATTTATTAAGACTTGTTTTGTGGCCTCACATACAATCTATCCTGGAGAATGTTTCATGTCCACTTGAGAAATATGTGCATTCTGTTGCTTTTGAATGGAATGTTTTGTATACATCTAAGTTCATCTGGTCTAGAATTTCATTTAAGGCCAGTGTTTTCTTATTGATTTTCTGTCTAGATGATTTATCCATTCATGAAAGCAGGATATGAATGTTCCCTAATATTAGTATATTGCTATCTATTTCACCCATTACTTCTGTTAATATTTGCTTTATATATTTAGGTGCTCCTGTGTTGAGTACATAAGTCTTTACAAATTTCATATCCTCTTGTTGGATTGTCCCCTTTATTGTTATATAATGATCTTCATTATCCCTTGTTGCAATTACAGATGTGAGGTTTATCACTTATAAAGCTAGTATGACAGTTAAAGGACAAAATTATTTTAAAAATAACTACAATAATTTATTAATTGATACAAAAGATAAAACATAAATTTTGATAACAAAAATGTGAAACACAGAGGGGTTGTAAAAATGCAGAGCTTTAGAATGTATTAGCTTAATTCAGCTTAAATTATTAAATAATTCAGCTTAGATAAATTAAATTAGCTGCATTCAGCTTAAAGAAGTCCCTTTAACATTTCTTGTAAGTCCAGTCTAGTGGTGAGGAACTCTTTTAGCTTTTGATAGTCTGGAAAACTCTTTCTCTCTCCTTCAATTCTGGACAGCTTTAATAGGTAGAATATTTTTGGTTGGCAGTTATTTTTTCCCCCAGAACTTTGATTATATTGTGCCACTCCCTTTTGGACTGCAAACTTTCTGATGAAAAACCTGCTGATGATCTTATGGGGGTTCCTTTGTATGTAGATAGTTTTTTTTTTCTTGCTGCTTTTAAGATTTTCTCTTTGCCTGTAACTTTTGACACTTTCATTATAATGAGTCTTTATGTGGGTCCCTATGGGTTTATCTTATTTGGAACTCTCTGGGCTTCCTGGATCTGGATGCCTATTTATTTCCCCAGATTAGGGAAATTATCAGCCATTATTTCTTCAAATAACGTTTCTGCCCCTTTTTCTCTCTCGTCTCCTCCTGGAACCCCTATGATGCAAATATTTGTCTGCTTGATGTTGTCTCATTAGTCCCTTAAGCTATCTTCACCATTTTTAATTCATTTTTTCTTTTTCCTGCTCTGATTGGGTGAGTTCCTGTATCCTGTCTTCAAGTTCACTGATCCTTTCTTCAGCCTCATATAGTTAGTTGTGTATTTTGGTTCAGTTATTGTATTATTCAGCTCTGTAACTTCTGTTTGGTACTTTCTTATATTTTCTTTTTTTTTTTGTTGAAATTCTCACTGTGTTCATCCATTCTTTTCCTGACCTCATTGAGCATCTTTATGACTATTGTTTTGAACCCTTTATCATGTAAATCATTTATCTCCATTTCATTAAGTTTCTTTTTTTTAAGATTTTATCTTTTTCTTTCTTTTGGAACATAATTCTTTGTTTCTTCATTTTCCTTGACTTTCTGTGATGGTTAGATAAAACAGTCACCTCTCTCAATTTTTAAGGAGTGGGCTTGTGTAGGAGGTGAACCTTATTGTTGAACCCTGCCTTAGCTTTTGGTTGTTTCTTAAACCTTTGTGATTTTCCAAGCAGCTATTTTATTTTTAGTGCCTCCCAGTAGTTAAGGATGTGCCAAGACCTGTCAGTGTCCCAAAGTGGCAGATCTCAGTCAAAACCCAGGTTCAGGCTGATTGGAAACAAGACCCTCAGACAGCAGCTTTTAAAGTATTCAAAGATAACCTCTTTCAGAGGAAGACTGGGAAAGGGTTTTTCTGTCTGCACTTTCTGTGCTGCACCTTAGAGGAGAGTCAGTAAGTATTGGGTTTTTTTCTTTACTATCATCCTGTTGAACCTGTGAACATAAGCCCCACTGACCACCAGAGCCAGGCTATTGAGGGATGTATTCTCTGAACAGCAGAAAGAAAAGCTGGAGCACCAGACTTGGACACAAGCTCCTTTCTTATAGACACTGATGACCTAGGGTGAGGTAGAGGGAGAGCATGAAGATGGTTTCTGCCAGCTTGCCCAGTCTCTGGAGATGACTGTATTCATCCTCTCATTGTGTGTTTAATTAGAAGCCTGCTCACAGGCCACAGCTAGGAAGATAAGTTAATAAGCCTCTTTCACAGATACCAGTGACCCAGAGTGAAGCAGAGAGAGAACACAAAGATGGTACTCACCAGCCTCCATCCTCAGAGAACACCTAAGTAGGCCCCTAGATGTGTGCCAAACCAGAAGATTGTCCCTCACGCTGAGGCTCCAAGTCAAGAAAATAGGCCTCTTTCACAGAAAAAGTAGGAGTGTGTTTTAGTCCTTTGTCTCTGCACTGTGCCTGGGGGTGGTAGTCATCTAACAACTGTCTGTCCATTTGCTATAGTCCCACGGGACCCATGAACACAAGACTCACTGGCCACCAGAGCCAGACCATCAAGGAGCATCCCCTGAGTGGCAGCCAATACAACTGGGGCATCAGACACATGTGCAAGCTCCCCTCCAAGAGATACCAGTGCTCTGGAGCACAGCAGAGGGAAAGCGGGAAGATAACACCCACCCTCCAAGGTCTCTGGAGAGGATTATAGTTGACCAGTAGATCTGTGTTTAGTTAGAAGCTTTCTCCTCAGGCCATACCTATGAAGATAAGCTAGCAGACCTCTTTCATGGAAAGACTGGGCACCTCAGTCTATTGCAAAGATGACACCCGCTGGCCTCCCTCTGGGGAGAGTATTTTAGTAGATCCCTAGAGGTATATTAAATTAGATGCCTGCCCCCAGGCCAACACTTTACGATAAGCAAATAAGTATTTTTCATAGAAAGTCTAGGTGCTTTTCAGTCCACTGCCTCTACACTAGGCTGTGTGGTGAATGAGTTCACGTGTGCACACCCTTTAAGACCTGTTTGTAGATTCCCTATAGTCTTGAGGATTTCATGGACAAAAACCTTGTTGGCTTTCAAAGCTGTATCTTTCAGGGGCTCATCTCAGGTGCAGATCTTAAAAGGTGGGATGCCAGAAATGGGGTTCAAACTGTTCATTCCTCGGGAGAAGCTCAAGGTTGTGGGCTCCCTCCTGATTGTGGGTCACCACACCAGGGGTGGTTTTTATGGCAAGATTGTATTTCAACCTTTCCTACTCCTTCAGTGTGAGTATTTTCTCTCTTTCACCCAATGTGTAGGAGTCACTCAGCTGGTTTTCGGTTTTTCCTGAGGAAATTGTTCAGTATATAGCTATAGATTTGATGTGTCCCTAGGAGGAGGTGAGTTCAGTGTCCTTCTATGTTGCTACATTGAATCAGAACCCCTATATGATACTCTTGAGCTTTCTAGGACAAAAGTTTTACCATTGGTTCTCATGACTATGAGGTCCATATATTTTCCACACTCATTGACTCTGACAATATGAATTTATTACCAGTCATCCTATGAGTTAGGTATTCCTCCCCTAAGTTTTTTAATCTTACTAAAGGCTTACCATTTTTTTCTTATTTATGTTTTTGAAGATCTACCTTCTCATTTCATTGATTTTATTTTCTCTATTATTTTCCTGCATTCAAGTATGATGGCAAAGTATAGAAATTTTAAGATATATAAAGACTTAGAGTATTTATCACCACAGTCGCTATATAAAATAAGTATGGAAATATGCCCTATAGAAAAAAAAAAGGAGGGATCAAAGGAAAAAGAAGATAAAAGAAACTGCAAATTGTTGTTGAAAAAACGAAATAAACAACGATTACTTTTAAATCTAAACAAAGATTTTTTAGAAATACTTTTAAAATAACTAAAACTTTAAAATATATAACAGATGTTTAATGATACAGGAGATGAACAAAAAGATAAAGATGGTAGTTTGTTATGTTTATTATTTGCATTTGAATGAAGGATATAAGCAAAATATTCACTAAGAATTAGTTATCAATTTAAATTTGCAAAACATAAATTTAAGTGTATTTACTAGATTTAAAATGAGTTATAAAATTTCCAAAACTCTAGGGAAAAAAATTGTTGGATTAAGTAAAACTCCAGAAAGACAAACAAATAAAACAATAAAATAATAGAAAATAGAAAACCTAAAATGAAGAAAAGCAAAGTTGATTTGTCTATCATTAATCACAATAAAATTAATATAATTTTCCTCACAGATTATATGAACTAACAAAATAAATAAGACTAATGTATTCCAGCTATATACTGCCTAAAAAAGAAATAAATTTTATAAATAAATAGAAAACTCAAAATCAGCAGATTAGAAAAAATAGTGGACAGGGACACTTCCATACACATTGTGTATTGTTTGTAATTAGCCTACTTTTTAATAAAAACAATAACATAGTAAAAAGATGGGAAAATGAGGTGCTATCCTAAGTATCTAGAAGAAAATTTATTTTCTTCATGTATTTTCCTTAAAAAACAAGGCAGACTAAGAATAAGAGAAGTAATCACTTAATCTAGGAAGGTAGAGTGAAGTAAAAATATATCAAAATGCAGTAGAGTGATAGAGGTGATAAAATAAATAATAAACCATAATAAAATAAAAAGTAAGAAATAAAAAAGTAAAATAAATATCATTACCTTTGAAGTAGCCAGTGGAATAGATAAATCTTTGGCTAGTAATATTATTTTTAAAATTTTCTAACAAGTTTCCTTAGAAAAAGAATATTTAATTAATAAAGACAACACACCATAGAATGCAAGAGACTTTTAAAGTTATTGACATTAATCAATAGAACTTTATATCAATACAATTTTATATATTAAATGAAAGGGATAATTCTTTGTAAAACATTAATAATAACCAGAATTGATAAAAGTAGAAGTATAATACCCATAGACCAATAGCCCTAGAAGAAATTATCGATAGTCAAGTAAATATCCTAAATAGTCACTGAATCCAGGCATATTTGCAAATAAGATTTTTTACTTTATTTTTTAAAATCCCTATATTATAGAAGCCCATTCAGAGAAGCGAAAAAGAATATTCTATTTTCCAGGGAAAGGATAGTCCAAAAAAAAGCAACAAGATTTTGTAAACAAATAACAAGTTACAAATAAAATAAACACTAATTTAATCTAGGAGTAATTTAAATGCATATTATCTCATAACCAAGTAGACTTTATTCCAGAAATACACAAGGTGTTTAAAGGAGCAAAAATATTAGTGAAATAATATTAACACAATAAATAACAAAATAAACCATGAGAAATTGTTTTATTAGATTCTCTATAGGAGCATTCAATAAAACTTAACACAGATTCTTCATTTTAAAGTAAAAAAGCTAAGAAATCTTAAATTTGTAGCAGTCTAGGGACAAAATAACATTCTCTTAATTTTATAATAGATATCCAACAAAAATATCCAAGAAACAGCACATTTAATAGTAGAACTTTTGAAATAACCACATTAAATTCTGGCAATAAACAAGAGAGCCATTATCACTAATGTTATTTAGCCATGTACAAAGGCCCAAGCAGTAAGAAAGGAACATCTATTAATATTGTTAAGGAAAGAGACTAAATAATTATTTGAAGTCTATATGATTAATTGCCAAAAAAAAATTCAAGAGAATTGATTTAAAATTGGGCAAAAGTTTGGGACTAGAAAGATACAAAATATAATAGTCAATAGGTTTCCTATAAATCAGCTCTAAAGAACAAGAAAATACAATGAATAAAAACAAAAATTTTTAATAAAAAAAAGGAGTAGGAGGGAGGAAGGAAGGAAAAAGTTTGTATTTACATTGGAAGTATCTACAAAATATCTCAGAATAAATCTATCATTAAAAGGGAAAGATTTACATGAAGAAAATTGTAATATTTTAATGATGATCATAAAAGAATTTAGATTTTCATATAGCATCTGTTCCAAATTCTTTTTTCTTTTACCTTTTAACATTTCTTAAAACCAGATATGTTTTACAATTGATGGTGACTGCGATTCAGTGAAACAGTGTAAATGGAATTGCATACCATGATTTTATATAATACTCAACAAATATGTTGATTTCCTTGAAATTAATTTATAAGTTCATTGTTGTCCTATTAAATTCTCCATAGCATTTCTTTATGCATTTTTATTTTTGTAAATGAAACTTGGCAAGATTATTCTATATTTTACTGAGAAGGGTAAAAGAAAAAATTTCAGAAAAAAACCAATTGTGTGGATATGTCTCTACTCAATTTCAAAGAAATATTATAAAGCTATTAGGAATTAAATCCTTGTGTTATAGATTAGAATCTAACTTTTATTCTACCCTATCTATTTCTCCCTAACTTCGTATTTCCCATCTCAGTAACTGGCACTCCACTCACTCTGTTTCTCCGGCCAAAATCTCTGTAGTCATTCTGAACCACTCTCATTCTTTTATAAATTACATCAAACCAACAGTGAATCATATTATCTCTACTTGCAAGATATATTTGAACCTGACAGCCACTCATCTAATGCTAACTCCCTTACTCTAGACCACTAACATCTCTTGCCTGGACTACTTACTTTTAATAGCCTATTAATTGTTTTCCTTTTCCCTTGTTGCTCCTCTCATCCCCACCTCCCACCTCCTGCAAAGTCTATTCTCCACACAGCAACCAGATAGAACTTTTAAAAATTCAAGTCTGATCATTTCCCTCTCCTCAAACTTTTCAGTGGTTTCCTCTCACACTTAGAGTAAGTGCTCAATATAAACTGCAGTGCTCTCTTTCATCAGGCACCTGACTAACTCTACAAATTCAGGCACTCCCCTCTCCCTCGCTCACTGCAACCTTTCTGGACTCCAATTGTTCATGTGCATATTTTCCTGACTCAGTGCCTTTGCATTTTCTATTTCTTCTCTCTTAAATGCCCTTACCAAAATTTGTACGGCTATTTCCTCTTTCATTTCTGTTTCAACTGAAATGTCATCTCCTTATAAAGGGTTTCATGACCAACTAATATAAAATAGTGATTTTCTCCACTCTTTCCTGCCACCCATCTGATTCAAATTCTTTCCTCATGATTTATATCATGGTGATATCGATATCTATACATTTGACTATATTATCAATTATTCTGTATATCATTTATTTGTTGTTTATATGAGACAGAAAGAGGGAGAGAAATTTCACAAGAGGAGGAAATCGGTGTTGTTCAGAACAGTATCCCTAGTTCCTTTAGTAGATACTCAAATATTTGCTACAAAGGATGAATGTACGGGTACATGGAACTATGTGTATATGTATTTCAAATATGATAAATATGACATTCTTAACCAATGGTGGAAAGGTCAGACTAATAAACTACTATGATTTGTGGAAAAACAAGTTACACACATGTGAACAATTTTATTAAAAATAGGTTTTACATGTAATAATATATACACAAATGAAATCATTAAAATAAAATATAGAAGAATATTTTAAAATTCCATTTTGGCAAAAATTTTTCAAGTAAAACACAAATTCCAAAGCTATAAGTAAAGGAAAGACAGATTTGGCTACATATAAATTGTAAATTCATTATTAAAAGACATCACATACAAACTTAAGTGATAAGCTGTAAAAAGAGTTGTGAAATTTATAATATATAAGATTAAAATCTGATTATGTTTCTAGAAAGGATACGAAAAAGCCACAATAACTTATTAAGAAAATACCAAATGAAGTGTGTATGCATTTCAGAGAAATGCAGTTGACAAATTAAAAGATTGCCACAATTTATAATAATCCAGAACATACAAATTAAAATGAGATGCAACATATCTTGTAAAAGATTTACCAAAATTAGACTAATAATATCCAATGTTGAGCAATATTTGGCAGAATGGGCAGTCATACTCTGTTAGTGGAGCTGTAAAAGTCTGGATTCTTTGAGAGTAAATTTTTCAGTTTTAAAATGACTATACTTTATTCAGAAATTCAGCTTCTATGCATCTATCTGAGAAAATACTGTTACATAGGAGCAAAGATACATTCACAAAATATTTTTGTTGCATTTTTAAAGGATTAAAATCAGAAACAGTTAAATTGGTTATGCTATTTTTGTTCTATGGAATATTATGCAGCCATTGAAAAAGAGGCAAATGTAAAGATAATGGTATGGATAGATCTCCCTATTTCTAATACTAAAGTGGAAAAGGAAAGCTGAAAATCATATGTGCAGTATAATCCCGTTAAAGTAAAAAATATTGGTAAATGAATGTGTACCTCTATACTTAGATATATTGATTGGTAGATAGATAAGAAGATAGATAAATGTATAGAAATATGTGTGTGTAAGTAAATATATCAAATTATTGCGAGGGGCTATATCTGGGAGCTTCATAGAATTGGTCAAGATGGCTGAGGAAATTTTATATTTTGTGGTTTGAATTTTTTTTAAGCATTCCTCCATTATTCATCTATTTTCATGCCATAAATAGATACAATAATTGTCTGGCAAGGCATCTTCTATTGGCTTTGTTCAAAGTATGCTCAATCAGCATAATATTCCTAACATGATTTAAAAGTATAATTAATTATATGCCATTGAGAAGTTACTTTTTAAAAATCTACAGTACCTGTAAAGGAATCTATCAATATGTAATTTATAACTTGAAGAAATTTCCATTAATTTTTAAAATCTTTTTTATTGATTTATGTAAAATTTTATTCATTTCATGATTCACTGTTTTATCTAAAGTTAAAAATGCAGACTAAATATGATAGTGTAAGATTATAAGCAAAATTTTTCCATGAATGAGAATTATATTTAAACTATACATTAGCTCCCACATATCAGAAGTCTAGGATGAGAAGTGAGCTAAGGTGATTCAAGAAATATTCAACCCACTTTAACATTAGCAAGCTTTAACGACACCTCTATCTTATCCATTCACATCCCAACACTCATGTGTCATAATGCTTTGACAGGTCTCATCTCTGCCTGCAAAAATGACTTCAGAGTCCTTGACATTTTATCATCTGGATTTACATAAACAGTCACTTTCTGCAAAAGGAATAGAAAAGAGAAGCAGAGTTTAAGAGTTCCTTGAATTTTTGTTTGATTTGGTGTGTGGTGCGGGTGAGATTAGCTGTCGGATTTTAGAATACCTGGGAAAACTAGGAGAAGGCTAATGATGTCAATTCCTTTAATAATTTTGCGGAAATACATAAACAATTAACAGTAGATCATGATATATGCTCTTATTTCTAGTACAGCAAAAATTCTGCGTTCATTGATTCATTTTTTTAAACAGAAATCTAGAAGAATGCTTTTTCATACCTTCAACTGTAAATAAAACAAAATCTACTTCTCAAGTATATTTTTCTTTAAGTGTCTCAGAATGGGTCTATATCATGTCCAAACAATACAATTCTACACTTCCTAACAGGTCATTTGATTTTTCTTTTTTCACAAATTGCATTTTGTTCAAATCTTTTATGTAAGTTTAAAAAGGATCCTTTATAAACATCTCTACACCTTAAGACAAAAAGATACATCAGTAATAGAAATACTAAGTGACTACTTTGTGTATGTGTAATTGGAAGCTTGTTGGGCTCTATTACTGTCCTATAAACTATCTACCAAGGCATGGTGGGATTAATTAGAACTATTACATGCATCCCAAGAGTGATTTTCTTCCTTTGGTGCTGAATGAATGTAACTACATTAGACGCACAAATCATTATACTCTATAAGTTAATCAGTTCTTCTAAAGCAGTACAATAAAACCCAACTGAGGCCAGAATGTACCCTAAGGATTTGTAATCCTGTCCTAGTTTTTGAAACATAAAGAACATTAGAAGCTTTTTTATATTTGCCCTATATTCTCATTAATATGATAAACCCAAGAGACCAAGACATCCAAGTTGAACCAAATGCCAAGACTAATTTTAATAAATGTATATTTTGGTTCACTGTGATCAGTTGGCTTCATATTCTTTCTTTCTAAGATTCATTAAAAGGCTATTCTTTTTTTCTTTCTAATTTTGGATAGCTTTTGTGTGTAGACCACGTTTCACATAGTTTGAAGTTCGGTTTAGCATGGCATTTATAGAAGTATTTCTTTTTCATTATTAAACAAGCGCAATACACATTACACATACAATTTTGTAAAGAGTGAAGCTATAGAGCAGCCCCTTTGTTAAGGCTTCCAGACAAAAAAGAAGATACCTAGTCGTTGGTATGCAATCTGTTCCCATGGGTTTTTACAGCATACATTGACACTTCACCTTAGCACAGCTCTTTCCCAGAGAAACTTGACCTTTAGTCCAAGCTCAGAACTGCTGCCTCAAAGGACTGTTGTGAGGGCACATAACATAACCCTAAAAAAAAAATACTCTATTTTTAATACTACACTAATAAATATTTTAACACCATGTTTTTAAAGGTGTCATGATATTTAATGGCCATTGAAAACTCTCCCCAATCTGGCCCCTATAAAAATCTGTATTCCCCTATAAATTTTATTAAAATCTATGTTCCCCTGTAAATCCTTAACTGTAGACATATTGGCATGCTCAGTGATGGAGCTTCCCCTTCAATATCAATCTACCCTTGAACTCCTCCCATCCCCACTGAAATGCCATCCCTGACATCTGGATCACTTTTTTTTAAGTCTATCTCCAATAATTATGGCTTCTTCCTTGTAATCAAAACACACAAGTTTCACATCAATTAAACTTTTGCAAAGCAACAAAAAGTAACTCAGGAATACTCTCATACACACCAAAAAACACTTTGGCTGAGCAAACTCATGGACTATAAAAATAAAATCCTGAGACATCTGATAGTGTGTGGCCTCCTTCTTGATTCCATCAGATTGACTCAGCTCCAATGACTGCCAATTTCCTAAGTTCTCAGAATTTGTGTCTTTTTAGATTTCAAATTTCAAGAGAAAAGTATTATTGAGCACTCTTGTCCATGGAAATGTCACCTAATACCTACTTTAAAAATAGTGACCAGCTGGGCTGGCCCCGTGGCCGAGTGGTTAAGTTCGCGCGCTCCGCTGCAGGCGGCCCAGTGTTTCGTTAGTTTGAATCCTGGGCATGGACATGGCACTGCTCATCAGACCACGCTGAGGCAGCGTCCCACATGCCACAACTAGAAGAACCCACAACAAAGAATACACAACTATGTACCGGGGGGCTTTGGGGAGAAAAAGGAAAAAATAAAATCTTTAAAAAAAAAAAAATAGTGACCAGCTCAGGGCAAATCTTCCTTAGCAAAAAAAAAAAAAAAGAAAAAGAAAAAGGAAAATAGTCATGAACAACCCTTCTCAAATTAAGAGAGACTCAGGATCTAATTAATTGCTGTGGCATATCCAGAACATCTGGGATGTCTCTAGCTCTGATTGTGCTTTGAAGCAAGAGCCTACAGGCAAACAAAATGGAAGAAATGCCCACAGACCATGAGAAAGGTGATAAAAATTGTAGCTCTCTGACATTTCAGATGATCTAGGTTAAAGAAAAGGGATGTAACTAGAGTTAGGGGCTTACATTTCTTCTCAAATTTGTGACATTTCTAAGGCAGAGCGGAGAGAAAAGCTTGAAAAGGCTGAGGTTGAAACACAGTGATTACCGCCATCTTTTTTCCCAACATTTAGGTTGTTGATTTTTAATTTCAGCTCCACCAGTTACCTGAGTGATCATGCACAAGTCCCTCAACTTCTCTCTGCTTCACCTTCAATTTCCTGATTTATAAAATGGAGACATTATACAGCCTATCTCATAGCGTAGTTTTGAGGGTCACATAAGGCACTACATGCAAAGTACTTAGAAGAGTGCGTATCATTCAGTGAGTAGCCAGACAATGTTAACTTTATTGTTTCCTCACACCCAATACTTATTTCACGGTCTCCTCCCCACACATCCACCCTCCTCCCCATCCCCACAGAGGAATACAAGCACATCTTCAAACTTCAGATGCGCGGAGAGGTTTCAGAAATATGCATAAAAGTTAAGGAAGTCTCAAGTTAAGGACCTTGAATATTAAGGATACAGTTTGCTTTTCATTGAATATTTATTCACATATACCTTACCTGGTGTTGGCAAATGTCATTTTCATCATGTTGTGTTACCTCTGTTATGTTGTGTGCCCATCAGGGATTACGGCATAATGGATACGCTAGAAAAGGTAATGATGCTTTTGGTTGAGTATAGATGTTGGATCAACAGTCACTTGAAATCGTTTAAACTACCATTCTCATTTCTTACAACTAGGTTAAAACAACAACAAGAAAATAAACAAATACAGAGGAAAAAAAATAGCTTTCAATCAATGTTTTTGCCATTGTCTCGCTGGAGGAAAATGGAGAGTTAAGCTCAGAATGATCCCCTTATCTCATCTTTTCTCAGTACCTATTCAATTAAACAGAAAAGTGTCCCCCCAGAAGTGCATTGACCTCCTTAAACACAGCCCAGCTCAGCTTTATGGGACAGTCTCTGCTTCTTTTGAAATATAGGGAGGATCCAAATTCTCTAAAAAGTGAAGAGGTTTTTTTTTTCTTTTTTAGTTATTCTTTGAACAACATTATCTGAGAAAAATTAACACAAGATATAAACTCTGACAAATCATAACCATGCAAAGGACAATGATGTTTCAGTCACTGCTGACTTGTCTTTACATATTTGTTGCCATCTTATATTGAAGAGAAAACCAATACAAGGATATATGGGATATCTGTGTACCATGATTTTGCAGACATAGGTAGATAACTGTCTTTTTTGTGTTTTCAGCAGTTCACCTCTTACTTTCAATAACCTATGCCCATTAGACCTCTATTATCATGAATATTGAAAGGGAGGGGAACATTGCCTTGAGGTTATTCTTTGCCTAACACCAGGATGATGACCGGCCTGTTGAGCATATCTTATAAGCAAGAATAGACAAACATATATTTGGAACAAAATGGAGCCCAGAAATTGACCTTTATATATATGAGAAATTAATGTTGGAAAAGGTCTTATTTCAGATAACTGGAAAATGGTTGAATTATCTAACAAATTGGGAGGGCCCAATTGCCTATGAACATGAAGGAAAATAAGGCTTAGAGTCAGTTCTCCAAAGATAATTTGCACATGGATTAAGCATGTAAATTTAAAGATTAAAACTATAACAAATGTTAGAAAAAATTAATGGAAAGCATAGAACTCAGATGCATAATTTTGAGCACATTTAAAATTTAAAAACAAAGACACTAACACAAGTACTTTCTTTATTGAAAGGAAGAAGACATAAAAAGGAAAATTTGCAATAAATGAATTAAAATTACTAATAAGCATATTACATAAAACATATTCAGTGTTGCTAAATAATCAAGTGGATGAAATATAAAATAATAATAAAATACCATTTTCTCCCATCTATCTCTAGCCTATAAGATAATGTAGGGAACTATCAACTATAAAAGGCTGCCAGAGGCAATAGGTATAAATTTTTAAGAACTTTAAGAAATTTGACATTATATGACAAAATAAAAGTAGTATTTCATCCAGAAAGAAAGAAAATTTATTTCGACTGAATTATCCTGTAAAACAAAAGTACTAGTGGATAAAGATGTGAACACACTACTTGTGATGAATTCAGCAACGTTTAATTGAACATTTGCTATGTACCAACCACCGTCTAGCAATAAATATATCTTCCCATTTCATCTCAACATCCCTAGGAAGGAATTGCTATAATAATCCAGGTTTTGCTATCTGATTTAGCTTCACTTTTTTTCTCCTATTTAAGGACATTTACTGCAGCATTGTCTGTCAAATATGCATATGTATATGTATATACATATATTGAAAAGAGAGTGAAGAAGTCTGAACGTTTCTAATTAGAGGAATGGCTAAATATATATGGCACATCCTATAGGAAACATTCTTCAGCTATTAAAAATAATAACATGGATAAAGATATTGACCTTGAAAGAAGTCCATGATAATTTGTTAAATAAAAAGAGCAAGTTTTGGAGTAATAAATAGAAGGGGAGCTATATTTATAAAACAAAGAACAAAAAGCTTATATGTGAGTAAATAATTGATTATGGACTTACTAAAGGATAAAAAACCTAAAAAGATAATCCAAACTGTAGATATAGATTATGCAGAGGGTAAGACTGATGTGGTTATGTGGAGGGATAAGCAGGCAGGAGGAGATGAAACTGTGTTTTTTTTAATACATCTTTAAACTTTTTAATTACTACAATGAGTCAACATTGGAAATAACAACATCAGTTAATTTTTTTGAAGAGAAAGGCCCAAAGTATATTATTTCCTATGTATCTTTTTGGTTTTCTTGTTAGAATGAAAATGAAGCAGTTGTAATTTGAAATATATAAACCCACCTTATATTACACTGCATTTTCAATATTTCAAAGAATGGTAGCAGTACAGTCACATTAAGAATTTGGATGGAGAACAGTAATCTTAGTATAAAAAGAGTGTTTAGGGAAGATGATAACTCTTAATGTCAATTGATTAATTGAGGAATTCTTCTAAGGAATATTGAGCCTTACATATGTGCCTTTGTTCACTTCCTAGCCTGACTGCCATCATCCTTCCTTTGACTTCTGAGCCCATTTTTCTAGCCTTTGGTCAGTCACTCTAGTGTATATCCTTCTGATCTGTCTTTTTTGCACATTGTCTTCTGTTTGTCTGGGCCAATTTTCCCTCTCTCATGCAGCCATTGTCTAATTTAGTCTTATTCGTTATACAAATACGAGTTTACTATCCCGTCTGCAGAGAAACAGCTGTGTAAGCCACAGTGCCTTCAATATAAGGTCAGGTAATATATTTTTAGCTTTCAAAGTATCTTATGCTTTCTCTTCATAGTACTTATTACAGTTAGTAATTATATATGTGTAAATTGTTTAAATAATGTGTGGTCTCCCTTGGGATTATAAACTCCATGACAGTAGGAATGTGCTACTTTGCTCATCATTTTATTTTTGTACCACTCACAGTGATTGAAGTTTAGGTAGTATTTCATCAATATCTGTTGGATGAAGAAGTGAAAAACAATATTGAGTTTACTCCCCAAACCTCCAAACCCAAGAAGCACTGACATTAAAACTGAGACCTAGACAGTGTTCTAAACCTCTACATCTCATAAAGATCGTAACTTGCAAATAATTTAGGGAACAGTTCTGTTCAGGACTCCTACACAGAGTGAACTTTCATTAACTTGTTCCCCGAGTTTTCCTTCACTCAGCACCTAAAAAGACAGAAAAAACACCACTTGGCTCTCTACCTCACAATCATTTATAGACACAATGTAATAAAGATGCTAAAATAATCATAAAAATTGAAGACGGGGGAAGATACAGGCCAGCTGCCTTTAAAACAGGAAAATATCAAAACATTTTCTGTAAGATTTCAGTGGGTGAGGTCATCTCTCTGTGATGAGTTATTAAAACCCAATATTCCAGCATTTTGGAAGTGTTAGTGAATATTAGACTGTGAAGTAGCAGGACTTAAGGGCAAATCCCTCGTGCTTAGTTCATTCCTCATCATATAGTAGATTCTTACAAAAAGTTTCTTGGATAAACAATTAAATATATGATGAATAAAAGAAAATATCATGATAAGCTTCCTGACATTCTCCATGTAGGCAAAAAGCACAAAGCATAGCCACAACCCAACAATGATACAATCTTTCCTTTATTCTCTCTTTTCTTTTTTTTTTTGAGGAAGTTTAGCCCAGAGCTAACATCTGCTGCCAATCCTCCTCATTTTTGCTGAGGAAGACTGGCCCTGAGCTAATATCCATGGACATCTTCCTCCATTCTATGTGGGACACTTGCCACAGCATGGCTTGACAAGTGGTGCATAGGTCCGCACCCGGGATCCGAATCGGCGAACCCCGGGCCACTGAAGTAGAATGTACAAACTTAACTGCTGTGCCACCAGGCCAGCCCCCTTTATTCTCTATTTTTGACTCATGGAAAATAAGGATAATCAAGGCACTGTATCCATCTGAACTTGGATGTGACCTCAAAATCCTTTTCTACAAAAAAGCTGTAGGTAATAGCCATCAATCTGTCTTGGCCTGTAAATTGACCACTCTTGCATAGACTGACCAACAATTATAGTTCTCTTAAGTAACTTACCAGGTAAGTGGCTTTGAAAACTGACCAAAGTTTGATGGAATAGCCTTGTTGAAAACAAAAATCAGCTGATATGATTCTGACATTAATAGGAGTCTTTTATTTTCCACTGTGATCTGCCCATTCTTTCTGGTTTGAACCATATCCGAGCATTCCTCTAATGGGTTATCAGGCTTAAAATGATATTGATTTCCACAACATGCCCTGAACAAAATGTCATATTTTCTTTTTTAAAAGATGATCTCTTTGCCTATTATGGAATGCAAATAGCAGCAGATATTCCAAAACACTGATGGCAAACACATGAAACTGTCCATAAGTTGTCTTATTGTCTTGGTATATGAAAAATAGTAACGGGACATCAAGAATTTCTCTCTTAAAATTTCCTACCTTTTTATAGCCACAGACTAAGATCTATTTTTCTTTCATCTGTCAATGAATGGTCTCCTTTTAACAAATTTATCTGTTATTAAAACTATGTTATTTAAACTCCTTTGCTCCAGAATTGTTTTCATCCTTTCCAACCTTGAACCCAGACTCTTTCCTCAAGCCTATTACTGCACACCTAAACCCCAGAGTGAGACACCAACGTTTCATTTCCTATAAGGTGGCAGTACGGAAGAATTGTGATGCACCATGAAGAACCTTTCTCTGTAGAGGGCCCCTATGCAAAATCATTAACCTGCTAACACGTACAATGTTGCAGCATCAGATAATTATTTTCTTTTGTGCTTTATTAATCATGATTAAAACAGAATCTAAGGAGTTCATTCCTTCTCTTCTAAATGGATCTGCAAAGGAATCTATATGTACATTTTTTTCTCTCTAATACTTTTCTTGACTTCAGATGAGGGCACGTTAGAATATTATGCATCATTACTTTCTTGTGACTTTTCTTTCTCTTGTGGTCCTGGGAATTCTTAATTGTTATATAAAGGTGATTCAGCTGACAATAGAGAGGATCATATTGTATATCAAATGAGCCTATCATAAGTTCATTAGACCCAATGGAAGAATCTGATAAATGACATATCCTGGTCTAATGTTATCTTGATTATGATATCTGCTAAGTGTTAGTTCATTATTGAGATTTTCAACATAGTTCAAGCCCTTGAGTTTTGTAATTTTCCATTCCAAGGAAGCCAGCAGTTAGGGAAGCTAAGGACTGGACAGAGCAAATCATTTATTCAAAGTCTTGATAGACTAAGGAAATGTATATAAATACTAGATGACAGAGAGTGAGTAGTTTGTGGCAAACACTGGTGACAAATGTATCTTCTACTACACTTACATAGCTAAAACATATGACTGTTTTCCAAACTTTGTTAAACAACAGCACCATTCTTTCAATTACCTCTTTGATTCACCCACCAATAAAGAATACTTGTTGATTAAACTGAGGACTTTACATATTACGAAGTCAACAAAGAACACAAGACTTTATAATAAATGCAAATGTTTGAAATAAAAGGTTATGAATTGAATTTGAGCCTTCCGCTTTAAAATTCTTGATTTTTTTCATTGCTCAATATCATGAAAAATCCTATTCCTACATATATAAAATGTTTTCTATTTTAAAAGTTACAAATGTTAAACAAGCCATCCTCCAATTTCCAGATACTTCCAATCTCAATAATCCAGAAGATTAAAAGAAGAGTAGCACGAAACTTTTAAAACAACTGTTTTAATTCATTACTATAAATACAACTTTTAAACAAGAATTATCATAAACTTGTAATAATTGCTGGAAAAATCTGTAATCAACTGTTATGACAAAATATCTAATTGTGTACTTGTAGTTGCACAATAACTACTGCATCTAATGAGATATCTCTGAGATTCACCTAGCATTCAGATAAGCCTAGCCTATAGATATTGATGTAGTATGTTTATTTGTATAAGTTTATGGGAAGAGAAATGTACAGCTCCCAGTTTTTTTAAAAGACCAGTGCAGATCTATAAACTCCCTAATTAACTGCATATTGATAAGTAATTAAAATCTCTTTCAGGAGAAGATGTATTCCCAAGGGTACACAAAAACAAGCAAAACTGGCAGCCCATGGTAATGCATTAGTGATCTCCGTTGTGTTCACTCTTGGTATATAAATACATGAATCTGCTTTTTGATTTGCTATTATACTTTAAAATATAAACAAAATTATAAAAAGTTACTTGAATCTTTTTTGGAGGGAGTGACAAACTCCCACATTCCCTTTATAGTGCTGTGTGGTAGTTTTGAATTTTAGTCCATCATTTCAGATTTACTAAATATTTTTAGTAAATGTTACACTATGTGATCTATTGCATAATAATTTATTAGATCTAACTCTTCCCCTAATTCTATAGAAGTGGCAGGAAATTCAATCCCAGTATTCTATAACAAGAGTGAGTTCTCCCTTCTTAGAATTATGAGAGAAATCTCTAGAGGTTTACATGGCACATAAAAGCAGGAACCAGGTCAGTTTCATTCTACCATAACGGTGACTGATATTTTCTCTGTCCAGGCCCACATTGTCCCTTGGCATGGCCAATAACTTTTCTACTTTCTTTCCAAGTAGGGATATGCTAAGCTTTTGGTAATCTAAGCATCCTGATTCCTAGTTCTAGGCGACCTGAGTGCGCTCAGAAGTAGCAGATTTCTGAGAGTTTGCCATTTACCTGAACTGTGTGTTTCTACCATTCTGGATCTATACCCTCACTTTCACTGCCCATTCAAGAAAAAAATACTTTATTATTTAGCCTCTATTCCAATTCAATGACCCTACTTTTTCTCCCCTCTCACTCAGGAATTTCTAACACAATCTTTTAAATTGTTTGAGTCTTTCACAAGATAAGGGAAGAGGCCATCTATGAGCAGCTTTGGATTCTTTCTACAAAAGCTCCCAGAGTAACAGAACACTAAAAGAGAAAGAGGAATTAGGGGAAAGATGGGGAGACGAATTACAATATACCAAAAGTCATTCTGTTTATTCTGTAACAGCAATTTCAAAAATGAAAATAATTAATATGTCAGTGAGTATTCTGCTATAACTGCATCTCATTCTCCAATTTCTTTCTTCTCAGGCACTTTGGACTTAGTAAATCAAAGCCATGTGTTCTAGCGAGAAGCAAGTGAGATACCAAATGTTTTTGGAAATTCTGCTAGGAGAGTTATTCTTTCTAAGGTCTGCAACATGCTCTTTTATTTTAGCTTCACCTTTGGTCTCTTGACCTTTGGTTTTCTTTCTCAGATGACAGTAGAGGGGACTCTTCCTGTCTGAGTTTCTTCCAGGTATGTTCATATCCAATTGTTAAATCCTTGCATTAACTGTGGATTGATAAAGAACAGTAGCATAATGGAATAGAGATGAGAGAAAAAGTGAAGGACCACGGAGGAAAATGGAAGGAACAGAAAGGAAGGTGAAAAACAGTAAAAAAGAGAAAACAAGCTAAAATTAGTTCTGGAATACTAATTGGCTTATTCACCAGGGTGGATTTGGAATAAATCAAAGGCAAAGAGTATTTTTTACTTCCCCTATTTTCTTCCTCTGGTACTTTAATTACTCTTAAGGTTAGATATGTATTTGGTACTTGACTGCTTTCAAAAAACTTATTAAGAATATAGAATGCAATGTCTAGTATGGTCTTAATTTGGGTAGAGGTTTGTTGTGTGTGTTGGCAGTTGGAACCACAGCCAATCAATTTGAAGAGCTAATGCCAAGTTCTTGGAGGAGAAAATTAACACAACACAATAAATATAGTTTTTGCAGTAGTCTTCACATAAGACGAAAACACCTGTTTTTTTGTTTTTGCCATAAAGTTCATCCAAATGCTGATCCTATACTGATCTTAACAAATTTCTCAAAACTAAACAAAGGCAACAGACAGACAACGTTCTAACAGAGGATGACTAGCTGTGGTAGCATAAAACTGCAAATACCATAGAATTTCATTTCCGCCCCCCACATCCATTTCGTCATAATAATTTCAAAAATAAAAGAGTCCAAAAGGTAGTCCAAGCCAGTCTTGGTCAGATATACTGTGCTTGACTTCTTTTAGATGATGATTATCCAACCTTTGCCTGAATGCATCAGTGACAGGGAATTTAAACTGAAACGTCACACATTTTCGGGTTGGTCATTTTCTAACAATCAGCAAGACCATCTTCATATTTTGACTGAACTGGTTCACATTTCTGGTTTCTATGTCAAAGCGTTTGGATCTTAGAGTTAGATTACATTGGTTTTTTTCTTCACATCATGATCCTATACATTTTCACACAGCTATAGTATCAATCTGTGAATTACTTCTCCTCACCATTCGTTTTAAGATCCTTCAGTCAATCCTTAATTGATAGGACTTGAGCTCCATATTTCTTTTTCCCCAGAGTGCCTCTATTTTTCTTGTATTATACAGAAACTTTGGGAATTAAAGATATGACAACATTTGGTGATGAGCAGCAAAAGAAAAGAAAAAGATTCAGGGTGGATTATGTAGTAAAACCATTTAAGTATTCGCGTATAAACATAGTTTTCTAGATTTCAAATTTTACTGTAAATGTTTGTTATCATCATTTTTCTGAGCCATTCCTGATTCTGGTCCAGATTACTGAAAATCCAAAAGACCTAAACTTGTTCAGTGATTATACTGAGAGAAATTAATAGGAGAAGAATGAATCAAAACAATCCAAAATAAGGAAACAGATATTGCAACAAAGTGTCTTAAAGGAACACAAGACAGAGAAAATTAACGTGGACTTGGCTTGTATGTAGTAATAATAGCCAGAAGGTATAACTTTACAATAATTATATACTGTTCTTCGGTTCAGGCACTGTACTAAGCGAGATGCACACACACATATGCATTATAAATATGCATATATATATATACACATATATATAAATATGCATATTATGTATATATACATACATATGCAATGCGTTATACGAGATAGTCATTAAAAGGCCTAGTACAGTGCCTGTCACATAATTATATGAACAGATAGAGATTTTTAAGCATCCATAACATAGAAGCTCAGTTTTCGTAAATAGTTAAGTTTCTTCTGGTCTACTTTATAGAGAAATAAGAAAAACTGGTTCCCACATCACTAAGTAAATCTTCAAGGCAGAAGGAAGTCAAGCATCTCTATTAGCACATCTTCTGCAGCCCTAAATTTAAGAAGCAATATAAGAAAAGCAGCTCCAGGTTGCTAGGCAAGATTCCAATGTTTATCAACAATAGCAGAGAGGGTGAGAAAAGTTTCATCTTGCAGGTTTCATCCGCTCTTTTAACCACTGTTTGGTGCAGAGAATAGCAAAATGTGCTTTAAGGTGCACTGTGTTTTAAATTGTTTTCTAATTTCTTTGATAATCTATTTTACTGTTGAAGTTGATTTTCATATTTGATACTTGTTTTGAATTTTAAATGTCTTTACTACAATCCTGCTTTTTAATGATGATATATTCTTATGAAAAACAAAAAGGTACAACTTTTGTCTGAAGGAGAAAGAATATCAACTCTTACATTTTCCTTAAAATATATGTATTTAAGTTTTGTATGCTAAGTGATGTCTCTTTTTTCCTTTTCTTTTTTTGCTGAGGAAGATGCACTCTGAGCCAGCATCTGTGCTAACCTTCCTTTATTTTTTAGTATTTGGACCGCCAGCACATCATGGTCACCAAAAGAGGCGTGTAGGTCCATGCCTGGGAAACAAATCCAGGCTGCCTAAGTGGAACATGCTGAACTTAACCACTAGGCCACCAGGGCTGGCCCCTAAGTGATATCTTTTTTGCTTTTGAGGAAGATTAGCCTTGAACTAACATCCACTGCCAATCCTCCTCTTTTTGCTGAGATAGATTGGCCCTGAGCTAACATCTGTGCCCATCTTCCTCTGTTTTATGTGTGGGATCCCTGCCACAGCATGGCTTAATACAGGGTGTAAACGTCTGCGCCTGGGATCCAAACCGGCGAACCCTGGACCAGCGAAGTTGAATACGTGAACTTAACTGCTCCGCCACCGGGCCAGCCCTCTGAGTGATATCTTTTTTGTTTCTGATTTAATAGATCTTAATTAGTATACTAAATATAGAACATTTTTGTCTGTGTGTGTGAGGAATATTGGCCCTGAGCTAACATCTGTTGCCAGTCTTCTTCCTTTTGCTTGAGGAAGATTCTCTCTGAGCTAGCATCCATGCCAGTCTTCCTCTACTTTATGTGGGATTCCACCTCAATGTGGCTTGACAAGCAGTGCTAGGTCCACACCCAGGATTCGAACCTGCAAACCCAGGCTGTTGAAGTGGAGCACACGAACTTAACCTCTATGCCACAGGGCCGGCCCCAAACAAAGCATTTTTACACCAATAATTTAAATTTATGAAAATTGTAAGACTAATTTTATTTTACGTGTCTCTGGGTAACGTGTAGCTTTCTGACATTTCATTAAATGTAATTAAAATAAACTATTTGTATCCTTTTTGAAGTGCATTTAAGATCACTTCTGTATAAGCAATGATGCAAGTTTAAATGACTTTTTTATATTAACGGAACCATCTGTTCAGTTCATAAAATGTTTTATGTTAGAATACAGGTTCTGTAATACAACGTAGATTAAATCTGAAACAGGAGAGCACAAAAGATAGATTTTATATCTCATAAGTCTAATAGATTCCTAGATGACAGTTTATTTAAGATGTGCAGAACATTTAATATTTTCTTGATTTAGAAAAAACTCACTTGTCTGGACTTCTATTTATCACCTTGGTTTGAATAAATTTGCTACATAGTTTTTTTCAGGTTGGGAAAATATAAAATGATTCTTCCCTTTTCATTCCAGCAGCTATCGAAATTGTTCCTCGTTTGTCTAGAAGATATTTTATTCCATCAAATTATTAACTTATTATTCCTTGGTTACATTATAAATAAGACTGGTCAAGGTAGATCAAAAGAAAAATTCTCAATAACATTTAGCCCCAGAGATGCTTATCCAACCCTTTGGATGATGGGGTTGCACTAGAGTGGGAAGATGATTGGTTGAAGCCTGAACCTCCTTCTTTTAAATTCAGCACCTGTTCTACTTCAGTAAATGGTACAGACTCCAAGTCTGAGAAGAGAATCCTCCTTAATTGTTTCCAGAGTGCTCTGCCTAACAAATCATATTTGAATAATACTAACAGCACATGTTTTCAACCTCCCAGAATATTGTTTTTCTGTTTGTTGCCATGGTCACCACTTCTTAGCTTTTTAAGTTCTCTGTTTTTCAGATATGACTTGGTTCTATTGTTGCTCACATTGACTATCACCGGGACACAATGACCAATAGATATTGATAGTTGAAAAAATAAACAGCACTCCCAAAATGTTGAAGTTACACATTGGCTAAGTTTTTTAGCACAATTAAGAAGTATTTATCTTATTTACAGAGTTGTGACTTCCTTCCTTAGATAACACCATGCACCAGATAACTTTATCCTTTGACAATATTGATGAACATCTTACCTTTAGGAAGATCTCAGAGAAGAATTATTATTACCCACCAACTCCCTCAAAAGCTTAATTAATTTACCATCACAGACATAAGCACAAAATCCAAGTTGCAATACAAGTTTAAGACTCTCTAAAATCAATTCACGGGTTACTCTTTCCAAAGATGAATATAAAGAAAGAGAAACACAAAAATTTCAGTTAGATCCTGAGTACAGTCTGAGACTCAGGTCCTACCTTAGCATGGGGAGTTTTAATTTAACGCATCCTAATTTTGAGAGGAATTATCTTATGCTGTCTTGGAGTAAATGATTAGAACCCAAATCCTATTTCCAAAATTTACCGGTTTTTTTCTGCGCTTGTTTATTTTAGACAAGTTATTAACTGTCTTTCTTAACCTTAGAGGTTTTATTTTTCCTTCAGCTATATGGTGAATGTATGTGTGTGGGGGCGTGTATTTCATGGAATACTGGCCTCATGTGATGTTGACAGAGGCAGAAGAGTAGCTGTGGGGAGTAGCCAGGAGCCCAGGTGCAGCAGTTTGGTTCATTTTTGTTGGCAGCAAGCACAAAAATAAGGTCACTTATTCACCCATCTAGGCTCTCCCTAGATTCCTGTTAGTAGGGATCTGGGTTAAGTAAATTATGATGTATCAGTATTATGCAAAACAATGCACCATTTAAAAGGATAGTTACATTTTATATCTACTTTCATGGAAAAATATTTCAAGAATATTCCTGAGTGAAAAGGGCTTAATATTGCATAGACCGTTACATCTATATTAAAATACACAAAGAAAAATGTAGTTATAAATACACATTATTCTATATATTTTTATAAGTATTTTCTCAGATAAATAGGAGAGTAGGAGGATATCATCTGGAAAGAAAAATATCAGATTTATTATCTCTGGGCAGAACATTTGTTTTGGACTATGTGTGCTCAACAGAAATTTAAACTTAATTGATATTGTTTGGTTATTTTAAAATAAGAATGCATTCATCATGCTTAACAACAACAACAAACAAGTGTTTTTATGTTATCAAACACCTTCCAGCAAAAATACAGGCTGATTTCTATGTAGGTGTTGAGTGAGACATATTGTAAGACAACATCAAGCATCACTTGTAATTGGCACATATTTTGAATGCAAACTCTTTGAAAACAGTTTGTTTTCTCTGGTGAAATATTTCTTCTACAATCTTGTTTATCATTATTTTTAATTTGGAGGATTACTTACACTGTGTCAAACATTAACCTTTTCTACACCCTAATTATCATAAAGACAGAATTAGAGCTTGCTAGATTAATTATCTATTTTTCCATAGGACCCAGGTAAACCTGAACTAATGCTAAATTCCAGACAAATAAACTTTGTTGATTTTGGATAGTCTATTAATTAGGGCTGTTCAGATTACAGGTGAGAAAAGGCCTAACTCAAAATAACTTGAAAAATATTAAGAGATATTGGATTTGTTAAAAACATGAAGATCCCTTTGCAAGAACCGGAAAAGATCTGAAAACTTCAAGGCCTGAAACCTTGACCACACACCTTCAGGTTTCTCTCTTATCAGCTCTGTTTCCTTGGTAATGGAGTCCAAAGGTAATCCTCTCCCTGACCTCCCAATTGACCTCTCCAGCTCAGGGGAGCAGGCATGGATCTCTTCTCCTTCAGATTCACATTAAGAAGTCAGAGGATCCCTGGGGAAGAACTCTGTAGAGTGTGAGTCACATGCTCTCCACTAGCCAATCAATGAGGCAAGAGGATGAGGGGACTATGGTTTTCAGGACCTGTGGATGGAGCCCAGAAGTAGTAGTTCCACTAAAATCTTGCCATTGGAATTTAGAATGAGCGGTTTCCTCACTAAAATGAGTAGGAAGTGAGGGGAAATATGTAGAATTCTAGGACATGCTACTACAATGAAAACGTTAGTAGGTATACAATGCAATACACGTTAACAATTGCTTGCCAGCTGATTATTTTCCAGGTACATTTTATGCTTCCAATCCAGCAATCTGAGTTTGCTCTTTAATATTGCTTGATAATTTCATATTTCTGCATTTGACATCTTTTCTTTCTCTGAAGCATATTTTTCACTATTTTACCCAACCCCCTAATTATATTTTTGTTTTCCCTTTCAGAAGACTACCTAGACTTTTTCAGAATCATTCTTACTAACTCCAGTATTCCATGAGTGCCACAGATCAGATTGGGAAATCAGAGCAAGAAATACACAATGTTAAGTATATAAATATGTATAAGTGTGTAATATGAAAATTTAAAAATGTAGTATTTATAAAAGCTTAAGACGGTTGTGACATAAGCTTGCAAATATTTTGTACCTTAAGATAATAGAAACATCAAAGAGCAGTTAGTGGATTTTAGAGCACGTAGCTTCGTCTGCATATACTGGACTGCAATTAATTATTGACCTGCATCAACTGAGTAGTAAATATCAGGAGAAATTTGATCCTTGAGCTTAGTACCTGTCACTTTCTTTTCACCACTGACATGGTATATAACAGCAAAAATAAAACAAGTGTTTGTGAATCAGAACTGCCTCACTGGTCTGCGACTGGAGTCCTGGACTAGGACATTGCAGACCATACTCCCCTGCCGGTTTCATGATTTGACTTAGGTTACTAGCAATTGCGGCAGCTTGACGCCTTCATTGCTTTCCCAATCTCTTATTACCATCAAAGAGGAATGGGTTAAAACTTTTCTGAGGGAGCAGAATAGGGTTCAATACATTTACCCTTCTATAGGACATTTTATTCTTACCCTTCTTCACATATAACCCTTATATTTTTGCTCTCAATTTTTGGCCTCTTTTCTCCTCTGGGACTTCGCCCAATTATTCTTCCATTTCTTTCTTCTGCTTTTATCTAATGCCAGTCCAAAGCGTCAATAAAAATGTTCTAATCTATATCCTAAAAAAAGTATCTTAAGCTCACTTCTCATTCAAGTGTCACACTTTGTCTTTATCTAAAAAACATTCTCAAAAATTAAATGCAGCTTTTCTGATTCCAATTTCCCCTTTTCCACTCATTCTTCAAAGTAGTTCACTCTTACTCTGTCCCCATAAATTGATCTGAAAAGAGAAATTAACGACCTTCAAGTTGACCAAAAAACCAACAATCTATTCTTAGGTCTCTTTCCTACAAAATTTCCACTGTTTGGCAGCATGTCCTTGAGACACATCATCTTTAATTCTATGACAGTACTATACCATACTTCTCTTCCCTCTCGATGTCTCCTCCCCAACATTCAGACATTTGTTACTTCAATATTTACTTGAAGCCTTTTCATGTTAGGGCTAGTATAATTGTTGGCTTCTCTTTATTTACCTAACCTTAATTAAAGACATTCATTATGCTTTTGTTGTAGTTAAACTGTCCATACTTATTTTTTCCAGCTTTATGAGGTACAATCAACACATAGCATTTTATAAGTTTAAGCTGTACAAAGTGATGATTTGATACACATATATATCATGGAATGATTACCATAATAGGGTTAGTTAATAATTCTATCACCTCATATACTTTAGGTTTTGGATCCATTTTTCTCTTTTTTTCTTTGCTATCTTTCTTAATGTCATCCATTCACATAACTTTGACTTTTATCTGTATCATTACAACAGCCAAGTCACTATTGCTGATTCTAGCATCTCCTCTGAAGTCTAAGAACTTTTTTCTAAATTTCTGTTGAAGATGTTTGTGAGGATCACTCTCATTGATGCTGGAAACTTGGGAGGTTTATACATGAAATAATAGTATTACTTCCCTAGCCTCCGCTTCTTTTTCATTTCCTATTTCAGGAAATATCTTTATAACTCACCAGGTTAACCGTTATTTCTCTCAATGTCTTTCTTGACTACTGTCACTCCCTTTATCCCCACATGCAGTCTTTTTCATGTCAAAGTTTCTGACTCCAGAGTGTCTTTGGAATCTTTTTATTCCATTCCAAGAAAACTTTCAAAGATCAAATCTTTTTAAGTGCATTGTTATTTTCTAATTTCTTTCAAAGTGTTCTCTGACACCTACTATTTCTCATATCCCAACCATTCTCCCAAACAACTACTAGAATTTTTTTCATTACAAAAAATTTTACTTCACTCTATTATTCAAAATTATTCCTGAATTTAGATAAAACTTCCTAATATGAATCATTTAGAGTCTTCTCATTCATGTGTAATATTATCTAAATTTTCCAAAAATGTATATCTTTTCTTAATAGAATCCTCCTCAATCTTCATTATTTAGGTAAATGCCAAACCCTTCCTGAAGCCTATTCTAATGCTGTGCGTCAGAAAAGGTTTCTATCCACTTGAGTCTGTAACATAGCTAGAGTTCTCACTAAAATGCATTGTGGAGTAAAATTTCTCAATAGCACAAATCACAAGCGCCTGTGCAGCTCTTGAGACACTTTTCCTAAAATTTTTTTTTTTAAAGATTGGCACCCGAGTTAACATCTGTTGCCAATCTGTTTTCTTCTTCTTCTTCTCCCCAACGCTCGCCCCCCAACCCAGTACATAGTTGTATGTCCTTCTATGTGGGACACCGCCTCGGCATGCCTTGATAAGTGGTGCTAGGTCCATGCCCAGGATCCGAACCAGCGAAACCCTGGGCTGCCGAAGCAGAGCCTGCAAACTTAACCACTCAGCCATGGGGCCCACCCCTTCCTAAACTGTTTTTGAATTAAGCGTTATGAAACCTCTATGCTTGTCTGTATTGATTGTATAGTTAATCAGCTAACCATACAACTGGCCCACAAAGATTTGGTTATAAGACCAATCCTGAGACTCAGACAATATTTAGATTACTTATTTTCATTCTTTTCCTTTCTAAGTTTGGAAGATGCTTTTCAAAATCTCAGGGTGGCTTAGTTGGATGAACTTGATTCTCAGAAGTCAACACTCTTCTACTCTTCTTCTGGCTCTTGCTCAGGTTGTGTGATCCTCTTATTGTGTACTCCCTCTAGTCAGCAGATGGAGATAATTCTACTCATCATTGACTTGTCTCCTGGGGGATTTGTTTCTATGATCTCTTGAGCAAATCTGTTCCTAAAGTGCCAGTTTCCACCGTATTGGAACTCTATCATGAGATTATTTATGAAGAACAATTTCTTGATTGCTCTTATCACTAAATGATGAAATGGTTTTGTAGACAAAACATCAAAATGCTATCTTGAAGACCTGAGTTCCAGTTCTGCTTCTTTTTATGAAAGTCGCAATTTTTATTTGTCTGTATTTATTCTTTAAAATAGAGATAGAAAAATGTTTCTATATGTCTCCATATGAAGGTTTTGCCACTTGCTTACCGTGTTCATTTGAGCCTCCACTTGCTTATTTGTATAGGAAATAGCAATTCCTACCTTAGATAATTGTTTTGAAGATTGAGCAAGATAATGTTTTGAAGCACATATTATACTTCCTGGTATGTGTTCAGCACTCAGTAAAATGTAGCCATATACTATTGTGAAAAGTCTAAAGTGCTGTAACGATAACTTGGCATAAATAGGAGATTTTTAACCTGAGATTTGTGGCAGACTTTAGGGGGACTATGAACTTCAGTGAGAGAAATATATCTTTATTCACTAACCCCCAGTGGAAATTTAACATTTCCTTCTATTATGACTAAAGGCAACAAACTACAGTGGAACTGTAGTCTCTATGACACTATCACCAATGAAAACCACAGGTATTATCATATATTACAGCTGTTGCTGATATTTCAAAACAGAATGTGCACTCATCACTACTTCAAATCACACTACTTATTATACTTGCTGCTGGATCTTATTCTTTAATGTCAATAAAGAAGGACATATATATCTCTTATTTCTATTTGTAAAAATATTCTTATAATTATATTTAGATATAATTGGCTTCCATTAAATCCTATGTATTTCATTTTTTGCTTTTAAAAACATTTTCTGGGAAAGTCCATATGCTTCACTAGGCTGCCAAAGAAGTATGGCACAAAAATGGTTAAGACTTCCTGTCATAGTTGTTCGGCATAAGAACAGTAAAACTGGATGTGGTCTATGAAACTGTATGTGTTCAAAATAATTCTTTTGTGTGTTTGTAATTATTATTATTGAAAGTGGAGCAGTTCTGCAAAGCTGACCAATTTTGGCGAAACACACCATACAAAAATGTCCTTCCAATTGCCCTTCTTCAGTGGGTCCAGCTGCCTGTGGCATAAACACTTTAAACAGATATTCAGCCTTCTTAAGTTTGAAACTGACTCAATTAAAATCGGAAGCAATTACAACTTCATTTGTGCCATGAAAACATAAAATCCTTGCCTCCAGTATAAAATTGTGGGGAAAAGCCTGTCTTTTGGTGCCAATGGATAACACCAACATTGGCTGTTACTTTGAATGTTTGCTAAATTTCTTTACAATCTCTTGTATCTAGGCAGAAAATGTAGCTAAGGATATTATATATCTATATCTGTATCCAGATATAGATGTTATAGACATAGATGATACAGATTCAGATTTAGATGATACAAATATAGATATAGAGAGATAGTCTTTCAGTGTACTCTTGGGGAACATTTAGGGGTTTGTCCTAAGTAATTTTTTCCCCTCAGTTCCACTTTCCTTTCAGGTTCAAATTGCATTATTAACATCCAGAACCACCACTATTGCATCGTGCTCCTAAGTATATTTTAATGAGGACTTGCTGGATTTGATAATTTAAAATGGAAAAAATATATATACTACAGTATTGGCAATCCAACGAGAAAAAAATCTAAGGACAAGAATTATTTTTATGCTCCACAAATTATGTATATTTGGTATCTGCCTTTTCACCCTATGTCTAGAAATAAACTTCTTGGGCACTACATACATTATATATATTATGTATTATATATAATGTATGTATACATGAAAATACTTGTTCACAAATCCCCCAGCTTTTATTTTATTATGAATGTATAATAAAAGTCATTTATTTGTTGGGGAGGCTATAAATTAGTTCTCCCAATATGATAATTCTTGATTCATTACAAGGAAAACTTGTGGTTCTTTTAGATCCCTGCTGTTAAATTTATAGCAATGATCAATTGCCAAGAGAGAAATCTAAAGGGTGTGGACATGAAACTAACTGAACTTATATGGCTTCTATTTAGTTCATATACGTTGTCATGGCAGTCTACCATCTGAACTATTTCTAGGAAATCAATTCTTACTTTCAATAACCTCATAGGCATTTTCAATTTTCACTGGAAAAAATTAAAATGATATATTGTGTTTCCAATGCCATAATGAGACTATTCAGATTCTAATCAGAGGGACAAACATTTTATAATAAAAATGCTTGGAAAAATGGAACAATATAGATGCTTATTTAATAGTATTCAAACCTCTACCATATCAATCTGCTATCCCTTTAGATAAATTTTATTTACATTGAAAAATAGAACTCATTAGAAAAGTTGCACACAGTAAATAATGGAGAATATTTGTTCAAATGAAAAGGAAAAAGATCATCTAGTTCTTCATAAATCAAACGTAAAATATGATATTAAGTCTAATAGAATGGAAAATTCATCTCAAATTTCTTCTCTCATGAAAGTTCACTTGAAAAGATTGTGATTTCAAAATGTCTTGTGCATTTGCTCATTTTAAGTCATTATCTAAAATGTATTTAACGATTGTAAATACATAAACAAGTGGATGAGAAAAAAGCCTAAGTTGATCAAAGTGAAAGGGTATTTTTCATTTTTACTTTATTTCTGCCATTATTGGTAGCATTAGTTGTCCTAAATGAATAGCCACGTTTGGGGCCAGTGGTCTGAAAATAATTAAAGCATGCCAATATGATAGTTTGAAAAGAGGAGATTTTGCTGTAGTGTAATTATATTTATAATCGCCATCTGCCTATGCCTACTCTCTATTTACTGGACCTTTCCCTGGAGTTGCTTAAAATGCTATTCTAATTAGGCATACCTACAAAGTAATTCTAAACTACATAATTCTAGTATAGGAATTAGAGTTAGGAGGGGGAGGTTGATGACTGAATAAATATCCTGGTTAGGTAGTATTCAGTAGCATATCTGCAAAAGAGGATATTTTCAAAATCTTACCAAACTTTGATTTTTGGATTGCTCTCAATAAAATGTGGCATTATTTTAGAAACAACCATTAACTTTATGTATTACTAACAAGAACCCCTTTTGAGATAGTCTACTTTATACCAACTGTGAGTCATTTCTAGAAATAGCAATGTTGATCAACTGCTCTTATGCCAGCAAAGCTGCCTGACATAGGACTTAATACATTTTTTGTTATGGCTCCTCTACTTGGAAATTTCCATAAAATTATAACATATTTTCAATCAATAAAAGTGAAAGGATGTTGATAACTCAGTAATCACATTCAGAATAAAGATTTTACATTACTATAAAGGAAGAGTTTGGGTTCATAATCGGATGTAACCAGGATACAGACTGACTGACTTATTCTTAGCAAAAACTGAAATTGTGTGCAAGGATGAATGTGCCATCTGCAGCTTTCCTATCAGTTTTTCTGCTGTATAGTACTACCCAATCCTTTACACTTCCTCTTCATCGATCACCATGTCCTCTACTCCATCAAAACCTGCTTCTATAATCTGACACAGTGAATTGGACATGGCAGACAGTGAATAAAGTGCTTATTGAATAAGTAATTAATAAATGATAGATCCTGACATCTGATGTGAATACCCTAAATTTGAATTTGAATCAATGTAGCATCTCTCCTGATGATGACACTTGTATTTTAAACATCATTTCTAATTTTAAACACTTCATGTGCTGATAAAAGAATTTTAAGCAGTAGAAGCAAGGAGGGAAAGTGTTTAGCAGAATGGAAGCCTTTCTTAGGATGCTTGGAGCCATTAAGTTATGGTGCAAAGTGTCAGTCCAGAGTATGAATTTCTCACATGGAAATTTTTAAGAAGGTTATTGTGTTTAAGATACTTCCTCTCTGTGACCTTGAGTTTCTTTATCTATAATATGCTATTAATATGCTCAGGCATTTTATGAAAACTAAATAATAGTTTAAACATATGAGCAAGTGTCTGAAAGATAAGAGCAATTAATAAATACAAATTTCCTTACCTTGAAATTATATCAGCAACTGCCATCTCAACCAGCATGTATAATCATCCTTACCAAGTGACTAGTTGGAAAATAATAAATTAATATGATCTTGCATTATTTTTCCTTCTGAATTCTATAAATGAACCTTTTTAAAATGATAGACTCCCCTAAATCCTTTTATGCCTACTGATGAGGCTCTGGCCCTCATTATATTATTAACCAGACACTAGCTAATTAGATAGTATGATTTATCAGATAGTAATAGTTCTTAAATTATTCTAAATTCATGGTCATGACAACATTAATTTTGGTTATGATTACTTTAAAATATGTTCCATGTGTATATATGCAAGGTCATGCTTGTGGAAACAAATTATATTAACTCTATGTGAGTTATAGGTTCTGGTCATAACTCAGGAAAGGAATCTGGAAGGTTTATACTTTGCTTCTGAAAGGTACCAAACCCTTTGCAAGCCATAGTCCAAAGAGTCACACAATATTTATAATAATTAAATAGGATATTATAAACCAAACAACAGAAAATATACTCATAAAATGCACGTGATATAACAGCAAAGACTAGGAAAGGAAGTTGATCCCTACTTATGATATCTTCAATGGTTAT
Source organism: Equus quagga (assembly GCF_021613505.1). Classification (NCBI taxonomy): domain Eukaryota; kingdom Metazoa; phylum Chordata; class Mammalia; order Perissodactyla; family Equidae; genus Equus; species Equus quagga. The sequence continues at coordinate 96,452,410 of NC_060271.1, forward strand.
TAAATGAACATGGATGTTTACTAAATTCTGAAATACTTTGTTGAATTTACACCCTACAGAAGTTTGGGCTCTGGAGAGTGAGCAAAAGCAGGCAGATTTTGGATGACAATTGAAACTTGGGAGAACTGACTAGCATGGATTGAGGTTCTCACTGTTATGGCTTTATCCTAAGAGTAGACTGAAGTTGCAGCACAGCCAGAACAGCTAAAACTCAGATTAAAAACCTGCCATTTTATGACCTGATGAACTGGATGACAGAGTTATCCACTACATCTTGCTTCCAGGGCAGCCACTGCCACAAGAAAGTGATGAGATTATGAACTATCCCCAAGTCTCCCTCTGGCACTTGAACTCTACATGCACAAGAAAGACCCAAAATAGCTCAGCTAAGGAAAACAAGCAATTGGATTGAGATTTGAGCTACTTCTCACTGTAGGCGAGACAGAGTTTTCAGTTTCATTCTAAATAAGTCATTGCCTTGCTAAAACAAAAAATAATATTCTTCAGAGAAATAAGCAGAATCCAGATTCTCCAAAAATAATCTGCACAATTATGAAAATATAATCTAAGGGTACTTGTCTTACAAAAAAAACAAAATGAAAGAAAACTAGAAAACGTGGCCAATTCTCAAAGGTAAAAGTGGAGGTAAACCTCAAGATAACCCAGAGCTTGTAATTACCAGGTAAGTCCTTTAAAGTAGATATTATAGTTATGCTCAGCTAGACAAGTATGTATGCTTATAATGAATAAAGCAACAGGAAATAGCAGAGAAATAGAAACTATAGAAAACTTCAAATGGAAATTGGAGAACTGAAAAATATAACATCTTAAAAAAAATAATGCTAGATAGGCATAAGATAAAATAGTCAGTGAACTTGAAAGTAGAGCAATAGAAATTATCCAATCTGAAAAAGAGAAAGATTGAGATATATATCTATATCTATAGTTAATATTATGTTATATACTTACATATTATAATATGATGTATTATATATTATATTATTATGTATATATTAAAGAAAGAGATTGAGAGAGCACTCAGGGGAGAAATATAAAAGTGTCTAAAAATAATTTAGTTGGAGTTCAGAATTAAAAATGAGTGAGAATGAGGCAGAAAAATTATTTGATGAAATAATAGCCAAAACTTCTCACATTTGGTGAAAGACATTAAATTGCAGATTCAAGAAGATCAGCAAAACCCAAAGTAGATCAATATGAATAAAAAAATTTCTATACTCATCACAGTCAAAATGCTGAAAGTGAAACATAAACTCTTAAAAGCATTCTCAGAAAAATGGCTTATTATATACAAGAAAATAAAAATTAGAAGGACTGCAGACTTTTCATTGATACTATGGCATCCAGGAGAAACTGGGGGACTCTTATTAATGGGCCAAAAGAATTAAAAAAAAAAAAAACTACCAGTACTGACTTCTATCTGGTAAAAATATCCTTCAATAATAAAGTCTAAAAAAAAGAAAATGCTACCTCACAGAGCAGGTAACAAAAATAAGGAGCCTATCATTCCAGGGAGATGTCATTCAATTATACATCCTGGAACTCAGAGGTGACAAGATCCATATTCAGAACAATTCTGGTTTGGTTGGAAGAGGGATCAACCTTCAAACTTCCACCTCACTTTATTTGTGTTTCTCTTATGGTACATATTTCACTTTAGATTATACTAATTTCAATCACACGTATCACCTCTCCTTTAAATTATATGATGAGTTGTGTCTTATTTACCTTCATTTTCACATAGAACTTTGCACTTAGTAGTTGTGAAAAATTTCAATTAATAATTAAACCTAATAAATAAAATACCATTATTATGTGGTGGTGAAATACAGAACTATTTCTAATATTAAAAGGTATTTGATCAAATATGATTTTTTTCTCTCCAACATAAATTTCCTTTCAGATGAGAAGAAAAATTAAAATATCATTTTTAAGTAATTGATAAGAAAGAAGAGATTTTAGGCAATTTTATCAAATCATAGATAATTTATAAAAAGAGTAGTATAAAAAAGAAGTATTACAATATGCAGGAATAAGTGGCTTAATATTCTAACTAGTTTTATTCATTTCTTCAGCTATGTTCATTGGCTCATATTCTATATATGCATTTACTTCCTCAATTTTTCTTTTGTTATTGAGCGTAATCATAGTGCAATGATTTAAGAATGCAATCTCAAGACAGAATGCCTGTGTCAAATCTTCAATTCACAACTTCCTAACAGCACTACTTGATATTTTTTTGAATATTTATGTCACAGTGTCCTCATTCAAAAAGTTAGTATATAATAGTGTCTACTTTGTAGGGATGTTGTGACTGCTTAATACAAAATATACATGTAAAGCACTTAAAACAGTGCTTGGCAAATATTGAGACCTTCATAAATGTTAGCCATAGTAGTGCGAGTAGGATTGGTGATAATAGTAGATTATTTACTGTAGTGGTTGAAATAAGAGTTCACTTCTACACTTGCGGAAACAACAACAATGCAGGTTCTCTTGGCTTTTCATCTCTTTCGTTTAAAAAATATTTTTGTTAAAAATTACAGGCTACATATGTATAGGCTACATGTGTGAGTGTTGGTCAAACATGAAGTTTTCTAGAGATACTTTTGTATATTTCTGTCTAATTGGATTTCTATATTTGTCCAAAGTTTTTAAAATGTAATAAAATAGGATTTAAAGTATGCAAAATCGTTTTTTTTTGCTTTGCTTTTTTAAAAAAATATTTCACTAAGAAGGAGTATTTTTGTAAAGGCAGAGTTCTTTTCTTTTTAACTCTAAAGTCCTTTTGTATGTTTGAAATATAGTGGCAGATGTGTGAGATACACATAGAAACTGGATACAGGCTCCAGCACCATGATAAGAGAAAGAGAAGTCATTCCTTCCTTGTGGGTAACTAGCTGCAGAGTTTTATGGTGAAAGAACTAAAGGAAGCAAGATGTAGTATATGTGTCTTAAAATTTTGTTTATGATGACCTTAGTGTTGGAAATAATAAGAGATGCAGGCTGTCATTTGTTCATGAAAGTATTTCTCTCTTTGGAGCAAGTAGAAAGTAAGCCGAATTAATGATGATTAATCAGAAGTTAATTTTTTACTAGCAACACAATCCAGCCAGCCATCAATCTGTTTTATTAAAATCTTCCCTATATTAGACACTAGATAGTATTAGGTATATCTAATATGTTAGATATTAGATAATGTATTTGAGTCTCTGCTAATTAAATCTCACTCTCCCCTGGAAATAAGCTAATGAGAATTAAGAATCTTACTATCATCCGTACATAGACACATGCATGTGTATGCGTTTAGCTCTGAGCGCTGGACACAGGCCAGGTCTACTGCAGCTGGAATTATATCTGTTTCATCAGGAGGCATCCTGACACTTAGTCTTCTGAACCCCTCCAGTGCAGGAAAACGATGACCAATAAAACTAAGACATTGCCCAGAAGGAGGCATTGTCAACATGCCCATTTAAGAGAAAGTAGAACTAAGCACTTGAGCTTAGGGCGAAGGATGAAGGTATGGCAGCAGAAAGATGGAGGAAATAGATCTTTGTTACTCTTTCCTCCCATCTTTGTCCATCCATTCAATGAGGTCTTACTTCTCCTTTAGGTGCCTCATGTTAGAAAGGAAGTGGGCTATAAAATTTTGAAGTAAATGTGCAGAAGCAATTATGCAGAACAAACTTACATAACCATATAGTCAAGAAAAGATTATTTTCTTAAAACCAATGGTAACTTACTCTGAATGCATTAATATATATATAATTAATATAATATATATTATCAATGCATTAATATACATTAAATTGCCTTCTGGTATGTGCCACTATCTGCAAATACTGATAAAAGAGCTGATAATAACAATCAGTATCTCAGGGGGACATACAAAGAGAAATAGTAAAGTCAGGACCATTTATAAACAGACACATCTAAACATGTATGGTCTTGTATCTGCTTCTTGCCCAACTCATTCTCATCTCATGCTACTACCTCCTTCTCACTTCTCCCATCCTCACAGCCTTCCTCTTCAACACTGGAACTAACCATTCTCAGGATCTTCTTTCATTTCTATAGTACAAAAAACTCATTCCTGCAACTTGTATCAAACTTGTATCATTTCTCATTAGATTGTGCTTGCCCCTCTCATGCCAACTCCTTCTCTCTAATCAGGCCTCAACTCAGTATCATTTCCTTAGCTTCCTCAAAAGGTCATTCTCAAAACACTCTTTCCACAGCAGCCTCCCTCCCTAGTATTATATACTGCAGCACCTTGTATAAGCAGTTATGACAAATTGCCATTACTTCATTTAATCTTCTACTTATTTATACATTACCTCTTTTTCCCCTTAAACTCATCTCCACCAGAAAGACAAAGTGCCCTGTTCACCATTATATCCCTTGTTGGGGAAGGTGATCAGGCTTAGTTTCTCACCCAATGCACAGTCATGTAGGAGTGGCCTTGGGCCTGGAACCTTTCCTTACTGGGAGATTGAGCCTGCACAGTCTGTTCTGGGCTTGCCTTGAGGGAGAATATCTTTCCCTGTTCCAAGCCAGATGTATACTCCTTTGTAATGCTTAAGGATGTGAGTCAGTGTCCCTCAGGCATACCCCTAGCTTTCTGTAATTCACAGCAAGCTCCCACGGGAGAGGGGTCAACGTCCTCCTACTGCAGCACAAAGTGCCGTGGTGCTTTCAGTTATATTGTCCATTTCAGTTGTGGAGTGGACCCACAGTTAGACCATGGAGGACTAGCACATTGCAGAGGGTTAGATTTTGTGCATTCTCTTCTCTCTTGCTATAAGTAAAGGCTGTAAAACTGGGCCTGGTGTGCATGTTGTTTGCTCTCAATGACCTTGACTCATGCACAGCTCTCCTCCCTGGATGGCATTTAACTGCCTTTTGACCTTGGCTGCACAGTCTGGCCACCCAATGAATGGAGAAATATCTCCAGTGGTTTTCACAATACCCGACACATGGAAGATGCTCAACAAATATTCCTTTAATTAATAAAGTAAGAATAAAGAAAAATCCTCTTAACAACACCTGTCTAAATATATTAACCAATTCCATAATTACAAGGGATGGGGGATGATACAAAAACTTCAATATATAACATTTTTGTGGTTTATTCTCATGTTGAATTTACTCAATTGCAAACTTCATATAATCAATTCCGTAACGTGCCTTGAATTATATTCAATAGTTCTTCTTTCTGTTAATTCTTTCATAGACTCCTAGGAAGAAGAAGCCCTCTAGTAATTTTTATAGATTACTAACCATACCTCAAACATCTCAAATTATCTAGACCAGGTGTATCAGGTAAAGAATATTCCTTTTAGTAATGTTTCTTTAGCCAGTTTTACATCTGTATGGACATTTTACGAGCAGGTCTTCTCCATATTTGCCTGGTCACTACCATTGGGTCTTTAAAGAAATACCTAGGATAAATGATAGATCACAGAAAAAAAAGATAAAAGGAATGAAAATTATTAAATCAGTGATCTCATTCTATGCCCAGAAGAGATCAAGACTTGATCTCTACAAAAGCCTGAAAAGAGGTGAGAACTAGAATATGCTTTTGAGTTAGAACTGAATACCCAAAGGAATTAAAAAATAAGAGTAAGGAAGTAAGAATTAGTTGTGAATATGTTCTAAGAAAGATGAAAGCAGCACAAAATGTCAAGGAAAAACTGGACCTTCCTGTCTACCATTGAGTTGGCAGCAGATGCCTTTGTGGTGTTCGTACCTCCTCCCTCGAGTCCCACGTGGACTCTCTGCGGTAAACACTGTTTAGCTTAGCAGTCTATCATTTTCCCTATTCCAGTCTCCATTTAGAAAGGTAAGATTTTGCCGCTGGCTTGGTGGACTATTGTCCTACATAAAGATAATTAGATTCCAACAGAACAGAAGCTAATTTGTGGGTTTAATATAGTGCTGCTTTTAGATAGTAATAAAATCCTTTTCTAAAACACTAAGTGCACATCAACATTAACATAAATCAGGCAGGCCCAGCCTCACATCAGAAGGGTATTTTTCACTATTTAAATCTCTAGAGATGGTACAATATCTACGGTCACCTAATAATTCTCTGTTGTAGATTCAGATAATACTACTTTGTGCTTGAGTTGGAATCCAGAGAGTTTTCAGGAATTAGAAAATGTAGACTGACCTGACTGATTGGTCTGAGCTTCTCACTTTTAAGTCTTAAGGGACAGAAGACCACTGAATCATTGGATTTCCAGAGTTAAATTTGCTATCTTAACTATAGATTTCATTTCTGTAAAATTGTCCCATGTTTTTTTTTTCTTAGCAATTAAAAAAATTTATTTCTATACTATGTAATGATTTTTATCCAATATGTGAAAATCCTCTTTTACTTGGCACAGTTTTGATTATCTAACACAAAAAAGGTGTGAATTCAAGTCGCTAATAATATATGAGAAGGATATGTAACATCCAGAAAAACCAATCACTCCGTACTTGTGACTTCATGATGCCAAATGGCCAGACGATTCATGGAGATAGACATATTCTGTATTCTGTCATGCAAAGACCACAGGTGAATAGTTGCTTGATGAGGATTTTTATTTTATTTCATTATATTTTCTCATTATACTGCATGATAAATATATTTGGATTGAATTGTATATTTTGGAATCATGTTTTCCTTCTTCCTGAAATGGCTCCATATTTACAGGTCATCCTTAGGAAAATTCAGAACTCAGGTGGAGAGAACGTTTGAAAAAGGTGGGCCCACCATACGACTGTAATCGTAGAAAGTCATTGTGGGAAATATAACAAAGACAGTATAGTCATCCCATACATCATTTTTATATCTAACACATTCACTTTAAAATGCTGCATCAACCTATTCCATTTTTAAACATACTTCATCATCTAGGACATGTTTTTGTTTTTAATGATTTTATTGATGTATAACTAAATGCAATTAATTGAACATATTTAAATATACTGTTGGATAAGCTTTGAGGTAAGTATACATCTGTGAAACTATCATGACAATAAAGATAATGAATATATCCATCACCCACACAAATTTCCTTGCACCACTTTTTGTGATGGCTCCCTCTCCTCTTCCACCTGCCCAATCCTAAGGCAGCCACTGATTTAATTTCTTTCACTATCTATTAGTTTACATTTCCTAGAATTACATATAAATGGAATCATGAAATATGCACATTTTTTAGCCTGCCTCTTTCACAGATCATAATTAGTTTGTGTATGTTAACAATGTAGTCCTTTTTATTGCTGAGTAGCATTCCATTGTATGAATAGCCAGAGTTTCTTTATCTATTCATCTGTTGATGGACATTTCAGTTCTTTCCAGTTTTTGGCTATCACAAAGACACTATGAACATTTGTGTACAAGTCCTTGTATGTACAATGATTTTATTTCTCTTGGGAAAATACACCAGAGTGGAATGACTAGGTTATATGGTAGATAATGTTTAACTTTTTAAGAAACTGTGAAGATGGTTTCCAAATTAATTATACTGTTATAAAGTCCCACCAGGAGTATCTGAGAATTCCATTTCTTCCATATCCTTGTAAACAGTTGCTGTGTTTAGACTTTTTAAATTTTAGCAGTTCTAACAGCTGGGTGCTCATATCTCATTTTGGTTTTAATTTATCTTTCTCTAATGACTAATGAACCTGAGTATCTTTTCATGAGCATATTTGATATCCCAATATTGTGTTTGGTAAAGTTCCTGTTAAATCTTTTAAAATATTTTTATTGTTGTTTTGAGAGTTCTTTATACACTCTATATATAAATCTGTTATCAGATATATATCTGATATCATATTCACAAATGTTTTCTCCCAGTCTTTGTCTTGCCCCTTCATTTTCTTAAATGTCTTTTATAGAAACTTTTAACTTTGATAAAGTCCAATCTATTATTTTTTTCTTTTATGACTGTGCTTTTGGTGTTTTATCTAAGAAGTTTTCGCCTACTCCAAGGTAACAAAGATTGTCTCTTCTGTTTTGTTTACATTTGCAGAAGTCTTATATTTTAAGAGAACTGATCGACTATGATATAATCTTTACATGGTATTAGAAATGGATTGAAGTTCTTTTTTCTTGCATATAAATGTCCGATTGCTCTAGCACTATTGTTCAAAAGACAATAATTTCTCTGCTCTATTGTCTTTGCATCTTTGCCAAAAATTTTATCCATAAACATGAAAGTCTATTTCTGGATCCTATATTATGTTCCATTCATCTCTTTGTCTCCCTTGACCACAACTCCACACTGTTTTTATTACTGGAGGTTTGTAATGTGTTTTGATATCAAGTAGTTGTTAGACCTCCAAATTTATTGTATTTCAAAATTGTTTTGGATATTCTGAGTCTTTTGCATTTTTATATGAATTTTAGAATCAATTGGTCAATTTCTACAAAGAAGTCTACTGGGATTTTGTTCAAACTATAAACCAATTAGAGGAGAACTGACAACAAAACTGGATCTTCTAACACACGAATGTGATGTATTCCTTCATTTATTTAGGTACACTTTAGTTTATCTCAACAATCCTTTGTGTTTTTTGATATGTAAGTCTTTCATATCTTTTGTCAAGTTTTTCTTAAGTGTTGATATTTTGATGCTATCATAAAAAGCATTTGTTTTTCAAATTCAAAATGTTTCTAGTGTATAGAAATCAAATGGATTTTTGTATACTGATCTTGTATCTGACAACCTTGCTAAACTCATTTATTATTTCTTGTAGTCTTTTGTAGATTCTTCGAATATCTAACAGAGTATTCATGTTATCTGAGAATAGAAAATTTTTCCTCTTTATTTCTGATCATTACACCTTTTATTTCTTTTTCTTGCCTAGTTACATTGGTTAGAAACTCCAAGAAAATGTTCAGTGGAAGTAGGGAGAGCAGAAATCCTTGTCTCATTCTCCATCTTTGGGAAAATGCATTCAATCTTTCAGCATTAAATATTACATCAGCTGTGAGTTTTCCATAAATGCTGCTTATTAGGATGAGGAAATTTCTTTCTATTTTAAATTTCTGAGGGGTATTTTTTTAAATCCAGAACTGATGTTTCATTGATTGATTTCTAAGTGTTAAACTGACATTGCCTTCCAAAACATACTTGGTCATCTTTATATATTGTTAGATTTTATTGGCTAAAATTTTGTTTAGAATTTTGTATCTATATATATGAAACATATTGGTCTGTAGTTTTCTTTCTTTGTAATTATTTTATTTGACTTTGATAGCAGAGTAATGCTGATCTCACGCAATGAGTTGTAAAGTATCCCTTCCTCTTTAACATTCTGGAAGGCTTTGTATTGAACTGGTATTATTTCCTCCTAAATGTTGCATAGATTTCACCAGTGAATCCATCTCAGCCTGGAATTTGATTTCCTCATTGGTCCATGGATGAATAGTGGGTTATTTAGTTTTCCAAAACCTGGGGTTTTTTTCAGAGATCTTTCTCTTATTGATTTCTAATATAAGTCAATTGTGGTTAAGAGAATATACTTTGTATATCCTGAATCTCTTTAAATTTATTAAGACTTGTACTATGTCCCCAGATATGGTCTACCTTGGGAAAGTTTCTGTGTCCCCTTGAAAATAATGTGTATTCTATCATTGTTGGATAAAATGCTCTATGGATATCAATTACGTCACATTGTGTGATAATGTTATTTGAATTATCTTTATGTTTACTAAAGTTCTATCTACTTGTTCTATCAAATGTTGAGAGGGGGGATATTTAAATCTCTTACTGTAAGTGTGGATTTGTCTATTTCTCCTAAAAGTTCTATCTCTTTTTATTTCCTGTATTTTGAAGCTCTGTTATTACATACATAAATATTTATATTTTTTGTACTCAATAAATTGACTCTTTTATCATTATGAAATGACTTCTTTATCTCTGCTGATAGTCTTTACTCTAAAATGCATTTTTTCTGATACTATTATAGGCATTCTAACTTTCTTTTGTTTGATGTTAGTATGGAATATCTTTTTACATCTTTTTCTTTTTAATATATTTGTGTTGTTATATTTATAGTGTGTAGTCAGCATAGAATTGGGTCTATGGTTTGTTTTTCTTTAATCAAATCTGACAATCTCTGCCTTTAGTTAAAATATTTACACTGTTTACATTTAATTTATTTATTGATATAGTTAGTTTAAAATCTATCATTTTGCATTTGTTTTCTGTGTGCTTCATCTGTTCATTTTTTACTTTTTCTTTGTCTATATTTTGGGAAAAAGTGAACGTATTTTATTATTCTGTTTTATTTTCTTTGATAGAGAACTTGCTATAAATCTTTGTTATCCATGTAGTTGCTTTAGCATTTAAAATATGCATCTTTAACTTATCACACTGTATCTTGACATGGTATTATACCATTTCACCTATAAGAGCCAATTCCCCCCTCCACACATCTTTGTTGTTTTACACATTTTACTTTTATGTGTGTTAAAACTCTTATACTATACTTTCATTTTTTGTTTGTTTAAACAGGATATTATCCTTGAAGACATTAAACTGAGACAATCTTACAACTTACTTCAATTGCTTCCTATTTCTCAGTGGCCACTGTCCTTCACTCCTTGATATATCTTTTCTTATAAACCATTAGTTAATAGTTATGTTAACTTTTTGATTGTTTCAGATGGGAGGGAAAATCTGGTCTTTGTTACTCCAACTAAGCCAGAAACTAATAGCTCAGGCTATTTTGGTTCAGCCACAGATGTTTCAAACCATTATATTTTAGAGCCACTATATTTTCCTGTGTAACTTCCCTATTGATCTTTATTTTCTCTCATCATGCTATACACAAGAACCTAACCTGTCTTCTATAAACTAATCCTTCATTTTTTAAAAAATATATATTTTGTCCAGCCTTTGGGATTTTTTACATGTGTCACTTGTATAATTGCTTAAATTGTCCTAGTTTGCATTATGTCCTACATTATAATAGACTTTGGATATATTTCTAGTCTTAAATATTTATGTTTTAGCCACTATCTGTCTGATATTGTGCCAATTTTTGTTTAAACAATCTTCATAATAATTCTTGAGATAATTATTCTGTCTTCCTTTTAGGAATGTATTTTATCTAGTGACTTATGCAATAGATAACCTAAATGTCCATCATTAGGAGAAAGGTTAAATAAATTATAGTTTAGCTATACAATAAAATAGTATGTAGCTATTGAAACTGATGACAAAGATCCATTTTTATTAACAAGAAAAAAAGGTTATTACATTTAATCAAAAAAGCTGGTTGGAGAGCAGCATTTTTTATACAGATTAAAAATAATTAGTGTATTAGTTAGATTTAACTCTTGTTATCAGAGACAAATAAGGAAAAATATTTATGACAGTATTGAAATGTGATTTCTGTGTGTGTATCTATATACAAAGAAGTACCTGGAATATATGGGAGTATGCATCAAGTTTTACTTTATTCTTTAGTCTCCTGTTTGTTGTTTGAATTGCTTTCTTGTCCACGTGTTTATATGAACGTGTGTATATGTTTGGTGAGGTGTGTTTACAATAAGTAAATATAAATTATATCAAGAGGGAAGAAAGCAAACAAACATTGAAGCCATTTCCATTGCATAACTAAAAACAAAAACATTGGATGAAATGGAAATATGTGTTAGATAAACACATTCAAGCTTATAATTTAATGCATATTTCAATTTATTATTTCATCTATCCTCAATAATGATAAAAAACAAATATTAAAACCTGCAAGATATTTTGAGTCTGAGTTGAATGGTACTTCTGATTTTTATCTCTTTAATTCAGCCAAATTTTATCTTTAATATCATAAACCTTAGAAATTCAGATGGTACAGGTTAATTTTCAATAGCACAGCTGAATATTTTGGGGCTCTTCCAAGCTGAGCCTTTGGAGACTCACTGAGAGTTGGTGTGTGTTGACCCTGTGGCTTGATTTCTTCCTTCTTCTCAGCAGTATTCAAAGCTAGACCCATGCAGGCAGAATACAAAATAAGAGCATCTAGCCAAGTTCTTAGGTTTTTACATTGCATTTTGTGTGCTTACTTTATATGTTTAAATATTCTCTTTTTATCTAAAAAGTCATATAAATGCAAAGAATGAGTTTATAAAATAAATTTAGAAAATTATAAAGGAAATAAAAATTATGCATAAGCTTAACATCAAAGATAACTGTTGTAAATATTTTTATCTATTTCCCTCAGATAGCAAAACTTAAACTATTTTTTGCCTTTCATTTGCTTTATTTATTTACTATCTTGTGATATATTTAGCCAAGCCACTAAATAAGTTTCAAAAACAGTTTTTAAAGACTGTTAGTATACCATTTAATTAATTAAGTTTCTCTTGTTAGGAAATCAAGTTGTTGTCAGTATTTTATAACAAATAACATTCTGAAGAATAATTTGTATGTAAATCTTTGATGAGTTTTAGGATTATTTTTAAGATTAAATATTTAGAACTAGGATTTCTGGGACAAATTTTATGAACATTTTAAGGCTTATTACAATAACAATTTACACATCCAGGAAAGTACTTTTTCTGCTTTTCACTAGTTAATACATCTTAGGAAATGCCCAGAAAAAAACTTTGGGGTGGTTGTGCATGTCTTTGTGGTGATGTTATGACTTTTCCCCATTTTTGCCTTATTGGAATCTTTGATACACAAAGAATAAAATTATCAGTGCCGCTTATCAATACAATCGTGGTAATCCAAGAAAAGAATTCCAAAAATCTCTTCATTCTTTTCCCTCTACTTGACTGAATATAGGATGGCCTTGTGCTGTAGTAGTAGTGCACACGTCTGACCTCCCCACCAAATAGTAATCAATGAAGCCTATCTGTAATTGGTTACATATTTTCAAGATATTAAATATTTTTAAGCTAGGAACTTCAAAGTCTACATGCCACAACAATGTCCACAGTTACTTGGGTACTCCCTTCTAATTAAAGCTACCATGATTATTTCCACTTATGAAGCTAATTCCAATTAGCTATCAGGTTATACTTTTTAAGAATCATTTAACCTGTAATTTCTTAATCTTCTTTCAGGGAAGGGAAGCCAAGCTTAGATAGCCTATACATATCTTTTTTCATTTTATGTCAATTAAGGAAAATATCATCAAGAAAGGGAAAAAAGGAAATATAAATCACTGTTGGATTTTTAGCATCATGGTAAATATGTGTCCTATTCTTTCGATCCCAATCTGGTAATTATATTTATAGCAAATATTCTCAGGTGTCTAAGAAATGTAAATTTCTTTATTTTCCCATATTTGAACTTAGTTTCCACTTAAGCGTCATTCTGTAGAGGATAGGAGTTGATCTTGATCAAGTTAGGATTCCCTTCTTTATTTTTCCAATGACTGCATCTCACCTCGGGAGCTAATATGGTTTCAAACAATCAGCGGAGAGAGGAGGAGGGACAGTGATGTTTGATCCTCAGTGTTGGCAACTATCCTTGCTGGAGATAGCTGTGATATCTGCATTTCCACCTGGACATCACTTACTAGTCTAGAGTGTCCACTCTTTACTCCTGATCACAAGAACACTTAGGTTCCTCAGTTCTCTTTGCCATATTAGTGCCAATATAGACAACGCTGGAGAGCTCCCACATCTCCTGAGCTACACTACAGTGCTGTCTCAGGTCCTTCTATCTAGGCGTCCACACCATTTACATGTTTTATCTGCTCTTGCCCATGAGGGGAGCCTGAGGTCTTGTCACTTCCCTGGGCTTTATGGAGAAATGGAGTACAAACTCCTTCTACCCCAGGGTTCCCAAATTCTCCCAGGCATTTCTCTTGCTTTCTCACTTCCAGGCCTCAGACAGAGAAGGAATGACGAGGGCTCCTTCACAGAAACTCACCAAGGTCTCTTTATTTCTGATTTCGACACTCTTCCCCTTCTTTCCAGTTTAGGCAAAATTTACTGGTCTCCAGGCCAGGAAAAACTAACACTGACATATTTTTCAAAACTTTTGTCTTAGATCTAATCCACAGTTTTTGAAATTCAAAAGTAAAGAATTGGATTCTTTTCTTCTCTGCTTTTTTGCTTTGTAATCCCTTCATCTGGAGAATTCTGGTTGCCCCCTGAATTGGGGTGGAGAGAGAGGCAAGAGGAATTGTTCATACAAGTTCTGAGTAGAAAACAATCATATGCAATAAAAAATGAAAATGTTATCACACTACATCTTTTTTGACAACATCCTTTGCATCTCTGTTTCTCAGTCAGCTCAATTCTCACCAGAAAGCCCTCTTGGACCTTGGGCAACATCTCAGTTCTCATCTCTGAAAAGGAGATAATCAAAGAAACTAAGTCATAACATTATGATAAAAATTAAATAAGATGATGCTTGCAAATAGAATTTCAAGTTTGAAGCACATAATAAGTAAAATATTAATGTTAGCTACTATTATTAGCTAATATTTTAGAATAAACTACCTCAGTTCCTTACCCCATATTTCTTCACATAATTTGATCTTTCTCATAACTTCAGAGGCTCAATAATACCAGTTGGATGGATGAATGAATGAATGAATGGATTACCATTATCAACTTTATTAGTATTAATATTAGCTTTACCAATTCAATAATCAGAATCTTTCACAATTTCTTTTTAAATATTTAAAGCCTTCTTCTACTTACGAAACATTATTATTTACTCAAAAATCTGCCATTGGCATAGGAGGAAATTGTAATTGAGTCCATTTGCCTAAGGTAAAACTCATTTATATCCTTTTCCAAAGGACAATTAATGATGAATAGGAAAATATTACATGCAGAACAGTCTGTTTCAAAAACCTTTAGGCAAAGCTTTCAAATCTGAAAATAACTCTAGGGCAGCATTTCAAAGCGAGAACACTAAACCATTGCAACACAGCAGACTTGACTTTTGCAGCTCTTCAAATGATTCAACAACTGATATTTGACCCAGACATCTTTGTATGATCTGTCTTTACAAAGGCCATGAGTAAGGATATTCATTAGGAAAAGATGAATCTCTAAGTAATTGTGTTTATTTAACTTTTAAAGAAGAATTTGTTGTGGCATTTTGCTTATTTTAATATATTTACTTATTTTTTTATAACTACCTTATTCAAACAAATATTTTAATCAACTTCTTCAAGATAGTGTATGAGGATAAGTGTAGCACATGACCGAAATATCAGGTAGTAAACATGGAAACAGGAAAGGCAAAGCAGTGCAGTGGAAGAAGCACTAGAATAAGCACTGATTCTGCTGCAAAAAAGTTGTTTAAATGTTTGAGAGTCATTTTAACTGGCTGGCTACTTGTTTCTACATACTTAAAAGGAGTGTATCTGTTAGTAAAATCTGAGTTGCAACTAATAGAAAGGCTCACTGAAGTTAGGTTAAATAATATAGGAAGTTTAGTTGTTCATATGTCTCTAAATTTCAGACTTAGTATAGCTTCAGATGAGACTTTTAAACAGTTCAACAACGGCCTGAAACAGTGATTTCCTTACCCTTTTTATGCAAGCAAGGGTAAGACAATGGTACTCTCAGTTCCATAGGAGCAGTTTCATCTTCTGATTGGGTGTCTTCATAGTCTCCTAGTGGCAAAAGCAGCTTTGGACCTCATCTTCTCGCACTATGTTGTTTAGAATGGAAGTTTTTGTTTGGCTTCTAGCCATTTTCTTTGGAATCAGACAATGATTTTAATTGTATTTTTGTAGATAACTCCTTGTCTACCTGTGGTGAATTAACTATGACCATAAATACTTTGACATTGCTTTCATTGTAAAATGGGATCTAAGTCCTCACTCCTTGAATCACAGGTGGAAGCTCTATGACTCCTGTGACTGATAGACCTGCACAAACATTATTCTGCCAATTTCTGGGTTCAGGCATGAAGATACTGGAAGTTTCTGCTCCTAACCGCTTCGAACCTTCACTCTTAGAACCTAGCTGCCATGCTATAAGAAAACCCAATTAACAAAAGGCCAACATGGAGAGGATCTGAGGGCCAATCACTGCCTTGACTGAGCTCTCAACCAGCACTCAACAACAACTTTGCCAACCAGATGGGTGAGCCATCTTGGAAGTGAATCCTTCAGCCCTATTTGAGATGTCCTAGTTGATGCTGTGTGGAGCAAGGAAAGCCACCTTCATGAACTTTTCCTAAATTGCAGATCTGTGAGCATAATAAATTATTTACATTGCTCTAAACCATTAGGTTTTGGAGTGGCTTGTCTTATAGCAGTAGTTTACCAGAACACCACTCTATCAATAGCACAGGCTTCAATATTTAGTTTTTCTTAATTGTGCATGCTCCTTTCTGATGTGTGTAGTAATTTCCCTGAGTGGTGTTGGAATAGCATTTTAATTGTCAGCTTCAGTATTTATTGATAAAATGTTTGATAACATTAACTTGTTTTATTTTCAGTGAAAGAAACTGACTTTTTTTTTAACGTTCATTTGCTTCAAAATGACATTGTACCTTGTCAAGTATCTTAGATCTATTGTTCAAGTGTGTAGAATAAAACATGTTGAGAATTATACAATTCTTATTAACACAGAAGTTAAACTTTAATGGAATGTAATCAGGGCTGCCTCCAGAGTATGCAGGACCTTGGACAAAAAATTTTGTGGTGTTCTTATCTACTTAAACAGTTTGAACCACACAAATTAACCTTTTCAGCATCATACTGGTGACCCAATCTCACACAGTTCTGTTAAAGAGACATTGCACTACAATGGGGGCCTGACTACAGGGCCTTGGGACAAGTCCATAGGCATGAATTTCAAAGTTCCCAGTATCATCTGGCCAACCTCACACATGAGGCAAATGGTTGAAGAGCTCTCCATGGCCCACATGGGTCCCAGCCCAAATTTGGGACATTCTATCCAGATGGCACCACCAGCCAGGCCCTGACCCGGACACCAGAGGGGAATGTAGAAATTTTCAAGGAAAAGTAAGATAAAAATAATATATATACAAATATATTTAGATAAGAAGCAACCGCATAAAAGGACTGAAACTTCATATAATAATACCTCAGTACACCACAGTATATGCTCGTTATTTTACAACCAGCCAGTATTCCATCCAAGAACATGCAGCAGCAGATGTGCATTAATCTTGCTTGGCATCAACCAGGCCTGGAACTGAAGGCTGGAGTAGTGTTCCTGCGTGCACAGGTTGGGCACAGATGAATGTTTAAACCTAAATTACAATAACCAAAATAATCATCACAGGGCTATAAACTACTAATCATTGATCATGTATAAGCCATTTAAAAGTGTGAGCAGAGATGAAAAAGCAGGTTTATTTCAAGGGTAATATAAACACGAGTAAACCTTCTAGCAAAAACAATGTATTTATATTATTCGAATAGGGTAATATTTGATGAGTGGTATGTATGGGAGAACATGCTTATTAACATTACTATGATTAAAATATATGTTTTATAAAGACAAATTCAAACTAAACAGTTGCAGATTATCCTACATACCTCCTTACAGTTTTCAGAATATAATGTGAATTCTTCTGCAAAAGATAATATCGGATCCTACCAGGCTCTAAAAAAGCCTCTTTTCTCCCCTTGATGTGTTGAAGGGCCCTAACAGGAAAAATGCTTTGGTTGGCCTGATCTTTCCCCTTGCTGTTCATGTAGCGAGAACATTGACATCTCCACAAAATACCATTCAGAGACAAAATTCTGCAAACCATGAAAATAGTTCTAACGTCAAGAGTTCCAATTTCTTTTCTAAGTTTCATTACAAATATTGATGAAAATGTCTCAATTCTGGAAATATTTGTGCTGGAGCAAAATGTTGAATTCAATAGCATTCTGATTGTGATTTACGACAGTTAATAGGGATTATTCTATTTAGATGTTCGAGAGGCTTTTCTCATTTCCTTCATCAGGTTCAATCACAAATGGCTTAATCATTCAGAAGACATTACTGAATTAGATTGCATTAACTGCATAATAACAGAAAAAAAAGGCAATATGGAAACAAACCGAAATGCTATTAGGAAGCAACTAAGTTCATTCCCTTTAATTCCTTTGTTGATTTGTTGAAATTGTTGATGTGACCTCAATGAAGATTTTTGTTCTGTTTTGTTCATCAGTTTCTCTTCACTTTAGAAAATGCATTTATATTTTTGAGAGAAAAATATAAAGATTATACATATTTTAGGAAAGGGATTTCAGACAATTGTGTGAGTTTAGAATTTAGGTCAGGTTCAAACTTTGATAAAAGGGACCCAAAACAAATAGGAGGTTATATAGCAGACATAGAAATTCTTATCTTTGTCTTAACATCAGTCATGAGTGGGAAAATGCTTTTCTAGGGAGAAAAGGAGTAACCAGTGGATAAACTTTAATGAGATAAAAGTGAGAATCTGCAATAATGGTTAAGATTAGACAAAAAAGCTGTCACCATTTACTTGAAATATTGTTTTTTGCTGGAAGTAATAGTGGACAAGTGCTAGACTCATTCATTTATGTTTAGAATTTTAAGGCAGAAAAGGAACCTACAAATCACCTATTCAATTGTCCATTCTTTATGGATGTGTCTGTAGTCCTGAAGTGACTTATTCAGAATCACTCAGCTTATTTCCAGTAGAGCCAAACATGTATTCCGAGGTCTTCTGGCTTTTGATGGAACCAGTGTTCTTTGCACCTCTCTTTCCTTCTTCTTAAATAAATGCCTTATACTTGAATCATTCATTATCTTGCCTGAAGTTATTTTAACATCTGTTATTTGGTGCTCACAGGTAACACCATGGCCTTCATTTCCGTCAGCTTATTTCTCCAACATTATCTTGCATTACTCTCCGTCTCCACTCTCTTCTTATCCAAGCTAAATTCCCTTTGGTTTCTCATACTCACCATCCTCTTTCTCATCTCTTTTGTCTTCAGACAGGGCCTTTGGAAATGCTTCTCCTGCTTGGGACACTTCTGTCCTTCCCTTTGCCCCATGAACCTCTTAGACTATTATTATTCCTTTCAGTATTTTAAAATTAAAGGAGTAAGATGCTTCTTCGTTCAAAATGCTTCATTTTCTGTAGTTATAAATATCTGGAATGTGCTGTGCATCTCTTTACTTGAGACATTTGGTAGCTCCTGTCATAGACCTGCTTTTTTTCTTTACCTTTTCAAAATATTATTAATGGGAAATCCCTCTAAGAAAATTTAGAAGAGAATGTAAATCAGTAAACAAATAAGATGATTACAGATTGTGGTGAGTACCATGAATGTAATAAACAAGGTGGAAAGCTAGAAGAAACTGGGAAGCCACTTTGTATGCATAATGAAAGAAGACATTGCTAAGGGTGTAATGTTTGAGTTGAGACCTAAATTTTGAGGAAAATCCAGCAGTGGGAAGGGCTAAAGGAAGAGCATTTCAGACAAAGAAGCAATAAATGCAGAAACTCCCAAGGAGAAAAAGGAATTGATACATTTAAAACATTTAAAGTTGATACATTTAAAACACAGAAAGAAGCCCAGTGAGGCTGTAGGACAGTGTATGGGAGAGTGTGAGAGGATGGGTTTGGTAAAGTAGATAGATATCAAATCAGACAGATCATTGCAGGCATGATGAAGAGTTATCATTTTGTTGTAAGCACCAAAGGATGCCAGTGTTATGTTTTAAACTGCAGAAGGACTATCTGGCTTACGTTCTTTCCTTACTCCAAAGAATAGCTTGATTAGGAATTTAACAATTACGGAGTGTAAAAGAGTAACAGTAACAATACAAGGAATAACAGTAAAATATGTAGTACATATTGAGAGCTTATCATGATGACTCAGTGTAACAAAAGTATGTAAAGGATAACTACCAAGTTTTAAAACATTGAGATGGGAGAGAGTTAGAAAGGGAGGGGTCAACTCAATGTATTATGTCATTTTTTACTTTATGATAAATTTCTTTATATTACTTCTATACATACGAGTATATATTCATATACGTATATCTGTGTATATATAGTAACGGTGCCTTTCAGATAACTTTTTCTGTGTGGGTAAAGCAATAGAAATATGTGTATTCTTGGGCCAGGCCAGTGGCCGAGTGGTTAACTTTGTGCGCTCTGCTTTGGCAGCCCAGGGTTTTGCTGGCTGCGGACATGGTACCACTCATCAAGCCATGCTGAGGTGGCGTCCCACATAGCACAATCAGAAAGACCTACAACTAGAATATACAACTATGTACTGGTGGGCTTTGGGGAGAAGAAGAAGAAGAAAAAAGGACTGGCAACAGATGTTAGCTCAGGACCAATCTTAAAAAAAAAGAAATACGTTTATTTTTCTTAATTGTTTTCTTATTAGAGGGAAAGATGACATCAAGCAATTTCCAGTTATAAATTTACACAACCTGCCTATTCCTTCAGCTTGTTGATCCAAAATATGTGACAGATTAGAAGTAATAGGTGAGAGTAATCATTCTGTATGACAGAGGAAGTGATTTTAGGATAGAAATTGCAAGTGGATAAAACATCCATCTAAATCAGCCTTATAAGTGTGTAGACTGAAGTGTTTAGGAAACTCCGGGGAACACGAAATATTCCTGATACTAACTTTACCTTGCATTAACAGAAACCAGTTTTCTATTCATAACCTTCTTCCCTGAAACTAAATGCTTTTTTTCTGTTCTCACTAGCTAATCAGAGTGTAGGAGAGCATAATATAATTGTGATAAGGTCACTCATGGCAGGTAACAGTCATTGAAATATCCATAAGGTCATACGGTGTAAAGAAGAAAAACAATCAAACCTAATTGTCTTCACTTTCGACTTTCTCCCCGCATTATTTACTAACTAGTTTGGGAGAACAGTTAGTCAGTATAAGACTCTGGAAGAAAAATCCAGTTTCTTCTTAGAAAGATATCAGAGTTAGGGATGTTATGAAGCCAGTATGCAGCAAGTCACAAGTTTTATTTTTGATTTCTCTTTAGTTTTTTAGAAAGAAAACAATCCATTGTTTTACATATATAAAAATATATAACTAAATGTATAAATCTATAAGTTTTATATATGTATTGACATAGCTGCCAAAAAGGTAAATAAAAGGCAACTTTCCATTGCATTATTTTGTTTTTCACATTTGCCTCAAGGTATATCTTCTCTAAGAATCCTTTGATAATTTAAATCACTAATGGTCAGTTCAAGTCAAATAAACAGCAGTTTAACACTTGGTTCTGCATTGTGAATCAATGTATACGAAATTTAGACTACATACCTATAGATAACAAAGCTTATCTCATAACGGTTTGTCTGTTTCTTATGCAATTAAATGAATGTTACATGGTTGCAAGTAAACTCAAGTACCTTCACATATCTCATGTCACATAATATGCTCTTTATTCCCTCCTTTCGTTCACTCAGTCCTCTTTCCCTCTATTTTTCCCTCCCTCAATCCTTTTCCATTTCTCTTTAGTTCTCTCCTTCCCTTTCATCTTAAATCTAAGCTGCTTGAGATCAAGAACTTCTACCCTACCGTATGGCCCACAATGCCTGGTACAGGGCAGAGTGGGGATTCAATAGCTTGCCTGTGGCTTTGGGAAAAATATCTCTGTGCAACATAAAGTTTTACCTTCCTGTTTCCCCACAAAGAAGCACAAAAGTGAGGGTTTTTTGATTCTCTTTCTACATCTATTTAAAGTATTTCAGTCTATATACTCGAGGATCTCCTCAATCTGAGTCATTCTATACTATGTCTTTATTATACACACTCAACCACTGCCCCACTAAGCTTTCCCTCCTGCTTTTCTCCCTCTCTCTCTCTCACTCTCTCCCTCCCCCCCCCCCACCCCGTCCATTTCCTTTTAGCTCACAAGCTCTAACAGCTCTCTTTAAGGTTAATAAAAACGGAAGAAAAATACTCTCCATCCTTTATTTTTAATTTGGACATTCAAATTGTCATAGTAATATGACAGAACTTTTAAAAATAGGAGATGCTTTCTTTATCCACAGCAGGGGTTTTTCTATTTACACATACACACAAATTGAAAGATCGCAAGAAAAATTAACTTGCATACAAAACTTTAAAAAGCTACACATACACACAAACAAAAGAAACCTTAAATACTGAAATTCAAATTTTGGTTTAAAAATTGAAAATTCACGGGGCTGGCCCCGTGGCCGAGTGGTTAAGTTCGCGCGCTCCGCTGCAGGCGGCCCAGAGCTTTGTTGGTTCGAATCCTGGGCGCGGACATGGCACTGCTCGTCAGACCACGCTGAGGCAGCGTCCCACATGCCACAACTAGAGGAACCCACAACGAAGAATACACAACTATGTACCGGGGGGCTTTGGGGAGAAAAAGGAAAAAATAAAATCTTTTAAAAAAAATTAAAAAAAATTGAAAATTCAAAAATTCAAATTCAGTTTTTTGAATTTTAAAACTAATAATCAGCATGCTTTTATTCAGCCATTTCTTCACATCTAGCGCTATTTTACAGACCAACTGGATTCAGGAGCATCATAGAAATGAGCTTTGAACTTGATTAGAAACAGATAATTTAGAACACAATAATTTAATTCCCTCAGATAAAAGATGAAAAGTTGATATCCAAGGAAGATGTTTGACTTTTGTCATTTTATTTTGAGACATAGTCTCTCTACAAGATTCTCACAAAGTGTAAGAGTCTACAAGATTCTCCATAAGTAAACAGGGCAATAAGATTATGTATATAACATATATTTTAATAATACATAATATGCATTTATGCATAATATATATGTATATATATATACACACACATACACAAATGTTCAGATGCCTTCCAGTAGGTAATCAAAGCAATTATGGGATATGGTCTTTTTTAAAAAAATTGTGATAACACGTAATATGAGATCTATGCTCTCAACACATTTTTTTAAGTGTACAATACAGTATTTTTAACTGTAGGCACAATGTTGTACAGTAGATCTCTAGAACTTAATCATCTTGCGTAACTGAAACTTTATACCCTTTGAATAACAACTCTCCATTTCTCTCTCCCCTCATCCCTGGTCCTGGCAATCACCATTCTACTCTCTGCTTCTATGTGTTTGAGTATTTTAGATACATCATGTGTGTGGAATCATGTAGTATTTGTCCTTGTGTGACTGACTTATTTCACTTAGCATAATATCTTCAAAGTCCATTCATGTGGCCAAATATGGCCAAATTCCCTCTTTTTTAAGGCTGAATAATAGTCCATTGTTTATACAAACCACATTTCCTACATTCATTCATCTGTCAATGGACGTTTAGGTTGTGTCCGCCTCTTGGCTATTGTGAATAATGCTGCAATAAATGTGAGAGAGCTAATATCTCTTCAAAATCTTGATTTAAATTATTTTGGATATATAACCCAGAAGTGGGATTGCTGGATTATATGGTATTTCTATTTTTAATCTTTTGAGGAAACTCTATACTGTTTTCTATACTGGCTACCAATCCACATTCCCACCAATAGTATGTAAGGATTCTATTTTCTCCACTTCCTCATCAACATTTCTCTGTGTCTTTTTGATAAACGCTATCCTAACAGGTGTGGAGTGATAGCTCGTGGTTTTGATTTACATTTTTCTGATGATTAATAATTATCTAACCTAATTAGTGATTAGTTGAGCATTTTCTCATAAACCTGTTGACCATTCGTATGTCTTTTTTTGAGAAATGTCTCAAGTATTTTGCCCATTTTAAAATCAAGTTATTTATTTGTCCATTTATATATTTTGGATATTAACTCCTTATCAGATATATGGTTTGCAAATATTTTCTCCCATTCCCTAGGTTGCCTTTTCACTCTGTTAATTGATTTCTTTCCTGTGCAGAAATTTTTAGTTTGATGTAGTCTCTTTGTCTGTTTTTGCTTTTGTTGCCTGTCCTTTTGGTGTCACATCCAAAAAACTCATTGCCAAGACTAATGCCATAATTTTTTTCCCTATGTTTTCTTCCAGGGGCTTTACAATTTCAAGTCTTACATTTAAGTCTTCAATTCACTTTGAGTTGTTTCTGTGTGTGGTGTATAAATGTAACATTTCATTCTTTTGCAAGGGGATATTCAGTTTTCCCAACATTTATTGAAGAGACTATCTTTTCCACAGTGTATATGCATGGCATCCTTGTCAAAGATCCATTGACTCTATACGCGTGGTTTTATTTCTGGGCTTACTGTTCTGTTCTATTGATCTGTAAGTCTGTTTTTATACCTATACCATACTGTTTTAATTACTGTAGCTGTGTAATATATTTTGAAATCAGGAATCATGTATTTTCAAATGCTTCCAGCTTTATTTGTCTTTCTCAAAATTATTTTGGCTATTTTGGGGCCTTTGTAGTTCTGTATTAATTTTAGGATTGTTTTTTCTATTTTTATTAAAAAACGTTGCTGGGATTATAATAGTGATTGCATTGAATATGTAGATTACCTGGGGTAATGTGAACACTTTAGCTATATTACCTCTTCCAATTCATGAACACAGGATATCTTTATATTTATTTATGTCTTCTTTAATTTCTTTCATTAATGTTTGTGGTTTTCAGAGTACAAATCTTTAATCTCCTTAGTTAAGTTTATTGTAAAGGATCTTACGCCTTTTGAAGCTATTGTAAATAGGAATGTTTCTTACTTTCCTTTTCAGGCAGTTCAGTGTTTGTGTATAGAAATACAACTGATTTTTGTATGTTTATTTTGTATCCTGCAACTTTACTGAATTTGTTTATTAGTTCTAACAGGTTTTCTCTTCTGGAGTCTTTAGGGTTTTCTGCATATAAGAGGATCACCTCATCTGCAAACAGATAATTTTACTTCTTCCTTTTCCATTTGAATGCCTTCTATTTCTTTTTCTTGCCCAGCTGCTCTGGTGAGGATTTTCAGTGCTACGTTGAATAAAAGTGCTCAAAGTGGATTGATAAGCTCTCAATACACATCAACTGCTGTGCTTGTCAAACCACATCATCTCAAAATTTAAAACGTTCCTCCAAAATAAGAATAGTTTTCGTTGACATATTAGCCAAGTAAGGCTAAGAGAAAATGAGGCGTTTGTGGAAAGTCTCTCAGGTAAGAAGTGATGGAGCTGGCTTCAAACTAGGCAAATATGTCACAGGCTGAATGTCTCCAAAGTCCACACCTTACCCATTATTTTACATGATCTTTCTAATGAGATCAATTGTTAATGTTGGCAGTTAGAAGACAATTTTATTTAGTAGAAGATGTTAACTGTGCAGTGCAGAAATAAATTAATGAGAATTAAAGATGGCTAGATTAGTAATAAATCCTGGAGCCATTAGTAAGACTTTGTCAAGAAATATAATTTTTTACAAGACTTGGAAGCAACCTACGTGAGCATCAAGAGATGAATGGATAAAGAAGCTGTGGTATTTATACACGATGGACTACTGCTCAGCCATAAGAAATGATGAAATCCGGCCATTTGTGACAACATGGATGGACCTTGAGGGTATTATGCTGAGTGAAATAAGTCAGAGGGAGAAAGTCAAATACCATATGATCTCACTCATAAGTAGAAGATAAAAACAACGACAAACAAACACATAGCAATGGAGATTGGATTGGTGGTTACCATGGGGGAAGGGGGGAGGAGGGAGGGCAAAAGGGGGGATTAAGCTCACCTGTGAGGGGATGCACTATAATTAGTTTTCGGGTAGTGAGCATGATGTAATCTACACAGAATTGGAAATATATTATGAAGTACATCTGAAAATAAATAAATGAAGAAAAAAAGAAATATAATTTTTTAAAGCTGAGCCTTCACTAGCTGCTGCTGCTTCTTTTTTTCCATTTTGATGGACACAGTTGTAAGATAGAACTTCATTTCTCATATCTGGTGCGCTTCAGTTTTGGGGACATCTTAAAGTGTCTCCCCAAATTATCGCTTTTTAAAAATACCTCTAATCAATGTCTGTATTTACTTGATAAGTTACATACTTTCTCACCTAGGTGGCACCAGTGAGTAATTCCATTGGTGTCCAAAGCCTTTTCTCAGTTTTGCCGTTCACTGAGACTCAGGGCTCTGTGTCTGCTACACCTAGCTAAGGTTAATTCTGATTCTGTAATTGAACTAGTCTATGTTATTGAAGTGAGAAAGATTTTCAAAACACTTCAGACATGTTGTGATTCAATTCAACTTGTAACTTTTTCCAATGGTCCCTCAAGCTAAACTTAATATAGACTAACTACTATCTGGTATTCTCCAGCAATATGGATTCAAGAGAAAATGTCTAGTTTCTTGAAGATGGTGCACCTGTATTTCTATACTTGAAAATCTTTGATTTTCTAGTATTTTTTCCCTCTTCTCCATTTCTGCTAACCCAGCTTTAGTTTAGGCTCTCAACAGATCTTACTTACCCAATTGAATTAGTTTCTTAAATTATCTCTCTGCCCTTGGTCTCCAACTTGTCTAATTCATTCTTTCTACAGTAGGCAATAATGGTTTTTCTAAAACACAGAACTCATCTGCTCAAAAGCGTACAATGGTTTCCATGGCCAACAAAATAAAGTTAAAATCTCCTTGCCAGACATCAGTTTCTAGCCATGTGATGAACTAGATGCACAAGTAGACTCTACTTCTGTGAAAACAGCTAAAAGTTTCTGGGGAAAAGTAGTACAAATATCATTTTAAATGTATTGTCGAACTTGAAGGTAAGGCATCCTCAGGTTAAAACTAAATGAAGATAGAAACCCAGATAGATAAGCAGGAAGTATAAACTATATTTACTATTGAAAGCATCTGCTGAATCAGGTTAAATGACCTCAAAGGACTCAGAGTGCAAGAGACAAAATTCAGAGAGTAGCCACAACAGGAAGTCTTGTAGTAGTCACCGTCCAGAAAGCTGGTATTTTAAAGGTGAAGCAGAAATAAATCAAAGTACTCTATGGAGTTTACTCAGCTCTTACAATGTGTGCCTTCAAATTCTAATGCCACCAAAGCAAGAAAACCTCCTCAAGTAGCAAAAACAGAAAAACAAGACTGAATGATGAGGATAGAGATAGCATCCTAATGACATCTGGGGGCAGGAAAAAATCTTCCTTTACCCTTCTAGGTTCTTCTGGTTGATCTAAGAATTAAATTAACATAAGATAGATTAAAAGCAGAAAATCTAATTTAATTAATTTCATCTGTATGGGAACCTCCACATAAACGAGAGAGTCAAAGATGCCACATACATGAGAAGTTCAGAATCAGAAAGGCAAAGTAAGGTGTATATGCCATCTTGAGCCAAGGAATGGGACAGGGGCCTGGGGCATCAGTGGGGAGGAGGGTAATTCATGGGATGATAAGCAGAGCAGATGTTCACTAATTAGAGGTTTGCCTTGCCATATTGATAGGTCATAAAAATTTATTTCTGGTAATAACTCTTCTTATGGGCGAGGCCCCCGATTTAAATTCTTTGCAGGAGAGGTAAAAGTTCCCCAAGCCCACGGGGTCTTGACTGCCTTTAGCTCAAAGTATTCCACGTCCCAAGTGGCACATCTTGGGGAGGCCTGTTCTAAACCCCTTCACATCCACTGAAGCTCTGAATCTAGCAACATCTAAAGACAGGTTCACTTCTTAAATATTCCAGTTGCATGCACCTCTTGAACATTTCCATTTCTGTTTAAACTATTTTGAGTTGAGTAACTTGTGATAAAAGTAGACAGTTTGGTCTTACTTATGCTATATTCCCAAAACATGACTTTTTCTCTGAGTCACAGAAAATCTTTTAGGACTGTAGTGAATTCTGACAATAAAAAAGATAGTCCATTAACCACCTTCAGAACAATACAAATATTTCTGAACTTACTCATTTGTGTATAGAGTACCTACCGCATATTAACATTATACTATATTCTCCTTTAAGCCACCTTGTCAATTTCTTCCTTAACCCTACAGTGATAGTCCTTAGGAATAAAATAAACAAAAAATTAAAATTTAAAATTTTCATAAATAAAAGAGTATAATAGTAAATATGTAATAAAATATTATAAACAATCCATTAGAGAATGAGTTTATGAATAAAGAACTACCAAGATCACCTTGACAGTAGGAATTAGGGTAGAAAGTTCATTCATGAATGCAAGTCATAAAGAATCAAATAGGCCTAATCCAGTTGAGGTTTTAACCACTTCTCAACTTGTAAGGATTTGATTTGTAATCTTCTCAGTTCAGAGTCTATCAAAATTAGGCGTCAATCACAGTGCAACATTCAGTTTTGCAGAATAGAAAATACTTGCTTGACAGTCAAGTTCATCTATTTTTTTCTCCTCTCTGAGATCCACTGTAGTGAATGAGTCTCTTTTGCTTAGCATCCGTGTCATCCAAGTTGTGATTGAGATTTCCAGTGGGATTGGTTGTGAATGAAGGCAGACAATTACAGCAGATTGCCATCTTAAATAATAATAGAACCCTTGGCTCCCAGATGTTTTGTGTACTTGTGCTAAAAGAGGACTCCTAGTGGGAAAAGAGAGTATAGATTTTAATGCGAAGAAAATAATCAGAGACTTTCTTGTTAGGCTAACCATAGACATTAGCCTAGTGCATTCAGGGACTACTGGCAAACAATTCCTCTACCTAATACATTGTCTTATTGTCTTGGGAGGAATCAGCATTCTCCTTTCAAAGTACAGTCATGCGTCACTTAATGATGGAATATGTTAAGAGAAATGCGTCGTTAGGCCATTTCATCATTGTGCAAACATCATAGAGTGTACTTTCACAAACCTAGATGGTACAGCCTGCTACACATCTAGGCCATATGGTACTAATCTTATGGGACCACTGTTGTATATGTGGTCCATTGTTGACTCAAACGTCATTATGCAGTGCATGACTGTAGTACAATAAAAGAAAAAGGAGTACAGGAAAATGGTTTCCCAGGGCAAAAGTCTTATAAATTGTGTTACTTCTGATTTACAATTTGATTCAGAGAAGAGATATTGTAAAGCATTTATTCAAATATTGCTAATACTACTAATAAAGATGACTAGCATTTTATTGAGCATTTTCCATACACCAAACAGTGTGCTTAAGTTCTTTATATCCGTTAACTTAGTGAACTACGAATCATAAAAGCTGAATTCCAAGCTGAGTTTTTCCATTTATCTTGTCAATGACATCAGTATTCTCATCTTGTAAAATGGAGATCAAACCTACTATGTAGAGTTCACAGTGTTTCAGTGAGGTCTGAATATATACAACATATTAAAAAATACACAGTAAATGTTAAAACACTTTACCAATAAAAAGAATCACCATTGTCGTTATTATATTCCAATTATGTTTCAAGCAACATGGGGGAAAATTCCAAATAAAAAGAAATTCCATGTCTCAAATACTGCTCTACAAGCAATCCTATGCAGTGCTGACCAAAAAAGAAACCCACAACTCAGAGTATTCACTCATTATTTCAAAGCTTTCTTCTACAATGCTCAGCGGTTCAATCGTGGTGGGAAAGGGTTCTCCAGGGAGCCTGCAGTCACACTTTTGTAGGACAGAGATGCTTTGACTTGGCCAAGCTTTAAGGTATATTAACCTTTATAAAGGTTGTCGTAAGAGGGCTATTTTTTGAGAGAGCATTTCTTTTTGAGGAAGATTAGCCCTGAGCTAACATCCACTGCCAATCCTCCTCTTTTTCCTGAGGAAGATTGGCCTTCAGCTAAGATCCATGCCCATCTTCCTCTACTTTATGTGTGGGATGCCTGCCTCAGCATGTCTTGAGCAGCAGTGCCTAGGTCCATACCTGGGATCCGAAACCCCATGGGGCCAAAGAGTAGCATGTGAACTTAACTTCTGCGCCACCAGCCCAGCCCCTTGATAGAGTTTTTTATATTCACAAATGAGAATGGATTAAGGCATGAACATTGTTGTTTTAGGAATTTGGCTTGGTAAAAAATATCAAAAATTATATTTTTTTGTCGAAGATTTTACACACACACACGTTGCCAATTAAGTTTATTTTGCCCCATCTCTAGCTTCTTGGATTAAATTCAGCCATCATAGAAATCACTCTACAAGTGTTCTTTCCTTTTGAGTCTGAAATACATTGATATAATTCAATTGCTTCTATGCTGCATTCTTCATTTCAATAGCCTCCTGGATTTGTTGTTATGGTTGTTCTGAAAGGTAATGGGGTGCTGAGGGAAGAAAATGTGTGTAGCAGCAAGGAGTTCTAGAAGCAAGGATTCTAGTTTTCCAATATGTATGTTGGAGGTGGTTGCAGCTCAGTGTTAATACTTGACTGTTTTTGAGTTCTTAGAGTGGTTCAGTGTAGCGATTTAAGATAAGGTCAGCCTAGAGTAGTTTTTGCAGAAATAAAGGATATTTTTGTTGAAGGCCAAGCTTATACTTTCTTATTTTATGGCAACCCAATACAGCAGTCCTATTTCTTACAAGTTTATCATTTCTTTATCTTACAAGGTTAGAGGAAATACATATTTTTTGGTGTTCTGTCAATGTACCAGTTATGAAACTGAATCTTAACTTGAACATTGAAATAATGTTTTCAGTAAAACTGCAAAGGGAATCAACAACCAATAGAGCTATAATTACATTTTTGTTATGGCTATTTTGCTAAATAGGCTTGCTGACAAGAATCCAAGTTTTTTTAACAATATCTCTAAACAAGCAAAAATCAGCTTAACCTAAGAACTATTTATCCTTCAACCTGCAATATAATTAATCTACTTGTGTATTCATACTTTTAGAAACTTTCCTATTTTTATCCTCAGGTTATTCGAAAAAGCTTTGAGTAAGATATTGTTCAAAAAGTTTAATGGGAGAAAGAAGGAAGCTAAAAGAAGTTCTATGACTTTTCATCGTGTTCATTCAAATAATCATCTTTTACCACAGCCATATTTAAAAAGTATGGTGATAGATTGTGATAGAAAGATGTAATAGTCTAAACTGAAGTCTTGTAAAGCTTTCTATCTAGGTGAAGAACCAGAACCTGAACTTACTAAGACCAAGAAGGCCTTAGCATTCCTCTCAGCTTGACTAAATTGAGACAATTGTCTTCCTGACTATGGGTCCCTGCCCTCCCTTTCCTTAGCACATTTACTTTAGAAAACTCAATCCTAAATTATTTCTCTGCCTTTGTGAGATATAAATCTTCTCCTATCCTCTTGCCAGTTTTACAACCTAGGGATGTCTTTCTCAAGGACGTAGGAGCCAACCCTTTGAAATGTAAGCACTAAAAAAGACAGGGTCTCTATCTCCCAGTCTTCGTGGGAAGGTAGGAGCCTAATTTTGATAAGCTCCAATTAGCAAACACACATGGCCTAACCCCAATGACCAGCCTCCCCTCTAATTTCCTCCAATACTTTTCCACTATCTCCCCGCACTGGAAAACTCTCGTGCTTTTTGAGTTCGAGCTCTCCCTCCTATTGCAGTAGTCTTAAATGAAGTCTTCCTTGCCTGTTTAAATTGTCCAGTGCACTCTTTATTTGTCAATAAAATAAACAATTTTAGAAAGTTTAGTGGACATTTTTCACTTGCAACTGCCCAAGCTCTGAATCCTTTCTGTTTTGGGAAACCTCAACAAAGAAAGGCAAGGTTTTATCTTCCACTATGAAGACTGAAGAGGGGAACACATTTGTTGTCTTCTAAGTCCTTGGCAGCTAAAATGTGGGCCTCTGACCTAACCTTGCCCTGGGCTACTCCCAGCTGTGACTTTGAGTCTGGAGTGGTTTCTGCAGATACGCAGGAGCCAGTCTAGGAACCATTCCAGGAGCAGGAACAGTGGTGGTAAAGGCTGCATTTTATGTGGAGGCCACTAGTGCCTCCACAGTGACCCTACGCCTATGGCCACAGCTGTTCCCACAACTCTCTACAGTGGCCACGAAGGATGACAGGACTTTGGCAGTTCTTCTGAGTGTTCAATCTCTCTCAATCTCTGCTAACTTTTTCAACCTGGTTCTTCCACATTCCACCAATTCTGTGCGGTTTGAAGTACTTTTCAAATATGTTCAGTTCTCTTCAAATTATCCAAAGGCAGTTTATTTTGTTTGTAACCAAAGCATAACTATTAGAGATGACCGAAGCAGTAAAGCCCAAAGTGGTGATGTGAGATGGAGTGGACATGTCAGTGCACTTGAGGTTGAGAAACCCCAATTCTGCTTGTTCTACAGTCCCCAGTTTTGACTCTCAGTTTCTTTATCTGAAAAATAATGACAAAAGGCAGGATTCCATCAATCCCTGCTGTTCTCAGATGGTGAGTCAGTGACATTATCATAGGAGAAGAGTTCTGGGAAATTGGAAGTGGGAGAAATCAAATGGCCAAGAAAAACTTCCAAATACAAGTTTTTCTATCATATACTTATGTATTTTATTAGATGCTCATTCAAGGATGTTTTCTGGCTATACACAGGGCATTTTGAAAAATAAAAACAAAGGAAACATTGTCTATAGATGACTTTTGTATTGAACTATGCTATGGAGATAAAAAGAGAGGCTACGATGTAGAGTGGTTGCCCTGGCAACGGCAATACAGACTATAATCGTGGTTCCAATTATTAATCAATCCACTTGTTATTAAGAGCCTGCCACCAGTAAGACATTATGTAATGGGTGAGACACGAGACAGGCAACGCTCTCCCTGCTCTTAAGAGAGAAATATACAATAATAAATGCTGCAGGTCAAATTTCTCCCTATCAACCAATGTGTATCTCTACCATGTATTCTCTGGGGCCCAAAGGAGAGGAAGCCTAATTCTCTTCCTGATTCCCCATATGCCTTAATGCAAACACATAAGCTAAATACACAGTTTTGGGCTATCTGACGTGATGTATTGACTCAGTGCACAAGTTTGCCATTTACACATATGGTCTCAAGTCTTGAACTCACTAAGTTATTAGCTTTTGACTTTGATTAAGTCATTTACCTTCATGAAACTTCAGTTTCCTTACCTACCAAAAAGAAATGATAATCATATTTAGCATCTAGGATTTTGTGTAGATCAAATGAAATAATTTATATATAAAGGACAAGGTGCTTGGTATTCAGTGAATGTTCAGTGAACAATTTAATATTATAATTTTACATTATATATAAATTTTTAAATAAGTCTTATGACTCATTAGGTAGCATAAGCTGGGAGTGTCATAAAACTAGAAATAAGCTCCTAAGAGCCTGTGGGAAAATTGGAAAACAGCAAATCCTGCTTGAAAGTTGATAAATATAGATCCCGTGAGGAGGCAGGTGGCAAGAGGTAGTGGAGGATGAGAGAGGAAATTTCCGATCCTGAAATTCATATATATTTTAGAACTCCCCCCAAGTATGAGCTCAAGGGAAGAGAAAACTTACAACTGAGTCTACACAGTTACCTAGGAAACCAAGTCATGTAGCATAGGCAACAAACATCGCTTCAAAAAGGTCTGAAGTGTGTTTCCGAAACCTGGAAGAAGAACTATAGGATTTAGACACATGACTTCTCTCATATAATTCAAGGTAAACTAGAAAATACGAGAACTTGTCTTTGCTTTATGAGAAAATATAAATTGCTACTAAGTTGTGAAATTCATTGATGTGACATTAATAAAAGAGTCCAAAAAATTTCTAAATTGGCTGTTTTCTTAGGTAAGTGAAACTAAGAACCAGAAAGGTATAAGACTAGCCAATGCCCCACCCCCCTCTCTCTCTTTCTCTTGCTCTCACTCTTTTCTTCTTTAACCGCACATCTCTTCCTTTTCTGTATATAGATTGGCTTTCTTCGCTTTTTATGTATAAAGCGCCTCCCCACCACCTACACCTATCAGGTTTGCACAACTTAAGTCCAAGCAAACAACTCAGACTGAATTAGAATCTTTCTCACTTTTAAATTCCTAGGAAAGAGAATCTGGCTAGCCTGGCTGAGAGTACTCATCTATCCCTGAGCAGCTATGGCCAGGAAGCAGGACCCTGTAGGACAATCATAGTTGTGCTCTATTTTATTTTTCTGGGGCGTAGGAATAGTGGGAGGTTGGGTGGATATGTTCTCAGAGGAAAGGGTATTATTAGGATCTGGCAGACAACCACAAATGATGCTTACTTTTGTAACTGGAGTGGAATAATCACATTTTTAATCATGTCAGGATATCAGGAAGACATTCAACAAAGGGCCAAATGCCAACAATTTTTGACACAGAAGAATTCTAAATCTAGCTGGGAAGATTAAGGAAGACAGATGACAGGAGTAAATCATAGATCTTCATAATTAAAACAGCAATAAGTATTTAAAAGAAAAAACGATACCTAAATTTATCAGAAGATACAAAGCCTTCACTACCTCTTACAATCCTTGTGGTTGGCGTGAACCTCTGCTGATCGAACAACACTCTAAAGTAGAAAATAAGGGTTTCAATGTAAATTCTGCACCTATTTTAACTTCTAGCCAGTGAAAATTGAATGATGCTGATCTCCCTTGGCGATGTATGTAAGAAAAATTCCCTCAAGTCCATGACGATCAATTGGAAGTCAAAGAAAATTGGTTTGAATTTCATGATGTATTGATTTTTCATTAAACCACAAAATCATAAGAAAAAGTAAAAACTCGATTTTGCAGCAATGTTCTTTCTTTTTTTAAAAAAATAATTTTTTATTCAGGAAAGATTTTTCTGGATCAATTCAGTTATAAATGCCAGTATTATACATGTTAAGCACAGCCCATATGAAATTGGCAAACATTTGCATTATATGTGTTATATTTAGCGAGGAGAGCCATTAAAATAGAAAGTAAATAAACTGTATATACATATCCCTCTGTGCACACATACAAGCGGATTAATTCCCCATTCTGAGAAGAGGTTTAGAGGAGACATTTATATAAAAAATTAGAAAAGCATTAAAGATTATCTCAAAGAATATTTATGTTTCCTTGAAATGACTTCTTAATGGGATTTTCAGAACTCTGTGATGTTGAAGATGATCTGAGGCTCGAGATAGTAATATAATCACAGCGCTACACGCACAGGCATTTGGTTACAAAGCGGGAAGCAGGATGTCTGTTCGGCACTATCACTAGTAGAAGGATAATAAGATTTCTGTGAAAGGCCCATTCAAATTATAGCCACTGTGCAATTTCCTTTCATCATTTATTGATTGGTATTGTAAGACCGTCGTTTCTTTATAATATGTAAAGGACTACTTGAGAGCAAGAATTGTCGTTACTATTGTTTCCGCTTACACTTACCAAGTGGATTTAATGGACATTAAAGATTGAACACATTGTAATAACATATGTCCTCATTGGTTAATCATTAATAATACTTGACAGAACTTCATACATGTTTTAATGTCCAGCTTAAATTTTTAATGACATGAACACTCTATAAAGATTCAGCAGTATCTTAAATAATACTTAACCAAGCATGGGAGAGCAGTATTTACAAAAGGAAATACTAAATGCTGTGCTATGCTGACTTTACACCATGTTTTTAATCTTCTTGATCTTTGTTAACTACACAATTCTAACTTAGAATGAATGACATAGTTCATTTTAGCAAGAAGGCAATAGAGGGAGCTGTAAAAAGTTTTGAAGTTCCCAGGCAACAATTATTTTACTATGCTTTCATCTGTAGAAGAGATTTGTACTAAGTTACAACTTGAACTTGAACTCAAACTATCTCAGCTTTGAGGTACATGGCAAAGTTAGCCTGAGGAAATTGAATAAATCAGTAATTTCATATCAATGAACATCTCTAAAGAGTATATATTCAGTATTCTACAAGCATAGCACAAGTGGCAGGAAAACAGCACAGTTTGCCATTACCGAGTGAAAAATAGTTAAAACACACCTTGTTTGAAAGGATATTTAAGACATAATATAGAAATGGATAATTAACCAAAAAACTCCATTGATGACACTCCAGTTTTGTGGATTAAGTAGTTTCAACATGTTATTGAAGATCAAGGTCAGGTTGCAAAAGTGGAGCACTGGGTATTATCTTTGTGAGTTCAAAGCAATATGAATATGCAGTGTTTTGAACTTTGTTTCCTTCACTTAAAAATATATCCTGGAAATCACATTATGTTACTATATAGAGTCTTCTTCACTATATTTTAACATTGCATAATTGAGTATGCCATAATTTATAAACTAAATTACTTTTAATTTATTAAAATATGTTACTTATTAATGTACATGTTTGAATTCATTACCAATGTTTTACAAATAATACTATTTCACTTACAAATGCTATTACAAATAATAGCATTGTGCATATATTGTTTTGCATTTGTGGACATGTGAGAGTGACGTCAGCATCATGGTGAAGTGACTGTTCCCTTTGTCTCTCCCTGTGAGTTACAACTAAATGGACATCTATTAAACAACAGAGGATTCCCTGCACAACACAACAGGAAACTGTCATTTCAGGGTAGACCACTAGAAGTGGAACTGCTGTGTCAAAGAGTAAATGCCCACACAATTTTTAGAGGTACTGAAAAAGTACCTTTTACCATTTGCACTCCCACCAGCAACATGTGAGAGAGTGTTTTTAATAGCTGCACCAATGGAGAATGTGCACACCTTTGTGTTTTGTAATTTTCCTATTTTGAGCTAGATTATGTTTTATAAGTTTGAAGGATGTTTCTTCATCTCTGAGTGCCTAGCTATTTTTTCTTCCTATGTCCTATTAGGTTTTTGTTCTTATTCTAAATCTTAAGAGCTCTTTTTATATTAATGAGATTAATTCCTTATCAGTGATAAAAGTTGCAAATATTTTCTCAAAATTGTCATATTGCTTTTAACTTGATTCATATATTTGTCTCTTCATGTTAATGTTATTGAATTTATCATTCATTTCTTAGATTATTTCTTAATTTTAGTTAAAAAACTTTCCAGGGGCCAGCCCCATGGCATAGTGGTTAAGTTCAGCATGCTCTGCTTCAGTGACCTGGGTTCGTGGGTTCAAACCCTGGGCACAGACCTAGACCACTTGTTAGCCACACTATGGCAGCATCCCACATACAAAGTAGAGGAAGACTGGCACAGATGTTAGCTAAGGGTTAATCTTGCTCAAGCAAAAAAAGAGGAAGATTGGCAATGGATGTGAGCTTGGGGCAAATTTTCCTCAGCGAAAAAAGAAAGAAAGAAAAAAAAAGCTTTCCTTCTGCAAAGCAAAGGAAATCATGAATAAAACAGAAAGACAACTCACTAACTGGGAGAAAATACTTTCAAATCATTTATCACACAAGGAGTTGATCACCAAAGTACATAAAGAACTCACACAACTCAACAATAACAAAAAAAACAAAACACTGGATCAAAAAATGGGCAGAGGATATGAACAGACATTTTTCCAAGGAAGATATACAGATGGCCAACAGACACATGAAAAGATGCTCAACATCATTAATTATTAGGGAAATGCAAATCAAAACTACAATGAGATATCACCTTACACCCGTCAGAATGGCTATAATTACCAAGACAAAAAACAACAAATATTGGAGAGGATTTGAAGAAAAGGGAATGCTCATACACTGCTGGTAGGAATGCAAACTGGTGCAGCCACTATGGAAAACAGCATGGAGAGCTCTCAAAAAACTAAAAATAGAACTACCATATGACCCGGCTATCCCACTATTGGGTATCTACCCAAACAACTTGAAATCAACAATGCAAAGTAACATGCGTACACCTATGTTCATTGCAGCACCATCCACAATAGCCAAGACATGGAAATAATCCAAGTGCCCATCATCCTATGATTGGATAAAGAAGATGTGGTGCATATATACAATGAAATACTACCCAGCCATAAAAAGAGACAAAATCATTCCATTTGCAACAACATGGATGAATCTGGAGGGCATTATGCTAAGCAAAATAAGCCAGACTGAGAAAGACAAACACCATATGATCTCCCTCATATGTGGAATATAAAAAAACACATGGACAAAGAAAACAGTTCAGTGATTACCAGGGGGAGGGGAGTGTAGAGTGGGCACCAACGGTGAAGGGGAGCACTTGTATGGTGACAGACAAGAAGTATGTACAAATGAAATTTCACAATGGTGTGAACTATTATAAACTCAACAAAAAAAAGAGAGAGAGAAAGAAAAATGTGGGAGATCAGGCTAGACTAAAAACGCTGGTGATCTACAACCAAATGCAGTGCATAACATTGACTGAATCCTGGTTGGAGGGAGGGTGGAAGGAGCTACTAAAAAATCCTTGAAAAAATTGGAAGAAAAAACTTTCCATTTCTCAAGTTACAAAAGAATTTATTCCTGTATTCTGTTACTCATATTTTTTAAAATTTAAATCTGTGAGCCATTTATTTATTTGTGTATGGTGCAGGAGGTATGGATACAATTTTATATTTTTATAAATGGGTACCTGGATGTCCCAACACCATTCATTTCAAATATCTTTCCTCTAGCAATTTAGACTCTACTTTTATAATATACATATAGATTTCCATTTGCTCTTGAGGATGATTCTGGAATTTCTATTGTATTCCATTATTCTGTCTTCTTATTTTTGTACTAATGCCATAATGTTTTAATTATAGAGGTTTCATAGTGTGCTATAATATCTTTGGTTAGCTCCCTGATTGCCATACTTTTCAAAGTTTTCCCATATATCGCACAGCTGATAGTATTGTATATTAACTCCAATCGAATTAAACAACAGTAGAGATGTAAAAAGCATTTTGTCTTTCCCAAATTTCACTGAGTATGTTCTCTGTTTCCCATTAAATAAAATGCTGTCCTTTGGCTAAAGTATAAATACATATTAGCACGTTAAGGAAGATTACACTGATTTTCAACTCCTTTGGGTAGATACAAAGGAATGCAATTGCTGGATTATATGGTAAAATTATGTTTCGCTTTGTAACAAACTGCCAAACTGTCTTCCAAAGTGGCTGTAACAGTTTGCATTCCCACAAGCAATGAACGAGAGTTCCTGTTGCTCCATCAGCTGTTATTGTCTATTGCTCTCTTTAATT
Organism: Equus quagga; assembly: GCF_021613505.1. NCBI lineage: Eukaryota > Metazoa > Chordata > Mammalia > Perissodactyla > Equidae > Equus > Equus quagga. Next base: position 96,491,335 of record NC_060271.1, read on the forward strand.
CTATCAATTTTTGCTTGATGGATTTAACCTGTTGTTAGGTGAACATATGTATATATTTATTATATCTTCCTTTTAGATTGACCCTTTTATCATTATATAATGTCCCTATTTATTTCTATTATTATTATTATTATTATTATTTCATTTGTTTGTTTAAAGCCATTGTAGCCCTCCTATGTTGGCTATTGCATGGTTTATTTTTTCCCATCCTTTTGCTTTCTGGTATTACTTTCAGCCTGAAGGATTTCCTTTATTGTTTCTTGTAAGGGAGATCTATTAGTGACAAATTCTCTCAGCTGCTAGCCTCCACTAATTGCTAGCTGATTATTCTATTGTTTTTGACAATAATTTATCCCTGGAGAATAAATTACTCACAGTCTGATCAAATTAAATTTGAGCTCTTTGAAGGACTAGTCTTTGAGGCTACTCTTTGACGCCTCTTCTGAGCCTAGAAAGGCTCTTTTTATCTGTTTATTTTCCTGGTTTTCTCCATTAAACTTCTAGTGGCCTTGTGATTTCACTTGTTGCTGTTATAGGACTGACAGCTCGTTCTTAATTACTTACCATCAATGCCTCCATTGTTTTCAACGGTGCCCTTAGTGTTGAAATTCCCCATGCTCTATGAAAATGAAGTCAGTCCCCTTAGTGTGAGCTGTGAGCTCTGGGGCTCTCTGTTCTTATGATTTCTCTCTTCCCTTTGGGAGAACTTAGTGTTGTTGCTTTTGAGCTGGCCATGGGGAGAGAGTGATACATCTGATCTATAAGTGATCACTGAGTAGGGGCAGTAGCCCCTGTTCTTCTCAAGTTGCCTTCCATCGTGGAACTTCTGTCCTATGAATAATGTGAGGGAGGATAATTGGGGTCTAATATTATCTGCCTTCCCTGCCTGGAGTGGAATGTCTGTTCTATGATTGGTAGCCAACTGAAAGAAGTAAGCCCCAGATCTCTCAGCTGGTTTTATGTGGAATAGAACTTCTGCAACCAAAAGCTAATGGAATATGGATGAGAAATTCTGGTAATCTCCCCCTTTGGGGTGAAGCTGTAGCCCTAGGCTGGGAACTGGGAGAAGAGAGAGGCCTGTTTTCTTGGCTGCGCTCACCCAGAATAGAACTTCTGTTTCTCTGAGCTGTTGAAAGGCAACTGAAGGAGTGAGTCATGGCTCAAATGCCACAGACTCTTGCTATTGTTACTGAGATTTCATAGATGTTCTTGAACAAGCATTTCTCCATTTGCTGTACTCTGTAGAACAATTTTAGGAGGCTCTGAGTTGTTTTATTTTAATTTTTACCAGATAGGATTGTTCCTTGAGGAATGGGTCTGCAGAGTTACTCATATGACCATTCTGGAAGTGCTATTTCATAGTTTCTCTTTTTCTCCTATGAACCAGTGAAAGTAATGCTGAGATAATCTGGTCTGCTTTGATCTTTATTATATCATTTCTTCTATTTTCTTTCAGTATAGTTCTTCAATATTTTTCATTTTGATATTTAATATATATTTTCATTCATGTATTTTTATTGATCTAAATACTTAATGCTATGAGTTTTCCTGTAATGTCTTTTAAATATTATCTTTTAGACTCTAGAATGCACTGATTTTTATCATTATCATTTTCTAACTATCTTTGAAATTTCAGTTGACATTTTTCCTTTCACCTAAGAATTTATTTTCTTTTCAGTGTAGAAAAGCCTTTTTGTTTTTGACCTTGTTATTAATGTCTAGCTTTCTTGCACTGTGATAAGAGATTGTTGTTAATATTAATCTTGATTCATGAAACTTACTGAGTTTGTCTTTGCAGAATAATATATGGTCTTCTCATGAATGTCCTATATATATTTTTGAAACTGTGTATTCACTATTATCGGGTGCCAATGTATAATCATGATATATACATTTTTACTTATGTTCATTTTTCTATATCCTCACTTATTTTTGTCCACTTACCTGTATTGGATTGAGAATGGTGTGTGAAATCGTACTAATACTGTGTATTTCCATTTATTCATTCTTAAATTTCCTGTGGCTTCTGCTTTTGGAAGGAAGCTTCCATGGGATTTTATGCATACATGCCTCATTTGATAAATTAACCAGGTACTGCATTGTGATTTGTTATATTCTTGCCTCATATTGTCAATCATTTTCCTCTTTTCTTTTTATATTTTCAGTGTTTTTGTCTTATCCCCACAAGCAAGAACCAAAGAGTGATATCACTCTTTTGTATTCTTCATACAATCTGTTTTAGGTTTTCCCTAATTAAGGCTAAAATAAATGTGTATGTATTATTCAATTTGTGCTTTGATTATACTCAAAATAATTTCCACAGATGAGCATGTGGTAATCTCTGATAATGTCTACACTTAAAATAATCTCCAAATATGATTGTAATATTAGATATTATATGTTTAAACCACTGAACTGTTTGTTCATATAGCCAACTGGCCCAACCATCCAGATAAACAATGAGTTTATTACATCAAAATGCATTGCAATTGTATGTACTCAGGACTCAAAAGCCACAGAAACACTGTCAAATTCAGTCAGTGCAGAGATTAAAATGAACTTCTGATCTCACTCTTTGAAATATGGGCATTCCACTATAATTACCATCAAAATCATGGTAATAGTCAGATTGACACTTCAAAAGAAATACCTCTAACTTCTAAAACACTAGGCAACAAGCACTTTAAACATAGTGTTAAAACAGAAATCTTGATAAAATAGATTCTCTCTCTTTTTTTGTTAGTTTTTAAAAATTGACTTTTTGAAAGAAACAGAGGCTTCTGACTTAAGCAAAAGATGCAGAGACAAAAAGAAAGTCACCCTCACTTTCAGAGATAAAACAAAACAAAACAAAAAGCAGCAGAAACAAACTCAACAGATGGTCAATGGAAAATAGCATCGGGGGAAAAGTCAGATGTTGAAAGCAGGAAAGGCTTTATATTGGTTTGGTGGGTTTGCTTTTATACAGTAAATTATTTATGTTAAAGTATCAACACCTACGTAACGTGGTTCAGTAGAATCACAATATGTTTACTAAATGCCACTGGAGATTTCATGAGAACCTTTCTTAATTATTTGGGTTCGTTCATACATGTCATCCGTGTTAGCAATCAGAATGTCAGAGTAAGCTCATTAAATCTACCACTTATCTAATGACTTGCATTCCTCTGAGTGTCTATGATAGAGTACTGTCAAGCATTTTTCAAGATCCCACTCACAACGTTTGCTTGTAAATAATCTCATTTTTCTCACAAAATGTGTGCACCAAAGATGAATTTCCCTTTCCCATATATGATTTTTAATTTTCTGTTAAATCATTTTCATTATTTGATTTACTACCATTTTTTCAATCCAACATCTTCAGATCAGGATTAAGTTTAATGCAAATGAATTTTTCCTGAACCGTAAAAATGTAGTGCCCATACATAAATGTAATAAAGACTGATGGTTCATCAGGTTATAGTTGTAATAATGGCATTTCAAATAATTTGGAATATAGGCTTTGAGGATTATAATAGATGGAGTGGAGAACTATAAACTAACACGTAAGAGATGAGAATAATATTGGGTTGAAGAATATTAGGAATAAAGTTCATAGTAAAGGTGAAAACATTTCAGCATAAATGAGGAAATGGAGTAGATGAAATCTTCAATTAATCGTTCAATAACCATCAAATGAACTCCTAATATATGCTAAGTACTGTGCAGTAGAAGGATAAAGGCTTCATCATTTTTTTCATTCCACATACATTATTATCATTTTTTAGAAACTACTCTATGCTTAGAACTTCACTAAACATAGGCACTGGTGATACAGTGATGAGCCCATCCTGGCATAACCTCTTGCATTTACAGAGCTTATAGTCTGGTTGAGATAGACATTAATAAAACAATCACACAAAGAGGTGTGAAAATGACAACAGAGTTGTGAGAGAGGAAGAAGTAGGTGATGCCCAGTATACACACAGTAGCAGAGTCTGGATTAGTCTGTTTGCAGTAGGAATCAGGAAAGACTTCGCTAAGAAAATTTCAGTAGAACTAAGATCTTAATTTTGTCAAGGTTGAAGTAGAGAGTGTTCCAGGCAGAAGGAATAGCATGTGGAAATTCCCTTTGGCTAGAGAGAGCAGAGCACAGAGCACATCTGAGAAAATAAACAAAGGCTCGGAATGGCCAGCGGATAGTCTAGGTTAACTAGGTCAGAAGGGACAGATGAAACAGGGACTTGAAGCTGAAGTTAGCAGTTTCCCTCCATCCAGTGGTGTGCTAGAGTCAGCTTACATTGGCTCTCCATGACTGAATGCGCATCTTTTTCCAACACCACACTCAGTGATGTCACATTGCTAGCTCGAAATCTGCCACCGTAGGAGTAAATCTGGAAATTTGGCAACTTTTAAAAATTGGGGCTTTTTATATTCCCCCACACACACACCCCGGCTAACAAATTGTCGAACATTTAAAATTATAACACTGCCTCCATCTTTCTAACAATGAAAAACTTGAAATCTTTTAAAGTAGAGGTGAGGCTAAGGATGTGGGACATGATCAAATTTACATTTTTTAAAAAAGTACTGTAGATGTAGGATGGAGAATAGATTGAAATGGAGGAGCGGATGTAGAGAAAACCAAATAAAGTCATTAGCATTCTAGCACAGAGATAATGGTATTTGCACAGGGGGAAGGTTTAGAAATAGAAGAGAGTTTCCACATTGTCTTATTTTCAAATTAAATCAAGAGCAGCTCCACCTGGTGGTTGATACGTGGAATGATGCTTTTATGATGTGAAGAGATGAATCCGAATAACTTGAAACAAGTAATCTAGGTATGTACAGGATGTTAGGTGAGTCCTCAGGGCAGAAGCTGATGTTAACCACCAAACTGTCAGATGCTTGGATGGAAGTGAAGTAGGTTAAATAGTCTCTGAAGTTTCCAATAGAAATAGAAGAGGATTCTGGAGGATGATAGATACAATAAGGATAGACATTTGGGTAAGGAAATATCATAGACTTCAAAATGGAAGAAGTGGTTAAATTATGCTAAACAAGTAGAAGCAGGAAACAAAGAAAACGCTGATTTTCTCTTAACCATAAATTGGGAGGAGGGCCCCTGGAGCAGTTGGGAAAGAAGTGCCATTAAAAAGAAAATGAAAAGGCAAAAAATGCTCAATTCAAACAAATGTGTATTGGAAGAAAAATATTGAGGGTGTCTCCATGGCAGCTAAGTCCTGGCCAAATTCTCCATTTCACTTTGAAGTGAAGCCTTTCAGAATCTGTCCAGTGCTTGGCACATTGAGGGCTGGGAAAAGGGACAGCCATTATTGAAAATTGGCTGGGAGGATATGCAGGTGGAGAGAAGAGAGACAAATGAGCAGCTGAAAAACACTAATGAAGTGTTTATAATGAGGTGGTAGCTAAGGCTGAAGAAATACTGTCTTAGATTTCCCCAGATGGTGACTCCAAGAATGAAAAGTGATGACTTTTACTTCCTTTACCACCCCAGGCCTTTCTTGCTAGAAGTTCCTTCTATAAACATATTTAACCTCCAATACTCTATCAATGCAAATTTTGATAGAAACTTACCTTCATATTTGACTGACAAAGCAAGAGATGACGTTTGTCATCAGCAGAGCATACAACGTCTTTGGTTAGCGTTTACTCTGTTAGAATCGAAAGTTACGTGTCTGGAATTTCCCTGAAACTCAGCACATTCCTCAGAGTTTGATAAATGAAAACGTTGTTTCCTCAGCCTTCTTGTTGGGTACTAATTTTTAGTCCAGAAATATTTCAAGCATTTTAAGATCAATCACAGCACATAGTAGATTTGAATTAAAAATCAACTTGTACTTTTTAAGTATGGCTATCAAAAGTCACGACATATTTAGTTAATATATTTTATAATGTTATATTTGCCCCATAAAATTGGCCAGAAATGCAATTTGCTGTGCATGGACTATAGCCATTCTTCCTTTCTAAATATCATGTGTGGATGTGGATGTGTATGTGTGCGCATGGACACATATATGTACACATGTGTATATAGAAAGAGAGAGAACAAGACCCTGAGTTTTTTACATTAGATTTTACCATAATTGTCTTCAGAAGAGAACTGCAATAAATATTTTAAGTATGGGCTATTTCAAAATATTAAGACAAGAATTTACTAACATAAGACTTGTAGAAGAATCTTACTCAGTAGATTGCAATAATTTGTGAAAAAAATTAATGGGGGCCAGCCCGGTGGCGCAGTGGTTAAGTTCGCACGTTCTGTTTCAGCAGCCTGGGGTTCGCTGGTTTGGATCCTGAGTACGGACATGGCACCGCTTGGCAAGATATGCTGTGGTAGGCGTCCCACATATAAAGTGGAGGAAGATGGGCACGGATGTTAGCTCAGAGCCAGTCTTCCTCAGCAAAAAGAGGAGGATTGGCAGCAGATTTAGCTCAGGGCTAATATCAAGCAAAAAAAAAAAAAGATGAAGGTCTTTCAGGAAAAGCTTTTGTTTTTTAATTATCCTTTTACTCCAATAATTACATTGTTCAATTACTAAGGGGACTTTGTGGAAGTCAGCTAAACTTGATTAATCTAAATATTCCCACCTTCCAGAAGGGAGAGTGTGGACAAGCCTTTATGTCCCTTCATAGATTTGGCCAATACAACACAAAATGTCCAATCAGAATATAAAATTTCTAGGACTTTCTTTTTTTTTTATGAGAGAAGCATTTTTAGATTCCAACAAACAGTTGATTTGGAAGAGGGGACCCTCTTGAATGTTGATTTATTGTGTTTAACATACTGAACACCATTAATAGATTTCTCTAAGTGTTTTTTCCTACAAAAATATCTTGCTAATCAGAGATTTTATCTACACATGATGGAAACTTTTCAGGAACTAGTATAAAATTAATAGTGATTCCTTTTTAGTAGGATGTTTATACAGTTAATTATTTTTTAATATTTTTGTTTAATAGTTTTGCTATCTTTGTATAAGTATTTTCTACCTGTTTGGTAAATTTTACTATATAATAGAATAGTTTAACGAATCAATTTAAATAGCTCCTGAAGTTCTTCATTTTGTTTTCTAGAACCATATTTAGTATATCTACAGCTTGTTTCCCACAGCCTTAATTTTAAATAGTTAAAATAAGCAATTATGTTGCATGTATATTTTGGTACTTTTTCTGGCTTAAATATCCCCAAACCCTTTAATCCTAACATGTACTAGTGTTTATCAGCTATCCTTTATCTTAAAAATCCCCTGGAAATGTATTAAAATGTAGATTCTTGAGCCCTACCGTACATCGTGAGTTGGAATATCCAGGAGAAGGTCTGTCCAGCTGTTTAAAAAAAAAATCCATATTCTTGATAATCTTTATAATCAAACTAATTTGAAAATACAACCTTATAAAATGCTCCAGACCCCAAACCAATATCTTCCTCACCTACTACATCCTGCAGTTGTATTCTCTCGGGTCTCGGGCCAGTGTGTTCTCATGTGTCTTGGTTTCCTGGGAATGCAGAAACTTGTACTGGTGTGTACTTACCACACAGGGAGTTGTGGGAGGAAAGGCAGGTCCCATCAAGTTTGCTGGTGTCCTAACCCTGCAGCTGCAGAGGAGGGGTTGGAGCACAACAGGGCCAGGGGAGGGGGAAGAAGTTCTCACAAGACCTCCAACATTTTCATTTTCTGGGTCGCCTTTGCTACGGATGTGTCTATTTTTTTTTTTTTTTTGCTCTAGCTTATGGTCTGATCTATGAGCTTCCCTCTATAAATCTTTTCTCTATTTTGATCTCTGATTTTTTTTATCTGAATGTGATAATCTGGTTCCTTTCTTTTCTTGATTATTTGGGTTTGGAACACTACACCCTCAAAATCTCCCTTTTAAAATGAATACTCCAAAGAGTTTCTGCTGAAAGATTTAAGTTATCTATTCTAGACAGAGAGACAATAACAACAGTGAAGGGACTCAGAGAGGGAAATACCCTAATTGATCTAGGTGTTCTTGTTGACCAGATCCATTGAATTCTTGCATAGATACACAGCATCAGGCTATAATGGAATACATTTAAGTTAATGGTCTCACATTAGGTAGATACAACTTACTTTTAATTATGTTAATTTATGGAAAATGAGGCAGAGAATAATTTCTATTAATGAAATACCTAAACTACACACTCTAATTCTCATTAGTAGCTAGAAATCATAGCACTGAAAAGGAAACTTTCCTTTAGCAGTTTGTGTTTCGAGACTAACACACTATTGTGTTTACAGTACGGAAGCTGTGTTCCACAGCACAATTCTAGCTAGAAAGTACAATATTCCTTCAAATAAGCACAAGTAAAAATATTTTATTTATGATATATTTACTTTACCATATGATAGAGAAGAACAGACCTATATGTGATTTTAGAGTGATAAATGATAAATATTGTTATTATAAAGGAATAAATCTTATATTCATTGATAAGTACTTAGAGACCAGTATTTTAAGCTTTCTAGGCATATAGTATAGTGGACTTTAGAAACAAATAGTCTCTTGTTCAGAAACTGGCTCTGCTATTTACTTGCTGTTTGCTCTTAGGAAAAATAACAACATTTCCAAGCCTGAGGATTAAATAGGATTCTATATAGGAGGGACTTACCTTGGTCCATACTAAATACTATAATAATATTTCCAGTGTGCTTATGATTCTCTATTTTGTGTCTTATATATGTGTACATTATTGCTTAAGTTTTACATATTAAATGTAATATTTAATTTATAGAACTGTATAATTCAGTACTTCATAAAAGGAGAAGTAATTATCTATTTCCTAATGAAGGTAAGGATTAAAGAAGATAGACATTCAAAATTTATGTTTATTTATTTTATTTTACTCATACCTAACAATCTATAGCTGCAATTTGTTATTTTTATTTAAAAACAAATAACAATTTAATACTTACATTTAAAATAAATTAAGCCAAACTTCTTGTCCTATTTTAGGCTCCTCTTAATGCTTCTGTGTAATATCATTTAGAAAAGATTTTTCCTAGCTTTGGAGCCATACTTTGGAATCAAAAGCAGAGTCTGCCAAACTCTAATGAATCTTGCAGGCACATCCGACACACTCACAATAATTATGAGGATGTTGGTAGACAGAATTATCTGCCACCATGGTTTATAATACTTAAGTGATTATTTTCTTAGAAGCTGTGACTAGTTAGCCTTATACAAGGCTTCCATCCCACTCTATGTTCTGAACCATTTTTTCTTAAAGTTATCAAAATTTAAGAAACCACAGGTCAGGAGTTTCATATGTGAGTATCAATACAGGCTTGATGTTGGCCGAATCTTACTTTTGCATGGCCCCAATAACAGATCTCTTACAGTGATCAAATCAATGCTTTGCACCTAAGCATCACTACCACCTCCTTCTTATCCCCCTTGGTACAGGAGAGCCCACTTTAATCCCCTACATATTATCCCATCCTTTCTGGGTCTGGGATCTACCATCTTTCTCTTTCATTTAATTATTTCCAGGAAATGAAATGTTTTCTCTGCTACCTGGCACCCAGACTAATTTTTCCTTCACTCTTGATACCTCCCTCAATTGTCTTGCCTGTGAAGTTTGCAGTCTTTCGGTCCAGGTCTTCCTTCCTCTGTTCTACTGCCTAGGCATGGTATATGTTTCTACATTGGAAAACTATTGTCTGCTATATCTATTGCAAAGGATAGACACTGAGCAAAAATGCCGTGCAACATGGGTAAGAATTGTGTCTCTTTACTAATTTTACAAACATTCGTCATGGGCCTAATATGTTGCAAGTTATTCTATGGAAGAGGACACAGATCTGAATGATTCCAACAAAGTCTATACTCTTATGGTGCTTACCTAGTTCTAATAATTTACAGAAGCAATGAAAAAGAGTTGGATGAACCTCAAATTGAGAGTTAGGATACCAGGAAGAAATGTTCACTTTTCACCATGCTTCCTCTCCTAATCAAGGAGGCGAGATTTGATTGCCAGTATTCCCATTTTCAGCTCAGTCACCATTTTTAGCTATATAGCAGTGCATTTTAAAGTTATTTGAATGTATTACTGCCTTTTGACATTATTTGATAAACATTAGTATAAACAGGAAGCATAAAGGTGCTGATTCTATGAAAACGTATTTGAGAAAGATGGAAATCATTAGGTACTTACAAAATGGCAAAATTTGTCATTTGTCATCATTTTGATGTTTTTTGTACAAAAACTGATTAAATTTGTTTGACACAAAGGAACATATCAAAACTTAAAAATGAAAATATATCGCCAAAGATTCTAACAGCAATTTTTAGTACAGGAAGGATTAGAGAGATCGTTAAAATTATGAAGTTTAAAAAGTATTGAAAATGAAAAGCTCACCAGTCCATTGAGCATTCTATTTGGAAAAGAAGAAATTTATTTCTAACTTTTTTATAGTAGAAGAAAGTTGATGTATAAATTTCTCTTAAATTCTGGATGCTATTTACATGAAACTAAAATTCAGCCTCACAATCTCTTGCTGATTCACCTTCTCAATCATTTGCAAAAGTATTCATCAGCAAGTTCAAGTTCTTCTTTTAATGGTTATACCAAATTATTTTCTCCCAAATAAGTATCACTTCAGGTAAGCTGAGAAGTAGAATTTGAACCAAAAAAATATCTTACAAAGTTCTGTTTATTGTCTACCGTTCACCCTTATATGCTTCTGAAACTCATTTATGTATTGTATAATTCTTGAAAAAATATGAATTTTAAACCACAAAGATTTTATAGGATTTTTAGTTCTTTGGGAACATTCCTGACCCCAACCCATTACGTATATCTTTCCCTTGCTTTTTTACGTTTCCCTTTCAGACATGTTTTCTTTACAGGTTGAAAATCCTGGCAATACAAATAAAGACATTTTATAAAAAGTTTAAAGTGTTATATAAATATTGGCTTTTAATTGGTTATACAAATATTGGCTATTAAGTAGCTTTAAATTAAAAACAAAAAGCAAAATATGACCTGATCCAGGCCATTTAGATAATCTTCTGGACTTGCATCCTATGTCAAACTTTTTATATCTAGACCTTAGGTCTTTATCTGAGAAAATGCCCTACTCTTAAAGAATGTAAGCATTTCTCTCTCTTTAATATTCCTGTAAATTTTATCATATACATATATACACACATGGCAGCCAAGCACAAGGAAATATAATCCAATCTAGCACAAATCTAAATGTTATCTCTTTTTACACAGAAATAAATCCTTTCCTTTTTCCACCCCCTCAGAGAAATTGGCAAGTTGTGATACAAGGACCTAAACGTTCTTTCACTGCAGTTGAGATCAGAGAGAAGATGACTAGGTATTCTGCTCGCTCCTGGCTCCAGCACACTTCCCTTACTACCACACATACTTCACCACAGGACTGAAGAGATGCTGGGAACCTCTGCCCACAGCCCACCTTTACCCTCCCTCCCTCCCTCCCTCACACATTGCTGTGCTGGGCTCTGAGTCATCTGGGTCATAAGATAGGAGACGAATATGTAGACTGGAAGCCTTGCTCCACTATTTGTCCCTGGAGATTGTCTACCTCATTGTGCAAAGGGGAAGGTCCTGTAGCCTCTGCCAGGTATACACCCTGTCCTGTTTTCCACTTCACCTCCTTAGGACCATAGGGGTTGAGAATTATTTCAATATTGGCCAGCACAGCTCTCACATCGCAATGGCTCAGGAGAAAGGAGAAAGGGTCTTCTTCCCATTGCATTGGTTGGCTTATGTTGGCTTAGTGCCTCGAGAGATAAATGGGTAAGTTTACCCTAAACATATGACCTCAGTTGATTCTACGTTTATCAACTATGTTTTCTTGAGTGAGTCTGAGACTAAGAGGTTATTCTATATTTTTCATGAGGAGCTCAGGATATCTCCAAATAAAATTAATATATTGATTTTCTGGAGCTGGTGAGTTCAGTAGGGAAAACGGAAATGCCTGCAGCCTCAGAGCTTCATCATGGGGACTAAGAACAGAGGCCCTACATCATGTGCCTCCACTATTTGTTCCAGGAAACTTTTACCCAAGAAGGTAAGGCTGTAAACCTGTAAATACTTCCTTGTTAGCCTCAGGAACTCCCCAAAATTCTATTAATCCAAATAATAGGCAGTTAAATGAATTTAATTATCAGGAGAATAACTTGTACATCTGGGTAGAGCCCTTTTTGGGACAAGAGATGACTACAGAGCTACCTTGCTTGCTTATCAAACAACTCTTTACTCAGCAAGACTGTGTCCTCACTGCGTCCATCAACCATAAACTATTTATTATAATACGATGTTTGGCCAATGCCAGTCAAATGCACACAGAGAAAGATCCTACTTAAACTATTCCAGCTAAAAACCCAAAACCTTCTGATGACCTACCCTTAACCTCCCCTTTCTGAGCAACTAATAAAACTCTGTCAAGGTGGAGTGCTCCCTTACTGCAGTAACAAATTGGACTTTGCTTGATCAATAGATTATTCTGGTGGGTTTTTTTGGAGGAAATCAATACATTTATTTTATAGATCATGTGAATTTGGTAATACACACAACTGTTCTTAAGCTAATAATAAATAATGACACTCAGCTGATTTTTGGCATTCTAAGATTTGAATCTACGTTTTCAAGAATAGAGAAAAAAAAACAATTATAACCCTATACAGAAGACCGTAATCCAGGCCAAATCTCTCATATTGTTTTATGTGGTCATCTTGTTCTTTATCTTGTTCTTCAAGAGCAGATAAGAAAAATTATGGGAATTTAGGCAACATTTTATTAAAGTATTTTCTAAATATTAGAGTCTGTGGAACCTAACCAAAGTGGAATAAATTTAGGCTGAGTGTAAAAACAAAGTTTCTCTATTGCGTTAAAGGAAAGCTTGCCAAGAAATGGAAAACGACCCTTGGAAATCCTTTTCTGATCTAAGATTTTTTTTATATGCAGTTCGTGAACACTGACCATTCATTGAATCAATTGAAATAGCGGGTCTGACCAATATGCTTAACTTTATTTCTAATAGATTTTGAAGATAGTTTGATAATCTGGTAGTTTATTATTTATTCGTAGCAACCTAAGGTTCTTTACATAGACTCTGATATTATAAAGCAAATGCCACAGCAATGTTAATTTCTCCCTTATTGTCTCAACTCTTTAAGTATTGTGTTTCTTGTACTGTCCTGGAGGCTTATTGTTTATTGTTTCCCTGAGTAATAAAGACGCATTTTTACTGTGTGTGTATGTACGTGTGTGTGTGTGCGCGCGCTCTAACAGGCTAGAATCCTGTGCTTCCCAAATTTAAATATCTGTATTAGGAGTGCCCTTGTGAATGATGAGAAGCAGCTTACTTATTTGTTTGATTGATTTTGTTTTTAAATTTTCCCTTATGTCAAGTAAGCTGTAGCCCCAATCTCTGTTCTGTCTTTAAAAAACACACACATGCACTATTTCCTCTGGATTCTTTTTGAATAATCTTCCTTGCCAAAGAAAATTAAATTATTTTTATTTCTCTTTTGTCTTCTCTGCAAAACTAAAATAGTCTGAGAGTGGAGACAAGCAAAATGTATTATTAACTTTGCCTGGATCACCACTGATTTAATTCTTTAATAAATTGCTAGAAATATTTGGACTTATTAATGAGTTCTATATTGATCAGTTTACATGAGTGGTATGTTTTGTTGTTTCACTAGAATTATATTGTGGTCTTGAAGTCTATTGCTAGGAATTCACAGTTTCTGCCATCTGCTTCTGTCTTCTGCGTATAAAAACATAATCAAGTGTGGTTGTGTGTGTGTGCGCACACACACACGTGCCTGTGTATGTGTCTGCATGTGTTCAATTCTAGAGGGGGAGGGGAAGATAAAGTTAAAAGAATCTATTCTAAATCTTTATAAATCAGTATATGACATATGACATATGGAATAAGAAATGTTTACAACTATTTTCACACATGTTCACTATCATTTTATTAAACACATTCTGAAATGATATTCAAAAGAAGAGTAAGCATTGGAATATCAGTTCTATTTGCACCTGTTACTTAAATCTTCAAACTTAATTCCCTATATATGGTAGTATGTTTCTTCTAGGATAATCCTTTAAAAAATCCAAATAAATAAATACCAATATTTCTAGGGATACCTAACAAGGTTTATGATGTTCTCCCCATAATTGCCTGTCATCTTATGCTCCAACTTTCTTAGCTCAACTTGAGACCATATCCTGGTATTTTGTCACTGTTGTGACAGGTTATCTTTAAATTATCTCCCTTCTATACTCCCTATCTAAATTATCTCCTTCTATGCTCTTCCCTGTATCTCAGGGGCTAGAAGCCTAGTAATTTTATGTTCCAGAATCCCTGAGAACAAGGTTCTAGGTTCCATTTTACCAGTGAGAGGCACTCACGAGAGTTCTAGTAAGTAAAAGAGAAGCAGAACCCACTGTTGCTAGAGAGCAGCAGGCATAGGGGCTTTGCAGACAGAGACATGAGGTTTCTGCAGCATACTCTGATTTCCTGAATCAGCTTTCTCTGGCTTTCACTCTGCCAGCCCTTCCTATGCCCCCATACTTAGCATTTTCCTGCATAAAATACTTAGCCCTCACTGTATAGTTTATATTTTTCTAAGGGACCTCAAATGCTACAAATGTCCCTGCAGGGGCAAATATTTTCCATCTATAATGATTTCAATGTATAAACAATTGACAAGCCTTTGCCTTGATTTCTGCTGAGTACTGGAAGGCAAGGTATCAAGGTTATGATACCACACATTTTATTGAATTAGGCAATTTTTATTTATAATTTTTATCCAATAGATGTCTAAGTAAAATTCCACAGTATATATATTTTTTCATCTAGAGCTTCACCTATACATTTAAGTAGTAACCCTTGTTACGGTAAATTGAAATAAAATCCGAATAAATATTAAAAACTCTATATGGACATCAGGAATATATAGTTTATTCCATAAATAGATTCTTTCTGTTGCATTTATAACTGATGATGCATTAATGAACAGTGATAATCCTTTCATGTTGCTTTTATCTAAATACAACGGTGAGTATTAACTAGAGTAATTGTGCCTACAGGTTCTAGTGTTCATATTAAGCATTATTTTGTTCATTTTTTTTCAATTTGTAAAAAAGAAAGTGGAAATAGAAGGACTAATTACCATTTATTGTTGGGCACCTCCATATGTCACAGGTACTGTGCATCACATATCTTAAATACTTTAATCTAGAAAACTGACTTACATGACAGGTACTATTATTCTGATTTCACAAATAAAGAGACATTAAAAGAGATAGGTAATTTTCCCCAAGTCAAAAAGCTAATAGAATTAGAACCACAATTTGAGCCAAGCTCTGTCTATTCTGTGACTCACCCTCCTTCCACTATAGCAATATGCTCCGTTCTATGGCTTTCTATATTTTGCCACAGATTTTAGGAAGAATGATTAGCCAGTTAATATGTATGTTATTTTTTCTGGATAGCTAAATGAAAAACAACATTCAGACCTTGAACAGAGAAGATTTGATGCATTTTAATTATTTGCCTTTAAATTTAGGAAAGAAAATACAAGATCCAGACTTTAGTTCCTAAATTCTGACCTGCTCCGGAACAGGATATTTAGTCATTGGGTTATGTGATTGAGAAGATTAGTAAAGCTAGATGCATGTATACTCTGGGCCCTGGGATTTCATGATTGCATAATGACCTGCATTATGTGTAGCTGATACCGTGCAGCTTGAATGGGCACACGTCACCTTAATCAGAAAGAGTGCCCTTGACAACCGACTTCTGCTGGGAAGTTCACAGCCTTAGTCATTCATCTGGGACTTACTGTACAATAAGACTCATTCCACATAGAGACTAAAGAAGTGAAATTAAATAAAGATATGCTTAAGAGGCAGAGCCTTTAACCAGGGAGGAATTTCTTGGGAAACTAGTGGGATTGGACTGAACTGGTGCTACTGGATGCCAAGAATGTTTTGGTATCACATTCCTTTGATAAAGGAAAGATCCCTGAATTGATGTGGCTGAGGAAAGAACTAAGTGAAGTCTTCTGTGACTTGGGAGGAAATTATATCATGAGCTTCTGTAGTGAATGTGATGAGCATTCAGACCTTAGGTGTTTTATATCAGCCAATTTGCATAAAAATATATCATGTTCACTTCGAGCTACCTCCCAATCATTTTAAGAGAGATATTAAGAAGCTGCTCAAAAAATCATTTTCAACTGGCAGCTGATATTTAATAATTGCTGTTGAGAATGTGACCCTTGCTCTGACTGGACCAAGTGCATGAGGCTTATGGAGGACACTGAGAATCTCTAATTGGCTTGATTGTGACCTAGTCTTTTAGAATCTTCCAGTTGGCTAACCACTCTTGGAAATTATAGTGATAATAGATAACTTTTCACTTGTTTTAACAATGAGTTAGGGGATTTGGAGAATTCCTAAGAAGGAAGAGAAACCTGGTGAAGCTTCACCTTGATGAAAGATGAATCAATATTTCACAATTATGTCTCTGAGCCAAGCTAGGGTCAAAGAGATTCTGTAGCAAGTTGCATATATAATTAAACTAGTTATTCATAAGAAAACTTGGCACAATGGCAATTGTAGCATAGCCTTGGCCTGCCTTTTAGCCTATTTTTCTTCTCAGTCAATACAAGTCTACTTTAAGGTAGGTGGGTACTGTCAGAAGTTTTATCTGGGACTCTTGGCAAATCAGTTTCCCTCTCTTGGACTCAGTTCCTTTTTCTATGCACTGAGAGAATTAGAACCTATGATGTCTAAGTTTCTTCCAGTTATAAAAGTTCTGTGCCTTTATGATTTTATATGTTGAAAAAAATGATATCACTATGTGTCTTTCTATTTAGACTAAGTATAAAGATGTGGCAAAATTAGGACTGTTTATTTTTTGTTTTCTTGAGTTGTCGTAATGCTTTACATGTAGTAGAAATACAATGGCTATATTTTTGGCATTGAATTGAATTTCATTTTCTTGGAAAGCAACTTTAATTTGAAACCCATTGCATTCATTGAAGCCTGGGCTGAAAGCCAGGGAACTGGTATGCATCTTCCCCTTATCCTTTCAGTGGCTCTTTCTCTCTCAACACACACCCTTGAAGAGTCCTCTAAGGTTTCCTCAGCCCCCACATGTTGTTCAAATATCCTGATCATGTCATACTGACCAGACTTGCCAATCTACCAAAATACTCTTTATTCCAAAATTCCTTCCTCCATTCTCTCCCATCAGTCAAAACTTCTAAATAAATTGACTCAAGAACTGGAGGGAAATAATCTCATTCAATTAATCAATTGTATACAATGCATGATAATGCTTTAATCCCCTAAACATATTTAATTTTAGAAAGAAAGCTTATTAACTTCAGTGAATGTGAACCTGTGATTGGCGGCAATCCTGCATGTCTGTCTGTCTCTGTGTATCAGGATAGAAAACATGCTGTCTGTACCCAAGCAGAGACCACTGTGGCTGATTCTGAGTAGATGGTCTAATTATAGTCATAAGCTAATGTCTAACAGGGATGACTTTCCTTTGTAACACCATGTGGGCACAATATTCTTTAAACTCCGGAGAGAAAATGGACAGACAACGGGGACATTTAAGTTGTAAAATATTTAGAAAGCTCTCATCATAAACACCTGTTTTATTGGTACCTATAAAAAGACCAAATTAAAAGGAAAATACAATTTGAAAGTTCAATTTGGTGTCTCAGCTTCTTCTTGTAGTCTTACAGATGCTAATAAAAACATTAAGTTAACAAACAAAAATCAGAAAGGGAAGAGTCACAGGACTCACCCCAACATGATGAAAATCTTTAACTAGTTATTGAAAAGAAAAATGGGATAAATGGAACAGACATAAATAAAGTTAAAACAAAGGCTTTAATAAAACACTGCCTAAGGAGGATGGGTTAAAGGGTCCCCATATTGGACCCCCAACATTAAAGGACGTCAGACAAACCTGTTCTATTCACCCAAGTTTGAAAAAATTTAAAAAGTCGGGAGGCAAAAGTCACAGTGAGAAACCTGATCAGTAATTGTTTGGAACGACAGTTAGGCTGCTAAAGTTGGTAAAACTATAAAAATTAAAGTGTTCAAGCTAATATTATATGAAGAGGTTATGTCAGCTTTGCTTGGATGTTTTCTTTGGGAATAAACGTTATGTCTAGCTGGGAATGCTTCCCCTACACAATATTGTAATATCAAAACTTGTTAATGAAATTCTTATATGTTATAATTAGAAGTATAAGAGTTGGAAAAATTAAGATAAAGGTTTGTAAAAATTGGTATATTTGAATGGGCTTTATGTAAAATAATTACTTCTCTTTTGTCTGATTGTATTATATATTATGTTGTGGGAATAAACATTATGCCTCACTGGGGAACATTTCCTATGCCTGATATTGCAAAAACATATAAATCCACCTTTCAGGCAATGTTAGTTAAACATGTTAAAGAGATCTCACTTTAAAAGGGCTAAAATGGCGAAATTTCAGTTTTCCAAGACTGATGATTTTGCATATGCAATTGGAAAAAGCCAACTACAACAAAGGGAAGCCTGTTTTAATCTTCTGAGGCTTCTAAATAAAATCAAAAATACTTTATTGCCTCTTTAAAAGAAAATAGTTAAATAATTAAACATGCCAGCAGCTGAAGCCAAATCTGATGTTTTCTCTCTCGTCTCACTGAAATTTGCCACTTCAATCCCCCCAAAATTCCTGATCTAAAACTAAGCAAATAAAAATAAACTTTTGAGATAATTTGGAATTGTAATGGCCATTCTGGGGAACCTCGGTTTCAGATGAGTCCACCTTAAGGGTCACCCTTAAAAGAGAGGATTCAAAATCTCTCATAACGGAATGCAGTCTTTGGTTAATATGCAAAAGCTTCTAAAAGATAAAGTTATTTAAGGAGATATAAAATGATCTTTGGTAAACCAAAGCCTGTTTAAGTTTGCTGGTTTGGCTTAAAATAGGCATGTCCTTCAAGTTATCAGCATTGGATATAATGCAGACATGATATGGGTTTACTGGTCAGATGAGTTCATGTTATCTCTGTTACAGAATTTGTCAACAAGGGTATTGACTTAAAATAAAGCTGATTTTGTTTAATGTCTCATGAGGTTTCTACAGACAATCTAAATATAATTGTTAAAAACAGGCAAACTAAAAAAATGTAAAAAGATGAAAGTTTTTAGAGAAACTTTTTAACAATAATTATGTTTTATGATGTATGTACTTGAAAAGACTTAAGATGATGGCTAACTGCTTTGATGTCACACAAAGTCTTTGAGAGTAATTTAAACATAATTGCTAAAAACAAATAATAGAAATAAAAAATAATGGGTGAAAGGTTTTGAGTAAAATAATTATGTTTTATGGTCTGTGTACTTAAAAAAAAAACAGTTCCCAAAATCTTTTTAGTAACTTAAAACTTTAGAGTTTTACTAAGTTAAGTTAAATAACAAAACCTGTTGAATATCTGGGTCATTTTCAGATGGAATGGAACACTGGAACATTATTGCTGAACATGTCTAAATTTATCTGCTTTTGGCTTCTTATTACAGAGAAACTAAAAAGTGTTTGGGTCTATTAAACATACATTGTGTTTTATTACTATAAAGTAACGTTTCTAAAAATTATAAAAGTTATTTGTAAATTTGTCAAGCCACAGAATGCTAATGTAAAGGAAAGTTTATAATTGCTTATTGGTTTTTACTTAGAAATTAAGGTTTCTAAGGCTTAAAGATACTAATTAATACATGTAATTAAAGCTATTAAAAATTAATTTAAAAAATCTTTGCATTCAAAGAAAGTAAAATGTATGCTTTCAGTAAGAAAGTATAAAAATTAAAATTATTTTTGCTTTTTGGGTTAAACAAAGAAAAATTTGTCCTAAAGTACTACAATGGAAGAAAGGAAACCTGGGACAAATTCTAAATATAAAAAAGTAAGTGACAAAAAGTTTATAAAAGCAAAATCCTAAGGAGTTTTATGCCTGGTCAAGTTGCCTAAGATTAAAGTAAATCCAATTAAGTAAACAAATTTATATTGCAAAAGTAAACTGGTATAAAATTAAAACTTGGTCTTCTCTTTCTTAAAAGTATAATTTTCCCAAACTTTTAGTCTGTTCTTGGTAAAAAGTTTATGAAAGTTCTTTTTCTTTGAGTAGTCTGCCAGAAGGATAAGGATTTTATGTTTTATCAAAATAAATTTCCCATATTGTTTTTATCTGGTCCATAATCACAGATGCTAAGGTTTTTCTTACAGCTATTTAATTCTCTGCATTCGCGTAAAATTCTTTAACTGTCACGGTGATTAAATGGATAATTAAGCATTGCTTCATGGGAATCTTTGATATTGTATCAGTAAATGTTATTAAGATGAGTGTTTTAAAAATTGTATAACATTACTAAAATTCTGATCTGTCTTGGTTATCAGTCATAGTTCAGGTTATTTTAAGTGCTATATGTCACCAAATTAGCCAAGTTTCTCTGTTAATTGCCATTTTTAAGTCTTTTGTTATTCTAGACAGCTATTTTACTCTAATGTTTTTTCAAACATATTTCGTCTTCAGAGAAATTCATGGAAAGGACTCTGGCACTTACACTAGAGTACAGGTTTCTCATACACTTTCAGATTATAAAACTGAACTGGGTAAGAAATTACAGAACTCTAACAGAGAAACTGATGACCTCATAAAACTGCTAACAGAAGATTAAGATGTAAAATCTATTACACAGGACTAAATGAACTGATAAAGATGATTATAATTTTTATGACTTCTTGTTTAAAATATTGCTGATTTTTTAATGTTTTGTGTTTTGTTTTCTCAGATTTAAGGAAATATTTCCCTCTTTTCTCTTATGCTAACTATGACAGCAATTTGATAAAATTATACATTTGTAAACAAAATTGAAAATTTATCTTTTTCTCCCTATCTGATCCCTCCAGAACTTGAAAACTCCTGATGAGTAAGTATTCTTACTTTCATGGCAATATAATTGTTTGCGTAAATTCAATAAGATTCTGTTCTTCTTATAACAGGACACAATTGGAAAGACTGGTTATATTACCAAGGCTTTGAGTGGAATGTAATATTTGAGAAAACCCTACAGACTCAGATATGACAAGACAGCTTTTTAGGAATGAAGGTTGACTTTCTGGAATAAAAGCCACTTGGAAATTTTGGCCTCGTTCTTGCTTATGGGTTCCCAGTAACCTGGTAAGGTTGAGTAAAGAATGTCACTCTCTCTGGCAGGTGCGAGGAACCTCAATATTTTGGGGATCTCAGAAGAGAAGAATTCACCCAAATCTAGGTATTGCAGGCAGAATCTGATGACAAGTTCTTGGTCTGGCTTTCCTGGCTTTGAGAGGCCTTTATATTTCAATCTGAGATTCCTTATAAAAAGTTCCTGCAAAGCAGATTTAAAAGAGCCTATATGATAAATTACTATTTTTGCTGTACTTATGTAAATAATTGGGGTAAGTTTATTAAAACTAGACTTATTTTACAAACCAGTTAGTTTTAATTTGGCTATGTTTGATAAAATCAAGGGTGATTTTAGAGAGAAAAATTATGTTTCAATAGAAACTATAATACACATTTGTGGATATTGGATTTTGGTTCTGTCAATTGTCTTTGAGGTTTTTGTCTTATATCTGTACACTGAAAGAGATCCTGAATTCTTCTAGTCTCCTGAAATATCTAAAATAACAAACCTCCAAACTAACGTTCCTGTTTTTTCCATCTCTTTCATTTTGAATCATGGAAAATTGAACCTACCCTTTTTCCTGAAACCTTGCAAACTGAAGCTGGAGGACTTGATATAAACTTAAGAAAGATTCATGTCTAATGCTGTGTAAGCCACTCAAAAAGATACCTAGGTACCCAATGACACCATCAGAGACATTTCAAACTGCAAAAGATGTTTCAAGCCTGACATCTAAAAATCTTCTAGACTCGCTGCCACCTGGGCTCAGGAACTGATTTATAATTTGCTCCAAACATTAACCTTGCTTTTTTTGTTTCTCTAGAAATGCTTCTTATAAAACACCTGGTTACTTACTTACATGATACAGCCCTAACTATGGCAGCCTACCTGCATCACTGCCTTACTAAAAACCTGGTTCAACAAGATGGAAAAATCTAGGCCCTGATTCAGCAGGAAGTAGCTAGATTGGTCATCAACCCAAATCCCTCAAGATTGAGAAATTAACATAAAATAGGTGGAATTGATGTTAGCCCTGATATCAGTTCCCCTATATTATACCCAGCATATATGGGGTTAAAACCAAAGCACTCTTTCCCTGCTTACTCCCTGGCTCCCTGACTCCAGAACCCAGTATCTGCCATGGAGACAGCCAACCAAGGTCAGCCACCTGGATTCCTTATCATCTCCTCCTACTCCCTGCAAGCAACATCCCAAGGCCAAAGGCAGGCTGGTGGGAAAGCTCTGAGCAGCAAGGCCACTGACTGCCCCCCCATTACAAGCAGCTACATTCCTCACAAACCTTTAAAATCCCTGGCCTTCCATCTTCTGGGGAGATGAGACAAAATGAGACAAATTTGAGGGCTGGCTTTCACCTCCCAGCTGATCTGACCCAAAATA
Source organism: Equus quagga (assembly GCF_021613505.1). Classification (NCBI taxonomy): domain Eukaryota; kingdom Metazoa; phylum Chordata; class Mammalia; order Perissodactyla; family Equidae; genus Equus; species Equus quagga. Next base: position 96,513,990 of record NC_060271.1, read on the forward strand.
AAAACCCTTTCCTTGCCATAAACTTGAAGTTCCAGTTTTTATTTGGCCCCTCTTGTGTGGCAGGTAAGGAACCTATGTTTGTAGGCGCTGACAATATGATTTTAGTGATAATTGTCTTTCACTACCATCTAACTTTTTGAAAATGTATAACCTGTCCAAAATAGCTATGTTAATCTCTATAAAAAGTAACAGTTAACTAAAATAGCCTATTATGTGACCATTTATTGCTGTTAATCACTGTCATTTATATATAAAATCTTATTTACCATTCATAACAACCCTGTGAAAAAATATTATCCCCATTATATACGTGAAAAAACTGAAATGCAGCGAGATTAAGTGGATCGAGTTCCACAGTCTCACGACACATTAATGAAAGAATTTGGATTCAAAATCTCTTGATTCTAATTTCAAGACTCCTTGTACTTTTTCTACAGCTATGGCACTCCCCAGACCTGGAATAGCAAAAATCTTTTGCAAACTTCTTCAAGAAGAAACGATTGAATAGCCATTTATGAGACCTTTTTCTATGTGCTTTGGAAATTTACATAAAGAAACTGTGAACTCAGTTTGTATTCACTGACAATCTTGGGGTTAGAACAGAAGCTTGCTAGCAAAGCAAATTAAGTGAGGTTATTCTTTTGTACTTTTTCACCTCATTTGATCCCTGGTTTGCTAGACCTACCCCACGTTCCCCAAGAATATGCACACACACACACAGAGTAGACCATTCCTGATTTTCTTGACATTTATTGCTTCAAAAATTACTCTCATTTGCTCCCCAACAGTGAATGAACACTCCATTCCCTCAGCACATCTCAACTAGTTTCAGCAGAACCTCAGAGTGGTTCAGTATACGGACACTGGACACAGATCACCACAGGTTGAATCTGAGTTCTGAAGCTTACTATCTATAGAAACTTTGACAAGTTACTTAAATTCTCTCTTGTTCATTTTCCTTCTCTACACAATGGAACGATAAAACATTTACTGGCTGAGGTTATTATCAATATTAAGTGATTTAATCCATGTAATACACTCCAAAAATTGCCTTGCACCCAGTAAGTACTAGATATATGTTAGCTATTGTATTATTATTACTATTATTATTATTTTCATAATCTAGCCCTGAGGAATAAGCTTAATTATTTATTTATATGTTTAATGTGCTAATCTTTTCATGCTCTTCAGAATTTGAAATAAAAATCTATCAAGGCAAAAATAATGATTCTCTGACATTGTGATTTAAATAAACCATTGAGAATTACCCATAAAATGGAGATCACCTCATTTCAACCTCACATCACCTGGTGAGGTAAACATTACATATGTAAAATTAAATTTAAGTTGCAAAGCTCTACTTTAAATTGTCATAATTATTATTGTTCATATTATGGTTCATGATATTGTTAGGCAGAACCTACTGATACCCTGTGACAGAGTTACATTAGAGTTCACTCTTTGTGTGAATAAGTAAATGAACAAATGCATATATTAAAAATGATCTCTCTACTCCAGATTTTTCTGAAAGCCAAGAAATCTTCAACATCTCAGGATTTTGTTTTATCACAGTAAATCTGATAAATAAATGGCAAGCAATAGGAAATATTGGAGTATATGAGGAAGCCATTTGGTGTAAAACTAATTCAGCCTGACCTTGATTTTCCAAAAGGGCCTGATGTGGCTGTTGAGCATGCATTGTATATCTGCTGTAAGTATTTCCTGTGTCCCAAAGACAAGAACAATGCCTTTTAAGATAAAGAAATATGTAACATCCCCCACATTGGTATTTTCCTAAGGGACATTTCCTTAAGCTTATCTCTCCCTAGGCTAAGAATTGATTGCTGACCTGCTGTGACCACCCAGCTCAAAATGACAGACCTGCTACCTGCTGTGCTGATCAATTGCTGTGTGAATCGCTGTGCCTGCTATGCAATCTCGTGACTGTTGTAAAATGGACATTCCAATCATACGTGATACATGCTTTTTGATGGTACATAACCACTCTGTACACCTCCACTTCTTTGGAGTGCTCCATTCCTTTGTGAAAGGACTTTCCTGGGCTATATGGTCCTCAGATCTGGCTCATAACAAAGTCACCCCAATTTTGATTTATAGATTGGTTGTGGATTATTTGTGTTGACAAATCTTTCATCCTCTTGTTTTCTTTGGTGTGGCTAGCATTCTGTGTTTAGCTCTCCCACTACTTTCAAGGTTTCACAAACACTAATAAAGTGAGGAGTAGAGAAAATTTTGAGAGAATTGGGTGGGTGATTCAGTTTTATGGGGTCAGTGAAATGAAGTCTCTCCCTCATGTAACATGGATAGAATAACAACAACAAATTACTGAAGGTGAAAGAAAACACACACACACACACACACACACACACACACACGCAAGCTTACCTTGCCTTCAGAAGCACGTTCCATTTCTCTTCCAGATGTTGAGTCAAGTAGCTTCATATCTTCTCCTATGCGGAGCTGAATACCATTAAGGTCTCAGAGTAGTTCCATGCCTAAAAGTTGCCCAACACATTTTTCTTTTTGCTTGCTTGTTTGTTTTTGTCTAGTGTTTCTAGTTTTTGGGCATTTGATTAAAACAAAGGAGATCTAATTCTAGAACTGGAAACATGGGTTAACTGCTCTAAATTAAACACATTCTAAATAAGAAAAATTGCAGGTACAGAATGGTAAAGTGTTTTACTGAGCTCATGACAAAGTCAGGTGTGAATTCACATTTAGAAACCAACCCACCTCTGAGTCTAGGCAAGGAGCACACAATCATGTAAAGTATTAATGTGAAGGGGCATTTGCTTTTATTGCACTTAACTCTATCTGTAAAAGACCAGTAGTTCTCATACTTCAATGGCATGGGATTAAGCCCATCATTTATTAAGAGAATCTTTACATGATTGTACTTGCCCACTATGGATATTACAAGATAATTTACAAAAAAAAATCAGTATAAACATAATTTTTTGAAGAAAAAATGGGATTATATTACATGTAAAAAATATGCATCCTTATCACTTACTTTTGGAAGATGAGGTATTTTTAAATTTCTAAATTTCTAAATTTCTAATGGCGTGGTAGAGAGTCAGGATTGTTATGGTCTGAATTTTGTTCAAGAGATCTTGCTAGCTCCCGTCTGAACACAAATGGTCTGTGAAATATGAAACTGTGCTATTGCACCAGCTAACTTTTATTAATTTGGTTTTGGTATGAGATGCCAGATCCCTGCTTATGAAACATCACAGCTTCTTTTTTACGTACTTTTTTCTGTTGTGCTTCATTATATTAATCCTTCTGATTTTATAGAATACGGTAAATATTAGATTGAAAAATAATTATCCTCCATCTTAGATCTTGTAGGTAAAGCAAAAGATATCTAAACATCTTTTCAGTTATTTAGAAAATTATCAACATCCAATCAAATGTTGCCTAAATTCTGAATTTCCAGTCTCCTGAGTTCCAAAAGGTGTATGCATACATGTGATTCATCTAATTAACTTTATTTTAGAACACTTCATTGTCCAGATTTTCTGGATTTGAATTCCCTAGGTCATCTTGACTTGACTTGGCATTTCTTTCTGTCGTGAATCTTTGTCAGTGGTGAAAAAAAGTTTGGTAATAAAACTAAAATAAAATAAAATAAAGGAAGTCTTTTGATAGTGGAAGGTTTAAAATGGATTAAAAGGTTTTTATTGGAATCTCTATTCATTAGCTGCATTAGGGGAAGACGCTAAAAAATCGATGTTTGACTTTTTACTTTAACCTTAAAATGTCATTAAATTCCACACATGAAAAGGTTGATGCAAACACCCTTTTTACTTAATTGACAACACTTCCATTCTCTGTAGCATTTTGTAAAGGAAAGGGAGCCCATGTGAAAGGTGTAAGAAAGGTCACAATGCAACTTGAAATATTTAGTGTTTAGATGGGAGGTCTTTATGAGTGCAGACAGATTTAATAATTAATTTTTTCACTTTTCCCATATAACTCATCATTGTTTTTTTCAGAACATTTAGATGAATCCTTTTATAGACTAAACTGCATAATTCATATCTGGGCATTGAGATGCTGTCCTGCAATTGATGGTTGCCCAGTAACCTTTTGTCTGTTTTCACGATGCTGCCAGCCGGGAAGGAGCAATGGTTTTTGTCTTGTGTTGTTTTCATTATGAATATGCTTCTATACCATAGTTGTCAATAATGCAGAAGAAAAAGCTAGCTTGTGGACAGAGCACTGACTAAATTAGTCACATTTCCAAACTTAGCAAAGGATACAACTTAATCCTTGTAGCTGTGAAAAAATAAACCCTGCTTTTAGAGGTGTCTACTAAAAAAGAATTCAATACTGCATTTCCCATTGATGATATGTGACTGCTGCTAAGCAAATAGCCCTTAAGTTCAAGCTTTGTCTTCATAGTACTAGTTCTTAAGGCAGTTTTTAAATTTCAATGGGCCATTTAAAGAAATCTAACTCAAGTAGATTTTGTTGACAACATATTGCAAGGACACGTTTATGTTCTAAAAATATACTTCTCTATTTTTGTTCTAATGTCAGAAGATAGACCATGATACTGAGTCTCCTTTTAGAAGTGTTAAAAAGCTAAATTTTGCCATTTACCAAATCTACAAATATCCTGTGAAATTGTGGTTGGCATTTGTAACTGCAGTTTTCCGCTTGCCAAATTCGTGCACATGTAAGACATTTTATACCATATAAGAGTGCATGGATAAAATAAGACAGCTTTTGCCAAAGTCTATGATACTTTCTGGGGTAGAGAAGACTAGGAATGGAAAATAGAAAAAAAAAAAAAAAAAACCATGGGCTTTGCAATCAGGAAATTCTGGTTTCAAAATCCAGCCCTACTGTTTCCTATTCTTGTAAACCTTGCCAAGAAATTTAGTCTCTCTGAACCTTACTTTTCTCACCTAGAAGGAGTACAAATGTCCTCCTCAGAGATAGTGAGGATTACAGGAAATGATTTTGCAAATGTTACAAAATGTAAACACAGAACAGAACCTCAACTGGTAAATAGCGGATGTTCAATAAATGGTAGATTTTCATATATTCACTAATCATCATATTAATATGGAAAAGTGTGTTACATTAAAAAGATATACTATTAGACAGATATAGGACAGAAAATTTTTTTTCAGTTTCAATTTTTTATGTATATTTTCCATTGGGATAACATCATATTAGTTTCAGGCATATGATATAATCTATATTTGTATATACTACAAAATGATCACCATAATGTCTAGTAAACATCTGTCACCATACATAGCTAAAAATTTTTTTTCTTGTGATAAGAACATTTATGATTTACTCTTTTAGCAACTTTCAAATATGCAATGCATTGTTATTAACTATAGTCACCATGCCATACATCCGCATGACATTTATTTCATAACTGGAAGTTTGTGCCTTTCGACAGAACAGGAAATTTTTGATGGCAGGGGAGAGAGAAGATTACCAGGATCCGTGATAGCTCTGGGTTGAACAACTCAGAGATATCAAATACCTGCAGTCTCTGAAAAAAGTAAAGAATAACTGAAAGATATGCAAAGGAGACTCTGACCACGTATAATATTACCTATTATAAGAGCAACAACATCTATAAGGAAAAAGTATAAAGCAAAAATTTATTTTTTTGTTAGGTCCTCGTAAAGGATAGAATCCCTTTGTAGAGTGTTTTCATAGAAAAATATGGATTGCAGAGTGGTGTTATGTTTTGGAAGGTTGGAGAAAGAGAGCCATGATATCTAGAACAGAGACTTCGTTAGGGCTTAAACTCTATCCTCTCCCTGTGGGTAGGGAAGAATAACATGGAAGCCCTGCAGCAATGGAAAACTATTGGCAGAGATTGTCTATTTGTTTTTTCTTATGCTGCTGGATGGGACTTGCAAATGTGCTCACCTCATAAATCGATTCTAAACCTCTCCTTTCCTCTGACAATACATATTGGAAAAATACAGTGAAAATGGGTTATTAATCAGTGTATTCCATTCTTTCTCATCATTCTCTAACTCAACCTGCTTATTAGAAAATGGAATAATTGTGGGAAACTCAATATCTGGCTATGTCAGAGGAGTGTGCAACATCACCTCCTGACCCAAGTTAATTGGAATAAATTCCTTAAAAACACTAGAGACTTAGAAAGCTACTTGTGGTTGGAAACAGAAAAAGAGAGGGGGAAAAAAACCTCATCGAAATTCAGAAGTTGCCAATACTTACCACAGAAGATGAACAAAAGAGAGGGTGGGTAACCTAGCTATCATCCTGCATTACTTGGAACAGAGAAATCAATTAAATATCAGAAAATCAGTAATCACCATAGTTCTTTCACTCTATAATGGCAAATATTTCACTTTTTTAAGCTGATTGTTCCATTTTTAGTTAAATTGGAAGTTTTAGTCAAATTGGAATTTGTTTTATTTAATATATTGTATTCACTTTAAATGATACAATCAATTCATTTTTTTTTTTGTAGATTAGGTAAATCCAAAAGCAAGCAAACAAACACAGAAGCTATTGTCCATATTTCACTGCCAAGAGACTGATAACAAATGCTAATATAGATGAAAAGAGATGGAAGAGACACATCAGACAGTTTCGATGAATATTAAGGAAAAAGAAGAAAAGGGAAGGGAGGAGGAGGTAGAGGAGATATATAAGTCAATTAGGAAAATGTGGGCACTTACTGTTTGTATGAGGCTATTAAATAATTTATTTTGATTTTTGAGCAGGATGATGGTTTTATGATTATATTTCAAAACTAGAGTTCATGTCACAAAAAGAATGTATTGAATTATACAATAAACTGATGTGATGTTTGGAATTTGCTTAAAAATAATCCAGTGTCAGAAGAAAATGGATAAATGTAGAAGAAACTGAATTAGTAATGAATTAATAATTATGGAATCTGGGTAATATATTATCAGATTGCTTTCCAAAAGGATTCTCCTAGATTACACCGCTCTCACCTCTGTTCATTTCAGAAAGCACACCTTTACCAGAGGCAGTATTCTCATTTTTAAATATGTTTTGAAATTTTGTTGCACTTGATTTACCACTCCCCAGCTCATCCATTATAGTCACCAACCATGCAAGTGCCAAATTTGAAATTTTAGACTTGGGATGGGAGAGGTAAGACATGGGTGACAAAGGAATAAATTTGCCAAATCTGTATGGTTGTAGAAAATACAGATTGGGATGGGGTGGGTAGCTGCTATAGCTCCATGAGTTTTGGGTCCAGGATTCAAAATAGTTATGTACTAGGCCTTCAACATATATTTATAAAAATTGACAATTGCATGATCCTATTACTTTTCAATCTTGTGCTTTGCAATTAGTGGTTTATGAGGTGAGAAAGCGCAAAGTGATAACTGCATCTTTTATTTTCCAGGACATCCTTTTTCTCTATATTCAACAACTTATAATCAAATTCTTCAGCACTTTAGTATATAAAAGGATTTGTCTGATGTTGGCAAGCTAGTAAATTGCATGATATGCTAAAAAATAATTAAATTTCTTTGATGATAAAGTGCTCCCATTTTATTAAATATCTTGTAGTGGAAAAGTATTGAGGAGAGAAACGTCTCTTCATAGATTTAAGAAGCATTTTATCAACAACTATGGAAGTATCACCAAGTCTGTAAAGTAATTTAGATTTCCTTCCACATTAGGGAATCTTTGTGTGAGAATGTGTGAAGTCTCATGAAGATTTGTTATATTTTAGAGAAACTAATTAACATATAGGTGAAATGAATTGAAAGGTGAAATATTTTATCTTATGGCAAGAAAATACTTTTTGAAGTGACTTGTTATCTTTTATTCAGTGGCACAAATCACTCTGGTGGTGGTTACAAATTGGAGGTATTCTCAATTTCAAAATCTCTCCTTATCATGGTGGTCATTTCAAAATACATATAAATATCTAACCACTATGATGTACACCTGAAACTAATAGGACGTTGAATGTTGATTATCCTTCAATGAAGAATCACTCCTCCATAATGCTAAAGGAACTATAATGCAAGTATGTTCAAAGATAAAAAAGAGATTTAATTTTTATAAGTATGATTGTCTTTATCAAAAATAGAACCCTAGGAAATACTTTTAAACATTGTAGGGGAGGAAGACATTTCCTCTACCCTCTCTGGGTTCTTCTGGATGGAGAACGAATTAAATTCACATGAGATAGAATAGCAGGAGAAAATTAAACAAAGCTTTGTCTAAAATCCGAGGACCATGGCCTGGGGCCTTTCTTCCCAAAGGAAGAAAGGGTACCGAAGAAGTGGGGTGCACAGAGTGATTATATACTCCCAAACAGGATGTTTCACATAAGATTGAATTGTCCCTTTTACAATAGTCGCGAGACTGCTCTGTCGGCACAGCGATTGATGGAAACAGCAGATAGGTCTGCTGTCTCGGTGAACACAGCACAGTGGCAGGTCTGTTGTCTCGAGCTGGGTGGTCACAGGTGAGCTGGGTGGTCACAAGTGAGCTGGGTGGTCACAAGTGAGCTGGGTGGTCAAAGGTGAGTGCAGCAATCAGTTCCTAGCCTAAGGAAAGATGCTTATCCTTAAGGAAATGCCAATGTGGGGGGGAAGTTGCACCTTTATCTTAAGGGCCTTTGTTCTTGCCATAGTAAATGTTTTAAAGCAGATATACAATGCATGCTCAATGGCCACAGTCAGGCCCTTTTGGAAAAAAGAGCAAAGTCAGGCCAAATTAGGTTTACACCAAATGGCTTCCTCATGTACTCCAATATATCCTATTGCTTGCCATTTCTATTTGTCAATGTATACATGGGAGTTGCTCAGGCAAGCTGAGCAACTTGCCAAAATGGCTGAAACCACCACCTTAAATATCATATCCAGCTAAAGACAAAGGAGGATGTTGGGGGTGGGGGGAGTCAGTTACAGGAGGTTACCAGACAAGCACAATAAACAAATGCAGATTTAAGTCCTTGCCTTCCCCACTGATTAAGAGTTTCTAGAGATAAGGTCATCTCCCCTTCTTCCTGGCACACAGAGGGAGATATCTTTACAGGTGGAGATTTCCTTTACAATGTAAATGTCTCTTGCAAAGAGTAAATTCTACTTTTCAGTTGCTTTCCTGTCTGCAAAGTAACCAGCCCCAAATAATCATCATGCCAAAGAGACATATCTTGGGGTGGCCAATTCCAGGCCCCCACAACATGAAACTCATTTAACATTAAAGGAAGAACTTTCCTATAGGAAGAGACTTCCATTTATTTTCTCTAGATGGTAAAGAGACTGGGTAATATAGTCACTGTATCATTATTGATTTAGCTATAATCGCAGCAAAACACAGACAATAGCTGCAGCTGGAGAGAAAAAAGAAGATGAATTCTTTATCAAGATAATGCTCCTTCTCCAGCATCATCAGAGAGCATTTTAGTTGCAGTGTATCGGATTATAACACTCTCAGACTGCTATCACCCCATCGTCTTATAGATTAGTAAAAAGATTCAGGAAGATGAAGTTCTAATATGAGACAGAGTTAGAGCAAAACCTAGAATTCAGATGTCAAGATATTCCATCTGATACTCTTCCCATAACATCTGGCTGAAATAAATTGATATTTCTTTTGTTAGTGATAATGATTTTGCTTCAGAATATGAATGTGTTTGTGTAGATATTATCAAAGTACTATGCATATTTGAGCAAGCTTATGATTCATAAGTCTTCAATATGCAGAATTTTGAATTTTGAAATTGGAAGGCATACAACACAAATTGAGGGTATGACATGTGAATATCATTCTGCTAGGATATGAGAATATAGCAGTGAACAGATGAGATGCCTGCCATCATAGAGCTTACTTTCCAGTGGGGAGTAGGTAACAAATTAATGCAAAGGTAAAGAATAAAAAAATCGATAAATAATATGTAGAATTCAAACTAGGACTATGATACTGGCTAGATGGCTACTTTTTATTTGATAATTAGAGAAGACCTCTCTCTGTCAGATCTCACCTTTAAACTAAAATCAGAGTGATAGGAAGATGCCAGCCATGTGAAGATCCTGAGGGAAGAGAATGACAGGCAGAAGAAATAATAAGTTTACTGGCTCACAAGGACACGTGGTTGAAGATTAGAAGATAAGGGGAGTGTTCTACAACATGAAGTTGGAGAGGTAGTAGAGATTATATAACGTAGAGATGGCAAGCCAGGTTAGAGTTTGAATTTCTTTGTAAATAAAATGTGATTCCATTAGAAGTCTCTAAGTAGGAAAATGATGTTATGTGTTTATGTTTTAAAAAATTATTTGGCAACTATGTGATGAATGGAATTTTCATGTGGGAAAAGAAGTAGAAAGAGAAGCAAGTAGAACTATTGGGAGAATTTTGCGATGCCCAGGCAAGATTTGGTGATGGCTTGAATTAGAGCAGTAGTAAAGGCAACAAAGAGAAGTGGACAAATTGGAGATAGGGTAGACGGTATTTTCCAAAGGATTGAATGTGAGTGGTTAGTGAAACAGAAATCTAGGATAATTCCTAGGAGTTGGCTTGAGCAACTGAATGGGTGGGAAGAAAAGGTATGGTACAAAACTTAGGAATTTCATTTTAGCCAATCAGTAGACATTAGAATAAACAGACAATTGGATATTGACTTTTGATGGGGAAAGTTATACATGTTGTGTTTATGGACATGGAAGTGGATAGGTAAAACCAAGTAAGGAGAGTATGGAAGTAGGAAGAAAACCAGGTGGGTGGATTTTCACTAAATCCAAAATAATACAGAGTTTCAATAAGGGAAAAATGATCAACTGAATCAAATGTTGCTAAGGGGGCAGTTAAGATAACAACAGAGAAGTGATCATTAGATTTAGTATACATAAAGTTAAAGATGATTTTAATAACAAATTAATAAAATGGTGAGGATATAAACCTTACAAAAGTAAGTTAAAGAGAAAATTAATAGTGAGTTAAGGTTGACATCAACAAGAGATGCCCCTTTCAAGAAATTTAGCAGTAAAGATTTATTAGTTTTCTATGCTGCTATAACAAATTACTAAAAATTTAGCAGCATACAAAACACAAATTTATTATCTTAAGTTCTTTAGGTCAGAAATCCAACAGGTCTCACTTGGCTAAAATCAAGATGTAGGCAGTGTTTTGTGTCTTTCTGGAGGGTTGAGAGAACTTATTCCCATTTTTTTTTTTTCTTTCGGCTTTTAGAGCCTACTATATTCTTGGCTTCAGAGTCCCATGAGTCAGCAACATTGGATCTCTTCAGAACCAGCAGCACTGAATCTCTCTCTGACCCTTTTTCATCATCACATTTCTCTCCAACCCATCCAGAAAAGGTTCTCCAATTTTAAGGGCTCAGATAATTAGACGAGACCAACCTTTATAATCCAGGATAATCTTCCTATCTCAAGTCCATACCCTGAATCCCTTCTGCAAAGTTTTTGCTTCAAATGCCTCTGCCTTGTATGGTAGCATATTTACAGTTTCCAGGGATCAGGAGATGTACATATGTGGGGCCATTATGCTCTCTGCCAAGAAGGGAAGCAAAGAGATTGGGTAGGTAGTTAGCGGAAGATATAGGGTCAAGAAAATTTATTTTATTTTATATTTGAAATATTAAAGTCAAAGAAAGGTCTCTAGTATTCAGTAGATATTATGCAAATATATTTGAATGTTTGAATAAATAGTATATAATATTCAAGATATCATGTTAGTTCCACATAAGTTGTAATAAGAAACAGTTCAAGAAATCTCTAATAACAGAATGGCTTACATTACCATCTAGATTACTTTCAAATCCCCTAACTAAATAGCAATGTATAGTATTTTGGTTTTGCATTCCACCTAACCACAACAGTCTTTTGAGATACTTATAGAGGGACTTATAATTCAATAATGTAGTCAAAAGATGTGATGATGGAGAAAAAGACATATAAATAAATCATATCACCCTATGCCAACCCCATTGTTTGGAATTAGTGGGGAGTGGACAATATTGAAAGCATATTCTTTAGATACCATTTATCCCGTGGAACATTCCTCTTCAAGAGGTGGCGCTGAGACAGACTATTTTAAAGATGACAAAATCATAGCATCCAAAGCTTACAAATAATTTTCAGGAAAGTTAGGCTCCATTACTCATTTTATTGTGTAATTTCTAGTCATTTTCATATGTATAGTCATTTTCAGGAAATTGGAGAAATAAAGGGCTATCTCTGGGGCATAATTTGAATACGTATTGTTGTGCCCTTTCTAAGAAGAAGATGAGGGATTCTGTAATTCAATACTTGGGAGAGTACTCTTGGCAGGTGTGAGAAAATGTACCCTGAGGTAAGGAGTAGTAATTGGACGTATAGTTTATTCTATGGAATGCTAGAACACGCAAGAACAGAACTATGGGGGTCCCAGTAACTTTTGAACCACTAAGATCTCTAGTTCTAGAAACTTTGATCATGTTCCTTGAAAGCGTTAGATGTCAGCATTTCTCATTGGGTGCACTATTGACCTTCGGAGTAGGACAATTATTTATTATGTAAGCCTATCCCGCTCATTCCAGGACATTTGGCAGCCCTGGCACCCTGCACCCAATTCACTAAATGATGAAAATTTTCCTCAAGCATAATGATAAATTTGTCTTCATACTGCTCATGTAGTGAACAACTAACCAGTAAGAGAAGATTCTGTAGTAACCAAGATCACTTTAACATTCCCTTCAGCTTGACTAACTTTAGATAGCTGTCTTTCTGACTATCGGCCACTGCCCCCCTTTCCATGAGGAGTTACTTTAGAAAACTTTCAATCCTAAATTATTTCTCTGACCTTTGAGAGGTAAATCTGGCAATCTCTTGACAGTTTTACAACCCAGAGATGTCTTTCTCGAAGACCTAGGAGCCATCCTTTGAAAAGTAATCATCAAGAATGAAGACAGGGCCCTCAATTTCTTTCCAGTGTTTGTGAGAGGTTACGAGCCTAACTTCTATAAGCACCAATTAGCAAACACAGATTGCCTAATCACATTGACCAATCCCCTCCTGAAATTCTCCAATGCTTTTCCACTAGCTCACCCCAGTGCTTAAAAACATTCCTGCTTTTTGTTTCGGAGAAGTTGAGTTCAGTCTCTCTTCCAGTTGCAACAGTTTTGAATAAAGTCTTCCTTGCCTGTTTAATTTGTCCAGTGCAATGTTTCTTTTACAGCAGGAACTTCTATGAGCAACTCTGTTGAGGTGCAAAGAGAGTAAAATTCTGAATCGGGAATCTGCCAACTTGAGAGTACTGAACTGGAATTCAGGTCTTTAAGTCATTGTCCACAGAGAGTATGAAAAATATTAAAAAGTAAGAGAAAATTTTTCTTTACCTTCTCCCCTTTGACACAGAGTTTTCTTTCATTTTAATAAGTTACTTTTTTATACGTGCTATTTACACTCTTTTAAAATACAAATAAAAGATTGAAAAACAGACTTTCTCTGTCTTACAGCTCCTCATTCCACGATAACATGATGGAAAAAAGTAGTGAAAGAAGAGAAAACTAATCACAGAATACTATGTGGTTTAATTATGTATAGTATTTTTACATTCATTATAATATATAGAGTAAATGTTAATTTAACAAAAAATTGTAACGTATTTTGAGAGAAAAGCAAAAGCCAATAAATAATGTCTAAAATACTCATTGCAACATGGTTTGAACTAGTGAAAAATTTTAAATAATGTAAATACCATAAAAAATGGATACATATAATGAATATAATAGAGCTTATACAACAGTAAAACAAAAATGAATAAACCCCTCTGCATCAACATAGATAAAAGTAAAAACACAATTATCAGAAAAAAATGATACATAAGATAGGATAACATCTTTTACATTTTAAAATATACAAAACCATATGAAATAGTCTTATGTGTAGAAGTGACAAATTCATTATAATTGTTTCCTGGGTGGGAAGGAGAGGAATGGGATGATGGAAAGATCACAGAGGGCTTCAATTTTATTTGAAATATTTAAGCTGGGTGATAGATACACAGGACCTCATTATATGCTTTTCTATGCTTTAAGCTGGGTGATAGATACACAGGGCCTCATTATATGCTTTTCTATGCTTTAACATGCCTGTAGTATGTCATGAAAGTAATTCTCAAATGAAACCAAGCAACAATCAAGCAAGCAAACCAACTCTAAGACAAAATGGTGACTAGAATACTTACACCAGAGAAGGCCATGAGGGAAAAAATAAGATACAATGTTTAAAAGAGCTGCATAATGCCTAGCACGTGTTAGACATGCAATAACTATTTTCCTTTTATGGACTCCTTTAAAGGCCCAAAGACAAAGGAACAGCAAGGGAGGGATATACAAATAGAGCTACTGTGAGAAGTGAGTTTGAGTTCATCAAAGGAGAAAGCTAAGAAAAGGAATTCTCTAAGATGGCCATCTACTTGAACCCCATGTAATTATGACTTAAATAATTCCTGATTTGTGATGCCAACAGTCTTAAAACTCTAATAGTTTGAAATCCATTAATCTAGCCCCATTTTCCTCTCCCAAAAAAAAGGGTGAGAGAATTTTTCCAATCTGTCTTTGAAAGCATGTTGAGTGGCTTTCCAAAAGTAATTAGGTTTTACTTTATTTTAATATGCTTTATCTTGCAATAAAATCTCAGGAAGAAAAGAGGAAGACCTCTTGAGGAAAGAGGATCAAAAGTCATAAAATCTAGTTTTTCAGAAATTGTTTTATCACATTACTCTATCTTAGAATTTAGTACAGAAGTTATTCTTTTCATATTCAGACTGTTTTATCTCTTCAAGACAGTCTGAAATATTTATTTTTCCCACTGAATATCACTGTTCTCATTTATTGTGAAATATTTACTTTCTCCCAGCAGCCACTATCATGCATTTTGTTGGATCTGTCTATTTTCAAACCCCAAAATATTGAGATAGTCAATTTTTTCAGGTATCCCTATTGTGGCAAGCATATTTTTTAATGAATACATTACACTGTTTTTACCCGTTTAATATGAAATAATTTAATATTATTATTCTAATTTTTTCTTTGCATTTTCTTATTGCTGTGTGGTACATTACAGCTGACATTTTGTGGTAAATGGTTGTGGCAGATTGTATTTTCCAAAGACCTGTGTAACACTATCTCTTGTCATTCATGGACTTCTTATTCCATGACCTTACCACTTCTCCATCTAGAAAGGAGCTGATGTTTTTTCCCCTTGAATCTGGGTAAATGTTTTTATAGCCTTGACTGAAAGTGTAGTGGAAGTGATGCTATATGATTTCTGAGGCTAGGTCATAAAAGGCAAGAAGACTTCTGCCGGTTTCTTTCTTGTGGAACTTGCTTTTGGAATTCAATCACTATAATGCAAGAAAGCCTAGGCCACATGAAGAGATGAGGCTAAGATTTCAGGCAACAGCCATCACTGACTGTCAGATATGTAAGAAAGCCTGCGGGATGACTCTACATGTAGCCATTGTCTGATAACGACGACATGAGGGACCTCTAAGGAGAATTGTCCAGCTAAGCAGAGTCAGTTCCCAAGCCATGAGAAATGATAGTAATGTGTAATTGTTGTTGTTGTACTTTACTAACTTTGATGCTTGTTATGCATCTGTTGTATCCAGGACAGGAGGATGCTGCTATAATAAAGCCTAAAGAACGTGGATTTGCCTTTGGGAAATGATGATGGGCAATCTGAAAATCCTTGAGACTGTCAGCAGAAGCCTAAAGAACCCTGAGAAGAATATGAAGGCTCAAAGGGAAGTGAGGAAAATGCAATTGAATTATGGAGGATAAAAGACTCTTGAATAACAGCAGAAAGTTGAGCAAGACTATTACCTGTGAAAATATGGAAAATAGAAAATCACCTAATGAATTCTGTGATTTAGTTAGGGAGATTTCCAGGTAAAATGTTGCATCACATGCTTAGGTTCTTCTAGCTGCTGATAATAAAATGACATTTTTCACAGAAATAGAAAAAAAATTTTTAATTTTGTACAGAACCACAAAAGACCCTGAAATCAATCTTGAGAAAGAACAAATCTGAGGGCGTCACACTTTCTGATTTCAAGTTATATTATAAAGCTATATAGCAATCAAACAGTATGGTTCTGGCATAAAAACATACAAATAGATCAATGCAACAGAACTGAGAGCCCAGAAATAAATCCATGCATATATAGTTAACTAATTTTTGCCAAAGGCTTCAAGAATCTACAGTGGGGAAAAGATAGTCTTTTAAATAAGTGGTGTTGGGAAAATTGGATATCCATGTGCAAAAGAATGGAAATGGACCCCTGTATTACACCATACACTAAAATCAATTCAAAATGGACTAAAGACTTGAAGGTAAGACCTGAAACTATAAAACTCCTAGAAGAAAACATGTGGGAAAATCTCCTTGACATCATCAGGGAAATGCAAATCAAAACCGCAATGAGATATTACCTCACCACTGTTAGGATGTATGATCAAAAAGACAAAAGAGAATAAGTGTTGGTGAGGATATGGAGAAAAGGGAACACTTCTAAAGTGAAGGTGGGAATATAAACTGGTACAGTCACTATCAAAAACAGTATGGAGACTGGGACTGGCCTAGTGGCATGGTGGTTAGGTTCTTGTGCTCCACTTCAGATCCCAGTCATGGAACTACGCACCATTCCTCAAGCCATGCTGTGGTGGCACCCCACATGTAAAGTGGAGGAGGATTGGCACAGATGTTAGCTCAGGGACAGTCTTCCTCACCAAGAAACAAAACAAAACAAAATAGTATGGAGGTTCCTCAAGAACTTAAAAATAGAGCTACCATATAATTCAGCAATTCCACTTCTGGGTATATATCCAAAGGAAACAAAAATCATCATCTTGAAAAGATAGCTGCACTCCCATGATCATCACAGTATTACTGACAATAACCAAGGTATGGAAATAACCCATGTGTCCCTCAATGGATGAATGGATAAAGAAGATATTTTATATATATATAGCATATATTGCATATATACAACTGAATATTATTCAGCCTTCGAAAAGAAAAGGAAATCCTGCTATTTGTAGCCACATGGATGAAACTTGAGGGCATTGGGCTAAGTGAAATAAGCCATACTAAGAAAGAGAAATACTGTATGATGTCACTTATATGTGGAATCTAAAACAACATAAAAGTGAAACTCCTGGAGACCGAATAGATTGGTGCTTGCCCAAGGCTGGGGGTTGGAAGAAATGGAAGAGGTTAGCAAAAATGTACAAACTTACAATTATAGAATGAATAAGGTCTGAGTATCTAATGTATAATGTGAGGATTATAGTTGATAACACTAACTTGTACAATTGAAATTTGCTGAGAGAGTAGAACTTAAGAATGATGGGTATGTTAATAACTCAATTGTGGGAATCATTTAACAATACCCTATATGTCAAATCATTACATTACATACCTTAAATATATTTAAGTTGTATTTGTCAATTGTATCACAATAAAACTGAAAAGAAAAAACAAGCTAAAGAAAAAGGTGTTATGTATAAAGGAGCAAGGACTTGGTGGGTTTGAAAATAAAATGATCCTCATTTTTAATCTTTCAAGATTCCAAAAGATGTTAATTTCTAGAATGCTGTCAGAAAAAAAACAGTTCAAAAATGGAGACAAGAGTAAGACTATAAAGAGTCTTTTTAAGACTTCAGAAGGATATGTGAAGACATTCTTTCAAATAGACAAAAGGCTCTTTTGGAATCTCAAAGACACACATCTCAAATTAGGCTTCAAAGATTCCTAAGGGTAGTTGTCCCACAGCAATTTCACAAAATGCCCCAAGTAGGGAGGGACTTATATCAAAGAAAGGAAGAATATGGCTTTCGTATAATGGACTGAACTCCAGTAAGACTCACAGGGATTCCACAAATTTTTAACAGGATGAGAAAACACTGTCAGGTGGTCTAAAAAGTGCAGGCAGTACAAAATTTAAAAAAAGGTCTTTAGATCCTTAAAATACTTCTTTCTATAAGAAAAAAGTCACCTGAGAAAACTATGCAGCTGCAAACATCAGCCATTTCTTATGGAAAAGAAATGATGGCTCAAAGTGCAGACACAAGAGACCAGAAATTGAAACAGAGAGCTGTGCAGAATCATTCCCAGACAGTAGGTCAGAGCCCAGTAAGGGAACTAGCAGCCTGTTGCTTGGCTGTATTTCTGAATTGCCATTGATTTGTGGTTGCTTTGTGCCTCGTGTTCCCTGCCCTTTGTGAACATGAGTGTCTATAGCAGTTATCCTAAACCTGCCCCACTATTGTTTGTTGGGTGTGATGTTTAAGATCATTTGTCTGTTTGATCCATTAGTGTTCAGATCAAAAGGAATCGTACCCAAAAAGCTATATCTGAGGAGCCTCTTACGCCCCTGAACCTGGTTTTGATGAGATCACAGACTTAAAACTGACGCAGTAATGGCGTGAAACTTGGATATGCGTGGGAGAGGTTAAGAGTATTTTCCATGTTGGAGGAATGTTGTGGTCAGAAGAAGGATTGTGGCAGATTTTCTTTTCTAAGAGGTTGTCATAGTATCTCCCAGCCCACATGTGCTACTTAAAATGTGACTGTACCATTGGAACAGGAGTGCATTACCCGGCTTAACCTTCAATTTAATCATAGTGCAAAATACTATTTCCTAGCACAAAGATAAAAAGAAAACTTGAATAGCCATCTGCAGACTTTGCTTCTACTCCCGGCCCTGTTTGTACTTGCTCTCTGACCTTAAAGAAATACTTTTCTCTCTCCAGACCCAAATTTCTTCAAATGTGAAATGAAGGACTTGAATTTGGTCAGGGAAGTTTATGCGAGGGCTTCTTGACTGGCCGTGAATCCCGTTGCCGCCTTCTTGGAAGTTGAGCTCCAGAGCTTGCACTTTATTTCAATCAGAGCATCTGTCCTTTGTCTGCTTTACATTTTGGACTTCTGCATAAATTTTTATTTGAAGAAAGAACTACACAGCTTAAAAAAATAAAGCTTGAAGTCTGCAGTCTTTGATGATTCATATTGTCCCTTCCAATGGTAAAATTTTGTAATTTTATTTTGCCAAATAGATTGTCTAATCCAATGGCTTTGTGAAATTATGCATTTTCCTCCTAATCTATCAAAGAAGGTTAAAGAATTCAATCTTTAGTCATAAAGAGGAGTGGTGGAAAGAGTAAGTGGGTTATCCAAAGTTATTCTCTGATTCTACTCAAGAAAGATGTGGAAAGAGCCATGAAAAAAGTTGAAATAATTTCCAAGCAATGAAGATTTATTTAATATTTTAAAAGGTGTTATTCCTTCCTATAAAATATTAGTAAAATTTACTGGACTTATTTGATCTTAAGTGGTCTTTGGATTATGTAATATTTAAAGTCCTCTTTCTAGTTCAGTAGCATGGATAGACTCTCATTAGACTGACAACTGAAAACAATGTCAAGTGATGATATGTGCTATGTCAGGGTTTAGGGAGATTTGTTGTCATGATGAAAAAGTAAGGTGTGTCAGTGACCTAGTGAGAACTACTGACAAATGATCTAAAAAGCAATAAGTAGCAATGTACACATTTATTTAGACCCAATCTATGGCAAACTCTCAATCTTAATTGTTTTAGCTGTTTTGTCTTAGTGATGGTTACCCATGTATTAAAATGAATAAAAGAAATCTTCCAAAGCAAAATGCAATTTTGCGACCCCTTCTGGCATTTGTATTCTCTAACCAGTTTGACAATGGGGAGACTTCTTTCCTTGCTGTAATGAATAATGGACAATGATAACAGCTAACTCTTATAATTCAAGCTGTAAACTCTATATGGATATAGTGTTTGTTTTGTCTTTGCTGTTGTATCCTTAGTTCCAAGGACACTATATGGCATGTAATAGGCCATTAATGAATACTTGCTGAGTCGATAATAATAAACAATAACACTACTTATTTAGCTCTGTGTGCCACGTGATATCCTAATTGATACACGTAGACACACCCACACACACATACGTAATCTAATCTTACCAACAACCATGTTAGGTATCTAGTACTACCATCCTCATTTAATTTTTTTCATTTTGGGTTGAAGAGAAATTAAATAACTTATTGAAGTCACACAGCTAGAAAACAAAGAAGCCCATTGTTTTGTCCAAGGCAATCTGTTCTAGAGTGCTACAACACTGTACTATCTTGTCTCTTTGAGTGGACCAAAACCTTCTTGTCATAAAACATATCTTACTAAGGAATTGATTGTAATTTGCTTCATAAGGAGAGAGAAATACTATGTATAAAATAAATAAGCATTGGGCTTTGGGGTGGGGGAAAATATTGACCACCAGATTTTCAATAGATACAGAGCTCAGTATCACCAAAACATTTGCCAAAGAAATAAACATCTTAAAGAAACTTAATCATATAAGTAGGACACAGGTGCTCCTATGAGGATGAAAAAACTCCTGGGGGAACTCTAGAGCAGGTGACATTTGCCTTTTCTCCTCCAGTCACCTACTAGTCCTCAGTTATCTTTCAAGCTTTTTCACAAGATCAGATACGTATTGTTCCTATCTATTCGGCTCCCAAGGCAACCACAAGATCCACTTACAAGACTTGGTCAATTAGATTAAATAATTATTTTTATTTGCCCAAGAATATTTTAATTTAAAAAATAAATGAAGACAAACAAGCTAAGAACAGAAAGTTAAGGAAGCTGTTACTTGTAGAAGTATTTCTGACAGTGTCACACGGTTATTGGGGCATATTTTAGAGATTGAGGCCTTTCAAGTACCCATCACATCACATCTTTCTGGCACTTATCAATTCTTCGTATTTTCAGAGAAGACCTTCCTCTATGGTTCAGGAGAAATCAATCATCGGTCGTATTGAATCTTTGTTTTTGCTAAGAACAACATATTGTATGCAGCTCAGTCAACTTTATTCTAACTTTCTGTTTACAGACAGAACTGAGGATTTATTAATGGTCTTTAAATACCAATTTCTATCTGAATCATGACTAAAATACATTTTCTCTAAAATGGGATTAGGCCACTCAATGCCCTTTCCAAATACTGCCACAGATAGTAGCTGTTTAAGTAAAAATAGAAATTCTTTATTGCATCGTCAATAGATCCCTAGAAACAAAAAAATAACAGCAATTTCTAATCTCTGTATATCTATTGTTGCACAGCATTCAGAGGCCCCAAGTGAAATAAAAGTAATTTATAAACTAAACAAAACTTCAATAATAAGTGGAGGTGAGAAAATAAAATCCCATATTTACGTCCAGTCTAAAATACAGTGTGTTATTAAAGAAATGCCATAAACAGTAGACAAGAAGGTAACATTTTCTCTCTTTGCAATAAATAGGCTTATGGTGAGTTAAATTCCTTTACTTCTTATAGAACTGGCCATTTGGCTTTGTGTGAATGGAATCTGTAATGTTCCACTTTTATTCATAGTTCTTAGTTATTTACTTCACAAAGAGTGTTATTTAATACAAAGCTCGATTTCTACATGTCCTTCTGAAAGCAGAACAAGGCAGGATAATAGTTCCAAATTAAATTATAATATATTGCCCTGCAATAGAAGTTTTCATTAGAGAATCTCGAATCCTTCACCAATAATAATTAAGTAGAAATATCAAATGCAGTCTGAGAGGTCTTCGCGAGTATTTCTGGCTCCTGCACTTCAGTGGGAGGAAATTAAATCGCTGCCAGGGGCTATGCTATGACTCAGTGGGAAGATAGATTAAGAACTCAAGCATCCTAGATCTTATCCATATTGAGTGAAAAAAAAACCCCAAAACAATGGGGCAGGAGAAAAGCCTCAGGGAAAGTGTCTAAAACTAATGGAAATACATGTGAAAAAATAGTAATTGAGGCACATGCTGTTGCTCTTTATAGATGGAGCCAAGGTGCCATTTTTCATGTAGCATGCTGAGAAATTAAAGTAAGAGTTTATGTGTTTGTTGACTGGATAATCCTTTTCATTCTCACTTAGGCATAGTTTTATGTGACTCAGAGGGAGAATGACATAAGGGCACATGGTTGGGGATATTCAGAAGAAGGATTTGTTTTGCATATATGTACATATGTAGTGGCTTTGAATTTTAGCCCACAATCTCAAGTGTGCAAAATATGTCTCATTTATTTTTTTCTTTAAATAAAATTAAATCCAAATATAAGCCTCTTTCCTACTAGAATAAAGGAAAATTCATACCCAGGAATTAACTGGAGGACTAGTTCCTTCCTTAAGGTTGCCCCCAAACCAAGGAGGCCTAAGTAATGCTTGACAAAAGGAAGAAAGGGTTCTGGTTTTCACTCATCTCAGTCATCAGTAATCACCTCATTGTCTGAGCCAAGATGGGTCCTAGATATCCAAGAGCTGGCTGCTCCTATTCCATCCTTGATGAACGACAGCTTTGCTGAGGTTGAGAAACTGGAGATGCCTAGAGTTAAGCCATTTTCCTCTGAGTTCCTGCCACCTCCCTGGGGCTCCTGCAGGGAAATGTGAACCCCTGCTAGGGCAGTGCCTTGGTCTCCTTCCCAGCCTGAGGGAGTTTCCAATTCACTTTCTCTAAAATCAAAGGGCCCACCTTTCCCTCATCACTTACAGGAAGGCAGAATGTCTCTCAGTATCTTCTATTTTTGACCTTTGCATCACAGCTTTCCCCTGAGATACGAAAATCCAAATGTCTGGCCACCAGTGTTGAGTTGAGGGTAGGGATGGAGGTCAGAAGGAATACAACAGGCAGAAAAAAAAAAAAGGCAAATTGATATTCTAATAATTGACTCTTTTAAACAGGCATGCATAATGCATCTAACTTCTAAACATATGTGGTGTTGCATAATCGTGTATATTTTATCTTATAGGGAACATTATGCAAATAAACTGTATTCCACAAGATTGTCCCACTTCGCTCAGATATAGGAAGAGTGTCAAATTATTCACACCAGCAGTATGGTACTGTTGAATCACTAACAAAGACTGTTTATTAAGTCACTGAAAACTCTGTGGACAGGAGTGCATCTGATAGCTCCTTCCCTTTCAATGTCATGAGGAACTAAGGCATTTAGTTGCTATGAAGTTTGCTTTCACCTATGGAGAAACAATATAATTTTTCAACAGATGAACCCAAAGACATCCTGATTGCATCAAAGCATACAATGTAACATTAAAGTAAAGGGATAAAGGGAGGTTGGTTGGCCAGTCCCAAACAACAGTACTGTGATCATGACACTTCTCCAAAATTGTATCCAATTTGGCTTCAGACTTCTTGAATTTCATGAAGTTTGGAAACAGAGGGGTTTGAAGAGCGTTGCAACAACTTATAAAGTCTTTTCTGCTTCTGTTTACTTATTGTAAAAGGGAGATAAAATAGTATGTAGATCACAGGATTACTGTGAGGATTGAACGTTTTAATACACACAAAGTATTTAAAACCAGCCCAAGACAAGATGGTATTCAATAAACCTATGTTGTTTATTGATATTATCATTACAGTTATTGTTATTATTATAGTAAATATATTGAATGTAATACGATTATTTTATATGTTGGGTATGCTAGGTGAGAATGCATATAGTGTCTCATTTCAGATACTCTAATGTGAAAGATCTAAGGAAGCTTGTCGTATCCATGAGGATAGTAAAGTTGCAGAGTGGCAAACATGTTACAACAGGCATTAATTTATTACATAGAAGAAACTCCATAGGGAATTCAAAAATTCCAAAGACAGTATTCAAATACAGTTCAGTGTATTGTTTCCAGTTGAGTTGAGAATTCTGGGTCCTGGATGAATAAATGTTGAATATTAACCAATAGAAAATTGAGACTGTTCCTTTTAGAGCAGAATTGGATTAAACATAAAAGATGAAACTGAATACTACCTCAAAGTTTTAAGATAACCAAGTAGAGAGGTGCAATAGTTGTTTTGCTCTATTTCACCTCTCAGCAGAATAAGGAATAGAACTTGATTTCCATGTCACTCTTCATCCTATCCCCATGGTACTTATATTCTATGCTTTCCTTCAAGACCAGGGGTGGACAAACTTCATTATAGTGTCAGATATTAAATATTTTCAGCTTTGCCAGCCAACTCTGCTCAACTCTGCTCAACTCTGCCAATGTAGCACAGAAACAGATACAGACGATATGTAAATGAATACACGTGACTGTGGTACCATGAAACTCCATTTATGGACACTGAAATTTGATTTTTTTTAATTGTCATAGGTCACAAATATTATTTTTCTTTTGACTTATTTCAACCACCTAAAATGGTAAAAAGCATTCTTAGCTCACAGGCTGTGCAAAAACTGGTGGCAGGCTGGGTTTGACTAGTGAGCTGTAGTTTGCCAACCTCCCCTCTAGACCATGGGGTCTTTATATGACAAGAAACTTAGTTACAATTTGTAAGCAAGCAAAGCCTATTATGTGAGAGAATCTATGAAAGTAAAGTCTCTCACCCATAATAGGTGGCCAAGTCACTACCGAAGAAAACAGAAATTTTCATTTCAGACACAGAAGTGTATATATAACAGCCTGTCTATATACAGGTTCTTATAGCTGAGAATAGTTCCAATGAAATCAACCTCCTGAATTTTGTGCTGCCATTTTTTAGCTTACCCATTCAATTGAGGTTATCAATTTCCTATTCTTCACCTCCCACAAACCATACCAGTGCATTTCCACCCAACATTTACTGAGCCTCAAATACAGGTAAAAAAAAAAAAAAAAAAGTTCTCAATGAAGCAGTTGTGCTTAAAGTTCCCTCTTAAAGGCAGTCTGTTCTCTTTAATTTGCTGAAAATCAGCATAAAGAAGCTCAACTGTTTAGCAGAATCTAAATTCATGGCAACACAAACATTTGTATTAAAAAAGTCAACTGCCTAATCAAGCAATTTTTCCACCTTGCTCTCATTAACTGGCCTTCTAAATGACAAGGTTTCCTATTCTGAGTGTTCATTTAACATCTGAAAATTGATTGCTCATTATTGTGATTAACGCATTATTATAAGTAAATGATGCATCAGTGTGTTGGCAATCTGAACAGTTTCTGAGCAGATGGAAGGTAAATATAGGCTATGTAGCTTTTTTCTCATTTTAAGCTTCTGACCTTACCTAATACAATCTAAATTGACTGGCTTCTGCACTGCAGTTTGTAATTTCACCTTGGGTGTAGCCAATTTAAAATATTAACGTTTTAATACTTTAAATAAATTTGAAAAGGAATTAAAAAATAGAAGATCAAGAGAAATACATCCATTCAGATCAAAGATAATTTCTACAGCTCTTTCTTTACAAAGCCTTAGTCCCTGGCAGGCACCTACATAAGCGAGTGCTATGCAGTTTGGGCATCAACACTATGTCATTATATAAAAGGACAAGAACACAGACTCCATTCCCCTGTGAAATGTTTAACATCTCATAGTTCCTGAGAACATAGCCTATACCTGATCTTAGCTAATACTCTTGCAAATGAAAAAATCTATTTTGAAAAAAATCTAAGAACACAGGTAGTTGTATATAGGACTCCCTATACTTAAATCCCATGCTTTGATGAAAAATTCAAAGTTCATACCACAGTATAGTGGAATCAATTCTACTTATCAATAATTTCACTCTTTACCTTAAAAGTTTACTTAACTAATAATGTGATAAACTCTCTTTCCAAAATATCAATCCCTGATAAAAAAATAAAATTGTCAACAATATGTCTTGCCACCTCAATTGTTGTTAAGAACAGTGAAAATTTTATTTGGTTTCCTTTGTACTCAAGGAATTCTGTGCCTGTCACATTATTTACTGTTACTGCATTTGGACATGAAAGTAAAGAAAATGTCTTCTAAATGACAGGTATGGAGCCAAGCATTATTTGTTTTATTTCATTAAATTCTCACAACAGTTATACAATATAAGTACTCAGCCCTACTTCACATATCAAAAAAATAGGCCCCCAAAGTTTCTGTATATGGCTAAAATTTACCCAATACAGCACAGGGCTGGAATTCAAACTCAGGACTCTCTGCCCTCTGAGACTGTAAGCTCTGTGAAGGCAGGGCCATGTCTGTCTATATCTTCTCTACACCCAAAGTAAATTACAGTCAATATTTGTTAAATGAAGAATAAATATATATCTCTTTCTACCATCACAATGATTCCCAAAAACCAGCTTAAAACATGTTCCTCTTCAAGAAGTATGATTTCAAAATATGTCACATGTTATAATCCATCTGCTACCTTGAGTCTCTTAATCAAGTGTGGCTTGGTGTGACTCAGGGAAAGGCAGGTACTCATAGGGAAAAAAAACAAATATCATGTTCCTTCACTTAGGAAATCATATGTAATTTTGTTTCCAACATAACAATGATCTTTTGACTATAATAACATAAATATGTACTGTGTTTGAGTATGGACTGTGTGCTGGAACTCTGTAAAATATTTCATATGTATGTCAATATTTCATATTTATATGAATCTCATACTTTCAGTCTTTATTTAAAAATTGCTGCAATATAATTTTTTTGTGAAGAATATAAAAACTGGGTCCTTCTGACGTTAAGAATCACTCCTGCTCTTCTGGTTGTGTTTTCTGAGCTACCCTTGCGTCACAGGAAACAGACTCTTGGACTCATATTATTTCCGTTCATTGTACTTTTCTCTTCATGTACCAGACTGTGAAGTTGTTAAGTCAGTCTTGTTAGCACTGACTTCAGTGGCATTTCATTTGACTTCTCAACACCTCCCTCTCGATACAGTGGCATTTATCGTTATCTTTTGTTTATAGCACTTCTACCTGTTTATCATCCATGTGGTAGGACTCATAACAGAGCCAACTGAATTAATTTGGCAAGTAAAATTATCTCTGGCGTTGTATGAAATGTGGTGCTAACATTCCAACATATCAGCTCCTTTCTGCTTCTCATAATTCAATTATGGTCATAGAAAGGTAAGAAATCTGATCTATTTGTTTAATCTTTGCAAGAAAAAATGCTCCCTAATATTTGTAGATAAGGTGGACTCTGAATACATGTACAGTTTCTTGACTGCCATCAAAAGAGAAAGATTGTATATGCGTGGTAAGTTATCACTTTACAAAGAGCTCAGAATTATCTATAGTGTAGGCTTAAAGACTCTAGAAAAATCAACAAGGAAACTAAAGCAATAAAAAAAAATGGGGTAATACATGGGATCATGAGAAACAGCAGAAAACATTTCACACTGTTGTGTCTTTCAAGCTTACACTGGTAAAAAGTATTTTACAATCTTCATTCAGCAGCTACTCTTCTTTTATATTGTCCTTCCTCCTTGCAATAACTCTACACACTCTCCAACTGTTTGTTCTGATGTTAGTCCCTCTTCTATTACTGGGACCATCTAAATTCTATTTCAATAAATATTTGAGATTCCACTGCACACCAGAGATTTGGAGCTATTTCTTCTCTTGTTTGCATCATTAACTATTTGCTCTTTACTGGTACCCTGTCTTTTCCTTCTATTCAATTCCTTGTTAACTATCCTTAGAAAGCACATTACAACTACCCTACTTGCTTTTTTAACTTACTAGAAACAAAATTTGATAAACAGGCTGAGGAGTTTACTCTGTTCCATGGTTTTAATATTTTGAACTTCTATACCCAAGACAAAGCCGTAAACTACAATGGAGAAGCCAAAATATTTAGGGTTTGTTAATTAACGTCAGTAGGCTACCATGAAAAAGACTCCCAATCTTAACTTTCCCATTGTCCATACACTCCTTAGTCTTTAGCAATGATGCCCACACTTCACTGTGGAAGAGTGGTACTCCAACAGATTACCTAGTCTTTGTGATTGACCAAAACAATGGTTTTTTGAGTTCTCCTTTGTCTTGGCCTCTCTTCTTTTATCTTACTGCCCTGTTTCGTTTCTCGAGGACTTTCTTGACGTGGATTTACGTTTGTCCACTTTTCTAGCTCTTCTCTAATGTCTCTGAACACTACTTCTCATGCTGTATGGGTCTCTCGTTTCTTTTTTACACCCAAGAAGAAATAGATTCTGGCCTAAGATTTTGTCTTTTTCTTTTCCTTTTTTCTATTTTATGTATGACAATCCACTCTCTCAGATACAACAGTAGCCTTTCTCATTTACACACAAGTCCCTATAATTCTACAAAATCCTCAAGGCAAAGTTAGAGAGAAAGCATTGTGCCTGTTTATTGGTAATAGGAGATCTGAAAGCACTGCACCCAAGAGAAATATCGGGGTTCCTTATATAAGGAATTCTACATCCTGGCTCTCCATTTAAAGTAGAAAGACTCAGAATATTAATTAACTAATTTATAGCTTAAAGTTTCTTAGAAACTTAGAGAAAATTAAAGGAAAATGAAAAAATAAAAGTTGGCTGCATGTAAACCTCAAGCATAGTTTCTAGAGCAAATAAAATGACTGACCACATTTCTTGAACCAGGTATGGCTAGACTGTAGACCAAAACAAAATGAAACTCCTTCTGGGATTCATGTTACACTGCAAGCCAAATTGACAAAACTATCATAATGCTTTGATCAAAGCTAAAAAAATATAACACTTAAAGCCAAGTGATAATATCATTATAAGTTATACTGATGATGTAGTCAAAATAATGCAATGTCCTAAAAGATATAAAATATAGAAGTGCAATAGTATAATGTACCCAGAGCTCTAAAATTAATATGTAAATATTAATTAGCATTAAAATTATTGTTGTAATGGAAACAGAGAAGATTAAGGCCCTTTGTCAGTGACTACACTGTTCTGAATCTTATCCTTGGTCAGGTCATTAAGCCTTTGTGCTAGCTATTTCACATGTCCTGGTAAGACTTTCTGCATAGCTTTTTAAAAATATCCAATCATCTGAAGAACTTAACAAAGATAAGGATGCTCAACAAGTTTATGTTGAATGTTGTAATCTAATATGACTGATACGCTTATAAGAAGAGGAGAAGAGACACAGTGACAGGCACACAGGAAGAAAGCCACATAACAATGGAGGCAGATTGAGACACAAAGGATTGCTAGCAACACCAGAAGCTAAGAGAAAGGCCTGGAATATATTCTAGAGTCTTCAGGAGAACACGGCCTTGGCAGCACCTTGATTTGGACTTCTAGCCTCCAGAACTGTGAGAGGATAAAATTTCCTGGGAACCCAGTATAACATAGGACAGACCTGAGAGAACTTCAAAGGAATTAAGTCAAAATGCTTACTATGGTTGAAGCTATCCTAATTTTGTCAGCCAACACTTTTCTGATAGTAAGCAAGTTAAGTTTTTGTAGTCCTTGTTGTTCTATTTGTTTGTTTTGTTATTTGCAAACAAAAGTATCCTAACTACTACATTTCTTTTCTTGTCACCATTTATGTTTTTGTCAGGCAAGAGGTTCACACACTCTAAGGAGCAGAGCTGTCTGATTGAACTGCCTAATGCTTTGAAAATCAAGACCTAGCCCAAAAGCCCGGGTGTCACACCCCTACAACATTAGTCAGGGTTCTCCAGAGAAACAGAATTGATAGGCTATATATAAATATATATGAGAAGATTTATTATAGGAATTGTATCACGTGGCTATGGAGGCTGAGAAGTCCCACAATCTGCCTTCTGCAAGCTGCAGAACCAGGGAAGTTGGGATAATTTAGTCTGAATCCAAAATCCTGAGAATCAGGGGAGCCAATGGTGTGAGCCCCAGTCCAAGTCCAAAGGCCTAAGAACCAGGAACACCTGATGTCCAAGGACAGGAGAAGACGAAAGTCTCAGCTCAAGCAGAGAGCAAACTTGGCCTTCCTCCACTTTTTGTTCTATTGGATTTCTCAAGGGATTAGATGAGGCCCACTCAGTCTACCAATTCAAATGCTAATCTCTTCCATAGAGACCATCACAGACACACCCAGAAACAATGCTTTACCACCTATCTGGGCATCCTTTAGCTCAGTCAAACTGGCACACAAAATTAGCCATCACATCCACTTTGAGTGTCTACAGTTGGTAGCAGACATAAACAAAGGCCACTTGGATGTTAAAGGATTATTCTTTGCCTTCTCCCGGATATTGATGTTATCAAAAGTAACCTAAAATAAAATTGTTGGTCGATTATTTAGTAGTGGAGGAAAGACAGTATGCATACATTTCCTGGAGATATATGTATTTAGTAATGCATTCATAAGGTCAATTTCTCTTTAAAATGGTGGTTAATGCCATTGTACTATACTGAAATTTCTTTCATGTTTTTAAATTCTACAGTATGTATGAATGAGATGCCTAAGATATTTCAACTAGCTCGTAGAACATTTTCTTACTTTTCTTCCTTACATAAAATGAACTCAAAATTGAGTAAAAAAAAATATTCTTTCTGTGGAAAATTATGGTATACTTATAAAGGATTATTATTACTATTTTTCCATCTTAAGCAGCACTTGAAAATTGTTCTCTTTAGTCACTCATTTATTCATTCGTTTATTAAAAAAACAGTAGGGTTGAGCTAAGTGAGACAAGTTTACAAGTGAATAAATAATAATCTCTCTAAGTTAATGGATATTTCCACAAAACATCAATAAGAGAATGTAAAGCCCCTCACCCAAACATCCTCTCTCCAGTCTCTCAAATCCAATCCTTTATAATGGGATTTACCTTGACAATCACTGTGGCCAATTATTGTTAATTTATGAATTTACGTGGCCTTATTAATCATTATAATCACACTCAACTTGGATCCATAAGAATGTAATTTAATGTAAAAATGCAATTTGGTCAAGAAATTGAATTGAAAATGAATCCCGACTGAATGGTGAATTAATTTTAGTTACAAACTGTACAGAACAAATTGATTAAAACAACAACAACAAAAAAAACCCCACCACTTTAATACCGAATTGATTTAACCGATTAAAACATGGAGCATAGCCTTGCCAGGACTGAGAAGCTTACACCATAAAAGTTAAGGATGTGGAACACTATATATCTTTCTGTTTAGGGATGGCATTTCAAGCATTCTTGTGTGTCATATTAAAAGAGCAAATAAACACTTGAATGCCCTTGCCCTCCAAGTGGTGTAAAGAATTTGGCTAGGTTCAGGAACCAGGAGAAATATGCATCCTTTTCCAAAACTTTCGCTAATATTTTAAATATGTGCAAGATCCTAATTATAGCAATTAAATGACTATTAATTATTATCAACCCTGATATTACTTTCCACCCATGGACTACGAAAAATAAAAAATTTAGGAAGTTACGTTATTTTTTAATTTTACTATGTTACAAAGTGAATGAGAAAAAAATGTACTTTTTGATTGACTCTCATCCTTAGTAGAGACATGCAGCGATATAATCCTAAATAATCACTTATTTAATGTTGAGTGAAATGTCAGTTATCCTATATAGTAGATAAGTTGAGGGTTTCAAGAGAAAAAAAAAAAAGCACCACCTTATAGTGGAGATATAACTATCCGAACAGAACTGGCCAAATCTGAGAAGCTAGGATGGACTAAATGTTCATGGCTGTTTAATTGGCTTCAAAGAGTGCTCATCACAAGCAAGGTACCAAGCAAACTAAACTCTCTGTACTCCCCCATCCCAATATTTTCATGAAGATTAGATCAAGTTAAAATAATCCTAGATTATTTTGAAGTTTGCCTTAGTCATTTCAGGCTGTTATAACAAAAATAACACTGGTTGTCTTAAACAACAGAAATTTATTTCTCATTGTTCTGGAGGTTTAGAAGTCCAAAACTTAGGATGCCAGCATGGTGTGGTTTTGATGAGGGCCCTCTTCCTGGTTTGCAGATGGCTTCTTCTTATGGTGTCCTCACAAGGCCGAGAGAGAGCTAGCTGTAGCCTGTTTCTCTTCTTCTAAGGGCACTAATCCCATCATGGAGGTTCCACCCTCATGATCTCGCTTAAACCTAATTGCTTCCCCAAGACCTGGCCTCCTAATACCATTCCACGTGGGTTAGAGTTTCAACATATGAATTTGGGGGGAGGTGGGGCACACAAATACGCAATACACAACAAAGTAGAAAAGACATTCATCATGATGAATTCTTCAGGCATCAGTAAAGAGGACAAATCCAACCGTCTGATGGTAAGCATCCTCCTAGAGGGCAGGAACCTTGTCTAACTAATTAATAAATGTAAAACTCTCTCCTAACACATTGTAAATGACCAATAAGTCATTCTTTAATGAGTAAGTGAATGAATCAACAGACCAGTGAACACTATGATCTGATTGCTTATTTATGTTTTCTTCTTTTTAGCACCAGTCAGTGGACTGACTTCAACTTCTAGCAGCAGACCAACCCCAGCTTCCTACTCTCCAGCCCACTTACTGTAGCTGCACATTCAATTCTTAACAGAAATGAGACCGTAACTCCAGGAACTAAGAATATGAGTTAAAAAGACCCCCACTAAGGAACATGTTTCTTGGAGTTTTTATGCCAAACTTCAAAGTAGCCCATGTGTGCATTGGATATGAGGAGGATTTCTTCTGTCCCTGACTGGTAAAAAAGTTGTCCTCTCCAGTGACTAGTAACTATTTCTAAATAAGACTAAAGAACCCTACTGTGAAGAATGATGTCTAAAAAGAAAGCATAAACTAATTTTTATTGAGTATTTAATATATGCCATGAATCTACCAGGTATCTCTATCTGTCTATATCTATCTATCTATCTATCTATCTATCTATCTATCTATCTGTCTATCTATCTATCAAGAGTAACTACCGTGTGCCAAGCACTATTTTAAACACTGGTGATACAGCAGTGAATAAAACATACAGATATCTCTGCCCTTTCTCATTTAATTCTCATATTAAGCATGTGAAATTTTATTATATTCTTCCCACATTACAGATGAGAAAAGTAAGGTCTCCAGTAGTTTAGTCACTCACCTGTCTCAAGGCTGGTATAGTTGGACTTGAATCTAGGTCTGCTTAAGTCTGATCATTATAGTCTTGTTGCTATCCTTACAGTAACTCCTCAAATACTTTGTTTGTGAATGTTTAAATGCCAACCCTTTGATTTAAAAAAGTGTTTCGGATCTGAATTATCTTACATTAAATTAAAAACCACATTATCTTTAATTACCAAACCATGTTTGCTACAAGATAATATTCCACCTTGACTTATTACGGGAAAAATTTTTGATTTTGTGAAGAGAGGTGGACATTTGAATGCAAATGAATTAGACAATGTCCTTTGTAGAATATAGAGAGTCTGTGAGAATTTGTACAGAGATAAATACAGCAGAACTAGATTTTTAGAAGTTGAAAAAATATGGAGGAATGAAAAATAAAAATGTGGCAGTAAGATGAAGATGAATTATACTTAGTACACAAAAATGCTCAGTTTAGTGACACTATACTAGTGGTAGGTGCCAAATTTGACTAAGAACTTCCTAGCAATCAAAGGAAAGAGAGAAAGCCTGTCATGAATAAATTCACAATGCCCAGAGAATTTGTTAAATGACTTGCTCAGTGAAAGTTTTATGCAATATCAGTGGTTAGCAAACTTTTTCTGTAAAGGGCCAAGTAGTAAATAATTTAGGCTTTGCAAGCCATATAACCTCTGTAGCTACTACTCAGCTCTGCCATTGTAGTGCGAAAACAGCCATAGACAATACATAAATAAATGGATATGGCTGTGTTCCAATAACATTTTATTTACGAAAGCAAGCAGTGAGCTGGATTTGGCCCTCTGGCTTTTGATGATTCCTGCTCTGAACCATTACAATAGGCCACCAGGTAGTGTAAGAGCTTGCTTCCTCATTAATTTTTCTACAGGAAAAATAATTAGTTTGACACTTTTGTATCTTGTAATTCTCTTCAATCTAGTCCAACGGTGTAATTGGTATAAACAATTCTATCAGTGTTCAGAGGAATCTTTTCCAGACATATCCTTATCTGATGGCCTGACTTGACCCAAGAAATAGCTAGAAACAGGGTAGATCCTAAACTCCTAAGGCTGTTTTCTATAAATGTGTCTTAAGGCAAAATTCTTAATGAGAATTAGATTTTTGAGATCAAGGTTACATTTTTCATTAAGAAATTTAAGCAGAAACTTTCTGTATATCCTATATCATTGATTCTGTGCCGTAAGAAAGAGGATATATAAAAATTAATGGAGGGGTCGGCCCAGTGGTGCAACGGTTAAGTGTGAACGTTCCGGTTTGGCAGCCTGGGGTTCACCAGTTCGGATCCCAGGTGTGGACATGGCACTGTTTGGCACTCCATGCTGTGGTAGGCGTCCCACATATAAAGTAGAGGAAGATGGGCATGGATGTTAGCTCAGGGCCAGTCTTCCTCAGCAAAATGAGGGGGATTGGCAGCAGTTAGCTCATGGCTAATCTTCCAAAAAAAACAATAAAAAAATTAATGGGATTCTGGGGCCGGTCCCATGGCCGAGTGGTTAAGTTCATGTGCTCTGTTTCAGCAGCCCATGGTTTCGCTGCTTCAGATCCTGGGCATGGACTTAGCACCACTCATCAAACCATGCTGAGGCTGCATCCCACATTGCAGAACCAGAGGGAACTACAACTAGAATATACAGCTATGTCTGGGGACACCTTGGGGAGAAGAAGAAGAGAAAGAAGAGGTAGAAGACTGGCAACAGATGTTAGCTCAGGTGACAATCTTTAAGAAAAATAAAATATTAATGGATTCTGATGCAAGAAGAAGGATGAGTGGCAATTATTTGAAAGTAGAATATGCTAGCATAATAACTTTAGGCCTGTTAACTTATATATCAAAAAGAATATTGATCTGCATATAGTCAACCAATTGCCAACACCTGCAGGTAAATATTCTGCATTATTCTCATATTTATAATTTTTGCTACTGATTGTTATCCTAGATATGGACAAAACTAACCAATGGCATATATTCTTTGGCAACCTTAAAAAAGTGTTTTATTTTTGTCTTTGGTATTTTTTGCATTTGCACATTTAAATATTTGAATTTTTTTCACATCCGCTTAACCTAATGTCTATGAACATTCGCTTAATAATTAGCTAAAGATATAGGTGCTTTTCAAGGTGTTGGAATAAAGCAAATGTAAATGGATCATTCAAGAACTGAACCCATGACGACTGCATTATGAACAACATGAGCCATCTCCATGAGCTAAGAGACAAATTCCAACAACAAATTGTACAGCGTAAATCCAACCAAACCTTGGAAACTATTCCTGAATCAATATTTTAGGTTGGTTAATATTCAATTTATAAAATGGAGAAATTAGGGAAGTTAAAAATAGACTGAGAGAAGGGTACTCTCCATCCTGCTCCCTCCATCTTACGTTGCTTAAAGAGACACAAGTTCATCATGGTGGCTTTACCTTGCAGATTATTTTGATGAATGTAGTTTTACCAAATGCATACCTCCCTTATATTCCAAAATTTTATTGGATGGTTTTCAATGTGACAAAGTCAAGAGCACCATACAACACCAACATTGAATAGAAAATAGAGAAATGGAAAAAAAAAAGCACATCAAAATATGAGTGATTGAATATTAATTTAATTCATGCTTCCTAAAAACCAAGGCAAATGGAGAATTGGGATAGTTATAGAATTCTAACTAATTCTATCTGATCAAAAGATAATTCTGACAATTTTTTTCTTATGTCAGAGATAATGGGAGTTTATTTTGTGATCTTTGCCAACAACAATTGGAAAAAAAATGTGTGGTACTTTCAGTAGTAAGATTAAAGAAGAAATGCTTATAATAAAACTGTTTCTTAACTCACTCTTATTAAAGGCCAATAGCATAACTGATATTAAGTTATGGGCTAACAAAGACATTTTATAAGGAATCAAAGCCAATAAGATTTGTTTGTAATATGCTCATGGTATAATTTAATATAAAGAAACATCCAGCAGATGGAATTAGATCATGTCTATCTTAATTAGTTTCAGTTAACTCTTCGATGGAGTTAGAAAATACTGGTTGAATTCTCAGAGAAGATCCTGGTGTGTAGCTAATGTGTATTGCTGATAGTACGGAAATCCAAATGATGTGGGTACCATTTATGATAGCAGAATAGGTAGTATTAAGATTGAAATAGGATCATGAGTTCCATTCTCATTTGAGTGAAAGATCACTTGATCTAAACCAATACAGGTTCAAAGGAATTCCCTCAGAACTAACATTTTCCCCATTTTGGGTCTCTCAAACAAATTTATCTAATCCTAAGTTGCTCTCTTTGATTTAAGTAGAGCTGAGCCCTCAATGGGAGGAAAACTGAATGGTAAAGTTGAAGCATCATTGGATAGATATGAGTTGTTCTTTTTCTGTAAAGAGATTATCTTGCAAGGTTTTCTCTGACAGTCCAGCCACAGAGGCACAACTGCCATTTGGAACTTGTCTCCCTGTTAGAAAGCCTAAGGGTTTATAAAAAGTAAATCAACTCACAAGACCTTTTATAACTCATCATTTCAAAAGAATTAAAATACTCTTTCTTGGGAATCTACAGAAAATACATGTTCCACTGTGCCTTCCTAAATTACACTCAGTCCCAATGGTCCAGTCCCAAGAAAATAATAAAATTAAACTCCTTATCCATTGTATCCCAGATGACTAATAGGGTCTGATGAAACAATTTGACAGCAAATTGCTTCATTACTCAATAAATGAAAGCTGTACTCAGTGAAGGTCAATGTCCACTTCTTGATGCATATTAAGTAAGAAAATGTAGAAGTCATCATCCTTAGCTTTTTTAGAGATAGCTACCTTTCCTGCTGATAATCAAACCTTCTTCATCCCAAAGGAAATTATAAATGAATGTTAACTCCCAGCTCTGTTTCTGCATGAACAGAAGGAGTTTCATGCTTTGCCAAGCTTCTAGGTTCTAAACCCCTAGAGCAAAGGGGAAGACTCATTTTGCCACCTGCAAGCAAAAATTGTCCAAATGAGAATCCCTATTACTTATTTAGCAATGGCTCTGGGAATACGCTCCAGATGGGTTGAATCCCTAGTCACAAACCTCTACCTTCTGGTTTTATAGCTCAGCAATGCACTATTACCTGTTCTAAGTTGTCGGAATTAAACAATTCCTGTTTCAAAAATGTTACATAGTCATTGAGACTCAGACCTACTTAATATAAGTAGGTCTATATGTTGAGATTTGTGATCTTTAATAATAAGGCTATATTCCATCTTCTAATGGTCCGGACCCTTTCCCCAAACAGTATCTTCTCAAATATCTACAGATTTCCATTACTTCAAGGTAGGCATTCCTTTCTTTCAGTGTGTGAGCCCACGTCCTGGAAAGGGTGAACGCTTTAAATTCATTAGAATGAACTGATTTACTCACTGACTTTCTTTCACAAGAACCCAGAGCCGCAGGAGAGCAATTTTACATAGAGTTGACCCTTGCTGAATCTGATGTTTCTAATCACACACAAATATGCAGCAATATGTTGGAAATTTAGCTATCAAGACAGCAAGTAAAAATGATCCTCTGGTGTGGGAAAAAGAATTGGGACAAGACAATTTATTACTACATTAATTCATGTGTGTTATTTTTCTATTCCGTCATCTCTAAAACACATACAAATTCTAAGCAGGTAGCGAGACACTTAGAGACTTCTTCCCTTGGAGATTTGTACAAGGAGGAAAACACAAGCTTTATCTATCTTTAGTAAAGGTTTAATCTTATTCCTATGATCCAGCAGTTGGAATTGGGGTCAGGAAGGAAAGAAAAAGCAGAGAAAAGAATGTGCTTGAAAGAGAGAAGAAAATAAGATTTTTTTTTTTCTCTGTCTGTGAAGATAACAGAGATGTATGAGCCAAAAGTAGCAATTTTCTTTTCTATGCTTTAGATTGCAGCTCCCAATAATCTACAGGTGACATAATGAACAGGAATTTACTCACTTGTAATATGGAAGACACAATTTTTCAATATTTTCAATTAAAAAGTTCTTTCACATGCATTTATCTTCTAACTATTCATTTAAGAGTAAGTGGGTTGGCATTCTCTAGTAATGGTTAAATGGCTGATTCCAGGCCTAGTTCAGGCAAAATACAAGATTCTTTTGGGAAGTCTCATTGAACGAGGAAGAAAGAAAGTGCTCAAAGAATGATGGGAACATATCAAAATGATATAAAAGTATAATTTGAGCATTAAGCTATATAATGATAGTAATGAATTATAATTTATTCAATAAAATAAAAATCCATGAGTCCATACTGAAAAAAATTAAATAAACAAACATTCTTAAAGCTCTTATATTCCTTGAAGTAGAAACAATATAGAAATGATGAATCAATGGACGTTAAATCTAGAGGGTGAAAATGTTATCAAAGTTAACATCAGCAATATTGAGTGCACAGTATAACATTATAAAAGAAAAGAAGATGTCATGATAGGAAGAAAATAAGAGAAACAAGTTAATATTTATTGAGAATATGTTATGTTCTAGAAATTGTGTCCAGCAGCATGCATCCATTATTTCACCCATGGAACAATTCTATGAAATGTGTATTATTTACTCCTTTTTACAGATTAAGAACCTGAGGATCAGTACATTTAAGAGGCTTACTTAGGTTCATTTACGTTTATACAGAGATGTCTTTTGACTTCAGGACTGTTCAACTCTAGATGATTCCACTGTTATCCATTCTGATATTTTTTGGCCAGTCATCACCTTTTCTTTTGGAGTTGAAGGATAAAAAGATGACATGTGGAAGAAGAGCTCAAAGGAAAGACCAGGTGTTCTGCTGGCCTAATAGATTGGTTTCAATTGTTTTTAATCCATTTACCTTTTTCATTTATTTCCTGCGGAAAGCATGATTGCTGCATATATGTGTGTTTGTCAAAGACTATTTAATGACTGATTATCATGATCAAAATAAATTAGATAATATAGTTATTTCTTTTTGGAAATAACCTTCTTTCTGAAGGTGTCAAGAAAGTCCATAAATAGAGCAACTATTACATTCGTTAACTTCCAAAATGTAAATGATTTTCAAATGAGTCTTTCTACAGATTTCAAATTCTGAAATCTATATATTTTTTATATAAGAATAAATTCTGAATTAATTAACATTAGATAAGTAAATTTTTACAGTTTTATTCACTCGAAACTTATGAGAGAATATTTTAAGACAGTGGATGTCTTAAGTCCTTGATATGTGCAGAATTAGGTATTGAAACTTAAAAACAGACAATGAGTGAAAATTAATGATAGCTAAAATTGGAGAAAAGAGGAAAGAAAGGGTTCTACCTTTTCTTGGAAAGGAAAACTGAGCAGATGGCAAAATTCTCACTTTCCCACCATCAGGTCAACCTTCCATCACTCCAGAGAGTGAGAAGGCAGTAGATGAGTAACGATGACAAAAGAATTTGTCCTACGTGTGGAATCACCTGATCTCCCTTTCCTGGATATAGTCAGAGAAGATCTGGATGTGAACTGGACAGATACTCTTGAATTTCTAGAATAAATAGAAAATTAATTAAGATGTTTTTAATTTTTTTGAGGCAGATACATTTGTAGAGAAAATATTTTGCAACTTAAATTATAACCATTAAAATTATATAGATATGTATCTCTCTTTTCATATGTTTATATCTGATATAAAGTGATGCATAATAGTGGAAATAGTAGTGGTCAAGGGATAGAAAACCTGGAGTCTGGATTTTGGTTTACCAGAAATAATTTGGTGATTTTGAGCAAGTCACTTGAGTTTAACTCACCCATACCATCTGAAAATGAGACAAACAGAATGAATAACCTCTACAATCCCTTGAGTCTTCAAAATCGTTTGACTTTACTTAACCAAAAAATGATTTATTGAGCTCTCTACTTCTTAGTGTGTTTATCCTTAGGAATAATGAAAAGATGTATAGAAAGCAATATGAATTTGATGAGAGAAAACCCAACAAACATAAAGCTAAGAATAATTTGGCAGTGAAGTGATGTTTTCAGGGCTAATACCAACAATAAAAATGATCAGTTACTGAACTACTTCTACATTCTGGGCATTGATCCATGGATTTTCCATACTTTTCCCATGTAATTTCATAAAAATCATATAGGCATGTGATTTTGTCCCAATTTATTAATAAAGAAATTGAGGCTTGTGGAGGTTAAGTAATTACTTTCTTGTCACCCAGACAATAAGTGATGGAGCCACGACTCAATTTTTTTATTTTTAATTTTTTGGTGAGGAGGATTGGCCCTGAGCTAACATCTGTGCCAATCTTACTCTATTTTGTATGTGGGCAGCACCTCAGCACGGCTTGATGAGTGGTGTTTAGGTCCGTGGCTGGGCTCTGAACCCATGAACCTTGGGCCATCAAAGCAGAGCATGCGAACATAACCACTACACCACCAGGCAGTCCCTCATATATTATTTTTAACAGCAACTTTGAAATCTTTTTATCTTGGGACTACTACACTTTATGTGGACTCTAGCATTCAGGGAAACCTTTTTTAAGGGTGAATAAACTTGGTAAGACTTTAAAGGACTAAAGTAAAAAGGGAGGAAGGGATGGAGGAAGGGAAAAATTAGAGTAGTTTATCTACTTTGTGTTTACTAAAGTCCACATATCATTAAAGACTACATAAAAAAACATAGACACATAATCATGCACACATATATATTTAAATGTGTAGTGCATATTATGTATAATGTCTGAATCTTTTCAATGAGCATCCTTTCTTACTACAATTCTTAGAGCAAATATTAGTTACATTAACATCAGTGATAGTTATCTCTTTTGTGAACTTTATTTTTTATAACTTTTTACAATTTGAAAAATTCACAGCAGTTGCTTGTACAGGCAAAAGGAGCAGAATTTACTAATTGGCAATGTTCCTTCCCAGCCATGGTATATTTACTAACAAATACCATACTGAGTTTGTGTTTCAGTTCCAAAAACAGTATGCCCATTAACTTTCCTTCAGTTCTCACATATCTTAACTTGGGTGTTTGACTTTGCTTCAGAGTGTTTGCTGCAAATACTTCATTTGTTCAAGTAACTTTAGAACCATTCTTTCTATTGTGCCATTTGCATATTGAGACACAGTATGAATAAATATATAATCACGATTGTGGCATTAAATAAGTCTCAGATGAAGGTAGAATTATTTACCAACTTTATAGCACGTTTTGAACAGTTTGATAAAAATATAGAAACTGAAATTATACTTAATATTTTCTGGAAAACAGAAAAGTGGAATGTTTTGACCACATTCATAGAGGACCATAGATGTGTATTCACATAAATAAACAGTTACATTTGGGGATGTACATTTACAGATTCTTCAGAGACTACTGAGAACATTAGATTATCGCCAACTGAGTCATGAGTGAGGCAGTTTCACATATTTTAATGATATAAATTCTATCATTGGATAACTA
The DNA here is from genome assembly GCF_021613505.1 of Equus quagga. NCBI lineage: Eukaryota > Metazoa > Chordata > Mammalia > Perissodactyla > Equidae > Equus > Equus quagga. The sequence continues at coordinate 96,555,356 of NC_060271.1, forward strand.
CGAAATCAAAATATACATTATTTCAGATGGATTATTTGTTAGTGAGAAGAGACCACACGTGTGTCCGTGTGTGTGCACACACACACAGGCGGTGAGATTAGCTTAAATTCTCAATATAATTACTTAAAGATGCAAACTCTTACAAAATCAAGAAGGCATACCTCTTGGTGCATCGTATGTTGATCCCAAGAGTCCTTCATGGCTGGAAAACGGCTGCAAGTTACACTGTTGGAGCAAGTTAGGATTTTGCCAGATCTAAGAAGTGAAATTGGGTTGCAACAGAGAGCTTACTTAATTATTAAACAAGAATGGGAAATATTTATTTATCTAGGGCCTGCCTTGTCCTTGAGCCAAACTCAGCATCAAAAGAGTCACCACATAACCTGGGAGAGAAATTAATACCTATGCCCAGAAGTGTCTGGACAATATCTCTACCTAGAGTTTTCCAGCAAACCAGGAAGTCTCAAGTCCATGATTCTGATTTAAAAACCTTTGATCTGGGTGGTTGTGATAATGAATTCATCCAAGAACCATGATTATATATCTATTTTGCTGAAAATGTCTATTAGCGTAATTATCCTTTGGCATTTCTATGGTGTTTAACTGGAAATAAAAATAGTTATAATAATAGTAGCAAAAGCCAAGATTTATTGAGAACTCAAATGTGCTTAAAAGCGTTCTATGGTTTCCATTATATAGTTAATATAGTTATATCGTGTTGTTTATTAAAGGTTCTATTATTACATACTTTTATTGATGAGAAAAGTGAGACTTGGATCATAGATGATATGACTAGTAAATGCTGTAGCAGGAATTGGAACAATTATATTACTACAGAGTTTCTACTCTTAAACATTATACTACAGTGCCTCTCAGAAGCAGCACAAAGTCCAGTTTCGTCTGATCCCTTGGGTATTAATTTCTTGGCTTCTTAATTTTAACTTTGTTGCTCTGCTCCAAGCCTCATACTGGATGTCCTTTTCATAGTTTGCATAATACATGCTTATTCAAAAAAGATCAAGTCGTTCAAAAAGATCATATGCTGGCAGCAAGAATTTTACCACCCCTAAGGTAGAATGTTCAAGTATTACAGGTAATCTAGTCTTAGGGAAAGTCACTAAACTATACCAAATTATATAGAATAAGACATTAAAACTGATATTTTGACCAAGACACCAAGATAGGGTATATGTGAAATTTCAAAATATTTCCATATACATAATTTAAAAAGGAAATTATTGTAGTCAGTTTCTCAACTCTTAGACTTCTCAATCCAATCCATACAAGGGGCTAAGAAACTTGTGATCTCTTGCCATGAGTCCTTATCTCTTTCCTGGTAGGAAGGTGTGATATTTCCTAACACCAAGCCAAGTAAGCTTCAAATGGACCAGTAAGAAAGCTTCCTAAGTGTTTCTTAGATATCTGGAAATTGTATACTGGTGCCTGACTCATGCCTAAGAAACGAAGCAGCTTGTAGCAGCAGAGTAGAGATGTCTCTACTGGGATAAGCCAGAGCTCCCAGAGTGTGATAGAGCAAGGAATGTGCAAGTGTTTCCTGTGGACTTGATGTGGGTCATGAGAGAAATGGAGGTAGCCTGAAGCTAATTGGAGTTCTATCCAAGAGGACTTCTGCCAGCAAGTGGGAAGCTTAATTGCATCTTGGTAGGGCAGGCTGTCATTGAAACAAAAACTGAAGGGGAGCAAAAGTAACCTGCTGGAGAAAAATGTATATTGTCCATAAGACAGGGAGATTTCGTGAACAATCTTTGGTAATGGGAATTTTTAAAGCATCTTTGAACTTCTGTCAGCTCAAGACAGCACAGAGCCAACTTACAATAAAACTGATTCAAGAAATACATTTCTTTCCCCTTCCCGGCTACATTCTTCCTCCTGATCTCCTCATGCGGGGGTTGAAAAGTGACTCTGATCCTAGAGAACCAAGAAAGTTTCTTCTAATGCTAGAGAAACCAACAAAGCTATGCCTTTATGCAACCTGAATCATGACTGAGCTGGGATGGGGGCTGGCTGGTGGGGGAGGGGGCAGAGAATATTTAATATTAAATCCCATGCAAAATTTTGATTAATATTTTGGATTAAACATTGTAATTTCTTAGTTAAGTCTGTGTTTTAAAATATTAAAGCAATGATAGGACTATTTGTTATAAAATAATGAACATAAAAGTTATGGGTCTTATAGAATATTTCATCTAGGTGTAGAGGAGAAAATCCCAATATATCCATATTTATGCTAATAAACATATTGACTACATTTTAAAATATCCATCTAGGGCTCTATTTCTAGTAATAGTAGTGTGAGTTGATTGGGTGATTTTCCTCTGTGGAAAATAAACATAAAACTGAATAAAATAATTATAAACAACTATTTTAAGATACTGGAAAATGATCAAGGGCAGGTAAAAATTTGAGAAGTGATTATTCATGAACAGCTATTATTGCGTCATAGAAGAATGGCAGATCTGCATTCTTCTTAACTAGAGTCATCCCCATCCATTTCTGCTTAAGCAACAAAACCTCCAGATTTACTTGCCAAAGGTGGTAGACTCAGACAAGACTGGGTGACAGAAAAGAAAAAATGTAAGAATGCAAGAAATGGAAGATTTTGGAAGCAAGGGAGCCATAGAAATGTTGGAGAAATAAATAGTCCCATCCATCACTGGTTAACTTCAAAATCATGAGCAGATCTGGCAGACCCTAAGAAGCCTCAGGAAAAATTGAAAGCATGGGGAGATTTGGGGATTTGTTGTGCCTTTTAATGAATTTCTCACCCAAACATAGTCTGATCAAGTTAGGATGGAGATCTTACTGGTCTGAGATGTCTGAGAAACTTATTTCTAAGCATTGACTGATTGCTAAATTATACAAAAATCAAGGCAATCTCTAAAGAGCCAGACAGACACACACACACACACATACATGTGCACACACACAGATTTGACCACAGATATCAGTATCTCCACACCATGGGAGAGAGAGCTTGTAAAGCAAATTGAATTCCCTACTAAAGAAATAAAGCCAACAACACTTAGAAAAACAAAAGAAAATACAGAGCTGCTACAATATAATATCTACAACGTCTAATTTTTAACAAAAAATTACTAGACAGGGAAAGAAGTATAAAACCGTGATGCATACTCAGGAAAAAATGTAGTCAATAGAAATAGATGTCAAGTGGGTACAATGTTGAATAAAGCATGCGAAAGCTTCCAAGTGGGTATTGTAAATATGTTCAAAGAAGTGAATGAGAATATGCAAATAATGAGTAATTGGATATGCAATCTTAATAGAGAAATGGAAATTAAGAACAAAATGGACATTCTAGAGTTAAAAACTATAATAACTGAAATGAAAATTGCATTACATTAGCTCAACAGCAGATTTAAGAAGGAAGAAGATAGAGTCAATAAACTTGAATAAGATGAATAGAGATGATTAATTCAGCAGAGACAGAGCCTAAATTCAGTGTTTATATCCTGGAAATCCCTCACACATCCAACCAGTCATTCCTTGGCCATCCTAAATTTCAGAATTATTATATCCCTCCACAATTCAGTAATCTTATTTCTTCATTTCCCGTTTTACACACACATTAAAAAATCAATAGGAAGGAGAACTTGCTTTAAAGGGTACAAAAGACTTTTTTAGTTATTAGTGATATTCCACAAACCATAAATTTCTTAGTTTTTCTATTAACATGACTATTTTCTGTAACCTTTCTATTGTAATTAAACCTGATGTTAAAAAGAAAAAAAAAGAAGACAATTAATACAAACTCCTGGACAATAAATTTGCCTTTGCCATTTTTCCTAATTTACACAGGAGTTTCTGCAAAGCAGCTCATCATTGTGAAATAGCACTTACTCAGAGCCAAAAATTTCAGAATAATATAAAACTATAATTTAGAAGATGGTATTAGATATGTGCTTCTGATGAAAAGAAATCCATCAACTACATTTTTATAATTCATTGAGTTTCATAAATCTTAAATAGCAAAGCCATGAATTTGAAAAGTTTTCACCATTTGTAGCTTCAGGGTCACATTAAGGGTTTTGTCTACTGAAGTACTTCATGGATGTTCTAAGAATACTCATTCAATATATTTTTAGCATAACAAATGTGAATGAATTAGGATAACTGCTTGACAATTAGTCTATCACATTCATTCAGCACCCAAAACTCTGACCTTTGATTGTTATTTTTCCTGTTTCTTCTAGTATTGTAATCTCTTTGCAAAATTGTACTGTCATAAAGCGACTCTAATCATCAGTGCCTTATCAATAAGATATGTAATTGCTGTAAACTCAAATGTTACCATGCTAGTGAATATATTTCAAATTCTGATTTTCTTACAACACACAAATGTGCGTTGAATCCAGCTGACCAGATCATATTTTGCTTGACTTGGTTAATAAGGTAATCAACATATTTTTGTTAAGGACCTATGAAGTGAAAAAAATGTTACTTTGTCATTAAAATAACCGATTTATGTGATAATATCAACAAAGACTACCTGAGATGATTGTTTACTTCAGAAGCAATTTTATTTCACAACATAAAAGCAAAATCCCACTCAAAAATAGCCAATATTAATGCATATTAGCTCTTCTTGTTGCTGTTTGTTGTTTAGCAGTGGTGGGTAGGCAAAGAAAGATTTAAAAACCTAGGACAATGATGATTACAGTTTGTCTTCAATTTTAAGAAAATATTTGGGCCACTATAATATTTAGTTTTCCTGTAGAATTGTGTGTGGAAATCAGAAAAAGTTTGTTAAGCACTTTCTGTGATAAATACTTTGCTTATTTTGTTTGATTCTTCACAACTCTGTGAGATCAGTGTTATTATCCTCAATTTATAGCTAAAGCAACTGAAATTTAGAAAGGTTAAATGCTGAAATATTAAGGATAAGTATTTTGCACAAAATCAAGTAGCTTCATAAACAGCGGAAGCAAGATTGGAACCAATGTCTGTCCTTAGTCTCTGCAAGCAAAGAATTAAGGGTTTCTACAGCATAGCACTGTCCACCAAAATGTATATGTTTCAGATCCGTTTTTTTTTTTTTTTAAAGTTGCCTTTTTTTTTTTTTTCCCTAAAGATTTTATTTTTTTCCTTTTTCTCCCCAAAGCCCCCCGGTACATAGATGTGTATTCTTCGTTGTGGGTTCCTCTAGTTGTGGCATGTGGGACGCTGCCTCAGCGTGGTCTGATGAGCAGTGCCATGTCCGCGCCCAGGATTCGAACCGACGAAACACTGGGCCGCCTGAAGCGGAGCGCGCGAACTTAACCACTCGGCCACGGGGCCAGCCCCTTCAGATCTGTTTTTAATTAATCACCCCTTAGGACCATTTTGCCTTAAAATTTCACCCTTTAAGGACTATGCTATTATCAGAAATTTTAAAATATTACAAATCAAATCATATATTTTTTAGCATAATTGGACTGCAAATATTTATAACTATGATAAAAGGTGTTATCTTTTCCCCATCATCAATATGATAGCATATTTTGCTGTATTTTAAATGAGGAAACAAAGTAACAGTGCCGTATCAGTAACCATTCCCAAGGTCACAAAGCAACAGTGCCTTGGAGCAAGGTTGGAACTTATTCCCATTTTCCAAAACATATGACTATGTCCTAGTTTCAAGAAGATACAAGAATATAGCAACAATTCTTTTGCTATGTTGGCTTTAATTTGGCATGTCTTGACATTTGGCCATTTACATTCTTTGTTACATTCTTTGTTGCCTTGGATGGGTTTAGTTTTCCCTTCATACCTTAGAAGAGAACAACTTAAAAAAATACCCAGCTTAATAACTCATTCAAATAAATGTTTAATTATTGAATTTGTGACATTCTATTTAAACAAATTTGATGCTTTGTTTACCTAAATGTGGTATTGTTAAAATACACAGCTGCCTTTGCTTCAGCGCGGATGCTTTAGATACACTGCCTGTCTATGTATATTTATATTCTTGTATATTTGAAGCCTCACACCTCACTACACACTTAACAGTTTGTAGAAATACCATCCTACTCATGTAGGGTGTCAGATATTAGCTCTTCACAACAATGCAGTCTATGATTAGTTATTTAATATAACTTATTTATAATCTACTTAGCTCTGCCTCGTTAAAGAGGTAGTCCTCTTGGAAACCTGTTTGCCATTTTTAAATAAAGCATCTTTGTGTTTTCAGGATATCTCAAATGATGGATGTGGCTTGATTCCTTGCTCCCTAAAAAAAGAAATTTTCTCTTCTGACTAAACATTTTTTTAAACAAAATCTCCCTCTCTGAAGGGACATATCAATGGAAATAGTGCTTCCCTCCACCTCTAAGGGGTGGGAAGAAGCAGAGGAAAGGTTTGGGGGTGAAAGTAGAATTACTAGTGCCCCCAAATCGAGCCTGTTAACGGAAAAGACTTCTCATCCATAGCTACAGTCCCACTAGCATGACAACATAATTAGCCTTGGAGTTTTAGTAATCACCAACTGGATTCCCAAGGAAAACAGTCTTGAAATTGCTGCTGTGTAATCACAAATAAAATTGTAAAGTTTCCTGTTTAAATTTACTTCAGCTCATAAACAGAAATATCTGCCAGAGATATTATGATAAAGGACTAAGCTTGGAAAAAAAAATCTCCAATTTCAGAGGTTTCTCTAAAGAGCTTCAAGTCAACAATTCCTCAACCCAACAGCCTCTCACCATCTGCAGCCCCATTTGGAACATTGAATCCATTCAGTTAAACAAACTCAATCCACTTCACTCTGTCCCTTCCCATGACTCATTTTGACATGAGCCTCTGGTTTGAAAATCAATCTCCTGTCTCCTTTATCCTTATTTTTCATAATTACTACCTTAGGCTCAATCTTCAAGATATTTCATTTTGTACTAAGGAGTGTAATTTAAAAAATATATATATACATGAAATATATATATATATATACATGCACACACACTACATGCAAATGTGTTTTGAATCCAGCAGAATGAAATTATTAATCCTCATATTAGCTCTTACTTGCTGTGTGCCCATGGCTAAATTACTTATCTGTCTTGACTGAGTTTTATTTTCCAAATTCCAAGGATACACTTCCTATTTTATAAAATGTATCCAGTAAACTATAGTGTATTATTTATAATATTGATCAAGTCTAACTGTATGTAAAATCACATATGCTTTTTTCTCTCATAGCATATATCTCGGACAAGTTTACCCTTGCCTAATGAGAAGAAACTCCACTATATTCTCACTCATTTTTCTCATACTTTCTTCCTTGAACTGAAGCTTAGAACTTTTTGATAACACTATTTACCTCAAACTACTGCCTGAGATCTCACTTTCCTCTATGCCAAGGTCATATTTTGTACTGTGTGTCCAATTAACAGAATGAAGAAGAAATTTTGGCACTCTTTAGCACTCTTGTTCCTTTCTAAAGGACAGAACTGCCAATTCTTAAACATCTTTCTTTATCAGAAATCAATGAACTTTCTCCTTAACATTCCTTTTATTTTCTTGCTACTATCATCAAAAAATGTAGTGAACATTATTGTAGGCCACCTACGTTAATCTTCAAGACCAAGGCACTCATTTCTCAAACTGTCCAGAATATTAGCTGCTGATGGCTCACGGCTGAATCCTTCTCCAGGAATAGCCCACACTGGAAGAAATCTGCTTCAATCAATGTTATACTTCTCTCAAAAATTCTGCATGCAATAAATGGTTGTAGTATGGGCACTTCAGCCTGGTCCCTTGTCTTTATATAGAAAGACTCTAAAGGGCCATCCCAACTCCAGTACTTTCCATGGGATCAGTTGAAGCCACTTTTGCAACTACATCTCAGTTCAACTACTCCTTCTACCCAGTCCGGCACTCTGCATCCCTGACAGATGTTATTACTGAGATCATGTCCCAATAACCGCCCCTGCCACACACACAAATATCAGAGTCTCTGAGTCTGTTTTCCAGGGAACCAGACTTAGGATAGTTGGTAAAAGAAGTGGTCCTAGGAAGTAGACTCTAAAATGAGATTTTGGATCTGGATCACTAACTGGCTGGCCGGCAGTGAGGATGCCATTACTGGTGTTAGATGGAGCATGAATTGCTCTTAGCACACATTTGTGATGCAGTATTAGCAAGTCCACTAGTAGTCAACTAGGATGGGATACTAGAGGCTGGAAATGCACTGATAAGTACAATATCAGAGTTGTTAGAGAGCTTTGAGGAAAACAATAGGTATGCATACTATGGAATCATTGATGCATTGAAAAAAACACTGAAAGGCTTGAGGTAATTGATCAGCAATACAAGGTTGAGTGTGGAAGCCAGAAGGGGTCCTTGCAGCTTTTAAAAAGATTCTCTCTCCTGTAGCTAGAAGGAAAAAAACCTGAGGATCAGTTCCAGAACTTAATTAGAAGAGTAACAGAGCTCCAGAAAAGATTGAGTTCTCAACGCTGGCATGTCTGCTATGCTAATTCTGACCTAAAGTATGGCCCATATAGTGGGGGTGTGTGTGTGTGTGTGTGTGTGTGTGTTCGTGTCTGCATGTGTCTGTTTGTTTTAAATTAAGAAATCCCAATGGAAAGTAAGCTTCCCTTTAGAATTTCCTTCTAATATAAACTCACATTTTTGCTCAAAGGAACAATAACAGGAACAATAAATGTGCAATCTGGTTCTCTAAGGAAAAGACAATCCACATTTAAGAGCTTTCATCACAGGCTCTAATACACTATCTAGTTTGTCAGACAGGATATATTTATTAGCATAATAAAAGTGTACCAGGAAATTGCATAATAGTAACTAATTGTCTGCCCTTCCTTCCTTCTTGGAAATAAAAGTGTCACTAAAGTTCATGAACACACATGAGACCTTTTCATCCTGTTGTTCTAAATTTGCTTTTTTTCACTATTCTTCCATTGTCAATCTGCAAGGAAATTGTCTTCCACAGAAGAGGAAGCTACATGTGGTTGAATAGGCTAATTTTTTAGCATTCCCTGGATCCTAGGTTGACCATGTAACCTGCTGAATATTCTCCTCCATCCCCTATCTACATCTTTAGTTTTTGAATCAAAAGTCATCAGCTGGGAAAACAGATTGTGAAATCCTATTGTCGGAATCCAATAGTTATTTATTTTAGAAACACTCAATGTTTCTTCACTATAGTCACCCTCCTGAGAGTGCCTTTATTATGCATTTGTATGCTCAGCTTGCCCGATAGGAACTACTTCGTTATTTCTTCTTTTTCCAGTCCTCCCTGTCCCTTAACTGATAACTGAGCTGCTGAGTGAGCATAGAACTAGGAAAACTATGAAAAAGAGAGATCCCAAACAATACCTCATTCTCTGAATATTTCTGACGCTCTTTCATGTCATTCAAATCTCCCCTTCCTGCACTCCATTTCCCAGAGATCAGCTCTCTGTGACCTGACAGTCAGATAATCTGATCAACTAAACTCTAATAGTGAACTAATGGCTGTTAATGGGTCATATTACTCTTTCCAGGGAATTTATGTTCAATTTAACAAGGTGATTTGAAAACAAAATTTTAGCCTAAGAGAGTCATTATAATGGTAATTTTGAGTGACCCCAGTAGACATGTAATGGATTGTAATCCAGGAATTGATGAATAAAAAACAAAAGTAGGTAGGCTTCTTCTCTCCACTCTTTACATGACTATGACATTCTGACAGATAAGAGCTAAACATTTCTCTCCAGGAGTCTGTGATCTAAAGCAGTTGCCAATGAAATGGAGTCAGAAGAATGGGAGATATTAACAACGGCATAGGCGACATATAAAACCTTATAGGATATCAAAATGGCTAGTGGCCAGATTGGAAAATGTTGAGGCAAGCATGATAGCCAGAGGGTATGGATAAGGGTGAAGTTTCCAGGTCTCATTTTCTAGAAAAGGAGAGAATTCAGTTGCATCAATGAAAAGGAGGCATTTAAGCTTGGATGATGTGAGCATTCCAGACACATGGGGTGATCTGGGCAGAGGCCCAGAGATGGAGCAGAGGTAATTTTAAGATGTCAATGTGGACTAGATTGACAGGAAGTAGAGTAACAGAAAAAAAGAGCTGATAAAAAGCATTTGGAATAACTACTTTAATATAAACATTGAGTAAGATTATTGAGTGAATTGAATTGGGGGCCTTGGTTTGGTGTCAGTGACTTGAGTAGCAACTGTTCTTACTGCCCACAGACTTCTCAAGTGAGCAAAGCTAATTTTGGTGGATTCAGTCTTCCCTTTCTTCTTGTTACCTCAGTTTCCTGCTTCTATTCTTCTTTCAACCCCTGGTATCTGGAAAGATATTACTCAAAGAATTCACCATAAGGTTAAAATTTCCATCAAGGATACGTGGATTACCCTTCCAAAATACATTTGCACGTTAGCAGGGGATGAAGCCTTAATCTCATTTTCTTATTATTATATCCCAAGCATACGTATTTACCTCAGAGAGAGCATGGCCATATTGAGATTGTCCTATATACCCTGCCATGCATCTGACTGCCTTTGGGGGCAGACCTGAGCTCCCTCTAAAACAGATTAATTTTCATGAAGCTTGATTGGAATTCCCACACTCTCTAGTGGAAAAGGACTTGTCAAAAGACATCTAATAAAAAAATGCCAGTGATGCCCCCTGGGAGGTTTTTCCTTCCTGGCTATGAATAGATTATGTTAAAAGGGCTAAAGGGGTTATGTGCATAGATTGACACACTGATATTCTCAACACAGTCAAGAGGTGGAAAGGCAAGTCCTCAGAACCATTTTGAGGTTTAGAGACCTATGCAGATTTTTCAGAATTTATATTTAGGTTCCAATTTCTATTCTATCTTTTACTCAATGAGAGGAATCTTAAATCTTCTTTTCTGGGTCCCTAATTGGCACCGTTGCAAGTTTATATCTATCTACATCTCCTGAGAGTTGTAGAACTTGTTTGATTTGATTTTTTGAAAGCACCCAGAAGCCTCATTATAGCTCGGATCCCCTTTTCGGCCCAAGGCTTCGAAGCCCATACTGCTTTCTTTAACTCTCCCTCCTGTGGGTTAGAAAACTTAAAAAAAAAAAAAAAAACTTGTTTCCCTTTGACACCTTTCATAACACCTGAGTCTGACTTTCAAAAAGTTAGTTACTGCAAAAATAGTGAGGTTTTATTCTGGGCTCAACCTTTTAGCAAAGACCAACCATGTCAGAGAAACAACTGCAGGAAGAATGTGTCATATTCCTGGAAGGAAAGAGGAGTATTTAGTTTATACAAAATGAGGCATGCTATGGACAGGTTATTCCTTGTATTCTTGAGGAGCATGTCAAGTGGATGAGGAAATAGAAATCAATGGGAGAAACCATTGGGAGACAAATTTCAGTTCAATATAAAGGCTAACTGTCTAAAATGATTTTCCCAGTTGTCCTAGATGGCATAAACTCCCTCAGAAAATAGAAAGCTCCCTGTCACTGGACCATTTGAATTATTGCAAACTGGCATCAAGAACCAGATGAGGCTGGTAAAAGATTTTTAATAAGGACCCTTTCAACCTACAAATTTTTTTTTAATTTAGTTATTTTATTGAGGTCATATTGGCTTACAACATTGTGTAATTTCAGGTGTACATTATTATATGTCAGTTTCTGTATAGACTGCATCATGTTCACCACCATTAGTCTAGTTTTCATCCGTCACCATTCATATGTGCCCTTTTACCCTTTTTGCCCTCCCACCAACCCCTTGCCCTCTAGTAACCACTAAACTATTTTCTCTGTCCATATGTTAGTTTATCACCCACATATGAATGAAATCATACAGTGTTTATCTTTCTCTATCTGGCTTTTTTCACTTAGCATACCTTCAAACTCCATCCATGTTGTTGCATATGGCATGATTTTTTCTTTTTTATGGCTGAGTAGTATTCCATTGCCTATATATACCACATCTTTTTTATCCATTCATCCGTTGATGAGCACTTGAGTTGCTTCTACATCTTGGCTATTGTAAATAATGCTGCAATGAATATAGGGGTGTGTAAGTCTATTTGAATTGTTGATTTCATGTTCTTTGGATAAATACCCAGAAGTAGGGTAGCCAGATCATTTGGTAATTCTATTTTTAATTTTTTGAGAAATCTCCATACTGTTTTCCAATAAAATATCACTTTGTAATCAGAATGACTATAATTAAAAAGAACAAAAAAATAACAAATGTTGGAGAGGATGTGGAGAAAAGGGAACCCTCATGCACTGTTGGTGGGAATGCAAACTGGTGCAGCCATTGTGGAAAAATGTATGGAGATTTCTCAACATACAAACTTTATCTTTAGTGTTTTTTCCAGTGTCTCTTCTCTGGCATTTTATTTTTCTTCTCCAGTGGTTTGTTTTCCTCCCAAACCTTTTGTTTTTCATGTCATCTGATGTAATCTGGGAATATATATTCACAATAAGGAACCAATGACTTAATATGTTATTTCTCTGAGGAATATTTGCAATTCAAAAGAATATAGCAGGAAGAGGATAATGCTTAACTAGAGGAAATGAATTGCTAACAATGAAAATTAGACAGTAATGTAAACATAGCTAGAAGAAAGTTTTAAGCAAATGGTCCTTTTCAGAGTCCCTCAGTAGAAAACATAATTGCAATTCCTTTCTTTGTACAAATATGAAACGAAACTTCACAAAGTTTAGGTATGTTTTTTAATCTAAAAAATATTTACTCTTTGTAAAACACTTAAAGCATTAATTTAATATCAAATAAATCATTTCTAGTTTAACAGTCTTAAAAATAGATAAATTGAGATTGTCAGAACAATGGTCAGCAAGTTTAGGTGCAGTGTGATTGAGTAAAAAAGGATATGAACTACAAACTGACACAATCTAGGTCTTAATTCTGCCTTTAAGGCGAATAATCTGGGTCACTTTAAGCAAATTACTTAACTTCTCTGAAAGAGTTATCTAACCTTTATAGGGACAGAATTGGAATAAATAATCACTAAGATGACTTCCAGCCCCAAATCACATGATCTAAGAATACCCTGGGCCAGAAGTTAAGACAGCTCCTCCTGTTCTGAACTGTTCGCCATTTGTGGCCACTAACAGAACTAACCTGCCTTGTAGGAAATATACTCACTCAGAATCAGGTCCCAGACTTGATACTTATCTAAGTGAAATCTGTTTCTAAGGCGTGATCACAGGGAGGTGTACACAAATGGTTTCCATTTGAATTCTCACAAACAAAGGTCTCAGCCCCTATATTTTTGTCTATTCTTTGGAACTACCCCAAAGCTAAGGGGCCCAGCAACTCAATGGTCACCAGCCTCTGTAGTCTGGGTATTGATGCAGTGTTGATGGTAAGCTCATGTCATTAACTTTTTGATCTCTGCTTTGGCAACCTATCTTTTATTTGCCTTCATTTGAATCTTTTAAAACAAGACGGCAACCCACTAACTATGTTAACATGTCCCACCTATTTATTTAGGCTTTAATCTTAAACTCATTAATGAATGTGCTTCACGAAACAAAACAAATTATAAGCAACAACTAGAAGAAAAGAAAAGAGTATTACTGAACCATATGCTATGCATAATGCAGTTAAAATTATTACGGATTCCTTACTGTCTTCCCCATGGGTTTATCGTGCAATGATAAAGAAAAACAAGCTTAAATATTACTATGATATACAACCTCTTATTTAAGTCAAAATATAACATCTAGACAATACATGGGTGTGCTATGTTCCAATAAAACTTTATTTACAGAAACAGGCAGTGGCTCATATTTGGCACTTGAGCTATAGTTTGCTCACCCCTGTATTAGAGTGTACTTTATTAGGTGTGTGTTATATTTAGGTAAAGTTGAAGTAGGACAGTTTTTGAATCACAGAACCAGATCTATAAAAATGACAGATTTATTAAAGCCAGCGTCCGTAGCGCTACATAGTTGGCCCTCTGTATCTGCAGGTTCCGCATCTGTGGATTCAACCAACCGCGGATCGTGTACTGTATTTACTATCCGCGGCTGCAGAACCCGAAAGCATGGAGACTCAACTAAGGGACTTGAGAATCCGTAGGTTTTGGTGTCCGTGGGGACCAATCTCCCACAGATACCGAGAAATCACTGTAATTAGCAAGTCCATTGCTTTCAAACTACTCTTGTCTCTAGAAATTAAATGATGTCTAAAGCAAATTTATCAAGTCATGGAACCTAAAGAAAAATATGTGTAAGTTTAAAAGAAAATAAAGGAAACATATTACCAATGTAGTCAAAAGGTGCATAGAACTTAGTATTTTCCATTTCAATTTATATAATGGAAGTGGAAAGAAATATTCACAAAAGCATCCAACACTGCATTCAAAAATGTTGTCTTTTATAATGTAAGGTCACCTTAGCCTCCATTTCTCCAATAAACAGCATGTGATGTTACAGAATACACACACATGTTTGGTGCCCCAGAAAGCAAGACTGCATTCTAAAAATTCATATTCTAAAGCTAGGGAACACTTATGAACTGTTAGTCTATGACAATGTAACAGTGACCTTCTAAACAAAAGACAAGCTGATTCCAAGATGGAAGATACAACCCAGTATGATGGGAGGAGGGAGACGAGGCTAAACTGAATAGTAAGGACAGTACAAGAGGAATTCTAGTCCAAGATAATTTGTATATTAACGATATCATGTTAGGTTACCTTTTTATGTTTGAGCAGATTGACATTCTCCTGATGACATATTTCTGGTGGCAAAGAGTCAGATACTTTTAGTTTTCTATTTGGCCATCTTCTTAGTATCTCAGTATTTTCCCTCTTATTAATAAAAATATTATTTTTCTCAATGTTTGACTCACAGAGACCTTGGGAGGAAGGTTGTTTTTCAAATAACAGTGAAAATTTCCAATATAAATACATATTTATTAGACTGAAATACCTAATGACCTAGCCAGCAGTGTTTCCTACTCAGGATGGTCTTGAAGGCTATCTTTAGGATTGAAATCTCTACTATTGAGTATTTTTGGAACTCCTTTCTCTCCTTATGACCTTTACTAATAGAAGAGTGGATCACTGATGATGGCTGCATGCCAAGATAATTAATGTGCCACTACAGTTTCTCAAAAGGCCTTGGTTATTCCACTCTATCATTTAAAGCTGCTCTTAGTAAAGTGCCATCAACCTTAACTCAAGGGAAGAGCTATATAGTTGATTGTTTGGTTACAGCTGCATAAAAACAAGTCCTGTATAAGTAGACTGAAATTTTGCTCCATTCTGTGGACCAAGCGGAGGAAGATTTGAGCACATCCCTGGATCCTTCTGCTTGTTAGTTTCTTTTTCCTATAAAATAAAGGAAATATTAATCACCTTACCTACCTTATAGCTTCAAAATAATATATGTAGCCTTTAAGTCCTTTGAAAAGTACAAGATACACACACACATATATTATAATGATCTTTGGTAATTTTGGTTAAGAAAATAAAAATTATAATAAATGTAAAATAAAAATACAATACAATAAAAATACATGATAAAAATAAAAATTACATTTTCTATTTGTCTTAGCTTGTGTTCTGCAAGAAAGTAGAGAATTGAAACAAGGGCTGGAAGTTATTTGGGAGGAAGAGAGGGAAACAAATGCGAGAAGGCATTTTCAGAATGACCAGCATTACCATGAACAGCAATGTGTCCTCAGTCCTGCTGGAACCTTCTGAGAGCTACGTAGAATGTTCCTCAGAATGGTTTGTCTGTGGACTAGAAGAAGAGAACATTTAATCATTTGCTGCTTTCTCCCACGAGTCTAGGCTTACCCAACAGGTGCTTGCCTTCCTAGCACGTTTAGATTATACACGCTGGGAGTGATCGGGATTCCTTCAGGTTTCCACACCGAGTATCAGAGAAGCCCCAGAAGGGAAGAGTTAGCTGCTGAGCTGAGGTGCTGCCCAGTTCCCCCTGCATGAGGGCAGCTGTGCAGAAATGGCGGATAGAAAGGCTGAAAGAACACGAGTCAGGGCACAAAAGGAGCTCAATATACTATTTGAAAGTAGTATTAAATGTTATTATTGTACTTTTGAAATTATTGAGTAAACCATTAAAGAAACATAATTTCCTCCAAAGCCTTAACATATGTTCTTCTATTTTAATAAGAATTTATTCAAAATATTAAATGAAGATTCTTAAGTTTTAGTATAAATGGCTGGAGGAAAAAACACGCCCTACCATGAACTTTAAGAAGAAAATAGGAAAAAAGGCACTATTCTTGGATATCAGGTGATTTTTACAAAATGTCTACATCAGACAAACAATCATTATTATGGGAAGATAATGAAAGGTATAAGAATTTAAAAATTGAAATACAGTGTTTGCCTTTTTGACCACATAATGTTGACACTAAAATAAGTATGGCAAACGTATCCTTACAGTTTTAAAAATATAATGATGTCAAAACCTCCACAGGTGACATAATCGTCCCTTATAGTCCACCAAAAATGAATCAATTGAAGACTAAAGGAATTAAATTTTGAATAACAGAAATAACTTTCTGACTATGAGAGAAACTCTGGAAACTGTGAAGTTTGTTATTAAGGAAAGTTGAACAGGCTTGCTTATCTGGAGATGTTGAAACTGTCCTGTATACTATAGAGGAATGGATTAAAACAATGGCTGATTATTTATTTTCTCTTATCTATATTCCCTACTTCTTGTTCGGTAGTGCAGTGAGTTGTGCCCTGAAAGCTAACATTTCCAGACTTCCTTGAAAACTGGTTTCTAGATAGAACCAACCAATGGAAGACTCACAAAAGATTGGAAGGCAAGAAGAAGGAGCATCACGGGGCGTTTTTTCCCCACTGTGTTTCCTCTCTTCAGGTCCTGGTTCCTTCCAGGTGATTCCAGTCTTGGGCTCTGACTCTCACTGTTTCCCTCCAACCCTAGGAAAGACACTGGCTTCCTGCCTTAGTTCCTAGGTTACCTCACCTCTCATGTTTGGCTTTCAGTTCCCCCAACACCTTTGTGAACTAATTCCCTTTATTAAATCTTCTCTTTTGTTCTGCCTGGCATGAACGGGTTCCATTTTCTTAGCAGACTGTGGCTGGCATCGTACCCCTGCCTCACAGTAACACGCTTATTGTTTATGTCACCTTCTTCTTAGTAATCATGGCTCATTTAGTCAGTGAATTTTGAAAGAGTCTCAGTGTCAAGTTGCAGGAGACAATATGCTCCTAGGGATTAGAGAAGACTGAGTGTGTTGGGGGATGGGATGGGGATGTATATTTTTAAAAAGAATACTCAAGTGATTCTGATATCCCCTAGTTGGCACATGGCCTTATTCCTGTGGGTAAAATTCCTTAAATTAGATGATATTTTAGGTCTCTTCAAGATATTTAATTCTATAGTCATAATGCCTCCTGCTTGTATGAGCATCCTCTAATATTGACAAGCAAACGTGATTCCAATTTTTCCTTGAGAGGAGAAAAATGCACAAGCAAGAAACCTGTATATACAGGAATGTGGTACATCTCTGGGACAGCAAGGTTTGAATTAACTAGTCCTCTTTTCAGATGCTTGCAACTGAGGGGAGAAAACCCACCTGCTGACCCAAATGAAGAATCAATATAGTCCTTCTGGCTTAGGCTGAAAGGAAAATAAGTAGCACAGAGAATCTTGACCGCGAATTTTAGTGCTGGGGAAAAACTTCGGTTCGGCTCACGGGTAGCACAGTGGGTGAGATCTGACTTGAGCTAGCACTTCATTTACAGTTCAAAGAAGACGATTGCTCCCTAGAGAAAGGCAGGGTTTCCTTAACCCCAAAACATCTAGGGAGAAAAAGGCAGAAATCACCTGGAATGTTTGTTTGGGGCATCAAACAGAAACACTAATAAGCAAAGTCCTGCGAAACAGTGATGAGTAAGGTGGAAACGATTTTTTTGTCTTACAAATAGATGTTAGAGGAGGGCAAAGAAAATAAGGCTTTGGAGTCTTACTGTCTGTTCTTGATTCCAAAGTGTACCATTTCCTCGTTGTGTGACCTTGGATGACTTAACCTATCTGAGTCTCAGTTCTCACATCAATAAAATGGAATAATACTAATAGTTTTGACTCACTGTTTTGAGAGAATTGAGTGAAACAGTCTATATTATTAGCACAGAGTGTGTACTCAGTGAGAGTTAATTGGAGGCATTATTTTAGCGTAAAGACATTTTTTCCAGAATCTTCTTGAATATAACAGAGGGGGACAAAAATCAGCTACTACAGAGAATCCATGGCCTTTTCATACTAGATGGTGTGCTCTCTTGACTAAGATGTGTGATACCAGGGTCACTTTTTCAGCAAGTGGCATCTTTCTGCTGGGTAATGAGGTGGCTAAACTTTTAGAGGAACACGGTCTTGTTTTTTGTCATGAACATTTATTTACTGCTCTTAGCAATTTCCCTAAATTTAGGAACAAGTGGGAAATCCACTTCTTTCACATTTTCAGGTCGCAGGGTCTGGGTGGGGTTCCATTTTCAGTTTGAGGAGCTTGTGAGATGCACACGTAAGGCAATCAATGCGTGATATTCCCCTGAACACAGTTGTTGAGATAAGATAATTTCATTTATCCATTCTCTTATTGATGGACAATTAAGTTGGCTCTAAATTTTCGTAATGGATCCTAGCATTCCTTCTCCCATAAGCTAGCTGTAAAAAATTAGGCAAGCCAAGACTTCAGTCATAGCCTCCATTTTTTTTACCTGTAGAGAGAGAAATTTTGGTTAAATGACCTCCAAGCTTCTTTTCTGTGCTAAAATCCTATGCTTCATATTCTCTGAACACTGATGTATCTCATGTTCTTGGTCTCTGTGAATAACCTGAAATCAGGGTGCACAGAGAGTGCTGTGCAGTGCACTGCTTGACTTCCCCTGACTCCACTATGCTCCTATAGGGGTCCATTTCTTCCAGTCATATGTCTCCCCCTTGTCCTGATATGCCACTACAGCAACATCTGTGCTGCCTGCTGCAGACTTCACCTTAGGGAAATCTTCACTGCTACAGGAAGACAGGAGCTACCTTGCAGAGCTCTTTGGCTGTTGGGAAACAATGTTCTTCCAGATGGGTTAGCAGAGCATTTCAGAATTGATTCCATGTTGGCTATTTTCCAGAAATCACTGCAAAGAAGCAGAAAGTAAAATCTGACCCCTAAAACCTACCTCTGCTATATGCTTGTTCGGGGTCGTATGTTCTTCCTCTTCCACATATATTTCAGCAAGGCCTCCTGACCCAATATCAAAAGCTGTTTGAGAAAGAAGACAAAGAACTCAAAAGAAACAAAATCTGCTTTGTCAGTTAAAATCTCACTATAATTTACAAAAAAAAATTAGCATTTTTATTACTACTGGCAAAAGCTTGATGCAAGGATTTTTCTTCTAATGAAGCAGTTTAGTTTTTCAAACCGTAAGAACTGTGGAAGTTCACTTCAATAACATGGACAATGTTGGCTGGAGTAGATGGTTATCATAATTAAATACCACAAAGTTCCCTGTCAATTACTATTAGTTGTTCAAACTAACAGGTATTAAAAACAATTCATTTTAAAACTATAGTTATTAAAAATAACTGTTAGGAAGTGGAAGCCATGTCTTTCTGAATATCAGGGTTCTGGTTGCCCTTCTGCCATAAATGGTTATGGTTAAGTTTAAGATTGGGCTTAGACACAATAAGGAATTTGTTCCTGTTCTTTATGACATGGCACTGCTCTGAGACTGCTCCTCTCCCCCCTCCTACCGGTGTGGAATGGCTGACGGCTGTGTGAGGAAGAAGGTGAGGTTAGCACACACTTAGCTTAGAGCAGACTGATGATGGCAGTGCAGAAATGGTCCATTAGCACTCACTTACTTTGCTGATAGACATAAAAAGCTATAAGGTCCTGCAGTATCAAGTGATCCTCAAGTCTTGGAGCTGAGAATCTTTCAAGATGCATCAGACCAAGAGTTAAAATAGAATATTATGATTAAATATGAAGATAAGATCACATTCATATTAGGTGATAATTAGTAATAGTAAGGATCAGTGAGAGTTTTATCAAATTATACATAACAGGTTTTCTTTACTAATGTGTTTTTTAAAAAGTTTATTTGAAATCTTAACATGATGTTAGGAAGTTAATAAGAATAGGCCTTCAAGAAAAAAGCTACAGGGCCAGATCAGTGGCATGGTGGTTAAGTTCGTGTGCTCCGCTTTGGTGGCCCAGGACTCGTGGGTTTGGATCCCAGGTGCAGACCTATGCACTGCTCATCAAGCCATGCTGTGGTGGCATCCCACATACAAAATAGAGGAAGATTGGCACAGATATTAGCTCAGGGACAGTCTTCCTTACCAAAAAAAAAAAAGAAGAAGCTACATATTATGTTAAGAATAGAAATTGGTTGTTGGTACCTATCTTGATTTTAGGTAAGCATATTTTACACTGGAACCTGGTGGTTTAAACTTCTAAAGCAAGATATCTTATTAATAGTATATCAGGCTTAATTGTATATTTTTACTTTTTTTATTTTTTCCTTCCCTTCTTCCTTTTTCCCTTCCCTCCTGTCTTTCTGTAGTAATCAATCATCTTCAAAGTGAATCCATAATCTTAAACATTTAAAATTATAATCATATTGTCACCATGCATGTAAAAGCAATTACAACTGTTCTTCAGCTTCCGTGGGGGATTGGTTCCAGGACCCCCATGGATACAAAATCTGCAGATGCTCAAGTCTTTTATATAAAATGGCATAATATTTGCATATACACTGCACACATCCTCCTCTATACTTTAAATCACCTCTAGGTTACTTATAATACCTAATACAATGTAAATGCTATGTAAATAGTTGTTATACTGTATTGTTTAGGGAATAATGACAAGGAAAAAAGTTTATAGATGTTCAGTACTTAGGCAACCATCATGCTTTTCCATCAGCAGTTGGTTGAATCTGCAGATGCAGAACCGGTGGATACCAAGGGCCAACTGTATCCAGATAGTCAAATTAACTGTCTGGTGGTTGTAACGTTCTTGGCGATCTTGTTGGGAAGATGACTCTGTCATTAAGTAGCATCAAATGTAAAATACATAATAAACTGAATCTTTGAGCAATAACAATAATTATGATAATAATGAAGAGAACGCCATCATATACTATATAAATGCTTTCAGAAGTATCACTTCAGTTGCACAAACTTCTCATGTCAGTATAATTTGACCCAAATTTTAGACGAGGAATGCTTGGGGAGCACTTACTGCCTACCCCTTGTGTTTCCAGTAGTTGAGAGACCCTCTACGAGAGTAGCCCCCTGGGTATTTCTTCACATTCTCACAACCTCACCCGTGGAAAGTAAGTTATTTTATTCATAAGTTTGAGAGAAAGAATTGAGCCTGCCTGTGTCCACTTCTTTCTCCCACCTTTCTTTTGGGATCTGGCTGCCTGTAGACAGGGTGGATATGCTCTTTTGGCTTTGAAGTCTATTCGCATGAGGGCTCTGCCCCCAAGGTGTAGACTTTTGGCTATCCAGTTTTACCTGTGACCAGGTAAATCCATCTCACCCAGCAGTAGCAGGTGGTGGGAGGGAGCAGAGATCATAGTCACCATTCACTTGCCCCTAAACTATGTCCTGCCAGCAACTTATTAGTCATATAAAGACTTTTTGATTTCCATCTGCATGACACCTGTGTCTATCTTGTATTTGAATGGGAAATGAAAGATGAGATTTATTGACATTCCTATTCTTCAATTTCTAAAACTTGGAGTCTCAAAAGTTGTGTCAAGTCACATAATACTAAGTGACAGAATAACTGTAGCAGCAGAGGCTATCCATGTTTTATAGACGTTCTAGGAAGAGAAAGGTTGACCAGGGCCAAGCTACAGTCGTTATCAATTGGTGCCCAACGAAGTCCCGAGGTTTAATGGTGGTGTCTCAACGTCTCTGGGAGAAAGGAAAGGGTTTGAGGCAGGGGGTAGGGCAATGAATGCTCTTTTATCTGTTACCTCTATTCCATAGGTAATGCTTTTTCATTACATATAAGATTTATTTCCAAGACAAGGGATTTGCCATTTTAAAAACTACTTGACTAGAATAATTACTGAAGACTGTAGGAATAAAGGGAGACTTGGCAGCCCTCAAGTGCTCCTTGTTATTCAGGACTATATGTATTTCATTTGTATTATTAACAGTTGTTTAGGGGCCAGCCCAGTGGCCCAGCGGTTAAGTGCGCACGTTCCACTTTGGCGGCCCGGGGTTCGCTGGTTCCGATCCCGGGTGTGTACATGGCATCGCTCGGCGAGCCATGCTATGGTAGGCGTCCCATGTATAAAGTAGAGGAAGATGGGCATGGATGTTAGCTCAGGGCCAGTCTTCCTCAGTGAAAAGAGGAGGATGGGCGGCAGATGTTAGCTCAGGGCTAATCTTCCTCAAAAAAAAACAAACAAAAATCTTTCTCAAAAGAAAAACCAAACAGTTGTTTAATTGCTCCTAGAGAAGCCCTGGAAATAACAGGATCAATCTAGACAATATTTCCATCTTCAAGAAGTAACCATCCAGAGAGAGTACAGGTACCAATTCCCTTACATCTTTAAGCGTTTTTAAAAATTCAGCAAAAGACGGTTGTAGAAACAACACTTACAGAAGGAACAAAAACATAATATTACTGTGCCAAAGGAACCCTGACCTCTCTATTTTTTCTCTCCTCTTATCTTACTACTTTTATTTCTTTTGTTATTGTTATTTAGCTTTAAATATATGCTCACAACTTTCTAGTAAGCAATAGCAGCAGGGACTATCACTGACATTTTTCATATTACCCTTGCACTATAGATAACGCCACATGCTATGTAACAAGATTTCAGTCAACGATGGACTGCATATATGACAGTGGTCCCATGAGTTTATAATGGAGCTAAAAAAATTCCTATTGCCTAATGACATCATAGCCATCATAACATCATAGGGCAACACATTATGTGTTTGTGGTGATGCTGGTGTAAACAAACCTACTGTGCTACCAGTCATATAAAAATATGGCACATACAATTATGTACTGTGCATAATTATGTACAGTACGTATGTAAGTACATAATAATGATAATAAATGACTATGTTACTGGTTTAGTGTATTTACTATACTATGCTATACTTTTTATCATTATTTTAGAGTGTATTCTTTCTACTTATAAAAAATTCACTGGAAAACAACATGGCATGTCACCCCGGCAGCAGCCTCCTCTCTCTCATGTTTAACATGTCTCTTGATTGCATCATTTTCTCTTGTGCTTGATTTAATTTCATGTTGTTTTGCTCATCATGGCCCCTAAGTGTACAAAATCCACTGATAGTGTTCCCAGTAAGAGGCCACGTACAGTGACTGATCTGGAAATGAGATAAAAAGTGATTAAGAACTATAAAGTTGGAAAATCAGTGATGGTTACTGCTCGTCAGTCAGGCATGTCCCATTCCACCATAGCAACGATCTTAAAGAACAATAACAAACTGATGGAAGCTGTTAAAGGATCTGCTTCATTGAAGGCAAGTGGACTAACGAAAATTTGAGAAGGGCCCATATCAGACATGGAGAAACTTCCATTGATCTGGATTGAAGACAGATGCAGGAGTATATCCCTCTCAGCACCACGACAATCACAGCCAAAGCAAAAAGTTTGTTTGCCATGTTGAAAGAAAAGGCTGGATCCAACTACAATGTTGAATTTACTGCTAGCTCTGGGTGGCTTAAATAATTCAAGAATCATTATTCATCACATAATGTGAAAGTGAGTGGTGAGTCTGCGAGTGCTGATGTGAAGGCAGCTGAAGAATTTTTGGAAACTCTAGGTAAGCTGATTATGGAGGAAAATTACTTGTCAGAGCAAATATTCAGTATGTATGAAAACTCCTTGTTCTGGAAATGGATGCCTGAAAGTACTTTCGTCCATGAGGAGGCCAAGTCAATGCCAGGTTTCAGGGCTTTTAAGGGCAGGATATCAGTCTTGCTTGGGGGCAGTGTTGCAGGCTACAGATTAAACCCTTTGCGATGTAGCACAGTGAGAACCCCAGGGCCCTCAAGTAAATCAATAAGCACCCACTGCCAGTGTTCTACAGGAGCATTAAGAAGTCATGGGTGACCCAGCTCTTCTTCCTAGATGCCCTCCTGAATTGCTATGCCAGCAAAATGGGGAAGTACTGTTTGGAAAATAACATACCTTTCAAGGTTTTGCTTATTGTTGGTAACACTCCTGGGCATCCTCCTTTGATTGGTCATCTTTACCCCAATATGAAAGCAGCGTTTCTCCCTCCAAACACTACCTCTTTGATACAACCAATGTATCAAGGAGTTACAACAGCTTTTATGGGATACTACCTAAGGATGACCTTTGCCCAGACTATTGCTGAAACTGAAGAAAACACTGAAAAGACACTGATGCAATTCTGGAAGCCTTACAGCATCTATGACTGCATCAAGAACCTTGCTTGGGCTTGGGGTGATGTCACCAAGTACTATATGACGGACACTCAAGAGTGGAAGAAGACGCTCAAGAGGTTTATCCATGACTTCAAAGGATTTTCCAAAGATGAAGAGGTTGCAAAAATCAACGAGGCTGTGGTTGACATGGTAAACACCTTTAACCTGGATGTGGTTGAGGATACATTGCTCCTAGAGGTGGTTTCTGTGGAACTGACTAATCAGGAGTTGTTGGAACTGGAACAGGAATGCATAGCTGAAGAAGAGGCAAGAGAAAAGGAAATTACAGGAGAAGTACAAAGAAGAAGAAACCCCCAATAAAATTCACAGTGAAGGGTTTAGAAGAAGCTTTTGTAGTCCTCAACAAGTTCCTTAAAAAGTTTGAAAACATAGACCCCAATACCAAAAGGTTCTCATTAATAGAAAGGAATATTCATTGGGCATTATCTGCTTACAAGGAAATCTATGATGAGAAAAACAAACAAACCAAGCAAACCACTATGGACATATTTCTGAAAAGAGTGACACCACCTCAAGAAGAGATTCAGGCGGGTCCTTCAGGAGGTATTCCAGAAGTCAGTGTTATCATAGGAGATGACAGCTCCGTGCTTGTTACTGCCCCTGAAGACCTTCCAGTGGGACGAGATGTGGAGGCAGAGGTGGAAGACAGTTGTATTAACGATCCTGACCCTGTGCAGGCCCAGGCTAACATGTATGTTGGTGTCTTAGTCTTTAAGGAGAAAGTTTAAAAACTGAAAAAAAGAATTTAAAAATAGAAAAAAGCTTATAGAATAAGGATGTGAAGACAGAAAATCTTTTCGTACAGCTGTATAGTGTTTGTGTTTTAAGCTAAGTGTCATTACAGAGGAGTGAAAAGGTTAACAAAAGTTAAAAGTCTATAAAATAAAAATGTTACAGTAAGCTAAGGTTAATTTATTATTGAAAAAAGAAAAAACTTTTTTATAAATTTAGTGTAGCCTAAGTGTACAGAGTCCATAAAGTCTACAGCAGAGTACAGGGATGTCCTCGGCCTGCACGCTCACTCAACACTCACTCACTGACTCACCCAGAGCAACCCAGTGCTGCGTGCTCCGCTTATGGCAAGTGCCCTATAAAGGTGTACCACTTTTTGTCTTTTATATGCCATTTTTCTGTGTTTCTGTACCTTTTCTGTTTAGACACAGAAATTCTTATCATTGTGTTACAATTGCCTACAGTATTTAGTACAGTAACATGCTATGTTTGTAGCCTAGGAGTGATAGGCCATGCAGTATAGCCTAGGTGTGTAGTAGGCTATCCCATCTAGGTTTGTGTAACACACTCTACGATGTTCACACAATGACAAAATCGCCTAACGATGCATTTCTCAGTACGTATCCCTGTAGTTAAGCAACATATGACAAAATACGCATACCTGCTAAATGATATTTCCTGGCACACACTGTTAGAGACCTAGAATCCCTGCTCTTATTAGAGATCTATTCTCTCTGTCAGTTCCCAGTCTTTCATTCTACTCACATCCCACTCACTCTACCCACACCTCTACTCATCCACTCCAAGGAATGTTCAACGCTTGGGGCAGTTTGGGACTTGAAGGGCTGAAACCAAAGTCCCCTAAAGGAAGCCAGCAATATCGACTTCTCTTTCTTCATATCTAATTTCTAGAGATGAGGTGATATTTTGGCCTCTTTTGATCACCAGCAATCTAAGATAACTTCCAGACATGCATGTACAAAGACAGTACAAACAAGCCTGCTAAGTTCTTGGAACAGATTGGATATTTTGTAGGTATTAATTTTTTAGCAAAATAAATCTGGAGGATGTGGAAGGGGCATGACTGAAGTAGACAGGAAATGTGCCCTCAGATCCACACTCATTCAGAGGGGGTGGTCGGGGCAGCCCCATCCAGTCTACACTGCCTCTGCACTCATACTGCTTTCTGGTATTTTTCTCTCTCCAAAAGAGAGAAGAAAAAAATCTCTATTACTTATACACAAAGCCCCAAATGCAATACCTATATTGAGAATGAAAGAGAGACATTTACAGTCTCTTTTCAACTCTGATTATCTCTGCTCTTGATCTAAGCATTTCTATCCCTCTTACTTCAAGGCTAAGGAAACACAAATTCAAGACTGGATCAGGAATATTTCTGTCACCACTTGGTCAATGTGTTGAAAGGAAAGCCAGAAGACAGAATGATATTGAGAGAGCAGAGAATTTAATGGGAAAGGCACACCTTGATATTCCTATTGCCTTTTATTATCCCTTCATAGTTCCCTATGTAAAAAATATAGTCTATGCTTGAATCTCAGTGTTTCCAGAAAAAAAAAAAAGATGAAGGGGATGGCAGCAGATCAGGAAAACAAGAATCGGTGGGTTTGTCATATGCTGTAATTAGAGATGGCAGCACACAGGAACCCCTTGCTCCACTTCACATTTTGTTTTGCAGTTAAAATCTTTGAGAATTATAGTAAAAACTAATACATAATTTGTAATTAATATTTTAATATAGCACAAGGAAGAAGGGGAAGGGAAAAGACTCTCCTTTGTAAATGTGAAACTGATATGAGAGTTAAAATAAATGGATTGTGTTTAAGTATCTTTAGTATAATTCTGAGAAGGAACTTAGACAATAGAGTTACTAATAGGGAGAAGAGATAGCTATGAAGGCTGAGAGAGTCTTATAGAACAGATGAAGAAGGAGGCCATGACTATAGATACAGAGAGTTTAAACTAGGAGATTAGGATGGATGGCTAAAAGTAATTTTAACCTCAACAAAATAAAATATGTCTTAGGAAAATATATTTTAAGAAACATTAATAGGGGGCTGGCCCAGTGGCACAGCAGTCAAGTGCGCACATTCCGCTTCCTCAGCCCAGGGTTCGCGGGTTCAGATCCCGGGTCTGGACATGGCACTGCGTGGCACGCCATACTGTGGTAGGCGTCCCAAATATAAAGTGGAGGAAGATGGGCACGGATGTTAGCTCAGGGCCAGTCTTCCTCAGCAAAAAGAGGAGGATTGGCAGCAGATGTTAGCTCAGGGCTAATCTTCCTCAAAAAAAAGAAAGAAACACTAATAAACCTGAATAAATCTTTATGAAACAGTCTAGATACCAGTCTAGATTGTTTTATAGGCATATTGACTCATTTATTTCTTCAACATGTACTAATTGAAGTCAAGCACGGCTCTACAGAACTTTCTAGGAAAAGTGATGCTCACGCTTTAGGAATTATATAAATCATTCCAGAGAACCTCCTCTTTTCTGTTAGAAATATGTACCTCCTCCAGGTAACACTGGCCATACCTTATATGCTTCTCAGCACAGGCGTAAACTCAATCACACGTTTCACTCTTACTAGACTCGGGTGTGGTGGGTTATTTGTAAAAATGTTTGCAATAATTTTGTTCATCCCAATTTGCATTCCCTTTTGCAATGTGACTGTCCTACCTCTTGAATTTAGGCTGTCCTGTGATTTTCTTTTGCTGACAGAATACGACGGAAGCGATGCGACATGATTTCCTTGCCCAGACTTCAAGTATCTTTGTAGCTACTACTGTCACCTTCCCTCTGCTACCGCCACATGAAGAATCCTGGGCCAGGCTACCGGAGACGTGGCCCAGCTAAAAGCCTCATCAACCACCACACCTGTGGTGTGGTGGTTGAATTGGCAAGACCAATTCAGACCATGAAGCCCTAGAAATTGAACTGCAAGGTAACTGCAGCCACTGAGTAAGCCAAGCCACCACAACATGGGACGTAGACTACCATCTTATCTGAGACCTGCCTAAATTACTCATTTGTGGAATCAAGAGCAAACGAATTGTTGTTTTAAGTCACTGAACTTTGGAATGCTTTGCTGCATAGCAATAGAGAATTGAGAGAGAAATTGGATCCAGAAATGAGGCGCTGCTTTCACAAAGGTCTAACCCTGTGGCATTGGCCTTAGGGTTAAGTGGCAGGTGTAGGTGGGAAAAGCAATGAGGTGGGTGCTCTAGGAGGCTTGAAGAAGCTCGATCTGTGTCATGCAGTTGTGTAAACTTTATCACAACTGCTGCCTGGAATAACTTGGAAGACTAAATATGTACCCGGCAATTGATACCTCATAGATACTCAGATTGATCTCTCCTCCCCCAATGACTAGTAGTTCACTTATTGGACGATGAAATAGATGAATAGCTGAGAATCAATGGAAAGGAGCAGTGAGTAACTCACACTGAAGCTGACGTTTGAGTTGAATTGGACCCAGAAGATCTTTTATTTTCCTAGTAGGTAAGAGCATGGCTATGAGAGGATGCAGTGGAATGAGCGAAGACATGAAATCTTAAAATATCCAGGCATGTTAGGAATTAGGTGTGTAGAGGAGGAGAGTGGTGGAAATGAGACTAGAAAAGCAGTTTAGCATTTGAGATGATCCTTGAATGTTATGCTGAGTAATTTGAGTTTCATTTTATAGTCAGTAGGTTCATACATCTATTTTTTCTCTTTTTTTTTTTTTGGAATATTGCATTAGAATGTCTTGTGGTATTTGCACAAGTATTGCTCCTGTTTTATTACCTGTATTCAGCAATTATCTATTTAGCACTTCATTTATCCTAGACAATAACATGTATTATGAGAGATTTCCTTCTTTTTTCATTCAAAGATGTGGTTCTAGTTTGGGAGACCTTGGGTTAAGTTGCACAGATGAACAGAAAAATAGCTTTCATTTCAGTATCATATCATGTTTTTAAACCGTTTTGCAATTCATCCTCAGTGGATAAAAAGAAACCGTGCAGTGAGTAGGACAGGTCCAATTACTACACGTTGTTAACAGTGAATCTGAGGACGTGAGATTTAAGGATTTGGGCGAGGTCAGATACAGGGTAGATTCAGAGACAACACGTCCCCTGGTCTCCTCTTCTGGTGCTCGTTACATCGTGATAACTAAACACAGTGAGAAACACCTGTCAATTCCTGTATGACTTTAAGATACATTACTACTATCTGTATGCATTCTTTAGTTATGTGTTTATATCTCCTTTGTCTATTTTAAATTATAAATTCCAGAAAGGTAGGGCATATGTTTTAGAAATTCTTTTCTTAGGGAATTAAGAACTTTAAAAAATTACTTTTGATAGTTACTTTCCACAAAGCAACAGATTTTCAAAATGACAAGAAACTGCTTTCTTCTAGTAAAAAAGAAGTTCATATGCCATTTCTGCTTACATTCCAGAAGCCTACTGAAAAAAAAGAAGGAAGATGAGAGGAGACCGTCAGATGGAGGAGAGGAGAGAAAGGAAGGAAGAAAGACAGGCAGGCCACAAGGAAATAAAAACAGTACGTGTACTGCACCTTGGATATTTTAGTATCAAATGACCTTTGCGTTTCATTAACAAGTGGTTCTACCCTTTAAATGCAGTTATAGCTATGCAGATAAAGCCTGTTGATTCAGCTGGATATATCCAAGGGCTATGCTATTGTCTTTCCAAATCCATGTGGCATACCCAGTTTCTTCATGGCTTCTTTTTTCAAATTCTACAAACAAATATTGTTTAAGGGGCTTTGACTGTTCCTACTCATTTTGTACCACATTAAGAGACATCATGTTATGCTTAGAAAACCAAAATGTGATGAAATTTCCCAAATTATTTGTAGGAGAATCCATTTCTTTTTAGTTTTGTCTATCCAGAAATATGACTTTTTCTTAAGCTCTCTTTCTTCCATTGAAGGAAGGGAAAGCTGCAGCAAATGAAGGAACTCTACTGGACAAGTGTATTGAGTAATGTTCTTTTCAAAATAATTATTCAAAAACCAGTACTTAGAGTGAAAAACAGGCCTGCATTTTAAAAGAAAAAGATAATCAGTCATTTGTGACTTCAGATTAATTTTTCAATTATTTTCTTAGATCGTGATTTAAGTCAGGGTACTAGAAAGTATAGAGACAATATCTGTAAAAGATCAGTATTAATAGTAATGGCAATATACCACTTTAGTAATAACACATACCATTTATTGAGAATTTAGTATATCCTAGAAATTGTGCTAATTTCTTTATAAGTAATTAGCTTATAGTACCAATAATACACTGATCTGTAGCGTATGTGTGGCACATGAAAGCAATCAGATGTGTAATTATTAAATTAGTGTTAAGTGCTTTCACACTTTTATTCTCCTTGATCATCTCAACATACTACGTGGTAGGCAGAAATAGCATGTACTCTAATTTACACTGAGGATCAGAGATATTAAATCATTATATAAGATTCAGATTCAAGTAATGTTTCTTTAACAGGTATAAAACACCAAATATTTTCCTAATTTTTTTCATGTGCTACAGTGTCCTGAAAGTAACCTTGCGGGGTTGATTCAAAGAGGTTTTGTAACTTCCTCAATGTGTTATGACTCTAAAACTCGCACAGTCCGTTCTTAAACTTCAAACTTCTGGTTCTTATTGACTATAGATGAATAAGGATCTATTGATCTATAATAAGGATCAATAAGGATCCAGATCCAATAATCTGGAATTTATTGATTATAAATGAATAAAAAGACTCCTGTGATCATGATGTTGCCAGCAATGAGCAGAGTTGGATAGTTGCATAGGTGCAGAATGTGTTAGAACCTTACTTTCTCTGAACCTGTACCCATTGGTGAAGTACCATATGATCGTAATGAAGATATCATGAACAAACTGAACTCTGAGTTTTTTTGGTACAATATTGTTGAAGTCTGTGAGTGATTATCAATTTGTTTAGTTCTTTGCCTCCAGCGAATCCAGTTAATCCCATTGCAAGCCCCTTTTTTCTTGGGTATTAAAAGGCCTTCCATTGGACAGGTGAATCAATGGGCTCTCCAAAGTGAGCAGCCTTACTTCTTGAGCACTCACTGACTGCAGGATTACTAATTTGCTCATTATTACTTCGGTGCACTAAGTGATACTTTGTTGGCTTGAAATAGTTAATGATTCTGCTAATTGCCTAATTTACTCCTGGGGAGCACTCTTTACAGGGAGGACCTGGCTGAATACAAAATACTATGTGCCAGATGCTTTGACTCTCTTCACTGAAAATACCTAGGGAACTGCAGAAGGATTTCCCCCTTGTCCTCACTTACCCCGAGGGGATTACAGGACAACAGCGAATATTCAGAGCCACTGGATTTGAATCCACACACTACTGTCATTGTTCCTTTATCTGTCTTTTCTGGGGGACAAAGGAGCCATAGAACAATAAATATACCTACAAATGGAAAGTTAAAAGCAGAGCCTATTTTAAATGAAAGTAATTGAGGAAAACATTTTGAAAATAAGTTGTATTTATCTTTGACTTGTGAAAGAGAATACAGTGAGTAACTTGTAATCTTTATTCAATATTTCAGGCTCATCATTCTAGCATAAGACAATAATTATACAAAGTGATCTCAAATGAGTCTAGCAGGTAGGACTATTTCTTCAAATGTCTGTCAACTAAGAGTGCAAATAACTTGATAATTTTCTTGATTCTGCTCATTCGCATTCCTCCAACATGCCTTTGGTCAATTATAATCTGTTTTAAAGAAAATATAGTTAGGAAAGGAAATTCAAAAACCAAGCATATAAATTAAACTTTTCTTAAATTTGGTTACGCAGGAAATGTGGAGACAAACAGAAATTTTTGAAATGTCAAGTTAGAAATTCTGACACAAGTGTTACATTATACGGTTACCAAAGTAGCTAATGGCATTGGACATTTTTACTAGAAATACAGGGTCCCTATAAAATTGAAAGGCCATTTTACACCAGAATAAATATTTTGGGGCAACAATAACAGTTTATAGACAGAATAGAAGACACTGGGCAGAATGGTGAAGGAATGTGAAACCAAGTCCTATGAAGAAAGTTGAAGAAACTCAGAGGCCTGAATCTCAAGTGACACTGGGACCAAGATATATAAATCAATAAATAAGAATTTTGGAGTATCTTCCTTTTTCTTAATTTTATTGAGGTCAGATTGGTTTATAACGTTGTGTAACTTCAGGTGTGCATCATTATATTCCAGCTTCCCTATAGACTGCATTTCACCACCAAAAGTCTAGTTTCCATCCATCACCAAAGTGCCCCTTTACCCCTCTCACCCCCCCATTCACTCCCTTTCCCTCTGGTAATCCCCAACCTATTTTTCATATCTATATGTTTTTGTTTTTAAATCTTCCACATGAGTGAAATCACATGGTATTTGTCTTTCTCTGTCTGACTTATTTCCCTTAGCATAATATCCTCAATGTCCATCCATGTTGTAGCAAATGGCACAGTTTCATCTTTTTATGGCTTAAAAGTATTCCATTGTATATACATGCCACATCTTTATCCATTCATCTGTTGATGGGCACTTAGTTACCTCCAAGTCTTGGCTATTGTGAATAATGCTGCAGTGGACATAGGGGTGCATTTATCTTTTTGAATTAGTGTTTTCATGTTCATTGGATAATTAACCAGAAGTGGAATAATTGGATCATATGATATTTCTATTTTTAAATTTTAGAGAAATCTCCATATTGTTTTCTATAGTGGCTTCACCATTTTGCATTCCCACCAGCAGTGTATGAGAGTTCCTTTTCCTCCATATCTTCTCCAACAGTTGTTATTTCTTGTCTTTTTAATAATAGCCATTCTGACAGGTGTGAAGTGATATCTCATTGTAGTTTTGATTTGCATTTCCCTAATAACTAGTGATGTTGAACATCTTTTCATGTGCCTGTTGGCCCTCTGTATATCTTCTTTGGAAAAATGCCTGTCCAAATCCTCTGCTCATTTTTTGGTTGGGTTGTTTGTTTTTTTGTTATTGAGTTGTAGATGTTCTTTATATATTTTGGAAATTAACCTCTTATCGGATATGTGATTGCAAATATTTTCTCTCAGGTGATGAGTTGTCTTTTTCTTTGTTGATGATTTCTTTTGCCATGCAGAAGCTTTTAATCTGATGTAGTACCACTGGTTTATTTTTTCATTTTTTTTCCCTTGCCTGAGGAGACATAGTATTCAAAAAGATAGTACGAAGACTGTTGTCAAGGAGCATACTGCCTATGTTTTCTCCTAGGAGTTTTATGGTTTCAGGTCTTACATTCAAGTCTCTAATCCATTTTGAGTTAATTCTTGTGTATGGTGTAAGATAATGGTCTACTTTCATTTTATTTTTTTTGCATGGGGCAGTCCAGTTTTCCCAACATCATTTATTGAAGACACTTTCCTTCCTCCATTGTATGTACTTGGCTCCTTTTTTGAAAATTAGCCATTCATAGATGTGTGGGTTTATTTCTAGGCTCTCAATTCTGTTCCATTGACCTGTGTGTATGTTTTTGTGCTAGTACTATGTTGTTTTGATTACTGTAGCTTTGTAATATATTTTGAATTCAAGGATTGTGGTACCTCCAGCTTTACTCTTTTTTCTTAGGATTGCTTTGGCTATTCAGGATCTTTTGCTGTTCTATATAAATTTTAGGATTCTTTGTTCTCTTTCCATGAAAAATGTCATTGGGATTCTGATTGGGATTGCATTGAATCTGTAGATTGCTTTAGGTAATGTGAACATTTTAACTACGTTTATTCTTCCAATCCATGAGCATGGAATACCTTTTTGTTTCTTTAGATCTTCTTTGATTTCTTTCAATAATGTCTTACAGTTTTCAGTGTATAGGTCTTTTACCTCCTTGGTTAAATTTATTTCTAGATATTTTATTCTTTTTCTTGCAATTGTTGATGTGATTGTATTCTTGATTTCTCTTTCTGCTAGTTTGTTTTTACTATATAGAAAAACAACTGACTTTGTATGTTGATTTTGAATCCTGAAATTTTATTGTATTCATTATTTCTAATAGATTTTTTGGCAGATTCAGGGTTTTCTATATAGAATTATGTCATCCACAAATAGTGGCAGTTTTACTTCTTCCTTCCAATTTGGATCCTTTTTATTTCTTTTTCTTGCCTAATTGCTCTGGCTAGGACTTTCTATAGTATGTTGAATAAGAGTGATGAGAGTGGGCATCCTTGTCTTTTTCTTGTTTTAAGAGGAAAAGCTTTCAGTTTTTCACTAATGAGTATGACCTTGACTGTGGGTTTGTCATTTATAGACTTTAATAGGTATTTTATGAGGTACCTTCCTTCTATACCCACTTTTTTGAGAGTTTTTATCATAAATGGATGTTGAATCTTCTCAAATGCTTTCTCTGCCTCTATTGAGATGATCATGTGATTTTTATTCTTCATTTTGTTAATGTGGTGCATCACATTGACTGATTTGCTGATGTTGAACCATCCCTGTGTCCCTAGAATAAATCCCACTTGATTGTCGTATTGATTTTCTTAATGTATTGTATTGAATTTGCTAATATTTTGTTGAAGATTTTTGCATCTATGTTCACCTGTAATATTGGCCTGTAATTTTCCTTTTTCTTGCTGTCCTTGTCTGATTTTAGTATCAGACTAACGTTGGCCTCATAAAATGAGTTAGGAAGGCTTCCTTCCTCTTCAGTTTTTTGGAAGAGTTTGAAAAGGAGAGATATTAAATATTCTTTGAATGTTTGGTAGAATTCACCAGAAGAGCTGTCTGGTCCTGGACTTTTGTTTTTTGGGAGATTTTTCATTGCTGTTTGAATCTCTTTACTTGTGATTGGTCTAGTCAGATTATACATTTCTTCTCAATTCAGTTTGGGGAGGTTGTATGATTCTAAGAACTTATCAATTTCTTCTAGGTTATGCAATTTGTTGGCGTAAAGTTTTTCATTGTATTCTCTTATAATCCTTTGTATTTCTGTGGTATCCATTTTAATTTCTCATCTTTCATTTCTGATTTTATTAGTTTGAGCCTTCATTCTTTTTACTTAGTGAGTCTACCCAAGAGTTTTGTTTCTCTTTTCAAAGAAACAGCTGTTAGTTTCATTGATCCCTTATAATGTCTTTTTAGTCTCTACTTCATTTATTTCTGCTCTGATTTTTATTATGTCGTTCTTTCTACTGACTTCAGGCTTCGTTTGTTCTTTTTCTAGTTCTTTTAGGCATAGTGTTAGATTGTTTACTTGAGACTTTTCTTGTTTTTTGAGGTAGGCCTGTATTGCTATATATTTCCCTCTTAGTACTGCTTTTACTGCATCCCATAAGTTTCAGTATATTTTCATTTTCATTTTTCTCCAGATATTCTTTGATTTCTGTTTTAATTTCTTCATTGATCCAATAGTTGTTTGGTGGCATGTTGTTTAGTTTCCACATATTTGTGACTTTTCCAGCTTTCTTCTTTTAGTTTATTTCTAGTTTCATACTATTGTGGTCAGAAAAGATGGTTGATATGACTTCAGTCTTCTGAAATTTATTGAGGATTATTTTGTATCCCAACATATGGTCTATCTTTGAGAATGTTTCCTGTGCTCTTGAGAAGAATGTATATTCTACTGCTTTTAGATGAAATGTTCTATATATATCTGTTAAGTCCATCTGGCCTAGTGTTTTATTTAAAGCAATGTTTCCTTTTTGACTTTCTGTCTCAATGATCTACCCATTGACATAAGTGGGGTGTTAACATTCCCTACTGTTATTGTGTTGCTGTCAGTTTGTCCCTTTAGGCCTTTTAGTAGTTGCTTTATATTCTTTGGTACTCCTGTCTTAGGTGCATATATATTAATAAGGGTTATGTCTTCTTGGTGAAATGTCTCTTTTATGGTGTCCATCTTTGTCTCCTGTTATCTTTTTTGGCTTGAAGTCTGTTTTATCTGATGCATATACGGCTACACACACTTTCTTTTGGTTGCCGTTTGCTTGGCCTATCATCTCCTATACCTTCCCCCTGAGCTTATGTTTGTCTTTAGAGCTGAGATGGGTCTCCTGGAGCATGTTGTTTGGACAAAGGCCACTCTGTGTCTTTTGATTGGTGAATTCAATCTACTTACATTTAGAGTGATTATTGATATATGAGGGCTTAATGCTGCCATTTTATCTTTTGTTTTCTATATTTTCATTGTTTTTTTTCCCTTGTATTTCTGTCTGCCATTTCAGTTTGGTGGTTTTCTGTAATGTTTTTCTCAGTTACCTATTTATTTCTGATTTGTGACTCTGCTCTGATTTTTCGTTTTGTGGTAACCATGTGGTTTGCATAAAAGATCACATAGGTGAGATAGTCCTTTTTCTGCTGATAGCATCTTATCTCCATTAGCCTAGACAGGTTGCTTTTTCTCTTCTCCTTTTATGTTTTATTGTCACAAATTATCCATTTTTGTATGGTGATTTTGTGACCAAATTGAATTGGCTATAGTTATTTTTGATGCTTTCTTTCTCTTTAGCTTTTATGTTATAATTAAGTGTTTACTAGCCTATTCTCATATAGAGTTGCAATTTTCTGAATTTGTCTATTTATCACTTATGCAAAGCTTTGTAAACTTTTGCCTTTTTGTTTCGGGGGGAGGGCTCCTTTCAACATTTCTTGTAAAGCAGATGTAGTGGCGATAAGCTCCCTCAGCTTTTGTGTGTCTGGGAAAGACTTTTTTTCACCTTCATATCTGAAGGATAACTTTGCTGGATAGAGTATTCCTGGCTAACAGTTTTTGTCTTTCAATAGTTTGAAGATATCATTTCACTCTCTCTTAGCCTGTAGAGTTTCTACTGAGAAATCCCCTGATAGCCTGATGGGGGTTCCTTTGTAAGTTATTTTCTTCTCTCTGGTCACTCTTAGTATTCTTTCTTTGTCATTACCTTTGACAATTTTAAAATAATATGTCTTGGAGAAGGACTTTTTGTGTGGAGAAAATTAGGAGTTCTATTAGCTTCATATACTTATATAGCCAGTTCCTTCCCTAGGTTTGAGAAGTTCTCAGCTGTTATTTCTTTGCATAAGTTCTCTGTTCCTTTCTCCCTCTCTTCTCCTTCTGGGATATCCATTATCCTTATGTTGCTTTTCCTAATTGAGTCAAATATTTCTTGTAGAATTTATTCATTTTTTAAAATCATTTTTATTTATTTTATTGAGGTCATATTGGCTTATAACATTGTGTAAAATTCAGGTGTACACTATTGTATATCAGTTTCTGTGTAGACTGCATCGTGTTCACCACTAATAGTCTAGATTTTATCAGTCACCATACATATGTGCCCCTTTACCTTTTTTGCCCTCCCCAACCCCCTTCCCCTCTGGTAACCACTAATCTTAGTTTTTTATTGTCTTTCTCCTGAATCATTTCTAGATTTCTATATTTGAGCTCACTAATTCTCTCTTCCATATGATCTTGTCTGTTTTCTAATGCTTTCTACTTTATTTTTCATCTCAATTGTGTTCTTCTTAGAAATTTCCATTTGGTTTTTTATTAGAGTTTCAATCTCTTTGGGGAAGTACTCCTTCTGTTCATTAATTTCATTTCTGAGCTCATTAAATGGTCTTCCTGAGTTTTCTGGTAACTTGTTGAGTTTCTTCATGACAGCTATTTTGAATTCTCTATCAGTTAGACTGTAATCTTCTGTGATTCCAAGTTTGGTTTCTGGAGAGTTGTCATTTTCTTTTCTATTCTATCATGTTACTGTAGTTCTTCATAGTGCTTGATGAATTGATCTTCTGCCAGTGCATTTGTGGTAGTAAACATCTGTCTTATTTGGGTAAGGCTTTGGTTATTTTGATTCTGAGCTGCTTCTGGTTGTATTTGAAGGTCTGTACTTTTTATCCTCTACTGCCTTTGCCAGAGGCATCTTCAGTGCCCTTCTTGTGCTGCTTGTGCCTCCAAGGTTGGTTACTTCTTGCTTCTTACAATGTCACTGCAGTCTCAAGTATCATCACCAAGGTCACCAGACTGTGAGCATTTCTGCTGCTTCTGAGGTTGCCTGGGTCTCATGTTCCCCCACTGGCTCTTGGCAGACCCTCCACTGGTTCAGTGGGCTTGGATGCCTGCTGTCCAGTGTAGCACCCGTGCTGCTCTCCCTGGGTTATCTGGGGGTGCCTGCAGCACCACTGCCAGGGGTACTGGGTTCACAGGTATCACTGTCGCTGCCACAGGCTGGGGCCTGGGGTCTTGTATGCAGCCCCTGCTACTGGTAGAGCTGGTGTTGGTGGTCCCGGCACTTATGACTGGGTTCTCCTGTGGCTCCTGAAGCCTCAGGTTACAGGTCCACCTGTCACTTCTGGAGGAGGGGCTGGGGCTAAGCCATGATTGCCCTTGTTGCTTCTGCAGCCTCTAGTCACTGGCATGCATCAATATGCTTTTTGAAACCTCAAGTCAAGGCACCACCGCCCCTGCTGGTGGTGTCTGATTTTTGGATCACTGCCATCAGGGGAGGCAGTGGGAGCTGTTTCCTTAATTCCACTGCCTCAAGGAGGTCTAGTCCACCATCTTCAGATGTATAGAATGCATGAATCTTTCAGGCATTCTGATGTGCTGTTCAGGGAGTCCTTTTTTGGTCGATGGATGCCCCACTGGTTGTAACGTAGAAGGGAGAGACTAAGGGAACAACTCACTCTGCCATGATGCTGACATCACTTGAAAAATGCTTTCCATTACAAGGCAGAAGAAAGAAATATCAAACATTTATGGGTAAAGTAGGAAGAAAAACTGAAAAAACGTATTATCAAAGAAACTTAGTAGAGGAGAAAGAAGCAGGCAAGAGCCAGTCCACAGTTTCAAGGTAAAGGGGTGGAGAATATAACGCCTTTGGTTTGGTCATTGATAAACTTGGAGTGGATTTTTGGCAAAATGGTAGACATGGAAGCCAAACAGAAAATAATCAGGTAATACTGGTAATGAGGAAATAAATTAAAGAACATATAACTTCCTTCAAAAATTTGACTACAGCTAGAATTGTTTGCCTAATTTTTTAAAATCATTAATTTACCAAATAAGCAAAGGCACATGTCACAATGTTTTGATTTGAAAGATAAAAATGAGGCTTTGGAATGTAAAAGTATTTTTTTCCCTTTATTATTCACCATGAATGTGAAGACTTTTCAGAACAGTAGGCTCTTTGA
Organism: Equus quagga; assembly: GCF_021613505.1. NCBI lineage: Eukaryota > Metazoa > Chordata > Mammalia > Perissodactyla > Equidae > Equus > Equus quagga. The sequence continues at coordinate 96,594,749 of NC_060271.1, forward strand.
AATCTGAGATACAGCAAGTAGGTATGCACACAGCATGTATTTAGAAACATCTGTTACTGTGCTTGCACAAGAAATTATACTGGAGAGGCCAAATTTATCATGAGCAATGATAATGCACATCAGCCTATCTCAATGAACAGTCGAATGCATCTCCCTATATCAGGTAGTGGGCAAATGTTATTTTTGATACCTGCTTCCTTCTGCACGTGCTGCTCCATAATGGATGAGCAAGAACCAGGTTTCATTGTCGTTGTTTGATTCAAAGGACACATAAAACTTTCACCATAAAAACTAAAACTGATAAAATGCTTGAAAGTATTTAATCCAATCTCCTCCTGTATAGATAAGGAAACTTAGATTTCACAATGTTATGTGAAGTGTCTTAGGTCACTTAATGGGTTTGTAGCAGAGGTAGGAATATAACCCACATTTTATATTTTAAATTCCACAACCATATGGAAACAGTTCATTTTAGCTGCCTTTTTCTTTTGATTTCTACAATCAAATCACTGTTTAGAAATCACAGGTTGGTGAGGAATTTGACATAAGCATAAGGATGAGAAGCGGTGGGAATGTGTTTGAAATGAAGGGGAATATAAAGCAGTCAAGCACAGAGAAAATGTCACAATTACAAACCAGGATATAGAAATATGATTCATAAAGACCTGAAACTGGCAAAACCATACAAGTGAAAATTGGAACTTGAGAAATAATAAAATAGTTAGAGGGAAAATAACTGAACGTGTATTTGCGTACTTCTGATGTGCACTTAGCTCTCCATTAGGCACATTGGAAGACTCACAAAAAACATGTCATGTCCCCTGACTTCAAGGAAGAATTTTAACCACTAGAATAATTATAAAGAAGACTTCCATAGCACTTATTAAAAGCCAGCCACTGTTCTAGTGTTTGTTGCATGTCATCATTCACAGTAAGTCTATGAGATATATGGGTGCTATTATTATTTCCATTTTACAGATGAGGAAGCTAGGCAAAAAGAGGTTATATAAAGCATTCGTTTCCTAGGGCTGCCATCACAAGGTACCACAAACTGGAGGGATTAACAACAGAAATTTAATCACTCATACTTTTGGAGTCTAGAAGTCCAAAACCAAGGGGTTGGCAAAGCCACACTCCCTCTGAAACCTGTAGAGGAGAATCCTTCCTAACCTCTTCCTAACTTCTGGTGGCATCCATCAATCCTTTCCATTCCTTTGCTTGCAGATCCATCACTTCAATGTCTGTTTATTTCATCACTTGGCATTCTCACTGTGTGATTCTATCTTCTTGTAAGGATACCAATCGTAATTGGATTAAGGGCCCCTATTCCAGTATGACCTCATTTAAGTAACTACATCTGCAAGGACCCTATTTCCAAATAAAGTCACGTTCTGAGCTACTAGATGTTAGAAATTCAATGTATCTTTTTGAGGGAAACATTTCAACTAAGAACATGTAACTTATCCAAGTTCACATAGCTACTAACAGAAGCAGCCAAGGCAGCCTTGTTCCAGAGAAAATGGCACTACTGTGCCATTAGATAGTAAATTACTGCCCTAAGATCTCATAGAATGAAGGTATGACTGTGCACTGGAGTACTGCAAGGATGCTGAGGCATTGCGGCTCCAATTAGACAACGAACAAGGATGAATTTAGTTGAGTTGGAGATGGGGGGTGGCAAAAGCTCCTAAGTAAGTGGGTCCATGAAGAGAGACACAGACTGGATGAAAACAACTGGAATAATGAATATAAAGCCTTGTAAGAAAATGCTATGTTCTAGAATCCTGTGATTTGAAAAGATCTGTAAAAGTAAAAATAACTTTAACAATAGACAAAATGAACCTATTCAGCCCGTGTCCATGGCTGCAATATGCTTAAACCAACATCATGCCTGCACCTCCAATATCATTCATTCTAGGTAGTTAACTTCAACAATCACAGCAGCATTTCGTTGTTGTCTTTTGAAGTGAAAAAGGTTAGGAAATGATTAACAAAGTAAAAGCGGCATTATAATTTGAAAACTGATAGGTCTGACTTCTGATAATAGTCAACTGGAAATTTGGACCACTTTCCCACTGAAGACAACTAAAAATGTCATACAAATTTTTTTAAAATTCTACTGAAAGACACAGGTAAGACAACATGATAATAAAGAATTACTAACCTGAGATCTGGGAAAAGACAGAAATTCATATAGATGAGCATGGCATTTAGGGCTACTTTTCCTCTAGTGATCATTTCCCAATTCCAGAAAAAAAAAAAATGTGTAAGAGACTGAACGGGGATTTTGAAAATACAACCTGTTCATGGGAACAACTGGAACTCAGAACCGAACAAGATTGGGAGCTGAATAAAACCTCTGTGTTTGGGGTAGAGATTCCAAAGGGCTAAACTTCAGAAGTAGGAGTAAAGTTGGATTGTACTAGCTCCCCCAGGGATTGCATCCCATCCTACATCATCACAATTCCCTAATATTGTTAATGAAGTCCCATATTACTAGTGTCCACAGAAGACTGCCCAAAATGAACTAACAAACTCGTTTCTGGAGGAAGATAACATTAGTCTAGTTCTCAAATCATTTTCACAAAAAAATATTTGAAAAACGTTCTTCAGCATACAATAAAAAATAACCAGGGAAACAAACACACAAGAAATCATGAAGTTAATAGCAGAAACAGACAATAAGAATAGACACATAAGCTCCAAATTTGGAGTAAATCAGATGCAGATTTTAAAATAACTGTGCTTATAGAGTTCAAAGAGATAGAAGATAAGGTTGAGAATTTAGGGAGACAGTTAGAAAACAGAAAAGTAATAAGAAGACTGAAACAATTGAAAATTTAGAATTTATAAGCACAAGAAGCAAAAGTAAGACCTCATTGGATCAGACACAGTCAAAAAAAGAGAATTAAACAACTGGAAGGTCAGAAACAATATCCAAAATTATTAAAAATAGAAAATAAAGAAGAGAGGAGAAGAGTCCTAGATGGTAAAGAAGTAAGAATGGGCCAGAAGCAATATGTGAAAATTTCCCAACACTGAAGACAAATATGAACTCATAAAGTCAACAAACCCCATGATAAAAAAGCATGATTAAAGCTAATTAATTAATTAACTATAAACAAAAACATAAAACTGCTGAAAACTAAAGTTGAAGAGGAAATCTTTAAAACACCTGAACTTCCACTGACTTCCCAATGAATCAGTGGAAGCCTGAAAGAGCTTCATAATATTTTTGAAATGCTAGAAATACACGTTTTAAGAAAGATGATGCAATAATGATATTCTCAGACAAACAACTGAAATAATTTATTACAAATAGCCTCATAATAAATAACACAAAAATGTTTGGGTCAGCCCTGGTGGCCTGGTGGTTGAATGATGCACTCTAGTTTGGCAACCCAGATTCATTTCCCAGGTGCAGACCTATACAACTTGTCTGTCAGTGGCCAGGCTGTGGTGGCAGCTCACACACGAAAACAGGAACATTGGCAGCAGGTGTTAGTTCAGGGTGAATCTTCCTCAGCAGAAAAACAAAACAAAATGTTATTTTTCAGGCACTAGAGTATTGCTTCCATATGGGTGGAAGGTGTTATAAGAATGTATGAAGAACAATGAAAAAGAAAAATACGTTGGTAAATCTAATGAATATGGACTATAGGAAAAATATACTTATATATATAAAATATATATACTTACATATATAAAGGATCATACATCATGATCTAATTTGGTATATTCCAGGAATGCAAAAGTGGCTTAACATTTGGAAATCAGTTAACATGATTAGTAAAATTTGGAAATCAGTTAACATGATTAGTAAAGGAGAAAAAATTTCTATGATGATCTCAATAGATGCAGAAAAGTAAAGATTAAATTCAATATCCATTTATAGTTTTTAAAAAAACTTAGAAAATGAGGAAAAGAATTTTCTAAAATTGACAAACAATATCTAAGAAAGCATCATAATAAATGGTTAAGTATTGGGTTTAAAGTTTTTCCTTAAAGATCTGGAATGACTTATAGATGTTCATTACCACTATGTCTATTCAACATTGTACAAGCAGTCTTAGCTAAAGCAGTGAGAAAAAAAATTCAAGAACTGAAAAGGAGGAAATAAACTATCATATCTGGAGACGATGTGTTTGTGTACACAGAAAATTTAAAAATCTACATGACAGTTACCAGAATACCTGATGTAGCAAGCATGTTAGACACAAAGCCAATATACAAATTTAATTATATTTCTGCATAATAGCAAAAGAATATTTAGATAGTAAATGTAAAAGAATATACCATTTACATTACATTACATCACAATTATCAACTAATAATAAACTTTGAAAATATATATTTTTAGTGGTTAAGTCTGGCACACTCCACTTCAGCAGCCCAGGGTTCACAGGTTCAGATCCCGGGCATGGACATACACTATTTGTCAAGCCATGTTGTGGTTGCAACCCACATACAAAATAGAGGAAGATCGGCAGAGATGTTAGCTCAGGGCTAATCTTCATTAAGCAAAAAGAGATGAAGGTTGGCAGTAGATATTAGCTCAGAGCAAATCTTCCTCACCAAAATCATATATATATATATATATATATATATATATATATATATATATATTTAAGACTTCTATGTAGAAAACTATAAAAAATGAATTAAATTTAAAAAATTAAGTGGACTATATGGAGAAGCATATCATGCTCAGGATTTGGAAGACTCAACATTATAAAGTTGTAACTTCTCTCCAAGTGGTCTACAACTTTAATTGCATCCCAGTACAAAACCCAAGAGATTTTGTGATTGATTGATTGATTATTTCAGTCCGTATGAAACTTGACAATCTAATTCAGAAATTTATTTATGAAAAAAGACCAAGAGTAACAAACACCAGTAGACTTGAATGGGCATACCCAAAGAGAAAATCAAAAGGTGCAATAAATGTGTGAAAAATTTATCAGTTTCGTTACTCATGAGGACATACAAATTAAAACTAGAGACACTGGGCCAGCCTCAGTGTCCTAGTGGTTAAGTTCGGCACTCTCTGCTTCAGTGGTCTGGGTTCACTTCCAGGCATGGACATACACCACTCATCTGTTAGTGGCTGTGCTGTGGTGATGGCTCACAAAAAATGAAAAAAAAAAAGAGGAAGATTGGCAATGGATGTTACTTCATTGTGAATCTTCTTCAGCTAAAAAAAAAAAACAAAACAAAAAATCAGAAAAGTAGAGATACTGCTATGTAAAAATCTATTGGGGTAGCTAAAATTAAGAAGACAGACACCACCAAGTTTTGGCAACAAAGTGAATCAAAAAGATCTCTTCTTCTCTGTTGGTGGGAGTGTAAATTTTCAAAACAAGTAGGGAAATCAGCTTGACATTATTTACTAAAGTTGAAGATTTGCATATGCTATAAGCAGCGATTTCAGTCTTAGGCATACACCTAACAGAAATGCATGCATGCATCCTCTTCATACAGCAAACATATAACAACTTAAATGTTCACCAACAGAGGAATGCATAAGTAAATTGTGATGTATTCATACATTGGAAAGAATAAAGCATTGAAAATGAATTAATGCAGCTACATAAAATAACAAAGATGGATTACATGAACATCATTGAAAGAAAAACCGGGCACAAAATAATTCATTCTATATGATTTAATTTATAGAAATTTAAAATATATATATATATAAATATATGATTTATATTTATATATTTAAAATATATAAATATAAATATACATATGAAGGTGTTAGTACTCTAAAGAAAAGCAGGAGAGTGATCAGAATGTGTTGAGAGAGTAGTTTCTTGGAAGCAAGACAGAGATCACTGACCGAGAGAAAGCAAAAGGGACCTTGTGTGGGTGCTGACAATTTTCTGCTTTTGACCTGGGTTGTGGTTCTTTGATGTTCACTTTATGGTAAGTTTTCAATTGCACGTTTTTTGTGCATGTTTCCATTTATTTGTTATTTAACAATTAAGAAATAAAAAAGAAGAAATTGTTAATGTCTACACCTTCAATGATGAGTTATACAATCCTGCTCCTAATGTAGATATGAAGTCATTTAAATACAGATCCAAATGTTAACACTGGACAAAAATATCACATAATGATGGAGAGCCTAATGTGAGACATACATAGAAAATGTTTCCTGATCCCTTCTTGTAGTTAATAAAATGTGCTACCATCAAAAATTCAATGTCAATTTTGTTTAACTGGATGGTGATAATCGTTGATACAGCAAATATATTACAGCTTGATAAAGAAGTAACAAGCTGACCTGTAGCCATGGTAATGAGATATTTTTGACATGAACTAAGTCAATCTGGAGTTAATTGAACAAGCACTTAGTGCTATCTTCTATATGCTAGACATTCTGGTAGGCAAAACAGACATGGTCTTTGTCCTTTAAGAAGTTCATAGTCTAGCGTGGGAGATAGAAAAATGTAACGGAACTCATAGGGAAAGGGCAAATAATAAGCACCATGGTGACTTCAGCATTGCTTCTTCAATTTTGCATTTTTGATCTCCAAGCCACAGGTTGATTTAAAAGGAATATGTTGTCTTCTCTTACTCCTCTAGTATCCTTCAATAAAATTTGTTTATGGATAGAAGTAAGGAGGCCAAAAGATAGAGAAGAGAGTCCAAGAGGGTTGAAGAACTAGGGAAGACAAGAGCAAGCGGATCCATAACTGGGAACATGACTCACCCTAGATAAACACAGAACCCAGCCGGCTAACACTTGCAGTTCTGTGTATGAGTGTGTGTGTGTATGTGTTCCTGGTGGCGTATTTTCGTAGCCACTTGGATTAGTTTTGATGTCCTTTGAAGTTCTTGAGTAATAAAAATCAGGATCCTAGTAAGGAAAAAGTGGGAAAGGGTAGAGTGTGTAAGACCCAACACCCAAATGTAAACAAACCATCAATGTCATGTTTGGGTTGAGATTTACAAGCATCTGTCACATTTCCAAGGAATTAAAATACAAATTACTCATGCTTGCTTTCACAGCAAGTTTACCTTTTCCACTACACAATCACACCAAAAAATTCAGGAGTTAATTTAAGTTTGTGCAGATAGAATCTACTTTAGCACAACCAGAAGGACCTACAACTAGAATATACAACTATGTACTGTGGGGCTTTGGGGAAAAGAAGAAAAAGGAAAAAAAAAGAAGACTGGCAACAGATGTTAGCTCTGGTGTCGATCTTTAAAAAAAAAAAAAACTACTTTAATTTCGCATACTTGCCATAGGAAAAACAAAGATAAAAATTCATCTCTTGACAGATGCCCTGTTGCTCATATAAATCACAATAAGTGCTAACACATTTATTTTGTTTTTTTCTCTTAATATATATGAGAAAAATTGCTCAACTCATCTTTTGTTGTTATTGTTTCTATGAAAAAAGGTGTCAATAACCTAGAACTATAAAGATCATTTTTTAAACATCAAAGCCACTTCTCATGTGTTACATGCTTTTATAAGCTAAGCTCAAATGAAAAAATAAATGCTTCAAATTGGTCTTGTAAAACAATTTTTATCTTCATCATAAAAAAATCTGATCACCAATATTTCCCAGAAGATTTTCTCTTTATTATACCTTCAATTATTTCTTTGATCTTAAGAGTAAAATTGTATCTAGCTGTTGTTACTTTGCTGTCCCCTTATTCTCTTCCAATTCATCTCTTATTTCTCATCATCTGTAAGATTGCAAAGTGGCCATAATGCTCTGCAGCTCCACCCAACAAGAGGTAGCATCTATTTCCTCACCATCTTGTGACTTGCTTTGGGTAACAGAATGCAGTAGAAATAACACTGTGTACAATCTGAACCTAGGCCTCAAGATATCTTACATGCCTCTCTCAATCTTTGAAATCTGCTACCACCATGTGACCATCCAAGGTTACCACAACAGAGAGTGACAGGTGCATGGCCCAGTTACCTCCTTCCCCTACCTGACAGCTGCCAGACACAAAAGGCCTTTATTGACCAATCAGCCAAGAAGTCAAGCCCAGCCTGGCCCAGGTCAGCTGACCAAAGACTCCTGAGCTGATGGTTTTGGTTTTAGGCCACGAGGTTTCAGGTCATTTGTTACACAATAGATAAGTGATATATTACCTTTCTCTTCTATTCACTCCATCCCCCCTTCCCTCCACATCATCAGTAATAATGTGTTCACTGTTCACTGAACACTCATCCATCCAAATACCCTCTAACTTGCTCACCTCTTCTAAACTTTGTGTTAACACGTGTGTGAGTACATATTGTGTGTTCTCTCCCTATAGCAGTGGAATGAAGCTAAATTATATTTTTGTGTGTCTAAAAAAATACTATTATTCACTTCTTAATGTTGTTGGGAAGGCAAATTTGGGTAGCACAACAGTACCTGGCATATCATAAAAATTCAATAAACATTAGCTATGATTATTTGGAAGGAATCCTAGGGTGTGTGTAGTCCTTTGCTCTAAATAGATCTATTCTTTAATGACAGGTAAGTCACTTTTTTTCCTTTTTATTTGACAGGCAAGAGGGGAATATAAAAGCTTACTTCTAATGAGTTCTAAAGGGTTTTGATGTGGATACAGTTTCTGTATTTCTTTTCTTTTTCTATCCTCTCTAGTGCACATATCTATATTCGTCCCTTTGCTCTTCCATAATGTAGGCTTGCACATGATTTATTTACTTTAGGTATTTGTTCAGTTGTCTATGTTACTCATGTCAAAGTAATACAGATTCTACAACAGACCTGATGTGTAATAGGCCCTTAATAAATCATTATTGAATTGAATTATTTCTAAGACTGATGTTTCTAGGGATCAAAGACTACATTGCTTTAATTTAGTTTTAGCTGTGTACTATACATATGCATATATTCATATATATTATGTTGACTTCATTTCACAGAAAGAATATCTGTAAATTAAAACATACAAAGAGCTATGAAATATTATTTAATACTTTATGTTTCATTACATACTTTGTTTTTTATCAGCTTTGTTAACAGAGGTAGAAACTACATAGATGAGACAACAATGCATTTCAAGTTATGTCAAATACCTTCACTATACTTAACCAATCCCGTCCTCTGTATTGTCCTCTATTCCCTTGAAATGAAGGGAACGCAATCCCTCAAGTCTTGGCCTGAATAGTAAAGACTCAGATGGAATTGACACTCTAGACACAGCCTGGGCAGCATCTTCCTCTCATTCCCAAGTGATCTTCAGGACTGTGACTCTCTCTTCACGAGGTTTGATCTAGTACTGCCAACTTTCTCCTCCTCCTTATTCGTCCCAACAGTCAGCCACCAAGAAAATAGGAATTCCTTGGTATCTTTCCCATGCAAAATGGTATTGTAAAATAAATTTGTTTCTTAGAACTTTTGCCAATCAGTGTATCGTTCTTTGTGCCAAGCACTATATTGGTTACTACATTACATAAATAATGAATTTAAATAATTTGTCATTTAAAACCATGTGACAAATATTTTATGAAATAAAACTCTCTTAATGATGATCTTAATGTAGATATTTTGATGTTCACAGATCCAGTTTGCATAAAGTAGAACCCACAAACATTGACTTTTAAACATTTTACTACCATTGTGACCTTAGCATGATGGTAGTACGGGCAAAGGTTGGACTTTTTGTATTGTGAAAGTATAGGCACTTCAAACAGCTCCTCTTCATTAGGAGATATTTCCTTCTGTTGAATTCACTGGTTCAGTGACTTCCAGACCAGGTCTTTCTAATTCAAGTCTGCAGAATTATGTGTATGATAAGATAGTAAATGCATATTCATTAACCAGAACCATATTGAAAGTGCTCTAGGCAAGTGTACAGTATGATAAATTTGGCTTAGAGAAATTAAGTATTTGTTAGAATCATCTCACTTCTATGAGGCTGTCTTACTCACTTGACTTGGTGAGCTTCCCTGATCAACACTAAAATTTGTGCTGGGTCACGTTTATGGTGGGAAAAAAAAGTGGTCAGGTATTAAAAGATGAATAAACAAGACAGGCCTGTTAATTAGCATTGATACTATTTCTGTGTCATAAATAGTAGCCAAATCTCTTGAGGGGAAATGAACATTGGCTAAGAGAAATCCTAACCTTGCCAAGTTTTTATCTTCTTCCACTAAAGAGGCATTGTTCATGCTGTGGACAATACAAAAGTAACTAAACTATTAAATAGTTTATTTAAGTAAGTAAAATGAATTAAGTAAATGAATATTTTAATGTGCGTGGTTAGCTCAACTCAGTTATAAAGTGAAATTTATAGGGATGTGCACCTTAATGGAAAACTTAGCAATGTGCTATTCTAGAGTCACTGATGAAACAAAGTGTACCTTAAACTGTTACTATATCCATGCTGGTAATCCTTTCTGTATGTTTGTATTTACTACAGAGTAAGGCGTCAAAATAGAGTTAGTAAGTTGGAACATACAAGCTGATTTTCCACATAACTTTAGCAAGTTAAATGGATGCTGGCATAGGCAGCTGTAGATGAGGATTCCTAAAGAGACCAGTCATGTCAGTTAGAGGAAATCGGGATTTCAAGTATACAGTCTTATGAGATTCACATCAAAAAGGATGTAAGAAGCACAAGCTTCACTCTCCAGATGCTAACAATCTGATGGAGAATACATGGCATGGACCCCCAAAGCTAAAATGAAAGACAGTACATCAAATACAAACACTCTATTCTATAGGAGTTGATAAGTGGAAGATGTATCATTCATTCATTTACACAAACCAAAATAATTTGGGTGTCTCTTATGGTCCAACACTGTGGTAGAAGCTGGAAGAACAATAGGATGAATACTTTGTCCTCACACAGCATATAGATTATTATAAAACAATGTAGAAGAAATATTATCTGCAAAGAAAACCATATGAACACAGTAATAATTAAAATTTATTGAGCACTGACTGTGTCCTCTGTACTGGTCCAGGTGCCTGCATGAATTAACTTCTTTAACCTTACAATAATCCTATAAATTAGGGTAGATATTGATATTATTATCCTCTGTTAGAAGTGAAGGGATTGAAGTATGCCGAAGTTCACACAGCAAAAATTTGATATATTTTGGCTTTGAATGACTGAGACCCGCCTTAGGTCCTTACCTTGTTGGAACACAGCACTCTACCATCTCACACAAATTAAGGTGAATCGTGAATCTGACCCAGAACCTAAGAAGATGTTAAGTCCAGTCTGTCTTCTTGCTGGAGAAAATGCCTTCATGAGCCAAGTATTAAAGATAGATTCAGTGTTTAGCCAGTCGAGTGTTAGAGATGAGGGGGGTGCACATGGTGATAGTGCCAGACAGCAAAGAAAGCATCAGCAAGGGTCAAAGAGGAGCATGGTGCATCCTGGAAACCAAATGCAGCCCAGTACTATTGGACACAAAGACAGGGACTAGGCAGCAAGAAACAGGGCTGGCTTACTGGTGAAGAAGATTGGGCGGGAAAAATAATCTAAGTACTTATACCAATACTTACCTACCAGTGGCCCTGGCCAAACAATCTAAAGAGGCTGGATAACATAGAGAAGTAAAGAGGATTGAATTGTAGGAGTTCTTATATATTTTGGATAATAACTCTGTATCAAATATACAGGTTGCAAATATTTGCTCCCAACCTTAGTTTACCTTTCCTTGGCTGTGCAAAAGCTTTTTAGTTTAATGTAATCCCATTTGTCTATTTTTGCTTTTGTTGCCTGAGTTTTTGGTGTTATAACCAAGAAATCATTGCCAAGGCCAATGTCAAGAAATTTGTTCCCTATTTTTTTCTAGGACTTTTATGTCTTATGTTTAAGACTTTAATCCATTTTGAATTGATTTTTGTGTATGATGTAAGATGTGTCCAATGTCAATGTTTTGTTTGTGGATATCCAGTTTTCCCAACGCCATTTATTGAAGAGACTATCCTTTCCCCCTATATATAGTCTTGGCACATTGTTGAAAATCAGTTGAACATATGTGCATGGGTTTATTTCTGATCTCTCTATTCTGTTCCATTGGTCTATATGTCTGTCTTTATGCCAGTACCATACCGTTTTGATTACTGTAGCCTTAGAATATATTGAAATCAGGAAGAGTGATGATTGCAGCTTTATCTTCCTTGCTCAAAGAACCTAAATAGAACTTTTTTCAGAGAAGACATATAGATGGCCAACAGGTACATGTAAATCATCAGGGAAATGCAAAGCAAAACCATAGTTAAATGTCACCTCACACCTGTTAGGATAGCTATTACTAAAAAACCAATAGATAACGAGTATACATGAGGATGTGGAGTAAAAGCAACACTTATACACTATTGGTGGAAATGTAAATTGGTGCAGCCACTATGGAAAACAGTATAGAGATTCCTCAAAAATAGAACTTCCATATGTCCTAGCAATCCCACTTCTGGGTACATACTCAAAAGAATTGAAATCTGGATCTCAAAGAGATATTAGCATTCTTCTGTTCATTGCAGCACTATTCACAACAGCCAAGTTATGGAAACAACCTAAATTTCCATCAATGGGTGAATGGTTAAAGAAAATGTGGTAGTTGCGTACAACAGAATATGACTCAGCCTTAAAAAAGAAACAAGTCTTTCACATGCAACAACATAGCTGAACCTGGAGGACATTATACCAAGCAAAATAAACGAGACACAGAAGAACAAACACTATACGATTCCACTTATATGAAGACTCTGAAATAGTTGAGCTCATAGAAACAGAGTAGAGTGGTAGTTAACCAGAGACTAAGAGGAGGAGCTAGTGGCGAGCCATTG